>NC_064646.1:329870430-330474276 GCF_023864345.2 Schistocerca serialis cubense | reverse complement strand
ATTCTCAGAATTAACTAAAGTCGACCATTCATCTTCCCTACCACAGTCCAAACATCAAACTTGGTGGAACTACTGTGCTTCCCATTAAAAGCTGGCAGTTCCCCTTTGTTGATACATTCTACTGAGTACTATGTCGTATGAAGTCAGCAATAAAACATAATGGTAACCGATCGTATGACTTATTCTGAAAATGGCAACGAAATCTAACTAAAGGCTTCAGTACGACGAATCAGAGGATGAATTTCACTGATTTACCACATTTCTCAGTCAAGAACAGTTATTCTCATTAATCGCAGAAAGGGGGTAGGAGCAATCGACTTTATGTAGGCGAAAAGGCTAGCGAACAACGCTCCACGAAAAGGACATTTACGAAAACGAGGCATTGTCTCCTTGAAGGTCAACAATCATTTAATAAATGGCTCTGAGCACTATGAGACTTAACATCTCTGGTCATCAGTCCCCTAGAACTTAGAACTACTTAAACCTAACCAACCTAAGGACATCACACACATCCATGCCCGAGGCAGGATTCGAACCTGCGACCGTAGCAGTCGCGCGGTTCCGGACTGAGCGCCTGAACCGCTAGACCACCGCGGCCGGCCCAATCATTTAATAGGCAAGATTCACATTAACTTTATGGTTAATGCTAGGAGTTGATTTCTCAATTAACAGGGTGGTGGTGCTTCTGGAATTGTCAGAAAATTACATTTTATCTGGAAAAATCTGAAGGAATTTTGTGAAATACCATAGAATTCTGTGTTTTTAACTTAACATTGGAATTTTATTATATTGGGCTTTATAAATCACAAATTTTAAACTACTAAATACTTTAAAGTGTGTTAATTATTTTAATGTTAGTCCACATAAATTATCGATGTATGAAGACTGCGATTTAACTATAGCCGAGAGGAAAGAAAAGTCTTTACTTGGGATTCTCAACACTCTCCGCCCCCCCAAGGTTCACCGTTAATTTCTCAGCAGCTTATTATGGCTTCTTATGATATCTTCTTCCCCTACCTGGGATTCTCAGACGATTTTTTTTTCACTTTTCAGTAGCCAGACTAATAAACTGTCATCCGTAAAAATTCCATCGTTGTATGGGATCATGAAGCCCACGAATGGCTGCAAATGGTCTCCAAGTAGCCCAGCTTAACCACTTCCAGTTAATGATCGGTTCAGTTGCACCAGAGGACCGAGTTCATTTCACGTGTACACAGCCCACACCATTATGGAGCCACCACAAGCTTGCACAGCGCCTTGTTGACGTATTGGGTGCATTGCTTTGTGGGGTCTGTGTCACACTCGAACCCTACCATCAGCTCTTACCAACTTAAACTGGGACTAACCAGGTTACGGTTAGGGTTCACACGATATAGTAACGTTCCCAGGAGAGGCGCCGCAGGCCACGTTCTGCTGTTAGCAAAGCGTCGGTCGTCTGCTGCCATAGACCATTAAGGGCTACGGTCGTCGTGCATCTCACATTGATTTCTGCGGTTATTTCACGTAATGTCGCTTGTCCGTTAGTATTGACAACTCCACGCCAAGGCTGCTGCTCTCGGTCGTTAAGTGAAGGCCGTAGGTTACTGCGTTTCCGTGGTGAGAGGTGATGCCTTAAATTTGCACTCTCTTGTCACTGCGGATCTCGGAGTATTGAATTCCCTAACAATTTCCGAAATGGAATCTCCCATGCGACTACCTCCAACTACTATTCCGCGATCGAAGTCTGCTAATTCTCGTCGTGTGGTCGTAATCACGTCGAAAACCTTTTCACATGAATCACCTGAGTACAGGTGACAGCTCTGTCAATGCATTGCCCTTTTATACCTTGTGTACGCGATGCTATCGCCATATGTATTTGTCAATATCGCTATCCCGTGACTTCTGGCATCTCAATGTACTTTCTAAAACGTCCAGAATGGGGGTGGCTGCGCGACGCTCAACACTATGCCGAATTGTGTGGATGCTAGAAATGCCAGCGTCCCTTACTCTATCTCCCACCAGTTTACCGGAGAAAATGTCGAACGAGAGTTTGTTTGAATATTCCCCAGTCCGCGCTTTGGTCTGACTAACCAATCGCAAGGCATAAAAAGAGCAGGACAAGCTATCTCCTCACCGGCCACGCCATGAACCAGCTCTGAAAGCTACAATTTATGAAGGTTCCAATGTTTCTACAACAAGAACCAAGAAAGTTACGATCGCACTTGTACTCATAATTAACCACAGCTTCATACATCAAGAAGCTAGCCGTTTTAGGTAATGGATAAAGGGTAACGCAGGATGCAGGGACGAACACAGCAGCCAGTCATGTATCAATCTGTATACTTCAGTGCAAGTCTAGTTATATTTCAGCTACACTGCGTTTAGCAGCGAGTCATATAGACCCAGACATTTTGTATAAGCTCAAGTTGTTAAAACGACCTTAAGCTGTACATGCTCTATGGACAAAAGAGAATAACTCTTTCTCTTTTATCTTTTTACATTTACGTAAATACTCCGCAAGCCACCATGCGGTGCCTGACGAAGGGTTTCTTGTACCGCACAATGTAATTCCCTTTCCCATTCCACTCGTAAACGCAATGAGTCCTCCTTAGTCTTATCCTGTCTTTCTGGTCCTTACGCGTGATGTATGTTGATGGCAACAGAATCGGTCTGCATTCTGTCCCAAATGCCTGTTCTCTTTCTCAAAATGTTTTGTGACAAGGATGCTGTCTTTCCTCCAGGGATCCCCATTTGAGTTGTCGTTAATGGGCTGTGGCAGCAGACGACCGACGTGAGTGCCTTTGCAAACAGCACGACACCGCCTCAGCTGGGCTCGTGACCCTGTCGGTTGGAGCCTATACGATTGGAAAATCCTGGACTGGTCAGTAAGTCCCGATTTCAGTTGGTAGAAGCTGATGGTAGAGTTCAAGTATTGCGCAGACACCACGAAGCCATGGACCCAAGTTGTCAAGAAGGCACTGTGCAGTCTACTATTGTCTCTGTAATGGTGTAGGCCATGTTTACATGCAATGGATTACGCCCTCTGGTAAAACGTAACCGGTCGTTGACTGTAAATGGCTCTGTTCGGCTACTCGGAGACCATTTTCAGCCATTTATGGACTTCATGTTCCCAAACAATGATGTATTTGTTTGTGGATGATACTGCGCCATGTCACCGGCCACAGTTGTTCGTGATTGGTTTGAAGAACATTGTGGACAGTTCGAGCGAATGATTTGGCCACCCAGATCAAGTGGCATGTATCCCATCGGGCATTTACGGGACAGAATCGAGAGGCCGGCCGTTGTGACTGAGCGGTTCTAGGTGCTTCAGTCCGGAACCACGCGGCTGATACGGTCGCAGGTTCGAACCATGCCTCGGGCATGGATGTGTGTCATGTCCTTAGGTTGATTAGGTTTTAGTAGTTCTGAGTCTATGGGACTGATGACCACAGATGTTAAGTCCCATAGTGCTTAGAGCCAATTGAACCATTTTTGAACATAATCGAGAATTTTAGTTGGCGCAGAAGATCTTGCACCTGGAGCACTCTCGCAATTATGGACAGCTGTAGATGCAGCATTGCTCGATATTTGCCGGCCGAAGTGGCCGTGCGGTTAAAGGCGCTGCAGTCTGGAACCGCAAGACCGCTACGGTCGCAGGTTCGCATCCTGCCTCGGGCATGGATGTTTGTGATGTCCTTAGGTTAGTTAGGTTTAACTAGTTCTAAGTTCTAGGGGACTAATGACCTCAGCAGTTGAGTCCCATAGTGCTCAGAGCCATTTGAACCATTTTTTGCTCGATATTTCTTCAATGTACAACCAACGGCTTGTTGAGTCCATACCACGTCGGGTCGGCGATATTAGAGGATATCTGACACGATATTAGAAGATATGCGACGACCTTTGTCACATCGTTGCATGTATGGGGTTTAGATAGGCTAAGTTCTACTCTACAGGAATGTCGTCCAAGGCCACATATATTTATTAAATCGCTTGCTTATATATTCATACAGGACGCTTAGCCCGTACCTCACTAACTATACTGCTCAATTTCTAGGTCCTCATGATTTCATAGTTTTCACTTGTGGAGCCGCCTTTTGTAGCACTTTGGTAGTTATTTTCCCTAGCACTACACCCAATTCATTTCCTTGTACTCTGTCCTTTCTTGTGTTAATAGGCCTTTAAAATGCTTCTCTCATTCTACCAGACCGATAATTGACATTCTTGCTATTTTCTTTTATTTCTTTCCTCAGCCCTGCAATCATTTACCATGTTGCCACCACTTTTGTTCCCCCATGCATTGACCGACTTCTTCCCATTTATCCTCCCAGATTTCATTTTTCCTTTTGCAGCTGTCCTTTTTTACTTCTCCATTCTTTCTGACGTACAAGACTGTATCATGTTTGTCCCGCGTTCTAAACCAATTAATATAGAACATCTTCTTTAGGATTACTTTTTCTTCAGTGCTGTGAGAATACCATTGTAGGGGCCGCTCTCTTTTTCTTCTTGCTGACCCAGTGCTTCAAATGTTGTTTGTTCCATGTGTGCATTTTTAATTCTTGGTACAAATGTTCCACCTTTCCTTCTTCTAGGTGCGTTGGTTTGTGTGACAATATTAATTTATAAAGGATTTGTACTTACTCTTGTTCTAAGTTACCTAAGTAGTATTTCATAGTATCCGCTGACCTCGTGGGAATGTTTTCCTCTTTAATTTATCCTTGGCCCTTGGATGTTAGTATCATCTTTGCACGTAACAGGAAGTGGTCTGAGCCACATTTTGTACCCATGTGGAATCTAAAATCATTAGTTCTTACGTTGGAATTTTTATTTTGAACATACTGTCTATTATTGACCTAATATTTATGGAAGGACACTCCCATGTATATTTGTGGGTCTGTTCGTAAGGAAAGAGCCAATTTAAAACTTTAAAGGACAATGTCTTAGACATAAGTTTAATTCAAAACTACAGTGTAAAGTAAGAGGAGCTGCCATATTTGATTATCTTAAAAGAAATTGTCAAAGAACTATAGTAGTTATAATATTAACTATATACCTGTTAATTAATAATCTTCCTCACCTGAACGTTCATAAGTACTATTTGATAAGATAAAGCAGAAGAACGTTAACCACGAGCAGTTATTAAAGTCAGCGAGCCTATGAAACTTGATAAGGTCATAGTTATTAATCAACCTTCGAGCATCAGAGGAATCAGCAGTTGAATGCTTAAATCAACTTGATGAAAACATATGCTCCTGATAGACTTACGAATAATTAGAAATGATTAAAATTTATCGCTGAATAAGGCATAACGTTTATTACATAAAAATAACACACTCTCCTGCCTGCAGTGAAACGCCAGCATGAATCACATTACCAATGTGCCTCTACGCTAGGCACTGGAAGTGAAATATGAACCAAAAATTTTATTATTTTGACTGAAAACGCCAAAATTACAAACATACTGAATAACAAAAACCAAAAGCAAATAAATAAAGAAAACGAAGAGGATTAGTAAAATCTTAAACCATACTAATCTTAAACAAAAGCAACAACATAAGAAGGTAGGGCTAAATATAGCAACACGTGAATGGAACGCAAAGGAACCCTAATAACAATTAGAAGTGCCCTACGTCATGTCTATCAAAGTCGTTCGCAGAGCATAAATATAGATGTAGGTGTAAATTATCGCTTAGGTTCAAAATGGTTCAAATGGCTCTGAGCACTATGGGACTTAACATCTGAGGTCATCAGTCCCCTATAACTTAGAACTACTTAAACCTAAGTAACCTAAGGACATCACACGCATCCATGCCCAAGGCAGGATTCGAACCTGCGACCGTAGCGGTCCCGCGGTTCCAGACTGAAGCGCCTAGAAGCGCACGGCCACACCGGCACAGTTGTTAGATCACTTACTGCTGCCACAATGGATATCGACGTCTTGCCCTTACTTGCAAAAATGGCTCTGAACACTATGGGACTTAACTGCTGAGGTCATTAGTCCCCTAGAACTTAGAACTACTTAAACCTAAGTAACCTAAGGACATCACACACATCCATGCCCGAGGCAGGATTCGAACCTGCGACCGTAGCGGTCGCGCGGTTCCGAACTGTAGCGCCTAGAACCGCACGGCCACCACGGCCGGCTATTGCTTAGGGTTCTTCAGATTAAAGCAAGGATGATTGAGAAGATTGCGAAGATACACGCACAGTCATTTGTCGATCGTTGCACATGCTCATGGAATGGGGCACGTAGTGGCTGGTACGGGTGGAACGGATGATCAAGTGCCTGAGTAGTCGCGAAACGTTCAGAGTTTGAGACGTATTATACCCTTACTCTTTCAAGCATCGCTCTATCCATCTCCTCCATTCCACTACTCTCGCCCAGTCTCTTCATTTCCCCGATTATTTGTCGATGCCTTTGTCTCAGTTTCTCGACCCCGACTTCCCACGTGATTAGGTTCTTCATCTTAGGACTTAAAATCGACCAGAAGTTGGAAACAGTGCGAAACAAGACTAATCCGACAACATGACTTTCTTTCATTGCTCTATAGTCCAGGTTTGATGGCTTCGGCGCCACGTTTTGCAGTTATGGGTATTTATATCACTGATGAGTGGTTTTAGAATTCCATCTCGACCTGAAATTTCCAGCTTATGGAGCTCTCTTCCTGTTGTTTTGCTGCTGACAGGATTTGCTAGTGCGACATTGAGTTCATCAGTGACTTTTGTTGCTGACGTTCTCTTATTTTTCGTCACAATTCTCTTCAATGAATGTCTCTCACGTTCACTCAACGCACAATTGCGTCCGCACTGTGACTCAGTGGATTATCTTTTACAGTTTTCCCTTTATGCAGTATATATCGTCGATGCGGTGCCTCTTGAAACACCAAACACTTTGGTTAACTTGGTTACGGACACTTGCTACATACTGAGGACATTGCAAAAAAATGTTTCAAATGGCTTTAAGCACTATTGGACTTAACATCTGAGGTCATCAGTCCCCTAGAACTTAGAACTACTTAAACCTAACTAACCTAAGGACAACACACACATCCGTGCCCGAGGGAGGATTCGAACCTGCGACCGTAGCAGCAGCGCGGTTCCGGACTGAAGCGCCTAGAACTGCTCGGTCACAGTGGCCGGCAGGACATTGCACAGCTACCGTTCATCGTCAAATACCGCAGTGTAACTCGCAGACTTGGCTACCATCTGCATTTACGCTCAAGCAAGCGTTTCTCGCGGTGTACCATTTTTTTGGTCGCCCCCTATATTTGTCAGGCATCAGCTACCGCGTTTTTGGAGTGCCACATGGTACTCACCCAGCCGCGTCAGACACAGTGGCGTCACAAAGCGGCTGTCAGAACCTCCCAGCCAGGTCAACGCGGAGCCCAAGTCGCCGCTATTCTCCAGAAATGACGACTAATTAAACGCCGCTGCACTTCAGTTGGAGCCGCGTTCAGCCTGCTCTCAGGCTATTCACGTATCGCTCTTCTCGCTGCCAAAAAAGGTACCGGAGAGAAGTGGACACAAAGCGGTGGTCAACAGGTAATGTGATGCTAATGAGAGTTGAACAACCGTGACTGCACACAAAGCGGCGAGGTCGCCGGCACGGCAAACACGCGGTAGGCGCCGGTGCCGGTGTTTGCAGACGAGGAGCAGGCGGCCGGCCACCCGCGAGCTGACGCTGCACGCGGCGCACTCAGGGAGAACATTGGCGCGAGCGTCTGGGACTCTAGACTGTTGTTTTTCGTTTCCCTGTCGCGGCGAGCTGGCAGCAGCTAAATGGCCCCTTCTTCAGTCGTACAGATTTCATATACACCAGACTGAAAAATATAAACATTAAAAAGTGAAAAAGCAATGTAGATTTTGCTAGTAGATATAATTGTGTATAAACTACTTCTTAAAATATAACAGAACAAAACGTATGAAATAAAAAGTGTATATATGTAAATTATCTGTAACATACCGTGTGAACACAGTGTGTGCTGATGAGTGCTCGTGGTTCACCACTATGATTAGCTTTGTCCTAGGGTGGTACAGACGCCCCTGTGCTAACCACCATGTGGGTGCCTCATCTGCCATCATAGCAGTTCACTGTGGGCAGCATGCCATCCGGACTATGTCTGGCCACCCTCCCAATGTGCTCTCTGGCTCCTTCGCCAGTGGACTGGTCCCCACAAGCTGCAGTGGCTTCTCTCATTAGAGGGGACACCGAAGTTCCATTGACGTGCCTGCAGGTGCCTCCTACAGTGATGCATTGCCTCCTACAGTGAGGCCGGTGGCTGCCATCCACCTGCTGGCACCACCTACATTACCTCCAGACACTGCAGCTTTCCAGTTCACAGCACCGAGAGAAGTCCAACGTGGACATGAACCCTGCCTACGTGATGCTAAAGTCCTCCACTTTCGTGGGGGAGGCTAGAAGGTGTGCGTCTCCGCACTCACACGTATTTTACAAACATTTTTGCATGTATGGCTACGAAGTCTTTCGCGACGTATTTCTTGAATAACAATCTCTCGGTGTACATGCCACGTCAATTCAGTATAAAACTCCAAGCTTTCGACCACTACCTCCACGGTCGTCGTCAGGACTAAAACTGAATGTCGTAAACCAGCGAGGCTCCCACTCTTCTATGCAAAGGACGGTTTCTGATTGGTATGATTCAAGGGATGGCGCTGCAAGCAACGAGTGATATAGAAACTACATGTATGGAATTAGAGGGCCCCACTTCACTACGCGCTATACCGCTGTTGCTGTGACGTATTCCAGCCAATCAGAAGCCGTCCTTTGCATATAAAAGTGGGAGCCTCGCTAGTTTACGACAGTCAGTTTTAGCCCTGACGACGGCCATGGAGGTAACGGTCGAAAGCTTGGAGCCGGCCGTTGTGGCCGAGCGGTTCTAGGCGCTTCAGCCTGAAACCGCGCGACCGCTACGGTCGCAGGTTCGAATCCTGCCTCGGCCATGGATGTGTGTGATGTCCTTAGGTTAGTTAGGTTTAAGTAGTTCTAAGTTCTAGGGGACTGATGAACTTAGATGTTAAGTCCCATAGTGCTCAGAGCTATTTGAACCATTTGAAAACTTGGAGTTTTATCCTGAATTGATGCAGCATGTACACCAAGAGATTTGTATTCATTTTTGCATGTATATCTAAAACATAGCCTTCAAATAGCAAAATTATGAATGTAACATTTGTAGAGACATTAAAATGCTATTCAGATCACTAGTCAGTGTTCCCGAGGCGTCAAAAAGTCATGGGTTAGCGAGATGCACAAACACAAATGGCGGTAGTATCGCGTACGCAAGGCGTGAAAGGGCAGCGCATCGGTGGAACCCTTATATGTGCCCAGGTGATTCATGTGAAAAGGTGTCCGACGTGAGTATGGCCGCGGGACGGGAATTAACAGACTTTGAACGCGGAATTGTAGTTGGAGCTGAATGCATGGGACATCTCATTTCGGAAATCGTTAGGGAATTCAATATTCCGCTATCCAAAATCGCAAGAGTGTGCCGAGAGTACTAAATTTCAGGCCCTACTTCTCCCTACGAACAACGCACTGGCCGACGGTATCCGCTGAACGACCCTGAGCAGCGGCGTTTGCGTAGGTTTGTCAGTGCTAACAAACAACAACATCGTGTGAAATAACGTCATAAATCTATGTGGGACGTACGACGACCGTATCCGTTTGGACGGTGAGGCGGAATCTGGAGCTAATGGGTTATCATAGCAGATTGTAATGCATACGTGCATTCCCTTCATGTGTTTGGGCCAAGATTACGTACATTTATGCGATCGGGAATGCTATGTAGCAGCCAGGCTATATGTACATCTGACAATTACGCGTCAGCTTGGAGCATTAATGATAACATCATAGGAGGCAATGTTGTGCAACATTAGTATGGACAAGATCCGACTATTCGGGAGTAGGATCTTACGATCTGAGACAGTGTTCCGAGAGTTGTGCAACATTAGTATGGACAAGATCCGACTATTCGGGAGTAGGATCTTACGATCTGAGACAGTGTTCCGAGACAAACTTCCGTCACAATGTCCGCAAACGTGACGTCAGATCCGCCTAGTAACAGCGATCTGAACGCCCATTGGCTGCAAATTTGGTGAGGGTGGTGGTTAGTGTTTAACGTCCCGTCGACAACGAGGTCATTAGAGACGGAGCGCAAGCTCGGGTTAGGGAAGGATTGGGAAGGAAACCGGCCGTGCCCTTTCAAAGGAACCATCCCGGCATTTGCCTGAAACGATTTAGGAAAATCAAGGAAAACCTAAATCAGGATGGCCGGAGACGGGATTGAACCGTCGTCCTCCCGAATGCGAGTCCAGTGAGTTATCCACTGCGCCACCTCGCTCGGTTGCAAGTTTGGATATATATATAGGGTGTTACAAAAAGGTACGGCCAAACTAACAGGAAACATTCCTCACACACAAATAAAGAAAATATGTTATGTGGACATGTGTCCGGAAACGCTTACTTTCCATGTTAGAGCTCATTTTATTACTTATCTTTTAATGTGATGTATCATAGAATGGAAACAGCAACAGAACGTACCAGCGTGACTTCAAACACTTTGTTACAGGAAATGTTCAAAATGTCCTCCGTTAGCGAGGATACATGCATCCACCCTCCGTTGCATGGAATCCCTGATGCGCTGATGCAGCCCTGGAGAATAGCGTCTTGTATCACAGCCGTCCACAATACGAGCACGAAGAGTCTCTACATTTGATACTGGGGTTGCGTAGACAAGAGCTTTCAAATGCCGCCATAAATTAAAGTCAAGAGGGTTGAGGTCAGGAGAGCGTGGAGGCCATGGAATTGGTCCGCCTCTACCAATCCATCGGTCACTGAATCTGTTGTTGAGAAGCGTACGAACACTTCGACTGAAATGTGCATGAGCTCCATCGTGCATGGACCACATGTTGTGTCGTACTTGTAAAGGCACATGTTCTAGCAGCACAGGTAGAGCATCCCGTATGAAATCATGGCGATAGGAAATTAGTGAAGTGCCCTTATTGGCTGAGGGAGAAAGGTTGGGTGGTTTTTCATGTCCTTCGGGAAGACGGGGCGAGTTAGCAGCAAGGCGCCACTCAAAACGCACGGTCGAGTAACCTGGGCGGCTCTAAAAGACCGGTTGCGAGTAAATATTTCAGCTGTTAAACAAAATATAAAGCGAAGGTATTAGTTATCAGAACGCCGTGTGTCATGGGCACTTTATATCAAGAGTATGGAAAGGGAGAACTGTATTAATGTGTTGTAAAGGGTTGAATATAACGGCGTATCCCAGAGCCGTCGTATTGACAATTTTGTGACGTGTGTGCCAAAGTATTTTCTTTATTAAAAAGAGTATAGTACAAACGTTGTTAACAATTAACAACTGGCATCTCTAAACACACCAATTCAGCAGGATCACGACCTACATGGAAGCTGGCGCCTGACCGTTACTACTGTGCGACGAGGGACTACCGAAGCAGCAACACACCAGGTTAGTGATATCGCGACCAGAGAAGTACTTACTTCTCGCTACAATGCCACTGAGGTCATTGTAAGACGATCTTTACTAACGGCACGTCATCGCGTGCAGCGCCTCTCCCTGGCTCGTATGTGTCGGTTGGACCCTAGGCATGTTCAGATTAGTCCCTGATTTCAGTTAGTAAAAGGTTCGGGTGTGGTGCAGACCCCACGAAGCCATGGACCCAATTTGTCAGCAAGGCGTTGTGCAATCTGGTGGTGACTGCTGGTGTGGGCTGTTTTTATATAAAATTGACTTGGTCCTCTGGTCAAACTGAACCGTTCATTTAATGGAAATGGATATGTTCAGCTACTTGGAAGCCGCTTGCAGCAGTTCATGGTCTTCATGTTCCCAAACAACGATGGAATTTTTATGGATGACAATGCACCATGTCACTGGGCCAAATTGTTCCCGATTCGTTTGAAAAACAGCGCGTGATTTGGCCACACACCGGCAACAACTCCAGCAATAATAGATGGCTGTAAGGCCAGCCCGTCTCAGTATTTCTGCAGGGAACTTCCAACGACCTGCTGAGTCCATGCCACGTCACATTGCTGCACTGCATGAGGCGAAAGGAGGTCCGACACGATATTACGATGTATCTTCATGGCTTTTGCCATCTGAGTTTATTCAGCGGCAATCTCACTGTATTTCATAAAATCATTCTGAGTCCACAACCTGGTGGCGTTCACGAACAGGCATTCAGTAGACGCTCTACAGTCTTGAATTTCACCACGTTCACGCTTATCGTTGACTACGAACTCCATTTGCTCGCAAGTTGTTTTGACCACCTTATGCCAGTACGAAATCGGTTCACGGTTCTCCGTTGTCATCCCTCCAGATGAGAATTTGAGGTTAGAACGTCCATTTTGTTAAAGATGTTTGGACGTTGTTGTTGCTAGAGTGATTCTGTGAACACCTCATCCGGATGCATTGAAATTATAAAACTTTGCCTTGATTCAAGTGGTCCGGGCAGGTCTTGAGGTTGTATAGTGGGTGACGCTTGGCATTTATCTGTATGTTCTACTCATTTGAGAGCAGTAATGATCTTCCGATATATGTTGGAGCAATATCCGATAGTGAATACAGATCACGTACTCTAGTTGGTTTCTGACAACTAGTTACTTTTCTGCAGGTATCATTAAGGACCGTATCAATTTTCTTGGCGTGTTTAGATCTTTCCATAACCGAACATCCATATTCGGCGACCGTCGAATTGATGGCAACTGCTGTGGAGTTTAGTACGGTCCTGTTGTCCGACCACTTTGCAAATGTTAATTTGTTTAGTATGCAATTCGCAGTTCGGATTTTTGTTTTGGTTTTCAGATACAAGAGATACAAATGGAGAAACCAGACGGGCTTGCTGCAAGATAGTGTGCTGTCGCCATTGCTGTGTAACACGAGGGGAATTCAGTAAGTAATGTAACACTTTTTTTCTTGGCCAATTTTGTTTGAAAAATGCGGTATTTAATGTGAGACATTGTGGAATATTGAGGTTTCAGTCCGTATAGTTTTATGAAGTTCTGATAGGTGACGGTGCTATACGCAACCTTCAAAACGGGGCGTTTGTAACGGAGGTCCGTTCCAAGCAGAAAGCTGTCATTGAGTTTCTTTTGGCGGAAAACCAGAGCACCGCAGAAATCAATAGCCTTCTGCAGAATCTCTACGGAGACGTGGTAGTGAACAAAATCACGGTGAGTCGGTGGGCGAGTTTTCTATCATCAACGTAATAAGGTCGCTCAAACCTGTCCGATCTCCCGAGTGCCGGCCGGTCGCACTCAGCTGTGACTCCTGCAATGCTGGAACGTGCGGACACTCTCATTCAACGTGATCGACGGATCACTATCTAACACCTCACTGCACAGCTTGTCTCTGTTGGTAGTGCTGACACACTCTTCGACCAGTTGGGATACTCAAAGGTATGTGCCTGCTGGGTTCCTCGACGCCTAACGGAAGGCCATAAACAACATCGAAGGACCTTCTGTGCGGAACTGCTTGCACCCTGATCGTGACAATTTTTTGTCGAACATCGTCACCGGCAATGAAACATGGGTTCAACATTTCGAACAGAAAACA
The DNA here is from genome assembly GCF_023864345.2 of Schistocerca serialis cubense. Lineage (NCBI taxonomy): Eukaryota > Metazoa > Arthropoda > Insecta > Orthoptera > Acrididae > Schistocerca > Schistocerca serialis. The sequence continues at coordinate 330,460,708 of NC_064646.1, read as the reverse complement.
AATGGACTGGCGCCACATCACCTTTCATCCGAAGAAAAAGTTCAAAGTCGCAACCTCAGCTGATAAAATAATGGCGACGGTCTTCACATACTTTGAAGGCGTTATTCTGCTTGATGTCATCACTCGTGGCGCAACGATCAAATCGGAAATGCATTGAGCTCCCCCCCAGGAAAGTGAAGAAACGACTTCAGCGTGTTCGCCGCCACAAAAATGAAAACGAACTTCTCCTTCTCTGTCACAACTCAAGGCCTCACACAAGCCTGTGCACCTGAGAGGATCTCAGGAAACTCTACTGGACAGTCCTTCCTCATCCACCTTACAACCCGGGTATCGCATCCGTTTGGCCCGATGAAGGACGCGGGCATACCAACCCTTCCAGTAAGGCGGCGAAAGGCCGTCGCATTCAACGGAGATTATGTTGAAAAATACTGTTTTACGACCAAAAGACTAGAGTATAATATGGTGTATTGGGATCCTGAATAAAACCAACCTGCTTTCAGGAAAAATGTGTTGCATTACTTATTGAAAGCCTCTAGTGTATGCACGAATAACTAACCTTCTGGGAAAAAGACAAAAACTTTTACTTACACAGATGACACGGCAACTGAATGCCATGCAAAATATCATAATGAAATTTAGAATAGCCTAAGCAATGATCTCGAGATCCTCACAAATTACTACAGGTTAAATCAGTTAAGACTAAACTCTAGCAAGACAGAGATGCGCCATTTCCATCATAACAGCTAGAAGGTAAGATAAAAGCTAAATATGATTGTAACACCCCACCCATCACTTATCTGGTTTTGGCATGTGTTCACCCCAGCTAATTGACTAATAGATCAACAGAGAGTGCAAAACTGCTGCAAAGAAAGTAATAAGGCCCTGTGACTCCTGACTGAACTGCGGTGGCAATGTTGACATTAATTGATTCAGAATTGATCCCTTTTAATTAAAAAGGGGTGCACATTGATGTTATATTCAGCTATTGAACACTAGATGCAAATGTTAAACATAAAATTAATTAAGAAAGTGACTTGGGATTTCAAGTACTTGATTGAAAACAGATGCAATCGATTAGCATTAATTTATTTTAACTCACAACCTTCAATCATCACATTACATGACTCTCCTAACAGGCAGTGTGAATAAATTGCGTTTACATGGAGTAAAGTGCGATAAATCAAAATTATTTCCTATCGACTGACCCAGGCATAATGCAAAGTGCGAGAAGAATTCTACAATACACGGCCCATGAAATCCTCATGGAAACATTGCCGACGTGATCCAGCAAATTAATCAGTAGCCAAATTCAAGCTGGAGCGGGCGCAATATCACCGAATTCAGCTTGGTGGGGCGGCGGTGTTGTGCGGACGTCGGCCGGCCTCGTGGTGCTACAAGGCTGTGCTCGTCTATTCACTCCTTGCTATCTTGCTCAGTACATATCTGATCGAAAACTTTCTATCTCCAAGCTCAATCGTTCCGTTTGCTAAGTCCTAAACTGCAGAGATGGTCACTCTCTCTCAGGCAAGCTGAGTAAAGAGCGCGACGTCCACACTCTAGGCAAGCTGGGAACAGAAAAAACCTATGCGGAGACTTCTGCCAGTCCAGTATTCGCCTCGGTTTCCCCTCCAGCAAAATCACCTACGCCAATTGCAGCGCAAGTCACGTTAATTATGCGTCGCTTCCCAGCGCCGACCAATGCCTGCTCTGGGAAGTGAACAAATTCCCACAAAATTTCCCTTCCTCTCAACTTCTGCTATTTAGCTCCTCCCAGGCCACCCATCAAGGTTAGAATCGGCATAAAACACCAATTTTTCCGAAATTCTGACTCCCAGGAGAGGACTTCAAATTCCTTGGGTCTACATTCCCATAGGAGGCCGGCGTATTTCATTCTGTCGCTCTTCACCTGATTTACTTCAGACTCTGCAGACCGTGAATTCAGCGTGAAGTTGCTATAGTCACGAACACACATATTTCGGCCTCATTTGACCGCTCCACTGTAGCTTTGCGCGGCTTTCTCGCATGTTTCACTGAAAACGGGACGGCGGATATTTAATGACAGGCATACAAGTTCTCCATCTGCTTCCCAGTACACCAGCATGGGTTCAACCACCCCCTCACTGTCACTCATCTTAAGACACCTGAAGGCCGCGCCTCGTTACCACTTTCTCAGAGCTTGAGCCGCCCTAAGCTGCCTATTGTCACTTCCCTTCACCGCTCCCCAAACCGCGCACCGCCACCCGACCGCGGTCAACGCTGAATACTTCCCTGGGATAAACTAGCCTCCAGTAAATCGACGCATTTCCACAAAGTTTTCATGTCCTGTGAATTACTTTAAAATCATCAGCCAATATTAATTATTACAATACGTCCATACTATATCCTCTAGAAGATGCATTGTGCCTTGTCAGTCATTTTTGTTCAGCCCTACTGTTCGCTCAATGTGAGTTCGGTGATCTTTGATGACTTCATGTAAGGGGCATAGATCATGCCACCTTACATGATCAGGACTGGTACAGGTCTGGATTTCATTAGTTAAAGTCTGATTATAGTGATGAATGACTGTAATGATGATGTATCGTTATGGTAATCTACTTTTCTGGAAATTGTCTTCAGTGGTTTGATAATCAGTTTTGGTTACAAATTACTGGAATGGCATAAGTGCCAAGGAATATGAAGTTTGAATGTAGGTGATGAGCTGCAGAGGGTGTGTGGAATGGAGAAGTGTGTTTTCATGTGAGTATCTCCAGGACCTGAACAATTCGACAAGACTTGACTGTGCTTATCGTGGGGATTGCGTGCAGTAGCACTGGTAATGTTGCGCAGGATGGGATGGGTTTGAGATTAAAGAAGGTTATGTGCGTGGGAGAACGTGAAATGGGAGCAGTTGTTTGGACACATCATGTTGGCGTTCAGGTGGTTTACGAAATTGCCGACCAATATATTTTTTTCATTTTTTTTAGGATTCGTAGTTACTAAGAGAGATTGCTGAAAAGAAATGCCTCCGATTTTTTTGTGTAAACTCTTAAAGCTTTTTACATAAAACAAACGTTATTAACGTTCTACATCTTTATTCTTCATGGCTACATGTTTGCAGCCCTCTGCTGCTAGAGTGCTCCAAATTGTACCTTGTAGCATCATGGTGCTTAATGCAACTACGTCGGTACGCGAGAGACTGCGCGCTATAATCGAGTCTCGACTTCAGAGACCTCCACACATGGAGCGCCCTCGACTTCGGCATGACAGTGCCGGAACACACTCGAGCGCTGCAAAGTCTGCAATAGTGCGACCACTTGGGTTCACTGTCAACGACCATTCCCAAAAGATTTTCATCTGTTTCCAAAACTTAAAGAACTTCTTCGAGGACTTCGCTTTCATACTGACGAAGTGGTGCAGGCAGAACTGAGGTTGTGGCTCCGTCAACAGAGTCATACATTCTACAGTAACGTTATCAACAAAGTGGTCTCTCGTTCGGAGAAATGTATTCGTTGATAGGGTGATTATTTTGAGAAACAAATACGAAGACCTGAAGAATAAAGATGTAGAATGTTAATAGGCCGCGCGGGGTAGCCGCGCGGTCTAGGGCCCCTTGTCGCGGTCCGCGTGGCTCCCCCCGTCGGAGGTTAGAGACCTCGGGCATGGGTGTATGTGTTGTTCTTAGCGTAAGTTGGTTTGAGTTAGATTAAGTAGTGCGTAAGCTTTGGGACCGATGACCTCTGCAGTTTGGTCCAATAAGACCTTACCACAAATTTCCAAATGTTAATAACGATTGCTCCAAAAAGCCTTAAGAGTTTTCAGATAAAACATTAGGAGGCATTACTTCTCAGCATCGTTTTGTGAAAGCACTAATGTTTTGTAGGAGATTGCTTCGGTGGCGGGGTGGAGTCCTGTTAATTCTGGACTTTTTAGAAGAATCTTTGACATAGATTTGTCGAGAGAGGGAAACACTTAGTTAATGAAATTGTTGAAATAAACATCCTGGTTCATGTGGGCAGCAACCTGATTGAGATGTCCCCTGTTATGGCACGATTCTCACAAAGCATCATGGAACCATCTGAAGCCTAAACCACAGCCTCCGCACACTGCGAGTTGTACGCATCTTTGGACTGTCAGCGCTTTAGACGTCTTCCACTGACTTGAAAGGAGGCAAAACTGTGACTCGTCTAAACTCAGTGCACCCCTCCAGTCAGTTACTAGCTAGTTTATGCGTTCTTCCACGCAATGAGTAGAGCGTCAAACTTTTCGACGCACTGCGTTCCTTGAGAGCTGAATGACGTTAGACAAGGGCGTGTCGGGCCTGGTGGTCTAACGGTACCACCACTTTCTGCCCACCACCGTCCCTCGACGTTGTGTCAAGTGTGTCAAGACACCAGCAGAAGATATACGACGAGACATCGGCTCCACGCTATAAGATTAACAGATTCTGCCCTTTGCTCTGACTGTTCCCTCTGATCACCGGTGGACATCGCTTCAGGTGCGTGTCGTAGTCCGGTGTTTGGCGGCTGACACAGAAGGTCTTAGCTTGCTACCTCCGCGTCACACCTGACGTGAGTGGACCTCGGATCCTCCTCTGTCCGCATTGCTATTACTTTCCCAATCGAAAAATATGCGCTTACGTAGTTCAAGAGCATGACAATTGACAATGTCTTCGGTGAATGGGAGCAAGTGGAAGTTGATTACTGGTGGTACCTACAAACGCTCACAAAGTCCTCTAACGCACACCGAAGTACCGTACGCTATTCGCAAATTATTTACACAGTGTTTTCGTTAATTCCCCTATCTGGGGAGTGCCAGGCTCAGTTTGACGTGCTGCTCAGTATCACAAGGAACAAAGAAACTTCTGAATTGTAAGCATTGGGGAAGGAAAGAGAGTGGTTGATGTGTCTAAATTCCCTTTACACGCTTTGGTGTCTTGCAGTTGAGACGCCTAGATACTGTTTCGAATACGAAATCATCTGCAGAAACACACGACAGCAGAAACACTCTACAGCAGGAAATTTCTGAGCGAGAGGGCAATTTGCCGAGACTCTGGGTAGTTTACTATGTTTGTAAGAAACTAATCCCGTTCAATTGCTCAGGGCTAAGGTACACAGGAAATGCACAGTAGCCACGTATCACATTTCACGTTTGGCGTCTGATCATTCGCTAACCCACCGCATCAGGTATTACTACGTCAGCAGCTGTTAGCATTGAGCATCGTTACCACGTGATTCAGTTGGTTACAAATGTAATTGCTGCCGGAGGAACAGGGAATTACTGTCCACGTTTGATCCACGGGAGAGTGCAGTAAGCATGTTTTTCAGTGTTTGAAAATGGTTCAAATCGCTCTGAGCACTATGAGAACATCTGGGGTCGTCAGTCCCATAGAACTTAGAACTACTTAAACCTAACTAACCTAAGGACATCACACACATCCATGCCCGAGCCATAATTCGAACCTGCGACCGTAGCGGTCGCGCGGTTTCAGACTGAAGCGCCTGGAACCGCTCAGCCACAGGGGTCGGCTTTGCGTGTTTGAATGTGTAGGAACTGGAAAGGGAGAAGATTACGTTTTTACGCCTCGTCGACGACAAACTCACCAAAAGGAAGAAAAAGAGGGAATACTAGGGTCTGATGTCCGTGAGCGACGGGGTCATTGGGGAAGGGCATGGTAGGAAATCAGGCGTAACGTATCGTCGTCAAAGGAATCATCCTGACATATATGCCAAGTCATTTAGAGAGACCACTACAAACCTCAGTCTGGATGGCCAGACAACGATTTGAACTCTAATGCTATCTGGTGACATGAGTCTGAGATGATACACTCCCGGACTTGGGTTCCTGTTGAGAACAATAATTACTGTTTTCCCACTGTAAATCACCTCCCTGTGTAGTGAAGATTTAGAAACAGCAATTTAACGAAAATTTGGGCACCTCCAGAAGACGTCACACTAACATCTCTAACAGTCTTGACAGTGGCCAGAATTCGGCAAGGAAGAAAACCAACAAGTTTCTTCAGGCATATCACATCCAGCTTAAGTCACTCCTTGCGCATAGAGGTGTCAAATTGCGGGAATGTTGATTTCTACTTTTCATTCGCTGCTCCTAATAGCTGCAGACGTTTTCTGTTTCATTCAGATCGAGTAATTCAGTAGAGCCGACTACCTGTGATAGGCTTCTTGAGTATTCGTCAGATAGGAACGTACTGCTACGCAGCAGCTTTTTTACAAAACCGTCACACAACACACATGATGGTATAAGTCATTCCCTTTGGTCAGTGTAGTAGGACTCTTACGCTGCATCACAACTGCGAACAATATTCAGGACTGCCAGTGACTCCCCACCTAACTGCTTCTCTTCCCTTGTTCTATTAAGGTGAGGGACTGTTATTTTTCTGCAGAGCTGAGAGCTTCCATGCTGGCTGAGACGATATAGGAGTTTACTTAAAGGCAACAGGGAGAAGCATCATAAATGTAACAGTACTGTTCGCATCTGGGAAAAACCTCTTTAGAAATATAAAAATCTAAGCTAGGTGCATCCTTTCAGAGACATGACAGCATGAGAAACGCCGTTTGCCTTGGCAACCCCTTAAACTTTTGGAACAGGCTTCTTCATAGGTACGTAGTGTTATTTTATGTAGAGAGCGCACTTTTTCAATCGTGTCCATTAATCAGCTTTAGAATCGTACCATAAAGTAGAAGAGGTTTCTTGGCCTCCTCCGCATGCCACAGCACTACCGGCTAATAGCAAAGAAATCCACAGGAGCAGCAGTTTGTTTAATCTACTACAAAATTATTACTGGACGGAACTCGCAATGTCTGCCACTGTTGGCCAGCAAGATTCTTGGTCTCGCAGAAATAGCTAAGATTCGGGGTTTGAAGAAAGAGAACCATTATGAACCGACAAAGAGCAGATACTTGCTGTTCAGTGATGGAAGAGAACACTTTTGGGCCGATGATTGAAGAGTAAAGACTTGCTGGCAGAAAAGCCTTGCTGTCGTGTTGAAGGATGTCTCCACTTCAGTACTGAATACAGAGGGCGAGCTGAACTAAGAACCTCCAGCCGTTCACATTGCACAAGCGTGGGAAGAATAGGCCAGCGTTGCAGTCACTTTTTCGGTAGGTATGTGATGTTAGTTAACTGGAATCATCAGCCAGTTGTACAGTTCCAGTTGCAGCCAGTTAGTTGCTTCGATCACGCTCTTTGGCGATCTTACCTACGATTCTACTTACGGTGTTCTTTCAGTAACCTACAAACCATTCTTCCGAAATTTATTCTCACCATTATGTTTTTATTCTGCTCATCCATCTGTGCCAAGGTTAGATTTCACAACTGTAATCCCTTGATCGTTTATTTAATGTTCATTTGTTTATCTGAATGGGTAATTCATATGCTGTTATTTCTGTCATAGATAGATGATCTCTCCTCTCATTAATATATCTATATGTAGTGTGGTACCCGTATTTTGATGCTTCATTGGGCCACTTCTCTTAATTATTATTGAATTAAGATGTTGCTGTCGCGAACCGTTTCCGATTCCTTAAAATTTGTATGAATTATTAAGGGCCTCCCTTCTCTGAAGCGTTCTTCGTATAAACATTACTGACTTTCTATTCGCCACAGTGTGATAGAACATCGTTTAACTCCATTATCTAATTCTCGAAATCTCCACCTGGGACATACGGTGGACAAGCAAAAATGTTAAACAGCTTTTCTTGAATATTGGTTCTCCAAATTTAATCAGCGTGGTTTCGCGTGACCTATTTCACCGTTCATCGAAAAATGCCCGTTTAAGTTCTCTGAGGATCTCTGTAGTACTATAAAATCGACTCCACGTGTCTCTTGCTATACTGCCTGTTTGTTCGAGGTCTGAGATCCGATCGCAATATCGTCATGTATTTGATTTCCTTTACAGAAGCAGTGCACGTCGCCAGAACCATCCGAACAAATCTGAGGCTTCCATACTGCACATTTCGCAGTGTCCGTCTAGCTACATATCGTCTCTGCCTAATCCACCAGCTACTTAAACAACATGACAGGATACACAAGTTTCCCACTGATCCTAGTAATTGATACCTCTGAATTCATAGTCCTTTTTATAAGAAATATCGTGTTCTTATACCCAACAAAAGTTAACTGCAAATAAGGTGTACCTCCTTTTTTTCTAACTATCAGATAGTGACAACAACATCGTCACCGAACCACCTGACAAGGAACTCTTTGAGGACACAGAAGGCCCATATTGTTTACGGCATTCGACGACCCACGCATTGTCTACCATGCCACCACAATTTTTTTTTTTTTTTTCATCAGTCTACTGACTGGTTTGATGCGGCCCGCCACAAATTCCTTTCCGGTGCTAAACTCTTCATCTCAGAGTAGCACTTGCAACCTACGTCCTCAATTATTTGCTTGACGTATTCCAATCTCTGTCTTCCTCTACAGTTATTGCCCTCTACATCTCCCTCTAGTACCATGTACCTCATGTCTTAGCAGATGTCCTATCATCCTGTCCCTTCTCCTTATCAGTGTTTTCCACATATTCCTTTCCTCTCCGATTCTGCGTGGAACCTCCTCATTCCTTACCTTATCAGTCCACCTAATTTTCAACATTCGTCTATAGCACCACATCTCAAATGCTTCGATTCTCTTCTATTCCGGTTTTCCCGCAGTACATGGTTCACTACCATACAATGCTGTACTCCAGACGTACATCCTCAGAAATTTCTTCCTCAAATTAAGGCCGGTATTTGATATTAGTAGACTTCTCTTGGCCAGAAATGCCTTTTTTGCCATAGCGAGTCTGCTTTTGATGTCCTCCTTGCTCCGTCCGTCATTGGTTATTTTACTGCCTAGGTAGCAGAATTCCTTAACTTCATTGACTTCGTGACCATCCATCCTGATGTTAAGTTTCTCGCTGTTCTCATTTCTACTACTTCTCATTACCTTCGTCTTTCTCCGATTTACTCTCAAACCATACTGTGTACTCATTAGACTGTTCATTCCGTTCAGCAGATCATTTAATTCTTCTACACTTTCACTCAGGATAGCAATGTCATCAGCGAATCGTATCATTGATATCCTTTCACCTTGTATTTTAATTCCACTCCTGAACGTTTCTTTTATTTCCATCATTGCTTCCTCGATGTGCAGATTGAAGAATAGGGGCGAAAGGCTACAGCCTTGTCTTACACCCTTCTTAATACGAGCACTTCGTTCTTGATCGTCCACTCTTATTACTCCCTCTTGGTTGTTGTACATATTGTATATGACCCGTCTCTCCCTATAGCTTACCCCTACTTTTTTCAGAATCTCGAACAGCTTGCACCATTTTATATTGTCGAACGTCTTTTCCAGGTCGACAAATCCTATGAAAGTGTCTTGATTTTTCTTTAGCCTTGCTTCCATTATTAGCCGTAACGTCAGAATTGCCTCTCTCGTCCTTTTACTTTTCCTAAAGCCAAACTGATCGTCACCTAGCGCATTCTCAATTTTCTTTTCCATTCTTCTGTATATTATTCTTGTAAGCAGCTTCGATGCATGAGCTGTTAAGCTGATTGTGCGATAATTCTCGCACTTGTCAGCTCTTGCCATCTTCGGAATTGTGTGGATGATGCTTTTCCGAAAGTCAGATGGTATATGGCCAGACTCATATATTCTACACACCAACGTGAATAGTCGTTTTGTTGCCACTTCCCCCAATGATTTGAGAAATTCTGATGGAATGTTATCTATCCCTTCTGCCTTATTTGACCGTAAGTCCTCCAAAGCTCTTTTAAATTCCGATTCTAATACTGGATCCCCTATCTCTTCTAAATCGACTCCTGTTTCTTCTTCTATCACATCAGACAAATCTTCACCCTCATAGAGGCTTTCAATATATTCTTTCCACCTATCTGCTCTCTCCTCTGCATTTAACAGTGGAATTCCCGTTGCACCCTTAATGTTACCACCGTTGCTTTTAATGTCATCAAAGGTTGTTTTGACTTTCCTGTATGCTGAGCCTGTCCTTCCGACAATCATATCTTTTTCGATGTCTTCACATTTTTCCTGCAGCCATTTCGTCTTAGCTTCCCTGCACTTCCTATTTATTTCATTCCTCAGCGACTTGTATTTCTGTATGCCTGATTTTCCCGGAACATGTTTGTACTTCCTCCTTTCATCAATCAACTGAAGTACTTCTTCTGTTACCCATGGTTTCTTCGCAGCTACCTTCTTTGTACCTATGTTTTCCTTCCCAAGTTCTGTGATGGCCCTTTTTAGAGATGTCCATTCCTCTTCAACTGCACTGCCTACTGCGCTATTCCTTATTGCTGTATCTATAGCGTTAGAGAACTTCAAACGTATCTCGTCATTCCTTAGTACTTCCGTATCCCACTTCTTTGCGTATTGATTCTTCCTGACTAATGTCTTGAACTTCAGCCTACTCTTCATCACTACTATATTGTGATCTGAGTCTATATCTGCTCCTGGGTACGCCTTACAATCCAGTATCTGATTTCGGAATCTCTGTCTGACCATGATGTAATCTAATTGAAATCTTCCCGTATCTCCCGGCCTTTTCCAAGTATACCTCCTCCTCTTGTGATTCTTGAACAGGGTAATCGCTATTACTTGCTGAAACTTGTTACAGAACTCAATTAGTCTTTCTTCTCTTTCATTCCTTGGTTCAAATGGCTCTGAGCACTATGGGACTCAACTGCTGTGGTTATCAGTCCCCTAGAACTTAGAACTACTTAAACCTAACTAACCTAAGGACATCACACACATCCATGCCCGAGGCAGGATTCGAACCTGCGACCGTAGCATTTCATTCCTTGTCCCAAGCCCATATTCTCCTGTAACCTTTTCTTCTACTCCTTCCCCTACAACTGCATTCCAGTCGCCCATGACTATGAGATTTTCGTCCCCCTTTACATACTGCATGACCCTTTCAATATCCTCATACACTTTCTCTATCTGTTCATCTTCAGCTTGCGACGTCGGCATGTATACCTGAACTATCGTTGTCGGTGTTGGTCTGCTGTCGATTCTGGTTAGAACAACCCGGTCACTGAACTGTTCACAGTAACACACCCTCTGCCCTACCTTCCTATTCATAACGAATCCTACACCTGTTATACCATTTTCTGCTGCTTTTGATGCTAATAGCACAGCCTGAGGCTACGGAGCGTATTTGAACTGCTTAGTGGACGAGTAACTCACAACAGTATTACAGCGCTAGTGGTGTTGACACAAAGCAGAGTAATGCCAATGATAAATAACACAGACATTGCATAATTTCTACAAAAAAGTTGCCGAAGTGGACATCTATTAGCAGGGAACCCAAAGAATTTCGCTGAGTGAGAAAGAAATGGCAGATGAAATATTAGCGTTTCTGACAAGTCAGTGGAATGTGTGGTATCGTACTTTATACACTCGGCTAGGCGGACAATGTACATGAGGAGTACCATGATAAAGATACGTGCTTAACAGGTGAAAGTGAGGTGTCGAACCATGCAGTTCATCATCCTTATCGCACACGGAGTCACAAATCCCGTCTACAGTGAAATTATTCGAGGAAAACCAGTAGAAATGACCTTCAAACGTGTTTATCTAAAATAACTTGAAAACCTCGGCCTCCAGCGAAAACATAACCCAGAACAAAATTTAACCATATTAAATTTGCTACAAAAAGGTCCTGCTCATTATTTGCATAGGTCTAATAGCGGGCGAGAGACTATGGAAATCTCACATGTAGTTTTTCAAGGTGTTGGGGGTTGCATAATACCCATAGGTAGGGGCAACTAAGTCACCCTGTGCTTCACTCGTTTCTGTTGAACGTTCACCATCCTATATGACTTGTTTGGTTCTATTAGCCAAAAAGTCTTGAAGCCAATCGCACACTTCTGAAGATACTCGCACAGTTGCACCTTCTTAGTCGACAGTGTGGTACAGTGTCGAACGCCCTACGGAAATGTGTGAAGGCGAAGTGCGCCATCTACAGTACGCAAATAACTTACATTAAAAACGCGTGCTGCTTATTAAACGGATATTTTCCTGCATCTGTGATCATTCTTTGAGATAAGATTACATTATTTAAGAAATATCATAATGTACAAGTTCATAATACGCCATAAGTAACTGAAATACGTGGTCATTGCAAATGCAGGTCTATAATTCTGCCTATCCCTTCTGATAGAGGCCGGCCGGAGTGGTCGAGCAGTTCTTGGCGCTACAGATTGGAACCACGCGACCGCTACGGTTCCAGGTTCGAATCCTGCCTTGGGCATGGATGTGTGTGATGTCCTTAGGTTAGTTAGTTTTAAGTAGTTCTAAGTTCTAGGGGACTGATGACCTCACATGTTAAGTCCGATAGTGCTCAGAGCCATTTGAACCGTTTTGAGCCTTCTGATAGAATGTAAACAGGTTTAATCTACCCTCCCTTCCAGGAGTCTGTTGGCTGAGCGAGAGATTCTGCATAAATCTGATCTATTTCGCTGCCCATGCTATGTAAAATCCAAAAGATATTCCACCAGGATCTATGGTCTTGTTTGTGTTAAGTGGCTGTAACTGTACTTTGATACCGAGAGTACTAATTTCAACTTATCTTGTTTTTGATTGGGTACGAGCATAACGGTTGAACGTCGGTATGCTTGAGTACATTTTGAAACGCAAATATCATTCTTAGATTGCTTTCAGTTATGTGTTGTATTTGACGACCACGAAGAGCGAACGTTCCTTTAGTGAAAACGTTCTTCTGATACGGTTATTGACGTCGGATACACTGTGCTTTGACTCTAGCCGCACAACTCTGCCGTTTATTTCACGACACGGTATTCCGTTTGAAACATGATAGCTGAATAACAAGCACTAAGAGGTTCGCCGTGAATAAAAGGCAGTGACGAGCAGAGTAATCAGTCGCCTGCGGCCTACAAAAGAGCGGGCTTTAATCCTCTTAGGTTCCTCCCTCGCCAGACAGGCAACGTAGCTAATAGGTCGATCAGCGGGGCCGGGGGGGGACATGACGTGTTACACGCCGAGCGCGGCCGTCAAGTGCAGAACTGCCTCTTGAAAGTTTCATTCGGCAAACGCCGGTCAGCGCGATCGGGGGAGTGCGGCGCCACAGCGCATGCGCACCGGACTGGCGCTCCGCAGTGGCGCAGTATCGTCGGTGTGGGCGGAGCCTCGGTTGCGTAGCCATGGTAACGGCGGCCGCCGTGGAGGGGAGGCCGACGCACCTATATACACAACGGTGGCGGCTCGCTTGTGGGCACAGCGTCCTGACGCTCGGGGAAGGCAGGGCGTCGTTGCGTGTGCGTCGTGGCGCGGGCTGCGTGAGTGCGTGTTCTGTGACAGGGCGGGTCAGCGGGGTGACGGCGCGTCGGGCAGTCCAGCCAGAGCTGCGGCCGCTGATCAACGTCTGTAGTCGCATCCCTTCAGCACCATTCATCTCGCTCAGTCAGGTGGGTACCAACAGAGAACTTATGTTTTGCTCTTTATTGTACTGCCGACTGCGTCTTTCATTGTTCTTATTGTTTTGTCTTGTCTGTGGTGGGGACTGTCCAGTAGACGAATGGCTGAATAAGAGCGCTATACGTTAACACATCTATTAGTAATTATAAACATTGCACGTCAATTCGTACTTGCATGATCATGTACATTTTCGCATTAGTGATCTTCATCTGTTCCAAAACCAAGCACTTTAAAGCTGATCGCACCATCTTCTTCTTGGTCGTCCTATCCTTCTTCCAGCCTTGGCCTAGTAGTTATGGGTTTTCCTTGGTATCAGCCTTTGATCCAAACGTAGCAGCTTTCCTGCCTATACTGTTGGATCTTTTCTACTCCTCTCTTTTTTCACTGTCCCTTTTATAACCTTCTAATTTATATCCAGCCAAAGGTCTTAGAGGCCTCTGTCTCTTCAATTCTTTTTAATTGCTTGATCGTTAAAGACTATATTTCGGATCCATGGAGCAGTATGGTAGAGCAATAGTATCATTGAATTTGAGTACTATCTTCAGCCTGAATGAGAATTTTCAATCTGCAGTGGAGTGTCCGCTGATATGAAACTTCCTGGCAGATTAAAACTGTGAGCCGGACCGAGACTCGAACTCGGGACCTTTGCCTTTCACGGGCGCTGAGCTACCCAAGCACGACTCACGCCCCGCCCTTACAGCTTGACTTCTGCCAGTACCTCGTCTCCTACCTTCCAAACTTTACAGAAGTTCTCCTGGTAGAGCACTTGCCCGCGAAAGGCAAAGGTCCCGAGTTCGAGTCTCGCTCCGGCACACAGTTTTAATCTGCCAGGAAGTTTCATATCTTCATCCTGTTTCTGTTCAGGAGAGTCCTTTCAATTGTACTTAACATGTCTGTGCCTTTGTAGGTTCTTTTCAGGATAACTATCATAAGCATATCACAGCCCAGGTTCTTGAATATATGGACTTGTTCCAATAAATTGATCTCGATTATAGTTCTAAGACGTTTTTCTCAGCACTGGTACATAATTGTAGCTTCCGTTGAGGATACGGTTAAATTATATTGCTTTGCTGTTATATGGAGATACAGCGCATTGTCCATCGTTTTCCGCATCCACGAATATATGGCTTGGTTCAAATGGCTCTGAACACTATGGGGCTCAACATCTGGGGTCATCAGTCCCCTAGAACTTGGAACTACTTAAACTTAACTAACCTAAGGACATCACACACATCCATGCCCGAGGCAGGATTCGAACCTGCGACCGTAGCGGTCTCGCGGTTCCAGACTGCAGCGCCTAGAACCGCACGGCCACTTCGGCCGGCTCCACGAATATAACCTGGCCATCTGCAAAAAGGAATGAGTGAAACACTGTACGTCTTGGTGGGAATCTTCCATTTTCTTTTGCTATTCATTGAGAATGTCACTTATATACAGTATATGTTAAATAGTGTGGACGATAAAACACACTCTTGTCTTACACATTTTGTGATTCTTCTCATTCTAATACTAATAGTTGAGTCGACACGTGTCTTGATGTTATCAGCTTACAAACTCTGAACTGAACTTATTAAATGGCGAGGAATGCCATACTCTCCTTAAGTTTCTCATGACTTTGATCTCACCACGAAGTCGAAGGCCTCTTCATAAATCACGGAACTTATATACGTTTGGAGATTAAATTCTTTATGTTTTTTTTTATTATCTTGGTTTCGAGACAGGCAAAGATGTGTAAGCCGAAAATGTACATAATGATGACGAAATCCTACTTGCGAAAACAGATAAGCTAATGGAGCACGTTTATTGTCAACATTCGCGTCGAATTGTAACAAACTTGATCACTCGATATCTGAGGGACGTGTTTTGCAATGTATGTAGATATATCATTCACGCTGGACGTTATCAGATACTGAAGATCACTCGCGCGAAGGCTTTTTACGATAATGACACGTATACCTTGTACACTTCTATCCAACAACATTCAAAGAATTGTACGACCCAGCGTTGCATTTGATAATAATTGCAAAGAGAAAGTTTGAAGTCGCCTGACCCGTATCACTGTTACAACTTTGACCAATTTAAGAGCTGTCGTCCAGTGTTGAAGGTGTTACTGCCGTACTGCTATGTGGCCTGTTCTAACACGTGATGCAAAGCCTATCTGTCGCTAGTTTTCATAACACTTAACATGTGCTTAGAAACGGACCGTTTTCCTACTGCCTCTCCACCTTTTCTATAATGCCTTCCAAACAGTTAGAAAAGACGTTTGTCGCAATGTTAGCGAAGAATTAGCTTCTGAAACGACCTTTTTCATTTTGTTGCATCGCTCTGGAAAACTGATGGTTAAATAACGCACTTCGAAGGATTTTTATGAGACTGACGTTGATTTTGGAATTCTAAACCCAAGGAACAGTTTCTGAGAGATGTAGCAAACTTGGTATTGGTCAAAGCCTTAGCACTGCGTGGACGACTTGAGAGGAATGGAGTGCCACCATTTCCGTGTTTCCTGTGATTCGGCTCGCAGTCTACGTTGTAAACAAAATTCCTGGAAACTACATGGAAACATCTCCTTGGCCCACTACTAGCTCGATAAAATGTTTGCCAATACTAAGAAAATTATATACTTACCACATAGAATATGGCAGTGCAGCTAATTCGAGTGACATTGATACGCTTATCTACTTCAATTTTTGTTCTTTCTTAATTTTATTACTTCAGGAACGGTTTCCAACATGACCTTCACTTTCTGTTATACCGTCTTCATTGTGTGTTTAACCATATTTTAATAGTGTTGAATGTGAGAGTATAAAAATAAATCATCCTTCATGCTTGCTCTACTAATGTTTACTTCTCTCTCTGTTTGTATGTCAGCACACTCAAAATATTACTTGGTAAAAGTGCAGTCTTACGTCATTGCCTGTTATAACAGTGACTTGAAATTTGGGAACTATGGTTTAAATTAGAGTCGAAATGTTAATAAATAACTTAGACCTAACAGAGGCAACCTTTGATGGACATTGCTGCTGCAGGACGTATTTATAGGTGCGCATAACACACTTCACATCTGGGCCACAGAAATCGTTATTTCATACATTCATAATTGCGTTTGTGACCGAGAGATTATCTCTAACGCGGGGTGCCTCTCTTGCGGTTTAGAAGTTGCTGATTTCTTCTTAGACAGTTTCTGCTATTATTGCAGTAGGCCTATCTGGTATCTGCACTGGTACTCAAATATTCACACCAAATTCCACTGAACTGGCACAGCCCACAATCCACTACGATTGATCTGCGCCGGCCGAAGTGGTCGTGCGGTTAAAGGCGCTGCAGTCTGGAACCGCAAGACCGCTACGGTCGCAGGTTCGAATCCTGCCTCGGGCATGGATGTTTGTGATGTCCTTAGGTTAGTTAGGTTTAAGTAGTTCTAAGTTCTAGGGGACTAATGACCTCAGCAGTTGAGTCCCATAGTGCTCAGAACCATTTGAACCATTTTTGATTGATCTGCAATAATAAGGATCGGTAAAAGATCAAATGGTTCAAATGGCTCTGAGCACTATGGGACTCAACTGCTGTGGTCATCAGTCCCCTAGAACTTAGAACTACTTAAACCTAACTAACCTAAGGACATCACACACATCCATGCCCGAGGCAGGATTCGACCGTAGCAGTCGCACGGTTCCGGACTGCGCGCCTAGAACCGCGAGACCACCGCGGCCGGCGATCGGTAAAAGAAAAGTTGTTTTTATCCACATCACTGGCGTATTAATACACTCGTATACTTTTGTCATTAAACTTAAATTATAATGATGTACGTACATGTCATGCTTTCTATTAAGGTTGAAATTGTAAAAATATCGTACAGTCGTAACTCACTTTGCTACCTTCATAGCGATAGGATGGTTTTGTTCTAGCAGTGTACCGTCTCCTAATGAATTTGAAATATTTATGGCCGTTAATGATACGTGAATTTTCGCTCAAAGATTGTTCAAGTTACATCAAACACAGCACGGTACAGAGCGATAAGTGAGATTGTCGTGGGTAGATCTGATAAGGGTGATGAGGAAATCCAATGTGTAGTGGTTCAAATGGCTCTACGCACTATGGGACATAACATCTGAGGTCATCAGTCCCCTAGAACTTAGAACTACTTAAACCTAACTAACCTAAGGACATCACACACATCCATGGCCGAGGCAGGATTCGAACCTGCGACCGTGGCAGCAGCGCAGTTCCGGACTGAAGCGCCTAGAACCGCTCGGTCACAGCGGCCTGTGCAGTGGTCCTACTCAAGGAAAGTCTCGTGTCTTTTCTAAGAAGAGTTTTAACAAAGTAACGGAAGATCTCATAGGTGTAGATCTGCAGCGGATAGGCACTTGGTGCAGGGAGTGGCAACTGACCCTTAACATAGACAAATGTAATGTATTGCGAATACATAGAAAGAAGGATCCTTTATTGTATGATTATATGATAGCGGAACAAACACTGGTAGCAGTTACTTCTGTAAAATATCTGGGAGTATGCGTGCGGAACGATTTGAAGTGGAATGATCATATAAAATTAATTGTTGGTAAGGCGGGTACCAGGTTGAGATTCATTGGGAGAGTGCTTAGAAAATGTAGTCCATCAACAAAGGAGGTGGCTTACAAAACACTCGTTCGACCTATACTTGAGTATTGCTCATCAGTGTGGGATCCGTACCAGGTCGGTTGACAGAGGAGTTAGAGAAGATCCACAGAGGAGCGGCGCGTTTCGTCACAGGGTTATTTGGTAACCGTGATAGCGTTACGGAGATGTTTAATAAACTCAAGTGGCAGACTCTGCAAGAGAGGCGCTCTGCATCGCGGTGTAGCTTGCTCGCCAGGTTTCGAGAGGGTGCGTTTCTGGATGAGGTATCAAATATATTGCTTCCCCCTACTTGTACCTCCCGAGGAGATCACGAATGTAAAGTTAGAGAGATTAGAGCGCGCACGGAGGCTTTCAGACAGTCGTTCTTCCCGCGAACCATACGCGACTGGAACAGGAAAGGGAGGTAATGACAGTGGTACGTAAAGTGCCCTCCACCACACACCGTTGTCTGGCTTGCGGAGTATCAATGTAAATGTAGATGTAGATGTAGTGTGTATTGGGGAACGCTCATCTTCTACAGTATATTTTTTTATAGGTGGGGAAGACGGACGGTGTAGAGACTCCGCCTGTATCGCATGTAATGGGAAAAAGGAACCCACTTCTTTAGCAGAAACAGTACTGAAAGTATAGTTCAGCCGAACATCTGTATCTTCTCCGCAAGCCACTTGATAGTGTGTGGACGAGGGTGTTTCTGGTACTTATAACTGAGCCCTCTTCCCCTGTTCAATTCTCGAACGCGGCGCGGGAAGAGTGATTGTCGGTAAGCACTGTATTAGCTCCAACTTCTCGATTTTTTTCATTGTGGTCTTTTCTCGAGACATATGTGGGAGGAAGAAATACATTATCCGATTCTTCCCGTTAAGTACTCTCTTGAAATTTCAGTAGCAAACCTCTCCGTGACGCACAACGCCTCTCTCGTAGCGTCTGCCGCTGGATTTGTTGAGCATCTCTGCAGAGCTCTCGCGCCGAGTAAACGGTCCCGTGATGAATGGCGCCGTTATCCCTTGCGTCTTCTCTACCTCTTACATCGGTCCTACCTGGTCAGGGTCCACATTGATGATATTCTAGATTGATGCATACACTTAGCTGCTGAGATAACTTGTTCGTAATTATATACATTGCTGGTTATAGAAATTGTAACTCCAGAAAAGTTAGAAAAAAATTAAATTTTACTTATCGTGCATACACAGTGCGGTAGGGTGGATACAAATCAAATCTGAGGTGGTGTGGGGGTACACGAGTTGTGAAATGTAGTACATACACAGCGCCACCTGCGACAGCAACAGTGACTTTAACGTGGAATCTGGACCACGTATCGGGTTTCGGACTGAACCGCCTAGAACCACTCGGTCACAGCAGCCGGCTAAGTCTAGGTTAACAACAACTGAAATATTCCGCGATCCGACTGGAATTCGATCCCGCGATCTTTCGATTTCCAGTCATGCGCTTTACCACTAGACCACAAACTTTGATATATAGCGAATAATATCATTGAGATAGTGTGAATTTATTAAAAATTATATGAGAAAAATGTTCTGCTTGTAGCGTTATTTTTGCGATAAAGTGAGTTCGGATTTCCATACTAAAGCGTGTGTAAATTATTTCTGTTGATTATTTGCAACCAAACATAAATCTGGAAGGATACTGACGGAAAAAAATTGTTCGAGGATGACAATCACTTTGCGGGAAGTGCTATTCGTTACGCCATAAGTACTCTAAATGCGACTATGTGACTCCACACGTAAAAGGCATACTTAATAAGTGCAATAGGTCAGTTGCTATGTTGTGATAAACGGTGTGTCAGAGTGTTTACCAGGGAATAGGAACTTCCTTCCTCGTTGCGGAGGCCTTGCAGCTGTCGCCGAATGCCACATCTCTGTCGCCAAATGCCTGCATCTCGCCGTTCTTCCTCATCGGCCTGCGACCTCTCCATCGGTTATTGGATACCACCTAGTCACACTTTCCGTGATCTTCCTCTTCTTCTCATTCCAGGAGGTTGTCATGAAAGTACTCACTTGGGCTATCTGTCTTCATCTGTCACGGACCTCTTGAGATGCAGAATTTCCCGGCTTAACCACGTAAGAAATGAGGGATTAAGGAAGAGGACACAGACACATTATACTACTAGGAAACAGAAGATGCGTTCTGCAAAGTGACTGTGAGTATGGGCAAGTACGAATCGGACCGAATCCGTTATTCCATATTTAAGAACTAATAATAAAACAGTATTGACTGGAATACTCTCTTTCAAATTCTAAAGGTGGCAGGGGTAAAATACAGGGAGCGAAAGGCTATTTACAATTTGTACAGAAACCAGATGGCAGTTATAAGAGTCGAGGGACATGAAAGGGAAGCAGTGGTTGGGAAGGGAGTAAGACAGGGTTGTAGCCTCTCCCCGATGTTGTTCAATCTGTATATTGAGCAAGCAGTAAAGGAAACAAAAGAAAAATTCGGAGTAGGTATTAAAATCCATGGAGAAGAAATAAAAACTTTGAGGTTCGCCGATGACATTGTAATTCTGTCAGAGACAGCAAAGGACTTGGAAGAGCAGTTGAATGGAATAGACAGTGTCTTGAAAGGAGGATATAAGATGAACATCAACAAAAGCAAAACGAGGATAATGGAATGTAGTCGAAATAAGTCGGGTGATGCTGAGAGAATTAGATTAGGAAATGAGACACTTAAAGTAGTAAAGGAGTTTTGCTATTTGGGGAGCAAAATAACTGATGATGGTCGAAGTAGAGAGGATATAAAATGTAGACTGGCAATGGCAAGGAAAGCTTTTCTGAAGAAGAGAAATTTGTTAACATCGAGTATAGATTTAAGTGTCAGGAAGTCATTTCTGAAAGTATTTGTCTGGAGTGTAGCCATGTATGGAAGTGAAACGTGGACGATAAATAGTTTGGACAAGAAGAGAATAGAAGCATTCGAAATGTGGTGCTACAGAAGAATGCTGAAGATTAGATGGGTAGATCACGTAACTAATGAGGAAGTATTGAACAGGATTGGGGAGAAGAGAAGTTTGTGGCACAACTTGACCAGAAGAAGGGATCGGTTGGTAGGACACGTTCTGAGGCATCAAGGGATCACCAATTTAGTATTGGAGGGCAGCGTGGAGGGTAAAAATCGTAGAGGGAGACCAAGAGATGAATACACTAAGCAGATTCAGAAGGATGTAGATTGCAGTAGGTACTGGGAGATGAAGAAGCTTGCACAGGATAGAGTAGCATGGAGAGCTGCATCAAACCAGTCTCAGGACTGAAGACCACGACAACAACAATAAAACAGTACTCACTTTCAGGTGGATGAGGATGCGCTAAGAGGACTTGAGATGTACAGTGGAATAATAAACAAACATTTTTGGTGCATGTGGAGAATTTTTGTCAGTCGACTGACAAAAGTAAATTGTGACTGCTTGTGTTACTGGATATCCATTAACCACCTGAGAAACTGAGAACGGAGTGCAGTTACTTGTTTCGCCCGCAGCCTCTCTTACGGCCGGCGTCACCCTTCCCACGGCGGCGCGCGCGCCTCGCAGCTTGGGCGCAGAGCACACGGGTCCCGCTTATCGCTCGGCGCTTCGTGGTGCCGCACTGAGGCACATATGGCGCGCTGATACGGGACTCGCAGAGTCACGCAGCGGAGGAAGCCCCCTCACGACGGCCTCAGGTCTGATGCCGGCCTGCCTGCGTTTTCACCGCCACGTAATCACTGGCGTAAAGAACGGAAAGCTAAAGTACACGATTAAACATGAGTGATTATATTTTTTCTTTTTTTACAATCAGATGCTTTTATTTAAAATTTGTGCCAGTTGGAACATTTTCTTCGCCGTTCGCCATGAGTTGAACAGCATTACTGGGCTTCAACTGCTGCGGTGGTGCATTTCAATCCAAGAAATTTATTGCGGAGGACACCCATCGTGTTTATTATTGAGACAATCGTTTTACCACCGGATATCTATGTCCAATTCTTATCAAAAAACGGTTCAAAATGGCTCTGAGCACTATGGGACTTAATATCTGAGGCCATCAGTCCACTAGAATGTAGAACTACTTAAACCTAACTAACCTAAGGACATCACACACATTCATGCCCGAGGCAGGATTCGAACCTGCGACCGTAGCAGCAGCGCGGTTCCGGACTGAAGCGCCTAGAACCGTTCGGCCACAGCGGCCGGCCCAATTCTTATTCGGATCAGCAACCCTGATGTCTTTTTTATAATAATTACTCTAGAAACTTTTGTTGAAAAATACCACTTTCAGACCATTACACCTATAGTACCCAATATCTAGGCGATTTAAACGGTTTATTGCATCTACAGTTTCCTTTAAATTTCTTTTTGTTGGACAAAGAACAGCAGACTAGAAAATTACAGTATGCAAAATGCTACTTAACTACTTCAGTGCTGGCTTCCTTGTCACATAATAATTCAGTAATTAAACGGCAGTCAAAGTATTTCATTCTGAACAGCCATACAATGTATGCACTAATACGACCTATTATTGAGTACTGTTCGAGCGTTTGGGATCCCTACCAGGTCGGATCGAAGGAGGACATAGAAGCAATTCAGAGGCAGTCTGCTAGATTTGTTACTGGTAGGTTTGATCATCACGCGAGTGTTACGGAAATGCTTCAGGAATTCGGGTGGGAGGCTCTGGAGGAAAGGAGGCGTTCTTTTCGTGAATCGCTACTGAGGAAATTTAGAGAACCAGCATTTGAGGCTGACTGCAGTACAATTTTACTGCCACCAACTTATATTTCGCGGAAAGACCACAAAGATAAGATAAGAGAGATTAGGGCTCGTACAGAGGCATGTAGGCAGTCATTTTTCCCTCGTTCTGTATGGGGGTGGAACAGGGAGAGGAGATGCCAGTTGTGGTACGAGGTACCCTCCGCCACGCACCGTATGGTGGATTGCGGAGTATGTATGTAGATTTATCCGCATTCTGATCAATACAATCACCTGCACCATAATACTGCCGTACTTTTTATCGTGTTGCAATTTAATTTTTTGTGGGTATTGCAATTACTTTCATAATAGCGTAATTTTAGGAACACCATGACTCATATTGCTGTAAGTTTCATTACCTACTCTTTCTAACTCCTAGTGTTACAGAAGATCTAATTTCTAGAAATACAACTCACAAAAAAAGACTGTAAGCCATAATTTTGTTTTATACGAAAAGGCCCTTTATAGGCCCTTCATTTTAAACGAAAGCTGTATTTACAGTTACTTATTTGAATTATTACTTGCACTACTCTCATATCGCCCGTATTTCATAAAAGAATGTCCTGTGGCAAACCTCACGTTAACCATTTCAGTGATTTCACTACCTTACTCAGTGGCATTCTATAGCTCAGACGCCGCTTGTGTACTCAAAAGACTGAAGCAAGTATAGTTCAAACAGCAGAAATCCTTTACTTTTTTTCTTTCAAAGAGAAGGAGAAAATCTGGTTCAAGTAATGCTGGTATACTGTTTGTTTTCCTTCTTAAAGGCACTGCAAGTCACGTTCAGTTTGCTACTACGTGACAGAGAACCGACTCAGTTTCTTGACAGCTAGGCCCTACCATGAGTAGCATGCTGTCGTTGGTTTGGATTTTCCTCATAACGCTGTAGTGACGTCTGTACTCGATAGAACTATTGATAGATAACGAGCGTGGTTTCAAAATTATTGTCCTTGTGAAACAGAACTTAATTCACACGGAGAAATGAGTGCTACAGACAGAGAATCTCAATTTTATTCCGTATTTCCGGATTTCTATAGCGCTTTTTCCCACAGTTCCTCAGAAGCAGCCTCTAATCAATTTGCGTATCTACGAAGTATTGTCGTCTCGGCTGTGAGATCGAATTCATGATCGGTAACCAGAAAGTTCAAATGGTTCAAATGGCTCTGAGCACTATGGGACTTACCATCTAAGGTCATCAGTCCCCTAGAACTTAGAACTACTTAAACCTAACTAACCTAAGGACATCACACACATCCATGCCCGAGGCAGGATTCGAGCCTGCGACCGTAGCAGTCGCGCGGGTCCAGACTGACGCGCCTCGAACCGCTCGGCCACACCGGCCGGCGGTTACCAGAAAGGCCATAGTTCATAGTAATTTACTGGAAGTCATACAGCGAAACCAAAGTTATATCTGAGGTTCCTCAACGAAGCTGTTCTTAATCTATGTAAACGATTTAAGAGATAATCTGAGCAGCCCCCCTCAGACTGTTTGCCGATGATGACGTCGTTTACCGTCTTGAAAAGTCATTAAAATGAATTACAAAATGATTTAGACAATGTCTCTGCATAGTGGAAAAGTGTAAATGAGCCTGAAAAAAAATTAAGGGTTTCAACAAGTCGTAAGAAAACTACCACAAAAATTCGGTTGCACCATAAATCGCACAAATTTGAAGGCTGCCGATGCAACTTGTGATTACAATTACAAGTAACTTGAACTGGCAGCTTCACAAAGAAAATGTCGCGGAAAGTTGAACGCTTTATAGGCAGAATACTTACCATGTGCAACAGATCTATTACAGAAACTGCCTACATACGCCTGTCCGTTCTCTTCGGAAGTTCTGCTGCGCAATATAGGCTTCTTAACATATACTACTGATGGAGGAGATCAAACAAGTTGAAAGAAGGGCAGCTTGTTTTGTATTATCGAGAACTATGAGAAACTGGGTCATGGTAATGATAAGCGAATTACGCTAGCAATAAAACAATATCATTTCTTATTGGGGAAAGATCTTTTGACGAAATTACAATCGCCAATTTTCTCCTTCGAATACCAAAATGTGTTGTTGACTCTCTCCTTGATGGGGCGACGTGACCACCGTGATACAATGAGGGAACGTGGAGTTCACACGGAAAGATATCAGTGTACGTTTTACCCATGTACCGTTCCAGAGTAAGCCGCGTGGAGTGGCCGCGTGGTTTGAGGCGCTATGTCACGGACTGCGCGGCCACTCCAGCCGGAGGTTCGAGTCCTCCTTCGGGCATGTGTGTGTGTGTTGTTCCTAGCATAAGTTAATTTATTTTAAGTATTATGTAAGTCTAGGAACTAATGACCTGAGGAGTTTGGTCCCTTAGGAATTCACACACATTTGAACAAGAGCTTCGGTCAGTAAAGATCGTAGCCGCGTTGCCTGGACGCTAAGTGTGTTGCATACCTATTGGGCATTGGGCCATTTACGTACGCAGTCAATGTCTTACTAGATTCCTCTAAAAATCGGAAATGGTGAACTGTCTAGAACTGAGTGAGGATATATAAAGGACGTTGTAACCTACGGAAGACTTTTGTTCTGCATAGTTACCATCCTATCTGATAATAAAAAATAAACAGCGTTTATAGCAAAACTGAAACTCTCATCGTTTAATTCAGGTTTTATTCGAAAACTGTTGATTTGCAGAGTGAAGCAGAGCGAAGTTGCAGGAAAAATATATAAAAGAGAAAGACAGATTTATCACACAGCTCTAGAAAACGAAATTTCCTCAAAAAAGGTACACATAAAAAACGCAAAATAGAAACATATAGAACATTGCATCAATACGTGGGTGAGCTTATATAAAACATGCTCCTGTTATTCATAAATAACTTTCACGTTTATCAATAAAATAAGAAACGCTTGCCTTTCATGAAAAGTACAAAATATCAGCAATTGTACAGAAGTTTTTGTGTTTCTCCATGAAAACTGTACTTGCATTTAAAAGTAAATCCTTTGGTTACATAAAAATGTAGAATTTATGCGAGCAGCTAATTTTTATTGCTTAAAAAGTGCAATTTATATTTTATAAGAATATAAAATACGCAATGGACTGACACTAAACGATGTGTGGGTCTAATTATCTTCAAAACAGACATAAAAACAAAGAGAATTCGTCGTCTCCTAGTTCCTCTCTCACATATCAGTTATGCTTATTTTCATATGAATGTTACGAATACTGCTGGTAAGCCTACCATTCACTAAGTCATTTATGTAGTAAATTGAAACTACAGGTAGCGTAACTTTACTGCCACTTTTTAAACTGTAACAATATTTCGGTGCGCTATCCTCAAACAACTGCTATGTAGTGTTCATCATGGTAAAAATGTTGTGCAACTGTCAACATTGAGGTCCGTTGATGCCGGTGCGCCTTGTGGTTAACCGCTGTGTGGCTGTAGAGTGCCCCACATGCAGGTAGTGGCGCCCAGTGCGAACAGAGGTGTGAATGGGATGAGTTGCACGTACATGTTGAGGAAGTGGCGTGCAACCTACACGTGTGCCTCTACTTGCATGTGGCACGCATGTAGGCGATTAGGTGAAGGGCGCATGGGTTTGAAAACAGCTTTACATCAGCACTACATGACGCCACTTGTCGTGTGCTGCAGGCCTGGAGATGACCGCCGAGCAGCTGTCGGGCGGCTGCGGTGTGTCGGAGGCGCGGCCGGAGACGTCTCGCGGCTACCCTCCCTATGGAGACGGCGACGACCTGGATCTGGAACTGGAGCTGGCCAGCCTGGAAGATGACGACGACGAGGAGGAGGACTGCGACGGCGACAGCGAAGGCAGCCGGCCGCGTCACCACCAGCAGCAGAAGTCACAGCAGCAGCAGCAGCTGCTGCAGCAGCAGACGCAGCAGCAGCAGGTGTCCAGGCCCAGGGGACGGAGGGGCGCCTCCAGCAAACCCAGGGCCGGCCGCGCGCGCAGCCCCACACAGGTAGGCACGCAGCAGCACACCACGACGCTCTCGCTCACTACTTTCGGAAGGCGAAAACCTAATTTATGAAGGAAATTCTATAAGTAATGCAACACTTGCCCGCCCGGTTAGCCGTGCAGTCTAACGCACGGCTTTCTGGATTGGGAAGGAGTGCCTGGTCCCCGGCACGAATCCGCCCGGCGCACTTGTGTCGAGGTCTGGTGAGCTGGCCAGTTTGTGGATTGTTTTTAGGCGGTTTTCCATCTGCGAATGCGGGCTGGTTCCCCTTATTCCGCCTCAACGTACGTGTAAATCACCATTACCCTACCATGCAAACATAGGCGTTACACTCGTCTGCTGTGAGACGTTCCCAGGGGTGGAGGGGGGCAGGCAATGGGGGCCTAACCGCACAGTAACCCTCAAAGAGTGGTTTGGAGTGGGGCAGCGGAGTGGTGAGTGGACTGCAGTAGTCATCATGGGGTTGTGAACCATTGTAAATGACTCATCATTAACTGGAAATGGTGGTATTTGGCTACGTGGAGACCATTCACAGCTAATTATGAACTTCGTGTTCCTAAACAACTACGGAATATTTATGGATGACAGTCCACCATGTCACCAGGCACAGCTTCTTGCTGCTGATTTGAACAACGTTCTGGACAATTCGAGCGAATGATTTGGCCACCCAGATCGCCCAATTCGAATCCCATAGAACATTTATGGAACATACACGAAAGGAGAATTCGTGCACAAATTCCTGCACCGGCAACACTTTCGCAGTAATGGACACTTATTGGAGGTCTGACACGATATTAGGAGGTATACCATGGCTTTTATCATGTACGCAACCTTCAAAATGGCGTCTGTAACTGCATGTGTTTGAAGCAGATATTCGTAGGCACTTGCAGAATGTCTTCAGTGACCTGCCAGTGAACAAAGCACGGCGAGTTGTTCAGCGAGGCATCTGTCATCATCGCAAGAAGGTCGCACAAACCTGTCCGATCTGCCGCGTGCCGGCCGCTGCACAGACCTGCGAGTCCTGCAATGTTGGAAGGTGCGGACACTCTCATTCGAGGTGATCGAAGGATCACAGTCGAACACATCGCTACTCAGCTGACCATCTCTGTTGATAGTACTGACTCATCCACCAGTTGGGGTACAGAAAAGTGTTTTCCTGCTTGGTTCCTCGACGCCAAACACTAGATTTTTATCTGTTTAGCCCAACGAAGGATGCACTCGGCGGGAAGCAATACGTTCATGATGGGGAGGTTGTTGATGCAGCAAGACGCTGGCTCCGACGTCGACCAGTAGAGTGGTAACATGTGCACATACAGGCACTCTCCATAGTTTTGTTGGCAACAGAGTGCAGAATAACGAGGCGTATTGGAATCCTAAATAAAACCATCCTGCTTTCAGAAAGAAATCAACGGGCACCCGGAACGCATTTTACGCTGTTTTCGCCGCCGCTCGGCTGGCCTCTGTTTGCAGCTCGTGACACAACCATTGGAAGTTTTACTTAATCTGGGCGTGCGCAGTGCCATTCCTCCACCACTCGATCTGAACAACAAAGAGAGGCACGTTTCCAGTCATAGCGAGAAGTTATCGCCTATGTGGTCATGTCCATAAATACTGAATGTCGCCAATTCCAGAAGCACTAGACGGAGGATTATTTCTTTACTGTGTACAGAGGTAAACATCTTTGCTCGTTGTGTAGGGAACCACTACCAGTTGTGAAGTAACGTAATATGAAAAAGCACTTTTCTGCGGAACACGTTCCTCAACAACAGGTCACAGGGAAATTCCAGAAAGACAAAATTAATATATTTCTTTCCTATTTGCAAAACTGAGAGCACAGTGCGACAATTCGGTAAATGCTAGTTTTATAGCGAGTAGAAAAATTGACACATAGTTACAGCCTTTTGCTGAAGAGGAATCCTAGAGGCATGCCTCTTGGTCGTTGCAGCCATACAATGCCCCGATAACAAACAAGTTCGAATAAATAAGTTTATCAAGGCAAACAGCTATTTTCCGAATTGGTATGATGGCTCATGACATTAAAAACAGTTTGTATGATCGTGCTGCCACATTCGGAACATTCGTGATCGTTTTGGACAAGAGAACTGATTTGTTAGACAGAGTTCAGTTAGTAATGTTTGTTTCTTGGTGAAGCTGTGGAGAAAGCATTAGCATTACAGGCATTAAAAGGAACATTTCCCTTTTTATTGGTGTTGCAGAGTTTTGCAACATAAGTATTTGAGGGAGCTATTGAAAGACATCGTAAGTAAAGAAACAATGTTTACGACGCGCAAATAAATGTAAGCATATGAAGACAGGGTAAGAATAAAATTAATGTACTCCCAGAAACAAGTGTTTTGAAGAGTGTTTAGAAGGATAATTTGTTGGCATAACATGTCGTGAAAGGGGTGCCATTCATATGGGCGTGTTATTCCGTAAACATCAACGTCATGGACGCTGTAGTTTTGACGTCATACATTCAGAGCGCTGTTGTCATGTCACGTGACGAAGTGCCCCGTGAGCTTAAGTATGTGGATGAGGCCGCAGGTCATCGAAGGTTGCCCATGCTTGTGTTAGGCCATAATTCACTGTGCTGATTCGGTCTAATATCGCTTACCTGGGCGTCAGGTGTCATACTACGGATAGTCGTAGAGTTTCAGTTACCACCTCGGAAACATCACGCTACTATCATGAAACTTTGTTATCATATTTGCTCTACATTTCCCACCACGGTTGTTATACAGTCACTGTCATATCACGATCAGCTGATTTCGTCTGTATACCATTTTTAAGTGCGTTCTCGTATACTCGTACTTTTACACCATCATCATTTATTTACGGGACCTGTCATTTTAATACGAGACCGTTGTACTAAACACAAGCAAGGACAAACTTCCATATAGTCAACTCTTTAAAAGTAATATTACTGCCTTAAGTAAGCATGAAAACTTTAAATACGGTATAGCCGGCCGAGGTGGCCGA
This sequence comes from Schistocerca serialis cubense, assembly GCF_023864345.2. Classification (NCBI taxonomy): domain Eukaryota; kingdom Metazoa; phylum Arthropoda; class Insecta; order Orthoptera; family Acrididae; genus Schistocerca; species Schistocerca serialis. The sequence continues at coordinate 330,430,989 of NC_064646.1, read as the reverse complement.
GCGGTTCTAGGCGCTACAGTCTGGAACCGCGCGACCCCTACGGTCGCAGGTTCGAATCCTGCCTCGGGCATGGATGTGTGTGACGTCTTAGGTTAGTTAGGTTTAAGTAGTTCTAAGTTCTAGGGGACTGATGACCTCAGCAGTTAAGTCCCATAGTGCTCAGAGCCATTTTTAAATACGGTATATCTCTCGCAGCATTGTTCTTTATAGTCCTAAACAACAAGCAAATATGGGCATAAAATGTAATAAATTTGTATGAAAAGTACGGATTAACCCAGTGCTTTCATTTCGAGACCAATCATAAAGCAGCGGTATAAACTCAAACTTACGTTACAATAACTCTTGATACACCTACTTTCACTGTTACTCAGCTCCTCAGTATGGTGAGTACAAAGAAAGCACATGTTACAATGTCCTACAGCCACGTAGCACTATCTTCACGCCGATTGTTGCTGAGAAACCTGTAAATCCTGCTACAATGCACTACATTCGTAGAAGTACCTCAGTGTACTACTAGGTATCTCCCTCTTGCAACGGGATAAGTGATTTCATGCAAAAGGCACTGGTGTTTCAAAACAAAGTTAATAAAATGATGCTTTCAGGCAGAAACCACTGGGGTTCAAAGAGCTGAAGCACTGCTCCATACACTCGTCAACACAAATTGGTGAGAGCTGGATGTGGCCATTGTGTGCGGCGCTTTTTGCTTTCTCCCCTTTTAGGTTCTGTGCCTCTTCGCTAGTTATCCAATCTTCGGCATTCTTCTGTAGCACCACATTCGAAAAGCTTCAACTCTTTACTTGTCTCAACTGTTTATCATCCACTTTTGCCTTCCATGTAATGCTACACTTCAGAAAAATGGTTCAAATGGCTCTGAGCACTATGGGACTTAACTTCTTTGGTCATCAGTCCCCTAGAACTTAGGACTACTTAAACCTAACTAACCTAAGGACATCACACACATCGATGCCCGAAACAGGATTCGAACCTGCGACTGTAGCGCTACACTTCAGACAAATAACTTCAAAAAAGATTTCCTAGCACTTGCATTTATGTCAGATGTTGACAAATTTCTCTGTTTGAGAAACGCTTTTCTTGGTATTGGTAGTCCTCATTTAATATCCTCCCTACTACCGCCATTTTTTCTCCAAACAACAAAGTTCAATTCAAACTGTCCCATTTCCTAATTTAGTTACTTCAGAATAGCCTGATTTAATTCGACTATATTCTTTTACTCTTGTTTTACTTTTATTGATTATCAACTTATAACTCCTTTTGAAGAGACTATCAATTCCGTTCAACTGTTCTTTTGTGTCCCTTGCCATCTCTCACAGAATAAGTTTCATTGGCAAGCCTCATAGTTTTTGTATTTTCTTCTTGAACTTTTATTTCCTCAGCAACTTTCTTCGTTATTTCCTTTACTGTTTGCAAAATGTATAGATTGAATACATCGGTGATATGCTACAACCCTTTCTCACTTCCCTCTCAATTACTGCTGTCCCTCCATGTCTTACGACTCTAATAACTGCAGTCTGGTTTCCGAAGAATTTGCAGTTAAATTTTTGCCTCCCGTATTTTATCCGTTAAACTTATTATAATTTTTTTACATTAGGCTTCAGCCAGTATGGACTCTGAATCAGAAATCAATATCGCTTTCCAATTCTAACTGCTATTCGTCTGCCATTTTTGATGTCCTGCCAGTATCTCTTGAGGCCATGACTCAATGCTTTCTTCCTGTCTTCTGACAGAGGTCCTCTTCGTCTTTTGATTTCTTTTCCCGGCTTAAAACCCCTGTAGTTTTTCACCGTTTGTCTGAATTCATGTCTGTCCACGATTCTGTCCTGTGGGTTACCGATTTCTAAGATCTTTATCGCATTCTTGGAACTATCTCAATCTTTTTGCCTCTTTGGCCTTGAGAAATTTCGGTTGTCTTTGTCAGGCGATTATCAAACATTCTTAAGATGTGCTCATAGAGCAACAACCTTTTCTTTTTAAACTACAGTATACGGTTCTAGCTTTATGTAGTTGAATAGTTCTTCATTTGATCTCAAACATATGTGCGAATTAATTCATATGTTGCCTAAACTATGCCTTTATATCCTGCGTTCTTGTTTGACTAATATATCGACTAGTCCGCGTCTATCACAGTTTCCAAATCGAATAATCCTTCTCGTCTGAGAACTGTACCATAATGTCTTACGTTGCTTCAGTACTCAGCGAGTTATTACACAAGTGGAGATCAAAAAGTTTCCGTTAGAAGGCTGTACAATCCAGAATCGGTAACCCAATCAGACAAAATCTCCGTGAACATAAGGCAGTCATCCCCAGGTTGAAGACATTCGTTACTTTGGTAAAACCTTATGTCATGCTGCGTGAAGAAGTTCGTACTTGCGTGCTGCACTTCGTCTTCTGACAGGAATCGTCGACTCTTCAAGGCTTTTCCTAGGGGAACGAAGGCGTGATAATCGCATGGGGAGAGATCAGGGCTGTAGGGCTGATGTTTAAGTGTCTCCCACTTCAGTTGGCGTAACTTATGCATTATGATATTGGCGATATGGAGACGTGCATTGTCATGAAGCAGCAGCACAACTGATGTGCTACTCATACATGTTCTTTATTATTCAATGTTCAGCAGCCGAGAAAAGAACTGCAGCACCTTGATGCTGTTTGGAAGCAACTGGTCATAACGTCGCCATAGTCTACATTCCCGCATTTACTGCACTCACATCGGAAATACATGAATGCTATACTGATCCCTTGCCTGCATTTTGGTGGTTGTATAACCGAATCGGAGTCGCATCGCATTGAATATACGCTTCACCAACGCCCTCAAATAGAAATATTTTGTTTGCCCTTACAGAAATTTTTCGTCACGTAGTATGCTTGGTCCACTGGTATTTTAGTATTAAAAAAAATTTTGTTTCAAGAGTAATATCGTTCCAGCTATTGGCTAAGTTGTTGTGACGGCTAGTACAGTGGAGACCGGTGTTCTGTGCGTGCAGCTGCTGCGGCTGAAGCGGCACCGGCGCATGAAGGCGAACGACCGCGAGCGCCACCGCATGCACCTGCTGAACGAGGCGCTGGACCGGCTGCGCTGCGTGCTGCCCACCTTCCCCGAGGACACCAAGCTCACCAAGATCGAGACGCTGCGCTTCGCGCACAACTACATCTGGGCGTTGAGCCAGACGGTGCGCATGATCCACAGCCAGCAGCAGCAGCAGCCGGACGACCCCGCGTCCGCGGTCGCGCTCGAGCCGGCGGCCGACCTGCTGCAGGCGGCAGGCGCGCACGCGCGAGCGCAAGCGCAGGCGCAGGCGCAGGCGCATGCGCAGACGGCGCCGCCGCCCGTGACTCTGAGCGTGGGCAGCGTGACGGTGAGCATCGGCGGCGAGCGCGGCAACCTCATCACCTCGAGCAGCGGCAGCTGCGCCGTCGCGCAGCAGCGCAGGCTCCAGGGCCAGCAGCTGTTCGCCGCCTCCAACGCTCCAGTCTGCACCAGCCTGCACGAGGACACCTGCTCCAGCTACAGCGACCTCTCCGAGTGCTACGGCAGTCCGCCCTCCTACCACCCGCACCACTCAATGTACCAGTGCATGTGAGCCCAGAACGACCGTTTACCAAAGTGCACAATGTTACCGGTTCTGTAGCCACGTTACCACACCATACAACTACGTGGTATGCACACTAACTTTACATCCTACTAGAGCTGCCGCAGACATCACAGCTCACCAGCAATACACGCATGCGGTTGATTTACCTCATTGGTTCTTCCTAGATTTACTTCTTATTGCTTAGCTAAAGAAACATTTATGATATCTAAGACAGCTGATATACAGGGCGGAAAATCCCTTTCCAATTTCTAGGACTTGTAGAGGGGAGTGACAACATAATATTTTGAACAGGAATCCATGTCCGGAAACATCTCGTTTCCGTTCTACAGTGATTTCAATTCAGATGTGTAATGCGTCGACATCAGCTTAGGGAAAGACAAAAATCTCTGAGTTGTGTGCCCTGGTGTGCAATAGGATAGACAGGATGACGTGTACTACGTAAGACGGTCCCCTAATGTCAGTTAACTGTCTCCTGTAGAGACCGAGGAAGATCTGCTGGCATGAACTCATGCCTTTGCAATAGAAATTGAATAGACGCCAGTTGGGATGGAGACTGCGTACAAGAACATGCTTCGTAGGTTCAATGTCTGTAACAACGTTTGCTGGCGCCATATAGAGCCGCTGTTGTTTTGTTCTGTACCTACAGTATGCTGTATTCTCTTTTGTTTAGGAATGATGTAAACACATAATGTTCAAGTGTTAATACAGACTAATGTGCTTCAGTGACAAATGAATATTTCGTTACGTTTACTTTCGAACTGTTACCTCATAACAGTACTGCGTTGCGACTAATTCACTTTCTCAAGCAGAAGTGGATGAGTTAACATCTAAATTGAAATCGACTTAGAACGGAAACGATACGTTCCCGAACATGGGTTCGTGCTCAAAATATTATAAACTCACTCCCCTTTACAAGTCCTAGAAGTTTCTAACGGCAATTCCTAAACACCTAGTATAACATCAGTTATGCTGTCGTCAGATCTTACCCGCTGCTGTGCACACTATATACTGATTATTTTTGCGATATAATAATAAAACACTGCACCAGGTACAATTTTTTTCGTGTATATCACGACACGTTTTAGGGTTTTATTCTCATTACGAAGTGCACATATTTGCTTTACTATTTTATGTGATGTTTGCGTGTGTGTGTTCTGCTTCTCTTGCCCCGCAGACATGCTTTTGTGGTTCTACAATCTATCGGACAATATAAGTCCTGTGCTTTTTTTCTAAGAGCTAGTGTTACAAAATAATATGTGTGTCTATCTAGTTACATGTACCGCGCCTCCTTCATTGTGCAGAAATATGCACTTCACTTAAAATTTTAAAAAATTTACATAAAATTCTATTGTATATTTGCACTTGATAATGAGATTAAGTTCCGAAACGCGTTGTACTATGCTTGAAGAAGTTGTAACTGGCGCAGTATTTTATTACTTAAATCATGAATGGCACAGCTGCAGGCTTTGTAAAAAAATCCCTTACAATGAACTAAATGAAGATTATTTTTGTACAAAAGGAAGAGTAAACTTTTCGAAAAATTGCGAACAGATACCTTCAATAGTGTCTTATGAGTGTTAGAATGATTTGAGAACTTCGTGGATTTACTTTTACTAACATTTTTTAATGTCGCTGTTATGACCGGATGCAAACTACCATCTCATATGTTTGATAGTATACCTCTTTAGCAGGTTATTTATAGATAATACCGCAGCTAAAGGGAACATATGTTCAAATATCAGTTACCTAATTATAGTCTGAGTGTTAATGAAACACAAAGGTGCAAAATACACCACGCAAGTCAATATTTACCGGCACGATACGCTCAGTGGTGCAGATTGAGAAAGTGGAAGTATGACGTCGGCCTTCAAATGATTACCTTCAAGGCGATCACGGTACTCAAATAATTAGAACTATAAAGCGTGTGGTGACATCACCTACATGCTTACAGTTTTCACGAGGCTTTAATCTTAAATATAAAACGTTGTTTTTTAAACGGTTGGTTTTGCCGATCGAGGGCCGAAACAAAGCTGACGATCGACCTCCCTTTCTTCTAATGACCAAACTGAGAGTATCTTTTCTTCATGAGATGTTAGACTTATACCACGCAACAGAAACTTTTCCTTTTTTAGGCTATGGTCACATAATTACTCAGTACTATCTTAGTATGAACCGTTACCAGGAAAGAGATTATTCATTTCCTATGACACAGTTGGCGTCCGATTCCACAAAGTCATGATTAGTAATGGCCTGACGTTCTTCCTCAACGATGTCATAGCCACGTCTTGACTGTTTAAGCTACGTCGCACTCTCATATGTGTAGGATCATAAAGAACAATAATGACTGCTATAGTATGTCCTTTCGGAACTAATTGCTCTGGTAAATTGTTAAGTATAAGTCAAAGAAAGCACAAAGGCTTTAGTTTCTATAATTAACCGTTACTTTCATTTGAGAATTTGCACAAAATATTGCCTTGACCTTCAGTTTTTCTTGCGTGGGTGGTCAGTTCTGACAACTTGCAAGTGCCGCTGTTGAATAATGACTTAAGTGTTAAAAAGAGCAGCCTAAGAAATCATACTTACACAAGTACACGCTGAATATGTCACTGCCATTCAAGCGCTCTTTATATTGTCAACTTACATATCAAGAGCATTATCAGATTATATAGAAATGGAAATACCGCATCTCCCACTTTGTGTTACCAGACGGTGTAACCATATATTAAGTTCCTTTTTAAGTTTAATATTTTTTGCCATAAATACGCTAGTCTGTGATTGTTTCACCCAATGATTTATTTGTTGTAGATATACAACGCGTAGAATTATGATAATTTTTGCGAGATTTTTAAGATTTTATTTATGTACTTTCTTATTTATTGTATTTATTAATATTTTGTGTCTCTTGTACATAGTGTAAATATGCCGTCCAAAGCGTCCAGGGAAAGAAAGTATTCTAAATTTTTAGATAAATGAGAAAAGTGGGAATATACATATTTTCATATTTGTCGAAGCCAATCTCTCCTCGAGCTGAAATAAATCGTGCTGCCTTTCAGAAGTATGTATACGATACTACTCGAGTATTTTTGTATGTTAACTGAAGAACGAAATTAATTTCTAAAATAAAGAATATTTTAGGTATGAGAATTTGTATTTTTGTATTGTGAAGGAATGAGTAAACGTGAATAAACAGTTCTGTCAAATATATAGTTTGTCTTTCTTTCATTCTCTGCGTGTACCACAGCATCCTTCTCTCTCTCTCTCTCTCTCTTTCTCTCCCTCCCCTCCCCTCCCACCCCACCCCCCCCCCCTCTTTCTCTCTCTCTCTCTCTCTCTCTCTCTCTCTCTCTCTCTCTCTCTCTCTCCCCCCCCTCGTTCATTCAGTGTGTGTGTGTGTGTGTGTGTGTGTGTGTGTGTGTGTGTGTGTGTGTGTGTATGAGAGAGAGAGAGAAAGAGAGAGAGAGAGAGAGAGAGAGAGAGAGAGTGTGTGTGTGTGTGTGTGTGTGTGTGTGTGTGTGTGTGTGTGTGCGTCTATGTTTGCGTGAGGGAAAAAGAAAGAAAGGCTGAGGCACCAATTGTCGATTGTTATCTTCGCATTGGCACTCGGAGTGAATGTGCTGAATAATATCTCTACGGTATGATTTACAACTCACACTGCGTGCCCATCAGCAAAGCCTGAACTGCTGTTCCATACCTCAAATCGCATCACATTACATCAGAGTTCAGTGAGAGAGGAGTTGCTGTTTCGGCTGTGTTCCTGGCCGACGACTCGTTTCTAGCTGTGCTCAAAGTTCTGACTCCATTTAAGCGGACTCTGCTTTCGACCTCATTGCCGCTACAGAGACCATGTCCGTTGTCTAAATGAACCTTTTATAAATCATAGGTTGCAGCGATCAGTCGTCCTTCTATAAAATGTTGTTGTGCAGATCTACAGTTCGGCTAGGAGCTAGGCATTCTCAATGCACTATCATTTTCGCTCAATGCATGTAATGCCTGTTTATCGGCCTTCATCTACAGTTCATTGAATACTCAATAGACAGTTCATACTCAATCAACTGTGGATGAAGGCCGACCAACAGGCATTACATGCACTGAGCGAAAATAATAGTACATTGAGAATGGCTAGCTTCTAGTCGATATCTAGATCTGCACAATAAAATTTTGAAAAAGGGCGACTGATCGCTGCAATCTATAATTTACAAGTCGATATAACAGTCGCTGAGTGCAACAGCTTTCTGAATGGAAGGTAACCTCATAAATGAACTTTTGCTGTTCCGGTTGGAAAAGCAGACTTTTTTTGCCTGAAGCCATACGATTCGATCCACTTGTTTATCAGCAAGGTTGCAGTGGCTACTAAAATTTCAGACAGTTACAGGTCGAACTGTATAAGACATCCATAACACCAGAAATCAGATAACTGCCCATTTACAGAAAAATAAACTTGATATCATACTTCCTCCTCTTAAATACATTGAAATGGCCGGGAAACTCTATCTCAAGGAAATCAACTAGAGAAAATAGTCAGTCGTGATACGTCAGTAGTTGCCTGCGTGAACACAGCCACTTGGTAGCCATTGCAACATTCGCTCCATGTTTACACTTTTTGTGTGTTGTTGTGGTCTGCAGTCCGAGAGACTGGTTTGATGCAGCTCTCCACGCTACTCTAACTGTGCAGTCCTCTTTACCTCTGAATAAATACTGCAACCCCCTTCTCTCCTACCTCACACACACTTCCCTCCAGTATAAACGGATGATGTCTTGATGTCTTGGAATGTGTCCTATCAAGTTGCACCACAAATTTCTTGTCTCTCCAGTTTTATTCAGTACCTCTTCACTAGTTACATGGCCTACCCATCTAATCTTCTGCGCTTTTACCAAGCCGCGTAACGCAGTGATTAGCACACTGGACTTGCATTCGGGAGAACGACGGTTCAAAGACGCGTTCGGACATCCTGATTTAAGTTTTCACTAATTTCCCCAAAACCGCTTAAGACAAATGCCGAGATGGCTCCTTCGAAAAGGCACGGCCGATTTCCTTCGCCGCCCTTCCCTAATTAGAACTTGTGCTCCGTCTCTAAATGATGTCTTTGTCAACGGGACGTTAAACATTAATCTCATCCTCCTCTTCAGCATTCTTCTGTAGCACGATATTTCAAAAGCCTCTATTCTCTTGTTGTCTAAAATGTTTATCGTCCATGTTTCACTTCCAAACATGTCTACACTCCAAACAAATACCTTCAGAAAAGGCTTCCTAACACTCAACTCTGTATTCGATGTTAATAAATTTGTCTTCTTCAGAAACGCTTTTCTTTGCCATTCCCATTCTACATGTTATATCTTCTCTACTTCGGCCATCATCAGTTATTTTGCTGCCTAAATAGCAAAAGTCATCTACAGCTTTTAGTGTCTCGTTTTCTAATCTATTTTCCTCAGCATCATCGGATTTAATTAGACAACATTCCATTGTCCTTGTTTTGCTTTCTTTAAGTTCATCTCATATCCTCCTTTCAGAACGCTGTTCATTCCGTTCAAGTGCTCTTTCAACTCCTTTGCTGTCTCTGATGTAATCACAATGTCATCGGCGAACTTCAAAGATTTCCGCTAACTTGGATTCCTACTCAAAAATTTTTGTTTCATTTCCTCTACTTCTTGCTCAATGCAAAGATTGAATAAGATCTGGGATAGGCGACAACCTTTCTCACTCCCTTCTCAACCACTGCTTTCCCTTCATATCCCCCGACTCTTATAACGGTCGTCTAGCTGCAGTGGTGGTTATGTAACAGGAGGAGGTGCAGTTGCTGGGGTAGGGGTATACACACAACTTTGATACTGAAGTAGAGGCTGTAAATATTGTATCGCACCTACTTGGTATCTGAACAAACGTGTATCAGAAAGCAGTGATACTGCGTGGTTCAGCAGCAGTTCTTCAAGCTGTACCTTCAGAGGACTATCCAAAAATGTTAGGCATCGTCAGTATTATATTTAGCGTAAACTCGTTGCTAAAGAAAGGATAGGAAGTAATGTTTCTACAGGTATCACCCCATCTCGAATTACATAGTAACGAAACGACAGACCACTGAGGCTAGAAAAGTACTTTAAAACGAGAAACCATTCATTGAACTCCGTCATTGTACTGTATAAAAATTACTAACTGCATAAAGTCCACACCAACTCGCAATAGTGCCCCATCACTATGAAACTGACTGGCTCTCACAAAAAAAAGCTGCCCAATCAAAATTAACCAAACCTGAAGATCAATATAAATAACAATTTACAATGTCATATCATATTTCATCCCAGTATTAGCAACGAAATATTCTCTTCAGGGACTCAAACACTTTGCACTTGCCAAAACATCAAATAAAAACCGCAGTTTCCCATCAGAAGAACCACAGGGTCACTATTTACTTTCAATAAATGTCTGGAAAAACACAGAAACAAATCTGCTGTATGGTGCATCGCTTCAGTTCCCTAATTTTGAGATGTTTTATTGACCGTAGTCACAAAAAAAGAATTACTCAGATATAATAAAATGGTTGTAAGTATTTACTTTCAAGAATGCAGGGAACATTTGTATAAGAATTGTCGAGAGCTTTTCGAGAAGGGTAAGCAATCCGTTATTCGTTATTTTGTTCTTGAAAAATAATCTATCACTCTCTTATTTAAATTGTGTACAGCGTTAAGAAAGCTTTAGACAGACTTATACCTAATTTTTCAACCTTTCCTCTTCAGGGTACGTGTGCCCTTTCACGGTCTCAGATAGGAACATAATAACATTTGTTCTAAATAAGAAGTAAATATCGCCCCACTGAACGCGCGAAGCACAATGAAAGACTGAATTTGATTAAACGAATACAGCATTTCAATGAATAACATAGGCAGATACCACTTTGAATTTGCAACGAACCTAGCAGACAACGGCTTCTACGTTCTTCCGACTAATAAGAAATATTTAATCACTGAGCATGCACGCCTTGAACCTAACTAACAGCCGGCACAATTCCTCGAAGTGCAGTCGAGTAGAAAATATATTTACAGCTTAACACTCATCTGAGCTGAAATGGTTGGAAAGCCCAGTGTGCTTAAGCTTGAACTAAAATAGTGATATTCACTTTCCTGAGGCACAACCTTGGTACTGTGCCACGCTTTTTAGGGTCGACGCTGTTGTCGCGCAGTGCGTTTCATCGACAAGAAAGGTTTCCGCTTTTAATGACGCATCAGGTGCCAAGTATGAGAGTGCTACACTATCTGTCTTCATACAAACCATATACTGTTACGTATTTCTCGTTTCTGATGAATTTTTTTTTAATTGAAAGACTTTTACTGCCAGCACACCTACATTTATATCTTACAACACAATGCCATCAAATAAGCAATTAATACGAGTAATAATAATAATGCCGTGTGGCTAGGGCCTCCCGTCGGGTAGACTGTTCGTCTGGTGCAAGTCTTTCGAGTTGACGCCACTTCGGTGACTTGCATGTCGATGGCGGTGAAATAATAATGATAAGGACAACACAACACCCAGTCCCTGAGAGGAGAAAATGTCCGACCCAGTCGGAAATCGAACCCGGACCGTTAGGTATGACATTCCGTCGCGCTGACCACTCAGCTGTCAGAGGCGGACAATAAGCAGTTTACGTCTTGTTATCAGTTTCTAAAACATTGTATGACTATCACAAGTAACTTCCTACTGAATCGGGAGGTCCGAGTCAGGTAAAATTAGATACCATTTTTTTTGTATATCTCGTAGTATTTCTCCAGTAATTATGTTGTTATTGATGTTTGGTAGGACTGTTGCCTAGCAACGGCCGTTGTACAGCTGTCTCTATCGAAGTTTGCTGCTCTAATCGTCTTGAACAATCCGCGAAAATTCGTGGAGTCCTCAAATGCGGTCCGCTAGCTACGTAGCTTCGAGTCACAGTAAGTTGTGTCCCCTTGCATCAAAATGCAGGTGGTGGTGGTGGTACTACGTCGGTAAGTTAATGTTCCCTCCCCGTCAGCAATCCTCCACATTTTCTGGCATTTATAGAAACTTTGGGTGGGATTCCAGCGCTCTGCGAAAACGACTACAACACAGCAACAATCGTCAGCGTGATGTACTGGAAACTCTGCAACAGAATTATAATATTGTCCATGTTACGAACTGACACGGCTGTAACAGAAGAATCGGACGAAACCCAGCAGGTTGTCACCCAGCTGGAGTGCATAAGACAAAGCAGTGTCGCATTGAATGACATCTCCGCGACCGACTCAATGCAAGAAGATAAGTGCGGAAAAGAATAAAGTGAGGATGCTGTCGAGCAAAGCAAGCAAAATCAACAAACTCGAAGGTAAGAGAAGACTCACGAATTCTGTGCAGCAACATCTTAACCAATGACCAGAACGTAATGGCGACCGGTGTCTATAAGAGCCGTGGAAGTGGGGTCATTTCAAATTTTCGTAGAATAAATGGGTTAAGAAGTTAGAGAAAATTCGCCCCATAATCATAAATAATGTTCTTTATGTCACAAAGTCGCCATTCACGGACGATACTGTTAACATTTTTAATGCTTATAGTAAAAGAATTCAAATGAAATTGAAATAAGAGTTAGGTACCAGTTTGTTAGGGAACGCAAGTGCATGCCAGAAAAAGTATTAAATACTTTTATTACTGTGCATGTGGTTCATAGTCAAGGAGTCATCAGAAATATCCATAGGCATACAACTGACGTCGTAACTGATCATTTGAAGAGAGAGTTACGACAAATTTATGATTTCAAGTAATAGCTACACTTGTTCTCCACAGGGGCTTGGTATCATATACATTTACATGTGTATGCTTGGTAATCACTTTGGCTAATGATTTACCCTGTTGTAAAATCGGATTTGACTGTCATCAATGCCAAAATATCAATAAATAAAGTGATGCAAGGTAACTAGACCGTGTTCTTGGCTGTCAGAATCCTTGCTGACATTCGATTCTCAACATTTACCTACTTGTATTACCATTCACGGAATACGACGACAGGTGTTACTACATGTTCCCGCTGCTACCCAGTGGTATAATTTCCCCTCTGTTCTGGATGCATCAGCATACAAAGCAAGAGCCAAACCAGGTGTTTTTATTTTGGCTGAACCCAACAAGTCCACTCAGTAAACGCACCATTTCCAATGTAATAATATTAACAGTTCCTGTTACCTGTTGGTACACAGTAGAATTACTTCTTTCGCTTTATCAAAGGTTTCAGAAGAGTAAGTTCCCATCGCGAATTCGGTAGTATGAGGATCAGTTCTACCATCCTCGGTACTATGCCGTGAGCTCTAATATTAGAACAATAATGAACGCTGCAACCGAAAGATGTTGTTTGCTATTGGCAGTGGGATCCCAGTACGCGCCCTCGTATCCTTCTTCGCTCAGCGAGGCACCAGCATGCAGGGCGAACTCGAACTGCAGTTACAAAATTCCGGAGGACATTCACTGATATTTTCTGAGTTTCTTGTTATAGGTACCAGTGGTCTCTGGTAGCTCTTTGCGAGTAATTCCGTTTGTTTTCATTTATAATATCCAGCTTTCTGCAAAGCACAATGAATTTCTTTTTCTCTGTTATGTTTCGACACCTCTGTGTCTTCCTTAGTGGGTCTCGATTCATTTCTGTACCTTTATTTTTTTAAGTGGAATTTTACGACTTAGCCTGCTTTTATCTGTTTTAGGGCTGGTCAGCCCCTCTTGTTTCCCCTCGTATTGTACATCCTACTTGATATTCTTTGGGTAATGTAATATTATACACTGTTTCCTGCATCACTCTCACGTAGTATTACAAATTTTCATATATAAAAACGAAATTTACGAAAAAAACACACTGATCGAGATATGTATTTCTGTCGTTACAGCATCTCTCGACGACTATGGGGCATATGTTTTTTTTTAAATCTCGTTTTGTGTATGAAAACTTGTGATACTAGATTAGGGTAAAGTGCAAAACATTGTGTAGGATAACGTCCCACAAGGAAACTCGCCAAGGATGAACACCGCGACGGGAAAAATGATATGCTATCATCCGTAAAATATAAAAACAGGCCAACCTGTACAATTCCACTTCCAAAATTAATGTAGTTTCAGAAATGAGATGAGACTCACTGAAAACGACATATAGGTGTCAAAACATGTTCAGGCAAAGAATTGAAAAAGATAATTACAGTGTGGTTTGCAGAAACTAGATTTTAAAAAAAATTTTTATTTAATTGACAAACACGACAAAAACGTCAACAGGAATTTCGAACTGCAATAAGATCTTTATTTGTTATCCGTGCTTGTCTTTGTAGCTGTGCTGGTATATAATGTTGTTGGTAAAACAATCTGAAATGTATCCACCAATAAAAAAAAATCTTTTGAAATAGGGACTGCCATAGGAATGACAGATTACACACATATACACTCAGACTAACCATTCATCACAAGACAGATGTCTTTCAATAATTTAATAAGTGAAACAAGATATAAATTGGGTTAGAGAGTGACCACCATTGATGGTGGAATACTTTAACACAAAATTATTCCAAAATTTATCTAAAAATTCTGTGTGAGATTGCAGTTAAGAACAATCAATACAACCATGTCCTGTGAACAACTCTTCCAGATGGTAGGACCTGCCGAAAATTGCTAATAACCACGTGGTTACCCGCTACAAAAAAATCGAGAAAAGATAACAAAAACTCATAACAAGACAGATCACGAAATCAAACAATAAAGTTCGAGTTTACATATGCAAGGAAACCGTTTCAATTACTAGCATAGAATACTAAAGCAAAATCTCACGAACAAAACTTGTGGTAAAGGCTAACAAACACGCTCAAAGAAAACTCACTCGAATCTGCATATCACAATGGCTTTTTCTTGACATGACCACCTGTAAGACGTCAGGCAAATCCAACACCTTCCATGAAAACCCTGATATGATAAGCAAATCCAGTAGTATGTCACATAGCTCCGAATAAATCGTGACGTTAAATTAACCAAAGTAATACGAGTAACGAGTGAGCAAATGGAATACCACAGATTAACACAAGAATGCCTAAATGCATGTCATACCTCCTCACGCAGTTCCGAGGGGAGAAACGAGAACAGAAGCCGAGAGCAGAACCGTGTTAAGCTGGAAGGCCGTACGATAAGGGACGGACACCCACGTCGTCAGCTAACCGCTATGACTACCTCCCAGCCCATGTTAAAAGCTAGAGCCCTCCAGAAGAACAGTATAGATCTTACTATAACACAAAAAGGGCCACCCCAGCTGCAAGTTTTAGCGTGAGACTTTTTCGCGTCTCTGTTACGTCAGGACCACCCCCCAGAGCATGTTAAAAGATATAGCCCTCCAGAAGAACAGTATATATCTTACGATAACACTAAAAGGACCACACCAGCTGCAAGTTTTAGCGTGAGACTTTTTCGCGTCTCTGTTACGTTGCAAACTTTAAAAACATTGCCCCACCACGAAAAGTATAACATTTCTCATTGGATAGACAGAATTTTTGTAGGAGGAGCTTAAGGTTAACACTGAGACCCTGATTGATCAGATGAAAACACAGCCAGATAGTTTTTTTAAACCAACTTCGGTAAATTGTAGTAAGGAGAAATTAGGAGAGAGTTGCTTCCGAGACGGCGAGGTGAGCGGAGCTGTGCTGTCCGCCGCCCCCTGACGAACACCGACAAGGTAATGAACACACGCGATGCCGCATCTTTGAGCGCATACAGCTTCACTCAGAACTGCAGAAGTCTCATCTGTTACATCCCCTTTTTACGTAATACTAGTGTCGATCGTCAATTAAAGCTCATAGTGTTCATATTTGCTACTTGAAGTAAAAATCTGAAACACGATGATTTTTCTGTTATATAGTTATTGAGAAGCCACATCAGCCACTGTAATTTACGACAAGTTAGATAAGTAATTAAAGATAATTGAGGGTCACTGTAGACCATTTTGATTGTTCTCTCTCTTGTGAAACTTAATTTAAACCTAGATTATAGATGTGATATGGCATAGCTCATCCTTCAATCCATTGTAGAACTTGGAAACCCACTCAGGGAATATTCGTTCACATTTTTGTTGAACGCAGTTGGTTTTTATCATCCTGTATTAAAACATTTCCTTTTATCAATAGTGCAATTTATAAACAATGTTTTGTGAGTAGAATAAAATTTCCAATGGTAAACTTAACTGCTTTTTCGACGTTATTTTATCAGCTAACTAAAAATAGGATAGCCTTGAACCCCTTCCACTAAATTTGCTTAGTATTAAGATTCTTTTACAGGGAGTGCAGTGGAGCTGACGCTGAAATCATTAAGTATTTGGTTATATCATCGCTAGTCTCACTGGACTCTTCTGAACTCTACATGTCATGTGTGGTCTGGCGTCTCCTTACCAGCAACAGGTCCCAGGTTCAAACTAGTCAATTCCCTAAAAAACACGCTCAGAGCGTCGTTGCGCGCGAGTGTTAGGGAGACACGATATAGAACAAACAGACACCACGCTGAATGTTAGACACTGAAAGTTAAAACATAAGTACTGCTCACAAACAGATACACGATTTATTCAGGGATCTAGTGACACTGATAGGTACACATGGTCTCATGCCTCAAAATCTCAGAGATACAGGACACAAAGAAAACACTGCTATAAATTCCAAAAATCGCTATTTATTCTCAATTCTTGTCAGTATGCCGAGTTGTTATATAATACCTGAAACCCATTATAAAATGAATTAACGACTCAGTTGAGGTGAAGCTTACACATTCATAAAATTACAACACTAAGGACTAAAACTGCATGTAACATTTTCCACGCTTCCCAGAGCAGTGACGCTGCTTACTACTCTGCCAGTCCCACCGGCGGATCGGAAGCCAGCGCATACAGAACATGTATTTTCTACTTATGCGATCTTAATCATTGCGATGGTGTCTCTCTGACCCACAAGAATTTCCCTTTGGCAAACACAAAAGTTGGATAAGGTGTCGTCGTCGTCCTCCGCCCCTCCCCCCCCCCCCCCCCCCCACCTATGAACCATGGACCTTGCCGTTGGTGGGGAGGCTTGCGTGCCTCAGCGATACAGATGGCCGTACCGTAGGTGCAACCACAACGTAGGGGTGTAGCAGCCTTTTCAGTAGTTGCAGGGGCAACAGTCTGGATGATTGACTGATCTGGCCTTGTAACACTAACCAAAACGGCCTTGCTGTGCTGGTACTACGAACGGCTGAAAGCAAGAGGAAACTACAGCCGTAATTTCTCCCGAGGGCATGCAGCTTTACTGTATGGTTACATGATGATGGCGTCCTCTTGGGTAAAATATTCCGGAGGTAAAATAGTCCCCCATTCGGATCTTCGGGCGGGAACTACTCAAGAGGACGTCGTTATCAGGAGAAAGTGTTTCTGAAGAAGAGAAATTCGTTAACGTCGAGTATAGATTTAAGTGTGAGGAAGTCGTTTCTGAAAGTATTTGTATGGAGTGTAGCCATGTATGGAAGTGAAACATGGACGATAGATGGGTAGATCACATAACTAATGAGGGGTGTTGAATAGAATTGGGGAGAAGAGGAGTTTGTGGCACAACTTGACTAGAAGAAGGGATCGGTTGGTAGGACATGTTCTGAGGCATCAAGGGGTCACAAATTTAGCATTGGAGGGCAGTGTCGAGGGTAAAAATCGTAGAGGGAGACCAAGAGATGTATACATTAAGCAGATTCAGAAAGATGTAGGTTGCAGTAAGTACTGGGAGATGAAGAAGCTTGCACAGGATAGAGTAGCATGGAGAGGTGTATCAAACCAGTCTCAGGACTGAAGATCACAACAACAACAGCATCTTCAGAGAAACTTATCACAAGTCCAAAGACATTTACAAACTCCAGAAGACATGCTTCCAAGCAGACAACCAGATGGATAGAACAAAGAAAAATTAGGATGACGACGCATGTATCTGATGGTTGCTTTTCTGTCTAGAATTAAACTCTAATGTGGAAAATGATTTACATATGAAATACAATTCAGCTATGGTAATTTAGCATTGAAATATCACCATCGCTGCATGGCTGCCAAATATAGCAGCCAGCTGATCATTCTGTCAGTATGAATTTTGGGGAGCACCGACACCTAAGTGATGCTGTTCAGAAATGCACAAGTAGGTATGAAATGTTGTGGGGAAGCCAATTCAAAGACTGCGTTTTACTCGCAGAACACTTACGAAATATAACAGATGTACTAAGGAGACTGCTAAACGAAGCTTGTCTGCCCTCCTTTGCAGTACTGCTGCGAGATCTGGGATCCTTGCCAATCCAAATTAGAACTGTATGGTCAGTCGTAATGGAAGCGGCGGGTCAGCATCACAAGTTCGACAATGTAAAGTCTGTTCGTAGTAAACATAATTCTGTTACTGATAAGTCTCTGAGCATTTCTGGTGAATTAAATAAATACTTGGTTTCAACAGGGAATCACATAACACTCTTGTAGTTCGGTGCACAGACATGCTCCTTGGAGAGAGTGTATCAGAACATCCTTCGTTGGTACAATGTCTGTAACAACGTTGGTGGTCGCCGCGTCAAGCCTCTGTTGTAATGCATCAGTACTGTTCTGTACGTACAGTATGCTCGGTTGGTTTTTATTTTGGAGTAATGTAAACATGTAATGTTTAAGTGTTCAAAAAATGGCTCGGAGCACTATGGGACTTAACTACTGTGGTCATCAGTCTCCTAGAACTTAGAACTACTTAAACCTAACTAACCTAAGGACATCACACACATCCATGCCCGAGGCAGGATTCGAACCTGCGACCGTAGCAGTCGCGCGGTTCCGGACTGAGCGCCTAGAGTTTAAGTGTTAATACAAACAAACGTACTTGAGAGATAAACTGACGTTTCGTAATATATCCTTTCGAATTGTTACCTAATAATTGCACTTCGTCACGCCTAATTCAGTTCCGCATGCAGAAGTGGATGGGTTAAACAGTTGAATTAAAAGCTTCGTAGAACGGAAACGGTAGTTTTTCGGACATGGGTTCCTATTCAAAATATTATGTATCCACTCCCCTCTACAAGTCCCAGAACTTTGTAATGGAAATTTCTGAGCGCCCTGCGTACATACATTCGATTATCGTTACAGATTCTATGTTAGTTGCAGGAAATGAGAAATTAAAACGTTGGAGGATGGTACACTACTGTCCATTAAAATTGCTACACCAAGAAGAAATGCAGATGATAAACGGGTATTCATGGGACAAATTCATTATACTAGACCTGACGTATGATTACATTTTCACGCAATTTGGGTGCATAGATCCTTAGAAATCAGTACCCAGAACAACCACCTCTGGCCATAATAACGGCCTTGATACGCCTGGGAATTGAGTCAAACAGAACTTGGATGCCGTGTACAGGAACATGTGCCCATGCAGCTTCAACAGAATACCACACGCGCGACCGCTACGGTCGCAGGTTCGAATCTTGCCTCGGGCATGGATGTTTGTGATATCCTAGGTTTAAGTAGTTCTAAGTTCTAGGTGACTGATGACCTCAGATGTTAAGTCCCGTAGTGCTCAGAGCCATTTGAACCACGATACCACAGTTCATCAAGAGTAGTGATTGGCGTATTGAGACGAGCCAGTTGCTCGGCCTCCATTTACCGGACGTTTTCAATTGGTGAGAGATCTCAAGAATGTGCTGGCCAGGGTAGCAGTCGAACATTTTCTGTATCCAGAAAGGCCCGTACAGGACCTGCAACATGCGGTCGTGCATTATTCTGCTGAAATGTAGGGTTTCGCAGGGATCGAATGAAGGGTAGAGCCACGGGTCGTAACACATCTGAAATGTAACGTACACTGTTCAAAGTGCCGTCAATGCGAACAAGAGGTGACCGAGACGTGTAACCAATGGCACCCTATACCATCACGCCAGTATGGTGATGACGAATACACGCTTCCAATGTGCGTTCACCGCGATGTCGCCAAACACGGATGCGACCATCATGATGCTGTAAACAGAACCTGGATTCTTCCGAAAAAAATGGCGTTTTGCCATTCGTCCACCCAGGTTCGTCGTTCAGTACAGCATCGCAGGCGCCACTGTCTGTGATGCAGCGTCAAGGGTAACCGCAAAAAAATGGCTCTGAGCACTATGGGACTTAACATCTATGGTCATCAGTCCCCTAGAACTTAGAACTACTTAAACCTAGCTAACCTAAGGACGGCACACAACACCCAGCCATCACGAGGCAGAGAAAATCCCTGACCCCGCCGGGAATCGAACACGGGAACCCGGGCGTGGGAAGCGAGAACGCTACCGCACGACCACGAGATGCGGGCGGGTAACCGCAGCCACGGTCTCCGAGCTGATAGTGCAAGCTGCTGCAAACGTCGTCGAACTGTTCGTGCCGATGGTTGTTGTCTTGCAAACGTCCCCATCTGTGGACTCAGGGATCGAGACGTGGCTGCACGATCTGTTACAGCCATGCGGATAAGATGCCTGTCATCTCTACTGCTAGTGATACGAGGCCGTTGGGATCCAGCACGGCGTTCCGTATTACCCTCCTGAATCCACCGATTCCATATTCTGCAAAAAGTCATTGGATTTCGACCAACGCGATCATCAATGTCGCGATACGATAAACCGCAATCGCGATATGCTACAACCCGACCATTATCAAAGTCGGAAACGTGATGGTACGCATTTCTCCTCCTTACACGAGGCATCACAACAATGTTTCACCAGGTAACGCCGGTCAACTGCTGTTTGTGAATGAGAAATCGGTTGGAAACTTTCCTCATGTCAGCACGTTGTAGGTGTCGCCACCGGCGCCAACCTTGTGTGAATGCTCTGAAAAGCTAATCATTTGCATATCACAGCATCTTCTTCCTGTCGGTTAAATTTCGCGTCTGTAGCACGGCATCTTCGTGGTGTAGCAATTTTAATGGCCAGTAGTGTACGAGAGCAACACTTTTCTTCACCATGGCAGTTTATATTCATGTAATTTTATACTGGTATCTTAAACACGTTCTTTATCATTTATCAGTTGGTTTTAAAGTCTTTCTTCAAAATTTACGATGACAGATACATGAAAAAAATAACAAAAACAATTTGTCACGTTCTATTTTAATAGAAACTTTACTGTCAGACTGAAAGAGGCCCACGGTCTTGCCGCCGTGGTAAAACCTGTTCCCGTCAGATCACCGAAGTTCAGTGCTGTCGGTCTTGGTTAGCACTTGTGTGGGTCACCGTCCGGATCTGCCAAAGTGCTGTTGGCAAACGATGTGCACTCAGCTCTTGGGAGGCGAACTGAGGAGCTGCTTGTGTGAGGAGTAGCGGCACCGGTCACCCCAACTGACGGCGGTCGCGAGAGCACTGTGGTTCAAATGGCTCTGAGCACTATGGGACTTAACATCTGAGGTCATCAGTCCCCTAGAACTAAGAACTACTTAAACCTAACTAACCTAAGGACATCACACACATCGATGACCGAGGCAGGATTCGAATCTGACACCGTAGCAGCAGACTAAAGTGCCTAGAACCGCTCGGCCACAGCGGCGGGCCAGAACAGTGTGCTGATCAATGAGCATCCCTATTGTCATACGGTAGCGCCTAAGGCCTGAGGGTGACACAGCGACCGCTCGGTACGGTTGGGCCTTCAAGGCCTGTTAGGACGTTGTTTGCTAGAAGGAAAACATCGTCTGTTATTAACATGTTGCACTTTCCACATGCCACAACTCATCCTTGTTCTGTTTACATGCTTGGTCAATTACAAATGAATGATAATTTGTATCTTTGTTTAATGAGACTCTTTTCATTGTAAACAAGAACATGAAGTGCACACTCAACACTGAGATGATTTTTATTATGGTGTGTGCCACAGTACTTTATTTACAATATGTCTGCTGTGTGGAATTCAGCAACATACGGACTGACATGGAAAACCACATAACCACAACAAAGCAAATCGCCATCTGCCGGAACTTAACTAAGTGAACACAGCTATTTCGCATCATATCTAAATAAATGCAAGCACTTTATCGTGTTTTCTTTATTAAGTGGCTCTAAATACTAAAATATTTTTGTGCAGTGTAGGAGTAAACAACATCCTGTTCATCAAATCAGCTATGAAACCATACCTATTAGCCACCTGAAGATGAGAAAGGTAGCTCGAGACCGGTTATGGTACTAAAATAAAATATTTAAAAATTATTTGTGCCTGGTTATGTCATTCACCAACTATCATCAACGGCCACGAACGGCCACGATCTGGATAAAGAAATAAAAGTACAAATGGTTCAACAACTCTGGCTCCACCCTAATGAGGAGTTCTCTAGTTAATAAGCTCTCTAGTTAATACAATGGCGGTAATTATTCAAGAAAAGAGAGGAAGAGACTGATAATTTACGATGTCGGAGTAGGTCCATGTTAGGAAATGAGGACGCTCTTGAGTAACAGCAGAGAGTGGTGAAGAAAAGGAGCTGTTGACAACCAGCCTTCGGATTGAGACCTACGAAGAGAATATATAGCTTTCCACTTTAGGGATATTTTACGCCTGTAAAACAGAAACGCATTAGTGTGGATGACTTGTGGGCGAAACGGAGTCGACAGTTATCGATAAACGGTACACAGCGAGGGAGAAATTGAGGGGGAACGGTTGCCCCGAGAGATACGCGGAATTGCTCACTCTGAAGGGAACAGAATGGGGAGTCCTAAATTTGGGGAGGGTACCGAAAGAGCCGGCGGCATTTCCCATTCTGCGCGAGTCGCCGGCAAAGCGCATATTCATGAGGCGCGGCCAATCGCCGGGCGGAACGACAGCTGGGCACCGGACTCGCGAGCAAACAGCCGTGGGTGTGTGCGGGGGTGGGGGTGGGGGTGGGGTAGAGGCGCTGCCGGGGCGGCACTGAGGCAGGCGGAGCGGGTGGGTGTAGCCCCGGGCTGGAGACCGGCTCAGCGCCGGCTAAGCCGCGCTGTCTGCGGAGGCTCTGCGGGATTACCCGCCAGGGGCAGGTGCTGCGCCGGGCTGGGCTGTTTGTCGCGTGCCCTGCACGTGACCACAGCCGCTCACCGCGAGGTGAAGCGCGAGCCCATTAGGACAGTTCAGGACATCCGCAGCAGTCGCTGCCACCGAAGGTTCGCTGTACTGGACGGCCAATAGTCATAAAGTTTCAATTATCACTTAGCACTCCGTCTACAGGTCACGAGTGGCCTACCGGGACCGTCCGAACGCCGTGTCATCCTCAGTGGAGGATGCGGATAGGAGGGGCGTGGGGTCAGCACACCGCTCTCCCGGTCGTTACGATGGTATTCTTGAGCGAAGTCGCTACTATTTGGTCGAGTAGCTCCTCAATTGGCATCACGAGGCTGAGTGCACCCCGAAAAATGGCCACGGCGGATGGGGACCTGGATGGTCACCCATCCAAGTGCCGACCACGCCCCACAGCGCTTAACTTCGGTGATCCCACGGGAACCGGTGTAGCCACTGCGGCAAGACCGTTTCCCTTCAATTATCACATACAACGGAATTGACCTCTGGCCTAAAATACATTTAATTACACTGAAGAACCAAAAAAACTGGTATAGGCATGAGTATTCATATACACAGATTTGTAATCGGTAGAATACGGCGATGCAGCTGGAAACACCTATATAAGATAAGTGTCTGGCGCATTGTTAGGCAGGTCAGTCTTGCTACAATTGCAAGTTCTCAAGATTAAGTGAGTTTGAATGTGGTGTTACATTCGGCACACGAGCTATGGGACACAGCATCTCCGAGGTAGCGATACAGTGGGGATTTTCTGGTACGAACCGGCCCTAGTGGCCGAGCGGTTCTAGGCGCTACCGTCTGGAACCACACGATCGCTACTGTGGCAAGTTAGAGTCCTGCCTCGGGCATGGATGTGTGTGATGTCCTTAGGTCAGTTAGGTTTAAATAGTTCTAAGTTCTATGGGACTGATGACCAAATCAGTTAAGTCCCATAGTGCTCAGAGCCATTTGAACCATTTTTTTCTGGTATGAACATTTCAGGAGTGTACCGTGAATATCAAGAATCCGGTAAAACACCAAATCTCTGACGTCGCTGCGACCGGAAAAATATCCTGCCAGAACGGGAAAAACGACGACTAAAGAGAATCGTTCATCGTGACAGAAGTGCAACCCTTGCTCAAAATGCTGCAGATTTCAATGCTCGGCCATCAACAAGTGTCAGCGTGCGAATCATTCAACGAAACATCATCTAAATGGGTTTCAGAGTCAAAGGCCACTCGTGTATCCTTCGTGGCTGCACTACACAAAGTTTAACATCTCGCCTGGGACCGTCAACACCGACATTTGACTGCTGATGAATGGAAACATGTTGCCTGGTCGGACGAGTCTCGTTTCAAATTGTATCGAGCGGATGGACGTGTACGGGCATGGAGACAACCTCGTGAACCCATGGACCCTGTATTTCAGACTCTTCAAGCTGGTGGGGGCTCTGTAACGGTGTGGGGCGTGTGCAGTTCGAGTGATATGGGACTCCTGATACATCTGATACGACTCTGATAGGTAACACGTACGTAAACGTTCCTGTGTGATCACCTGCGTCTATTCATGTTCATTGTGCATTCCGACGGAGTTGGAAAATTCCAGCAGGACAGTGCGACACCCCTCACTTCCAGGATTGCTACAGAGTGGCTCCAGGAACACGCTTCTGAATTTAAACAGTTCCGCTGGCCACCAAACTCCTCAGACATGAACATTATAGAGAATATCTGGGAAGCCTCGCAACACGCTGTTCAGAAGAGACCTCCGCTCCCTAATACTCTTACGGATTTATGGACAGCCCAGCACGATTCATGGTGTCATTTCCCTCCAGCAGAGTATCAGATATTAGTCGAGTCTATGCCACGTCTTGTTGCGGCACTCCTACGCGCTCGCGGGGGCGTTACACGATATTAGGCAGGTGTAGCAGTTTGTTTGGCTCTTCGGTGTATTAGGTTGGTACATAAGTTCATAGCGCTTTTGTTTTGCGTTTTGGAATTCCGTTTGTTATGGGTTTATTTATCGATTGTCATTTTTTATTTGCAACTTGCTGTTGCTCTTAGAGTTTACATATTGTCTTTTCGTCATTTGGAGATACTGAGTGGAGTTGTGGAAGCCAGAAGATGGAGTGCCAAAAGGAGAAATCGGAACGATTTTCAAACATTCCTCTGTTCAGTTCAGTACTGGAGTGACAGCAGAGGAGGCAGCCAGAAACATCTGCACAGTGTATGGGGATAACGCCACTGGAGCGAGCACGGTAAGAAAATGATTTACTCTTTTTTACGGAGAATCGTTTTAACATTTGTGACTCTCCACATTGATGGTGTTCCTCGTGTTTCATGAAGATCGTTTAAACGCACTAATCCACAATGATGCACGTCAGTGTACACGAAAACTAGCAGATGTGATGAATTGTGATCATTCCACCATGGTGGAATGTCTACCACGCAGTCGTTGGTTGCCGGCCCTCAACTGGCCTCCTTCTAACCCACATACAGCCATCATTGGCACTGAGGAAGAGCCTGCTTTCATCAGGAACGCAACAGATCTCCATCCTGCCCTCCAATCAGCTCTCACTTGATACCACTGAAGTGGAAAATGGTAGTGGTTTGGGGTCAGTGGAACGGACGCTGCCGGCCGGAGTGACCGAGCGGTTCTAGGCGCTACAGGCTGGAACGTCCGACCGTTACGGTCGCAGGTTCGGATCCTGCCTCGGGCATGGATGTGTGTGATGTCCTTAGGTTAGTTAGGTTTAAGTAGTTCTACGTTCTAGGGGACTGATGACCTCAGAAGTTAAGTCCCATAGTGCTCAGAGCCATTTCAATTTGGGAGACTTAGATATGTTGAAAGGGAATGTATCTGTAGGATGCCAGTGCTACTCATTCCACAGTGTTGTTCGTGTGTTTGGAGGCAATAGCAGGTAGGGGACTCGAGGCAGAATGGAACAGCATGGCACTACGAGAGTGTGCTGTTTTCTAGTTAGGTGACTGCTGAAACTTGTTATAATGACATGTATCTAAGTCTCTGAATGGAAGCGAAGTTGCGTCAGCCATTTTGAATTGGTTTGGTGCGCGACTTACAAGTGGACGATCGTCCTTCCCGTTTCCAGTGGCGTTTTTATAACTTTTGGTGAATTTCAAAGTAAGATAAGACGGTTAATTGTACGCCTATAAATGGCCTGTGAACCTAAAGTGCATGCCGTTTGCTGTATGTTAGTTATATAATACATTTAAATGCGTCAGATACTACACACGATAAAAGTTGTTAACCGGGAAAGTGCGCCTGCGGCAGAACGGGACGGGGCAGAATGGAATAGTGCTCCGTTCTGCCCAGTCATTTTTTGATGATAGTATATTTCAAACTACATATTTCTCATCTTGCTTGCTTTTCCAGATGGTCTGAACTTACGTCAGACAGACTGATAGACAGCAATGAAATATTTAAATTAATAGGAACGGCAGTTTCAGCCTTTTTATCTTGGGATTTCTAAAAGCATATAAGTCAGTGGTAGTCAACCCGATCTCTATCGCTTACAAGTGGGCGTTCAAGGTTTCATGGTAGGCGGTAGGAGGCAGGGGTTTTAAAAACATTTTCATTAGATTTTCATAAAATTTTAACACAAAATATTTGGTAAGTAATTGTTAGCATAAGCTTTAACTTGTTATAACTCCGCTTTATAAATTTTATTAGAAAAGATATTTCCCTAGTTTGTAACTCATCACTATTGCGGAACCTGTGGTCGGTCAGAAAATTTTAGTGGTAATAGAATTACAAAACTGGGCATTAGATAGAAAAGGTTGACTACCTCCCGCCCCCTCATGTAACTACACTCAATTAGATCAAAATCTTCAGTGTAGCAATGAAACATTTCACTGCTAAATTTTTAGCCTATCACCTAGCAGAAAGAAATAGCTTCTCACAACGAAGCTTGTCTAGTTGGGAAGGACTGGGTTATAGGATTTATTACTAGGCACCATAAGTTGTCTATTCGCAAGCCAGTAAACTAATTTGGTGCACGAGCGATGAGATTTAATAACGTAACTGTATTTTGATATTAAGCATTAAAAATAACCGTACAGTTTTCAAAATAACGTTACAATATTGCAAACGATTTTTTAAGATACCATATTCCGCAGCCTAAATTGTTCATTAAACAACTTAATATTAGTTTTAAGATGATAGTCCTAATAATTTCACAAAAAATTGCGTTATCCCAGTCTGTCCAGAGGGTGGGGCATAGAGGGAAATATGCAAGCATTTCTTTGATACAATGTAAGGAATATGTTCTACACAGTTTTAAATGACTTCTAAGTACGGTACATTAGTGGTCATAACTGGTAGGTACAGCTTGTAGATAGCGTAACAGAAATTCTCGGGAAATGTAATTGGGAATCTTGAAACATAAATGGGAATCTTTGGAATAAAAAGACTTTGTTCTCACGAATTTTTGTCGGGTAAATTTCAAGAAGCTCTATTTGTAAAACACTATGCAACCAAAATGCTATCACCATCATATACCTCGCGTATGGGTAATGAGAATAAGGTAAGAGAGATTATGGTATGTACAGAGGAACAGACATTCTTCCATCACTCAGTACGCAAATGGAACATGAAAGAAGATCGTAAATATTGGTTCGATGTGCACTTCGCCACTCTCGCGGAGTATTCAAGGTGATGCAGAAATGTTGCGACCAACTTTGAGACGTTGTAAAGGGTGTCTTGAGGAACAAATCGAGAATGGAAACCTGTGTCCCGAAACGTCATCCAGCGAAACTACAAAGCGTCGAAGTTACAGGCCCCAGCGCCTGCAAGTATGCCACCCCTTCAGCAGCAAAAGTGACTCTGTGAGCTGACGGACCACAGCCGGAACGTCTCGCAGTGTTGTTTGTTGCTCAGTGGCCGCGACGGATTGCCACGATCACCAGTCGAGAAGATGGAGTTAGCTGCTGTGTATACAGGCCTTGTCTCCTATGAATGCGTTGCTGTGTTGCTTCTGTGTATTTAATAACATGCTACACCAGGAAACTGACTGGTTCTCAGGCTGGCCGGGGTGGCCGAGCGGTTCTAGGCGCTACAGTCTGGAACCGCGCGGCCGCTACGGCCGCAGGTTCGAATCCTCCCTCGGGCATGGATGTGTGTGATGTCCGTAGGTTAGTTAAGTTTAAGTAGTTCTAAGTTCTACGGGACTGATGACCTCAGAAGTTAAGTCCCATAGTGCTCAGAGCCATTTTGACTTGTTCTCAACGACAATAAGAATGTTTTTACAAGTTGCTTCTTGCAAAGACAGCAATCAGCCACTGTTGAAAAAGCAATTCCTTTAATCAAATAAAGCCGTTACTACTTTAGAACCGAAAGGTTCGTCCCCAGACGGCAGTACACGTTTACATTACATTTGTTGTGGTTGTTTGCAGGAGTTGCTGGCTGCCATTTTTTTTAACAACTGATATAAACAGCAAAAAATGTAATGTAAACGTGAACAGCTGTCTGAAGATAATCTTGTCAGTTCGAAATCGGTAACGGCGCTGTTTCGGTAAATATATATAATTATTAACAGTGGCCGGAAATGGCTTTGAGCACTATGGGACTTAACATCTGAGGTCATCAGTCCCCTAGAACTCAGAACTACTTAAACCTAACTAACCTAAGGACATCACACACATCCATGTCCGAGGCAGGATTCGAACCTGCGACCGTAGCGGTCGCGTGGTTCCGGACTGAAACGCCTAGAACCGCTCGGTCGCAGAGGCCGGCTATTAACAGTGGCCTGTTGCTGGTTTCTTCTTTTTAGCCAGCCGCTGTGGCGGAGCGGTTCTAGGCACTACAGTCCGGAACCACGCGGCTGCTACAGTCGCAAGTTCGAATCCTGCCTCGGGCTTGGATGTGTGTGATGTTTAAAATGGCTGTGAGCACTATGGGACTTAACATCTATGGTCCCCTAGAACTTAGAACTACTTAAACCTAACTAACTTAAGGACATCAAACAACACCCAGTCATCACGAGGCAGAGAAAATCCCTGACCCGCCGGGAATCGAACCCGGGAGCCCGGGCGCGGGAAGCGAGAACACTACCGCACGACCACGAGCTGCGGACTGTGTGTGTGATGTCCTTAGGTTAGTTAGGTTTACGCAGTTATAAGTCTAGGGGACTGATGACTTCAGATGTTAATTCACATAGTGCTTAGAGCAATTTGAACCATCTTCTTTAACTTGTATTTCTTGTATAGCCGCGGCCTCAGAAACGTCAGTTTTCAGAAAAAATATCGAGGCGGTATGTTTTATTTCTGATAACACAACTACAGAAATACAGCTTTAAGTTTTTAGCTAGTGGAACTGCAGTTAACAAAAACTAAGATATTAATCTTATAAATTTTGGAACCCCAGGGGGAAACCCAGCTTGGCTTTAAGGTCACGCGTTGTACACTAATGTACGTTTGAAAGACATAGCATTTTGTGAGGAAATTACAGTACATTTTCCCTTTTTCACTCTTCGTATGTAAAAGTAGATCTGTTTCTTAGTAGCGTATGGAGCAGGGACACCACGAAACTGTTTCCAGAATTGCTCTGGTTGAAATACAACTATCAGTACAAGATACGGTAGTGAAAATAAAGGTATTTCGCCTGATGTAGTTTATGAACTAGTTCAGCTAATGAAAACGGGACTTTGTTTGGTGTTTGCTTCGAAAATATACGGAGTCATTAATACGGCGCAGCTACCTGATGTTCCTGAGCACTCTGTTCTTGGAAAGAAAGTGTAGGCAAAGATTGTGGGGTACATTTTCTTCTCGCGTACACTGTATGCTCTACACAGATTTCTATTTTTGTTTTCTTTAGCGAATTTGTGTGTTGTTCACAAATTGCAAAATCTTCTCAGCTTTTCATTTTACTTAAGGCCACAGAAGCATGGTTTTGCGAATGTACTTCTGACGAAAATCTATTCTGGTAAATGGATTCGGAGGTATTTGTTAACTCTTTTTTTTTTTGTTCTTGTGATATCCACAGAAATCCATAGAAACTTTCATCCCCTAAAATATATTTGTTTAGAAGACGAATATAAATTTGCAGAGATTTATATTTAAAAATGTTTTAATATAACGAACAGTTTTCATCCCCTCTTTCACACCATTAGAGGTTGAATTTCCAGAAACGCTGAAATACGTATTTTTTAATTTCCAACCAAGAAGTCAAATTCCAATTTTCGGAGATATGGATTTTAAATGCTTCAGTAGTTCTCTGATAATGATTTATTCGCAAAAAAAAAATCATTCATCCATTGGTTCACCCCCTTAAGAGCTAAATTTCCAAAACTGCTGAAACACGTTTTTCTTTATTTCTGATCGAGAAACCAAGTACCGATTTCCGTAGTTCTAGCTTCAAAGTTGCCTAAATAGCCAAACATTTTCAAAAAACTTTTCATCCCCTATTTCAGCCTCTTAGGGGTGGAATTTCGAAAAAGAATCCCTCCTTAAACGATGCCCACAGCACAAGGTCAACACCCTCTCCAAATTTCGAGTTTTTATTCTTAGTGGTTTGGGCTGGGAAACGATGGCTCAATAATTCAGAACATTTCCTTTTGTACAGCAGTGGATATCAATAAATCCAAGGTTCCTATGGAAGTAATAGCATAATGTCTGAAGCATATATGTACCGAATTTATTTTGACAGTAGTAGAAACATATAAAACATAAACAATTATGTCGGAATTATGTAGTTTCTTTCATAACAGTGCCACCGCACAGTGCAACCTCCGTTGTACCTAATTACCTACAAAATTATCTTTGGCATTGTTTTTGTTAGGGTTTGTAGTTCTTCCATGAAATTGTCGCCTACTCTTCTCTTATCACTCTTTTTAGCTGACATCCGGGCTCATATTGCTTTCCATTACGATAAAGACATCTTAGAAGGTTTTACGCGGGGTTCAAATTCGGGCTACGTGCAAGTAAGGGCAAGACGTCCATATCTTTATCTCTCAGAAAACTGTTTGGTTGTAGCAAAAATATACACAGATGTATTATCTTGTTCGAACATTAGACTTTCGTCCCCTAGGTCTTTATACATTCTTCTCAATTCTGTCTCTAGCATCTCAATGCACAGCTTAGAGTTCATTCTAATGTTCAGTCAAGCAATGCGTGATTTATCTATATCTGCCCAAATCACGACACTTCCAAAACCAAAGTTTCTGCTCATTCTTACCTACTGCTCTGTTCTCCGGCTCATCTAAGTTAAACTTCTTCTCATCGCTGAAGATCACTTTCCCGACTCTGAAACAAATGACGTATGTTCCTCCCCAAACTCCGATCTAGCCTGAAACTTCCTGACAGATTAAAACTGCGTGCCCGACCGAGACTCTATCTCGGGACCTTTGACTTTCTTTGGCAAGTGCTCTATTTCTGTGCAATTTTGAAGGTAGGAGACGAGGTACTGGCGGAAGTAACGCTGTGACGTCAGCTACGACCAAATACAACGAACAATAATGAAAAAAAAAAGTTGATAGAGCACTTGATCGCGAAAGGAAAAGGTCCCGAGTTCGAGTCTGCGTCCGGCACACAATTTTAATCTACCGGGAAGGTTCATATCAGCGCACACTCCGCTGCAGAGTAAAAGTCTCATTCTGTATGCAATCTAGCCTGTTTATGTTTCGGTGCAGGAGCAGGTTCTGCAGTTGTTTCTTGAATGTAAGGTGTTCTGTCATATGACAATATTTGTCGTACACATATGGCAGTTACTCGCAATGTCAGTCAGCAACGAGGTCAGAAGAATAATGGTTTGTGGTCCTTACTTTGCGCAAAAGTAACCGTTTCGGTGCTTCAGATGCTCTGTCCATATCGTGCATCCAATGTAACAAGATAATCAGTCTCTGTATCTGAACGATCCAACTTCTTGGTGATTTGACAATTAGAGAGGCTCATTCCTTTTAGACACCGATTTTTCGATTTTTCATTACATGATAACACTTTTCCGCGTGGCACTGTCGGAGTCGTGCTTTATGTACACTACACGCGCTGTCACAAATAGTGTCGTGGGTTTCGTATCTCCAGTAAATGCACGCACTATCATCGCACAGAGCCGGCAGCGTTTATACGGAGTTCCGTCCTCTACCATCCGAATCGTTGATGCTTTATATTGTACTACTGACATCAAATGCAATACCAGGTGACTGCATTTGTCCGTATACTGGATCTCATACTATTGCGTATACACCATGCACAACTATTCCGACCGACAATGTTAATTTTCTTACAAATATCTAATTCTTTATACTGATTTCCACTACTTTATATAGAGATATGTTAGCTATTTTCCAGATCTGACGTTCTGTCCTTTAATATCGCGTCGAGTGGAGAGAACCTGTTCAAGGTCGAAAAATGTTTGACAGAAAAAGAAAGACGTTTATTCCAGAGAACTTGGAACAGTGTTTGGTAATCTAATTATCATCTCTGATATTAGGAATTGCCTGTATAGTGTTTTTAACAGCACCTTTGATTTGTAATGTACCTTCGTTTCATTGTAGTGCATAGTTCGGATGTTTACTGTTTATTTCTGGCACATTAGTGCATAAATGTAATCATATGTTGGGTATTTTAGTTCAAAACAATCTCTCCTCTAGTTAGGACATATCCGGTATTCACGTTGACGCGTCTTCTCACGCGAAATTACAAAAATTCGGTTTTAAGTAGAAACCAACCGGAATTAGCCACTGCAAAGAAAACTGTTGAAATTAACTGGAGCAGACGACCGTTGGTGATGGGTTAGTGGCCAGATTGATTTCTGTAAAAATGCTGTAAAATGAAGAGAAGATTACATCTTTTAATACCACCATCAATTTTGCGGGGCCGGTATCTGTTATTTACGGGCAAAACCGAATCGTAGCTTGGAGACAGTAGTCATATCATTTAAGATTCCGTGCTTGCATTCAAGTTTGCAAAACGGTTCGTGATGATCGGCAGTTAATTTCAGGGACGCTGTAGCAAGATGCAAATGAATGAATGGCAGAATACTAATTGTATTCGGCCGTTGCGTCTCCACGCCACCATCCTTTAATCTCTAATTGGTCATTTGC
Source organism: Schistocerca serialis cubense (assembly GCF_023864345.2). Lineage (NCBI taxonomy): Eukaryota > Metazoa > Arthropoda > Insecta > Orthoptera > Acrididae > Schistocerca > Schistocerca serialis. The sequence continues at coordinate 330,398,317 of NC_064646.1, read as the reverse complement.
TATGATAATAAAACATTAAAACAATTCCTGTGTCTTATATCGGTTAGGAAAACTGTTAAAACGAAAACTTACGAGGCTTAACTAATATATATTAATTTAATTGCAAATGATTCTGAAAATAATACATGACACTTGCATCAGATTTGTCCACACAGAAGTTACTGATACGTAAGGAACGCATCTGTAGTGATATAAAAGCTAACAGGCAAGAGAGAGAAATCCGAGCAGGATCGCTCTTCACTTACTTCCTAAAACAAAACATAAAAGAAAAGAAAAACGTATTACAATCGATCGCAACCAGCCACAGGCTGATTGCTACTGCATCTTTGAAATATTACTTATGAAGTAACAATTCCGTTTCACAAAATTAATTGCCATAAGTTATTTAATTGATAAGAGCATATTTTTGTGCCTCCCGTGGTTTTTGCGACGTTAAATTTACATATAGTTAAGTGGGTCTGTGCATGTAATGCTTCAACGTGTGTCTCCTATTTGCCAGGCACGATTTGTTCCATATACTGCAACAGAGAGCAGAACTAATTAGGAAATCCCTCATTTACGCTTGTCAGCACATGTTTATGTAATCCGTCATTCTGCCGTTCGCTCTCCGTTGCTGATATCGATTCGCTTTCTGCCCCCATCATCTAATTTGCAAACAGATGTCGTTTGTATTTTGGTTTCTGTTGTGATATCTGAAACATTCTGTAGTTCACATCAGCTCCTCCTGTGTTTCTACTGGCAAGTCAGAATACTTTGAGTAATCATTCAGCGTCAGTGTGGGACACCGTCATATGCGAAATTTCTACGAGTCGCAGCCCTCGTTACATCAAGCCCACGACACCGGCCACAATACGTCACCGTCCATCTCAAAGATAAGCAGTCATGCGGCAACAAACAGTGAGGCTCCTGGCAAATGTCAAATCTAGTGAATGAAAAGTTTACCGCGCAAGGATTACCAATCACGTTGACGTGCTGCAGAACTTGACTGATGGCATCCGAAACAACTATGTGACCTCTTTTATATTATTTTGCCGCCAATGGTATCAGTGTGCAAAATTATGAATCAACATGTCCGCAGCTCGTGGTCGTGCGGTAGCGTTCTCGATTCCCGGCGGGGTCAGGGATTTTCCCTGCATCGTGATGACTGGGTGTTGTGTGCTGTCCTTAGGTTAGTTAGGTTTAAGTAGTTCTAAGTTCTAGGGGACTGGTGACCATAGATGTTAAGTTCCATAGTGCTCAGAGCCATTTGAATCAACATGCTCTCATAGCAGAGGCCGAACACTGGCACTACAATGGGCAGTATACAACAGACGAATCTAAAATGCTGATTTTTTTCTTACATTTTTTTAGAGAAGCAGCTCTGGACTTGCGGCCGCTATATTCCTAGGGTAATATAATCTGTTTAGAAACTGACGTTACAAAGATCTGGATGAGAATATATTTCTGTTAGGTATGTGTGTCCGTATGCGTTGCGTTGTAACTTAAATTGCGAACTAACAAATCAGTTAATTCATTTCCAAGAGCTTTCTGACATGTTGATATTTTCGTAGATGAATGGAACGACATCGGCTATAATCTAATCAGTGCTGATTTAAAGGGCGCGCGTGTCCGCGCGTCCTTATGTATGTATGTGTGTGTGTTTGTGCGTCGTGGTTCACACGTGCGATCCATGCAGGGTTGTCAAGAAAGTGTTTACCTAGCTATAACTCAATGTTTGTTTAGAGAAACATGCTTCTAACCTGATTCTTCGAGTCAACGCAATACTTGGTAATGCGAGGGTAATCCCAAAGGTAAGGTCTCCCATTTCTTTATAAGTACAAAACCTGTTTATTTCTACAATGTTTTACATCAGTTTAGAGCTTGAACATTTAGCTATTTTTCGACATAATCACCATTTCTGTCGATGAATTTATGTAGACGCTGTGGCAGTTTTTGTATGCCCATGTCATACCAGCTCGCCGCCATGCTGTTCAGAAAGTTATGAACCTCCTCTTTCACCTAATTGTCGGAGCTGAATTGCTTTCCGGCCAAACGTTCTTTTAACTTAGGGAACAGGTGATAGGCACTGGGCGCCAAGTCGGGACTATAGGGTGGGTGGGTGATTATGTTCCGCTGAAACTGTCGCAGGAGAGCAACGCATGGCCGAGCGATGTGTGAGCGAGCGTTGTCATGGAGAATGTGTACGCCCTTGCTCAACATTCCTCTTCTTCGGTTCTGAATTGTCCGTTTGAGTTTTTTCAGAGTCTCACAGTACCTGTCAGCGTTAATTGTGGTCCCACCGATTCAGCTCCGACGACGAGGTGAAAGAAGAGGTTCATAACTTTCGGAACAGCATGGCGGCGAGCTGGTATGACGTGGGCATACAAAAACTGCCACAGCTTCTACAAAAACGCATCGACAGAAAGGGTGATTATGTCGAAAAATAGCTAAATGTTCAAGCTGTAAACCGAGGTAAACCATTGTAGAAATAAACAAGTCTATGTACTTATAAAAAAAATAGGAGACCTTGCTTTTGGGATTACCCTCGTATGTAGCGTCTACAGCTTGTTCCGTAAACAATACGTTACTTGTTTAGCGATGCTGCAATTATGGAAGTGACAGAACAATGTTCTAAATCATTATAGCCAACGAGACGTACTGTTTTGGTTACATCCAAGGACAATCGTAAAAAAAGAAATCAATCAATCAGTCAGTTCAGAAGAATTGTCAGAGACGATAAAAGTGCAGTTATTATTATTGTAATAAATCTCGACCTATGTCCTCGTGCAAGTAAATACCACGGGATTTCTGGGTGAGCAGAACTTCTGTCTGGAGAATCCTACATAGCATTTGTTTACGACCGTATCACATCCATGTTCGTCAAGCATTAAGCAGCAATGATTTCCAGACAAGAATCGCCATCTGTACCTGGTTTATAAATAAAAACCTGGGCTTCGCCACTCTCGTGCTGTGTACCTTCCAATCTAGCAGGAAAACGGGGACGAGGAAGTGTAAATATGCATAATGGCCACTACTTCTCATCAGAAGAAAACTTCTGGTTTGAGGCAGTTCCCCACTCTAATGTATTCTGTATCGGCATCTTTATCTATGCTTAACTACTCCACCCTGCACCCATTTCGATCTTCTTAACGTATGGTCACGGCTTGGTTCCTCACTGCTATTATTAACCACCCTCCTACGCCTCCCCAATTCCCCCCCCCCCCACCCCACACGCACACACCAATCACACTTTCACCCATAATCAAACTGATGAATTCCTAATGCGTCAGTCAAGTTGTGCCACAAATTTGTTTTTTTTAGCCAGTTCTCCCTCACTTATCCGATCCACCCATCTAATCTTAAACATTGTTCTGTGGCACCATATTTCAAATGCTTCTTTTCTCTTCTTGTCCACACTTCAATTCCGTTCAAGACTACACTCCAGACAAATACTTTAACTTAGAATTGCAAATATACTGTACTTAAAAGAAAAGTGTAAAAAAAAGATTTCCCTGTCAGTAACAATGAAAAGCACATCTATTATCCTACAAACTTCCCGTTCCTTTCCTTCGGAGTTGTGATACAGCCAAAACATCTGAAAATACAATAGAATATCCGGTTTTGAGAGCTCTTTTCAGCTTCATGAATTCTTCTCCATTTGAAATTATAGAGTTCATTTTATCCATTTTTAAATAGCTTCAAGGCATCGTTACGTTCGTCATTCTGTTGGTCTTCAACGCTTTGCCTAAATAGCTTTTCACACGAAAAAGATCTGATGCACTGTTTCCAAGAATAACTGCCAATACGATAAGGTCTGATGGAGGCCTTCGTGATGCTACTGGTATGTCTGTAACTTCAGTGACGTTATGAGCGCCGGCTCGGCGTTCTGCCGAAAGCAAAGTACGACTCAATTTTTTCTGTCAAAATGAAATTTTTAACGAAATGTATTATATGAATGTAAATTAAGCTCTGCTGTTACCTTTTATACCTACCATAACTACGTGGTCTAGGGGTAAAAACGCCTTCGGTCCCGGGTTCGATCCCCGCCACTGCCTAAATTTTGATAAATAATCAGCATTGGCGGTCGAAGACTTCCGGCATAAGAAGTCAGCCTCATTCTGCCAACGGCCTTGTCAAAGATGGCGGAGGAGTGGATAGAGGTTCAGGGCACTCTCTTGTCCTAGGGGTGGGAAATTGCCCCTAAAGGCGGAAGAATCAGCAATGATCTGACATGAGGATGCAGAAGGCAATGGAAACCACTGCATTAAAGACACGTAACGTGTATCCACAGGACATGTGGCCTGTAATTGAAGAAGTGTCATGACGATCTCTCCATTCGCAAAAGATTCCGGAATAGTCCCCCATTCGGATCTCCGGGAGGGGACTGCCAAGAGGGAGGTTACCATGAGAAAAAGACTGAATAATCTACGAAAGGATAACGTTCTACGAGTCGGGGCGAGGAATGTCAGAGGCTTGAACGTGGTAGGGAAACTAGAAAATCTGAAAAGGGAAATGCAAAGGCTCAATCTAGATATAGTAGGGGTCAGTGAAGTGAAGTGGAAGGAAGACAAGGATTTCTGGTCAGATGAGTATCGGGTAATATCAACAGCAGCAGAAAATGGTATAACAGCTGTAGGATTCGTTATGAATAGGAAGGTAGGGCAGAGGGTGTGTTACTGTGAACAGTTCAGTGCCCGGGTTGTTCTAATCAGAATCGACACCAGACCAACACCGACAACGATAGTTCAGGTATACATGCCGACGTCGCAAGCTGAAGATGAACAGATAGAGAAAGTGTATGAGGATATTGAAAGGGTAATGCAGTATGTAAAGGGGGACGAACATCTAATAGTCATGGGTGACTGGAATGCACTTGTAGGGGAAGGAGTAGAAGAAAAGGTTACAGGAGAATATGAGCTTGGGAAAAGGAATGAAAGAGGAGAAAGACTAATTGAGTTCTGTAACAAGTTTCAGCTAGTAATAGCGAATACCCTGTTCAAGAATCACAAGAGGAGGAGGTATACTTGGAAAAGGCCGGGAGATACGGGAAGATTTCAATTAGATTACATCATGGTCAGACAGAGATTCCGAAATCAGATACTGGATTGTAAGGCATAACCAGGAGCAGATATAGACTCAGATCACAATATAGTAGTGATGAAGAGTAGGCTGAAGTTCAAGACATTAGTCAGGAAGAATCAATACGCAAAGAAGTGGGATACGGAAGTACTAAGGAATGACGAGATCCGTTTGAAGTTCTCTAACGCTATAAATACAGCAATAAGGAATAGCGCAGTAGGCAGTACAGTTGAAGAGGAATGGACATCTCTAAAAATGGGCCATCACAGAAGTTGGGAAGGAAGGAAAACATAGGTACAAAGAAGGTAGCTGCGAAGAAACCAGGGGTAACAGAAGAAATACTTCAGTTGATTGATGAAAGGAGGAAGTACAAACATGTTCCGGGAAAATCAGGGATACAGAAATACAAGTCGCTGAGGAATGAAATAAATAGGAAGTGCAGGGAAGCTAAGACGAAATGGCTGCAGGAAAAATGTGAAGACATCGCAAAAGATATGATTGTCGGAAGGACAGACTCAGCATACAGGAAAGTCAAAACAACCTTTGGTGACAGTAAAAGCAACGGTGGTAACATTAAGAGTGCAACGGGAATTCCACTGTTAAATGCAGAGGAGAGAGCAGATAGGTGGTAAGAATACACTGAAAGCCTCTATGAGGGTGAAGATTTGTCTGATGTGATAGAAGGAGAAACAGGAGTCGATTTAGAAGAGATAGGGGATCCAGTATTAGAATCGGAATTTAAAAGAGCTTTGGAGGACTTACGGTCAAATAAGGCAGGAGGGATGAACATTCCATCAGAATTTCTAAAATCATTGGGGGAAGTGGCAATTAAACGACTATTCACGTTGGTGTGTAGAATATATGAGTCTGGCGACATACCATCTGACTTTCGGAAATGCATCATCCACACAATTCCGAAGACGGCAAGAGCTGACAAGTGCGAGAATTATCGCACAATCTGCTTAACAGTTCATGTATCGAAGCTGCTTACAAGAATAATATACAGAAGAATGGAAAAGAAAATTGAGAATGCGCTAGGTGACGATCAGTTTGGCTTTAGGAAAAGTAAAGGGACGAGAGAGGCAATTCTGACGTTACGGCTAATAATTGAAGCAAGGCTAAAAAAAAATCAAGACACTTTCATAGGATTTGTCGACCTGGAAAAAGCGTTCCACAATGTAAAATGGTGCAAGATGTTCGAAATTCTAAAAAAAGTTGGGGTAAACTATAGGGAGAGACGGGTCAGGTACAAAATGTACAACAACCAAGAGGGAATAATAAGAGTGGACGACCAAGAACGAAGTGCTGGTATTAAGAAGGGTGTAAGACATGGATGTAGGCTTTATCCCCTACTCTTCAATCTGTATATCGAGGAAGCAATGATGGAAATAAAAGAAACGTTCAGGAGTGGAACTAAAATACAAGATGAAAAGGTATCAATGATACGATTCGCTGATGACATTGCTATCCTGAGTGAAAGTGAAGAAGAATTAAATGATCTGCTGAACGGAATGAACAGTCTAATGAGTACACAGTTTGGTTTGAGAGTAAATCGAAGAAAGACGAAAGTAATGAGAAGTAGTAGAATTGAGAAGAGCGAGAAACTTAACATCAGGATTGATGGTCACGAAGTCAGTGAAGTTGACGAATTCTGCTACCTAGGCAGTAAAATAACCAATGACGGACGGAGCAAGGAGGACATCAAAAGCAGACTCGCTATGGCAAAGAAGGCATTTCTGGCCAAGAGAAGTCTACTGATATCAAATACCGGCCTTAATTTGAGGAAGAAATTTCGGAGGATGTACGTCTGGAGTACAGCATTGTATGGTAGCGAAACATGGACTGTGGGAAAACCGGAACAGAAGAGAATCGAAGCATTTGAGATGTGGTGCTATAGACGAATGTTGATAATTAGGTGGACTGATAAGGTAAGGAATGAGGAGGTTCTATGCAGAATCGGAGAGGAAAGGAATATGTGGAAAACACTGATAAGGAGAAGGGACAGGATGATAGGACATCTGCTAAGACATGAGGGAATGACTTCCATGGTACTAGAGGGACCTGTAGAGGGCAAAAACTGTAGAGGATGACAGAGATTGGAATACGTCAAGCAAATAACTGAGGACGTAGGTTGCAATTGCTACTCTGAGATGAAGAGGTTAGCACAGGAAAGGAATTCGTGGCGGGCCGCATCAAACTAGTCAGTAGACTGATGACAAAAAAAAAAAAAACGTCTTTTCAGAATACCTTATTATTTAACCCGTATGGTTATGCTGAAGCTGAGCAATTCTACGTTTCCAGATGCATATGTAAAGGCTATTTGGTACTAAGCTATTGTGTATGAGATAACTCAGTTCTTTACTCTTGTTTGTTTTCTTCTCCCAGTATATTAATGTGATAGTGTAAGGCCTGCATGGCTTGTAATCGCTGTTCATTTCATCACTCAATTTGTACAGCTGTGTTGCAATGGAGTAGCTCTGACGTGCCGAAGTGTGTATAAAGACTTCTCCAACGCATCACTTAATATAATGTTTCGTCATGATGTCCTTACCAATAACAGAACTACCAAAATAAGAGAATTAACAAACAAGTTACATCATACTTCAAATCCATATGCTTCCAAACGTTCTGGCACCACACTGTACTTCCAAATAAGAATGTAAATATATTAGGAGCACTATTCAAAACTGTTAAAAAAGACATTGTAGACTCAGTGTGATAAACTAACAAGTTCTAACAGAATTCATGTCTGAAATTTACAGCTAAATTGAAAATACAAAGAGTAGTTGAATAATAGAATGACGATCAGCACAATCAAGACGTAAGTGTAGCTTACATTGCATTTTTCAGTTTTCTGTGTGGTATTTGATTAGACACAACTTATAATGCACACAATTATGAGTTAATGCTTGCTGTTTTATCCATGTGAAAGATAATATGCTGAACATAGACAGCAAGCGCGTAAAGTCTTCAAAGATTGTGACTGATGCAAGAGTTTTTGGTAAACATTCGGCAAACCTCACGTTTATAATGAAACGAAAGCATCTTCAACGAAGTGTTGTATCTTTGAGGAACATGAATAGAATAAACTGCGGTGCTAAAGACTGAATATTATATTTCGTCGCTAATGCACCACTTCCGAACTGTAATTTGTCTCTGTGTTCTTATTCCTGTCAACGTATATCACTGTATTTCCTGTTCTTTGGCAGCTCGACACTCAGACAGAATGGATCAGATACTCATATTGGCGGTTTTCGAGGTAACACATGTTCACAGCTCTCTTCATTCTGTGTTCTCGAATAATATCGTTTTATGTTAAATGCTTTGTGCAAACTGCTGCTTTGGGACCTGGTTCTAAATCACTCCTGTCACGGGAAAAAAGCCATTACGTTATGGAAACGGAAAGAAGTGGCATACTCTTTCTGCATACTCTTTCTTCGATGTATAGCTGGAAGTGCAGCAAGGCGCACAGTATTCGCTTGTCCTCTGAACAAGCCGTTAATATCTTCCGAGGATAAGTGCCACTACCAGGTGTGCTGAATTTGCGGTAATACCTACACAGATTCTAAGTGAAAGATTTCAGTTACTCAAAACATGTTTTAGCATCAATTCCCTCTCTAATTACAATAATGAATAGCAGTTACTTTAGGAGGCAACATGTGATGCCTCCTAGATCGTTTGCAGATGACACTGTCGCTTACCTTTTCCAGAAATCATCAAAAGATCACAAGAACTTGCAAAATGATTTACACGACATATCTGTATGGTGCGAGAAAGTAACTGTCCGTAAACAATAAAAAAATGCCACATACTCCACATGAATATGTTGTGAGGAAGGAAGAACAAAGATGGCGTTTTATTGGAAAAACACTTCGAAGGTGCAACAGATCTAAAGATACGCCTACAACATGCTTGTCCAGCATCTTCTGTAATATTGCTGCAGGGTATGGTATCCATACCAGAGAGGGTTAATGGAAGACATCGAAAAACTTCAAAGAAGGGCAACTTGTTTTGTATTATGACAAAATAGGAGAGGAATTATCATTGATTGGCGTGACATTCATTAAAAAAACGCTTTGAAGTTGGAGCAAGATCTTCCCACGAAATTTCACCGGTGTCTGGAGATTTGCGGACACCGGAGATTGGACAACACTCCCGTCTCCCCACTCCTCTCTCCGCTATTCGTGCTTTTAATCCTCGCCAAGAAACATGCTACCAGAAAAACTTTTTTAGGTATTACACGTATGCCCTCAAGCCATTTGATATTGTACACGATGTCCGCAGGAAACACCGATAACGTTTATTATGTTATGGGGCAACGCACACTGATCAGTTTTCAACTGGAAACCCATATCTGGAAACATATAACATGGGTGCTGGAGAGCGTCGAAGTCTGAGGTGAATGTGCATTTCACATTATGTCGATGAACACATCAGAAGCACATTGTACTGTCTAGACTCCAAACAGGCTTCGAACTTCTTACCTCCTACGTCGATGCAAAGCCTACATCGGGGGTGCTAAGCCTCGCATACATGATCCAGTACGTGCGGTTGTCTTTAAAGAATTTCTGTGAAGTCTTTTCCTGACGTTACGAATGTGCCATACGCCGTACCCTTCATATTACCCTATAGAAAATAGTCGAGAGGTGTCAGACCTGGCGACCGTGCTGGCTGTAGAACTGATCCACCTTTACGAATCCATTGATTGGGATATGCGACATTGCAGTGATTCCGAACATCGACATTGAATCTGCTGAAGCTCCGTCGAACTGCATCCACATGTCCATGCGAATATTTAATGGCACTGGATCCAATAGAGTAGACAAACGTCTCTAAGAAATGTGAGGTAGATCGGTCCTGCTAGTCTGTTTGGAGGCACATGTGGGCCAATGATGTGGTCAACAATTACGAGGGCAGTTCGATAAGTAATGCAACACATTGTTTTTCTGAAACAGGGGTTGTTTTATTCAGCATTGAAATACACCAGGTTATTCCCCAATCTTTTAGCTACACAACACTATTTTTCAACGTAATCTTCATTCAGTGCTACGGCCTTACGCCACCTTGAAATGAGGGCCTGTATGCTTGCACGGTACCATTCCATTGGTCGATGTCGGAGCCAACGTCGTACTGCATCAATAACTTCTTCATCATCCGCGTAGTGCCTCCCACGGATTGCGTCCTTCATTGGGCCAAACATATGGAAATCCGACGGTGCGAGATCGGGGCTGTAGGGTGCATGAGGAAGAACAGTCCACTGAAGTTTTGTGAGCTCCTCTCGGGTGCAAAGACTTGTGTGAGGTCTTGCGTTGTCATGAAGAAGGAGAAGTTCGTTCAGATTTTTGTGCCTACGAACACGCTGAAGTTGTTTCTTCAATTTCTGAAGAGTAGCACAATACACTTCAGAGTTGATCGTTTGACCATGGGGAAGGACATCGAACAGAATAACCCCTTCAGCGTCCCAGAAGACTGTAACCATGACTTTACCGGCTGAGGGTATGGCTTTAAACTTTTTCTTGGTAGGGGAGTGGGTGTGGCGCCACTCCATTGATTGCCGTTTTGTTTCAGGTTCGAAGTGATGAACCCATGTTTCATCGCCTGTAACAATCTTTGACAAGAAATTGTCACCCTCAGTCACATGACGAGCAAGCAATTCCGCACAGATGGTTCTCCTTTGCTCTTTATGGTGTTCGGTTAGACAACGAGGGACCCAGCGGGAACAAACCTTTGAATATCCCAACTGGTGAACAATTGTGACAGCACTAGCAACATAGATGTCAAGTTGAGCACTGAGTTGTTTGATGGTGATCCGTCGATCATCTCGAACGAGTGTGTTCGCACGCTCCGCCATTGCAGGAGTCACAGCTGTGCAAGGCCGGCCCGCACGCGGGAGATCAGACAGTCTTGCTTGACCTTGCGGCGATGATGACACACGCTTTGCCCAACGACTCACCGTGCTTTTGTCCACTGCCAGACCACCGTAGACATTCTGCAAGCGCCTATGAATACCTGTGATGCCCCGGTTTTCCGCCAAAAGAAACTCGATCACTGCCCGTTGTTTGCAACACACATCCGTTACAGACGCCATTTTAACAGCTCCGTACAGCGCTGCCACCTGTCGGAAGTCAATGAAACTATACGAGACGAAGCGGGAATGTTTGAAAATATTCCACAAGAAATTTCCGGTTTTTTCAACCAAAATTGGCCGAGAAAAAAAATGTGTTGCATTACTTATTGAACTGCCCTCGTAAAAAAATGGTTCAAATTGCTCTGAGCACTATGGGACTTAACATCTGAGGTCATCAGTCCCCTAAAAGTTAGAACTACTTAAACCTAAATAACCTAAGGACATCACACACATCCATGTCCGAGGCAGGATTCGAACCTGCGACCGTAGCAGCAGCGCGGTTTCGGACTGAAGCGCCTAGAGCCGCTCGGCTACAACGGCCGGCGCGGTCAACAATTATCCCGACACAGATATCTATACCGACTCAGCGTTGGTGATTTTGAATCGCCTGCACTTGCGGATTTTCGCCCGCCCGAAGTGCATGCTGTGCAAGTTTAGTATGCCGTCTCTTGTAGACAAACATTCGTCTGTGAATAGCACCATCCTCGAGAATTGCGGCTGGTGTATGCATTGTTGTAAATACCACTGCGCAAAATGTACTCGTCGTCGGTAGTCCTCCTGCCGCAATGCCTAGTTATTCTGCGCATGGTGTGGTTGGAGCCGGTGTCCATGGACAACACGCCACACGTCACATTTAGCTGTGTGCAGCGTTTGTGCCACCTGGCGAGTGCTGGTGCCTGGGTTCTCTCCGAACACTGTCAGCACTTTCTCCTCCAACCGTGGTGTTCGAGCCGAGCCTGAATGATCCACATCACGTTTTGGCATTTGTCATAGGACAAACAGTGGACAGTGGATAACATCCGCAGGTAGCAAGCACAAAGTGCTACTGCTTTACTGCACAGTGTACACATTGAGGCGTCTCTCGGTAGGCGCAAACGTGAAATGATGTGCGTGTGTTTGTTTGGAAAACAGTCTTGCAGCCGCCCTCCCATTGCAATCCGCTTTGCCGTATGCAGGCACCATCTCGCTCAGTGCCGAAGCTCTGCACTGGTACATGTCGCACAGCTGTCAACAATGCGACTGCACCGGCAGACCACACTAAGTCCGCAGTAGCATGCGCACAGGGCCTCTATGCGTGAAATCTTATGGGACTTAACTGCTAAGGTCATCAATCCCTAAGCTTACACGCTACTTAACCTAAATTATCCAAGGACAAACACACACACCCATGCCTGAGAGAGGACTCGAACCTCCGCCGGGACCAACAAGGGCTGTATGGAGGAATGTAGCGCATGCGCAGGAATGTTATTAGGCTCAGGTCGTCCATCTGCAGTACACAGACTGCTAATGGGTTGCATATCTTCTGTATTCGGACACCAAAACGAATCGGGATAAATCGTCATAACTGTTCGCCCTCAGACTTCCACGCTTTCCAGTGACCAAGCCGAGCTTTTACGGATACGGGTTCCTCCTTGAAAAAAGAGAGCTCACTGCGCAGGGTAAGTAGCGTTAACTCGTAAAATGGCGATAATATGTCAAGATGTTTTCATTAAAATATCTTTGAAGCTGTCGTTTAAGTAGAAAAGCTGGTTGCCTTCTTTCAGATGCCTAACCCTGCCCAGGATGTATTCTCCTTTTTGCGTTATGACATGAGCATGTTTTATTCTGATTATCAAGTTTTACTCTCCCATAATTTTGATATTAGACCGCCATAGATTGGTAACCGATGTAAATTTTTGTGGACTTGGGCGACGACTGATCCGGGATAGGCCTTTTTCTTTATCTTTCCAAAAATGTTGCTTATGTTGTGACAACGCACAAAGTATTCACAAAACAACACGACCATTAATTACATGTATTTTTCATAGAAGCGGTGTGCGTAAAAACGCAAAAAACGTGTTTTTTTCTTGTAAAATCCGAATGAAGCTACATTTTCCAACGCGAGGTTTCAATTTTATCCTAAGATTGCACTTTCTGTTAATTGATTCACTGTAAACGGTTTCCACGCATACAGTTCACGTAAGAACTAATTTTACAGACTTCAAACCATCGTATTTCGACAACGGATAAAGATTATTGGACAGAAACATTCTTCGTGACTTTATCCGTTTATCTACCTTCGTTCAAAGTTTGAACCGATTCCTGCAAGTTTACAGTATAGAAGTGGTGCGCTTCAAAACCTCCCGCAAAAACATTTTTTTTTTCTTTTTCTTTTCTGCACGTAAAAACCAAACAAAGCAAATATTTTTCAAATGGGTAAAACTTACGTTAGACCTTGGTCTAACGCACCAAGAACCAACAGTCTCTCTCCAGTCCCGAGTTACTTAAGGGTAAATGTTTCTGCACGTAAAATCTTAATTGTGCACATGCAATTGGTGCCAATAGCTAAGTATTAATTCCAGCCCAGTTAAAATCTTTTGCAATAGGAATTAATCGATTCGCACAACTTGCCTGGGCTCCATATCCGGTTCGTCATTCAAACCTTGCTTAATATACTGTAACATAGCTACTACAAGACAAATGTTCGAATGACTATATAAATGGCCACTGGGATGGACTAAACCAAAAACTTTTTATCCCATGATCCTAGCTCACATAGGAACCGAGCACCAGAACTCTCTCAAAACGCGGTTCAGCGAACGGCCTTTTTATACCTACATGTTACAACGCTTCCGCGCTGTTGCGTATGTTAACAAATGCTGAACGTGTAGTGGCCCTTTTAAGTACTGGGAGCGTCGGGGAACCGACGGCTTGAAAGCGAAGATTTGCGGAAACCGTAAACTACCTGTTGCAGATGGTCTCAACGAATCTCCTGCAAACCATGCTGCCTGCAGATCTATGTTTACGCGTTTTTCCGGCATTCATATCAGTTACCCCATATTTGTCCCCCTCGTGCGGAGAAAATTTATTAATTTCCACTAGTATACCGCGTAATGTTGAACGTAATTAAATAAGGGAAATCAGAGCTAGTGTGGAAAGATTTAGGTGTTCATTTTCCCAAGTGCTATTTCAAAGACTGCCAAATACTTATGTGTGAATTGCAGATAGTCGTGTAAATGCTGCTACAGAACTGTTACTGGCGGCAGCAGTACGGTCTACGTAATAACACTCAATAAGTGCACATATAATAAATGACAATCAATAAATGACAAACGAGAGGCAGCAAACACTTCTCGCAAGTACGTAAACTGGTCGTCATATGACATTTGGAATTGAATCTTGTAAGTTAGCTGTTAATCGTTTTATTATGTTTCGTGCAACTGGCCTATTTCTGGAGCATTGCCATTGTCAGATACACCTGCGAATATTATAGTCGGTAAGTTTCACTTTTGCGATATTTTTATATGGAGTTAAACGTACATGTATACCTACGTCTGGCTGGGCGAGACGTACGTGTTGAATCATTGATGAATCCTTTCGTCAATTGTCGCTGTTTCTTATGGTAAAATAAAGTCTCGTAGTAATTTGACAGATACTCGACAGTTCTCAATGCTGCTGCATGTTTACAAAGCGGCTACAGCTAGTCAGTGGTATTGTATTTTATCCCTTATCATAATCTACAACGTCAATAAAATTTTCTAGGTAATATTTATGTTTTAAACCTGTCTGCTCATTTAATACGTTGTGCGGATAATTTTTCATTTGTATATAAATTTACAGTTCTCTTAGTATGTTCATGGCAAGTCCTTTTGTTGTCGTGTATAAGATTTGAAGTCTAGTTTCACTTTAGCCGCCTTTATGGTTTCGAGTTTTTAAATGCATAAAGAGACTCGATTGATTTCTACCACTATCTCTAGTATGTTCTGTAAATCTGATGTTAAAATATCGTCCTATTTGTTCAATGTAAAATTTGTTGCAATTGTGAAACGTAGTTTTGTATATGCCTGGATTAGCATATTCTGGTATTTTGGTTCTACCAGAGCGGAGTTTCGTGTTTAGGTTGTTGGTAACTACGAATGCTAGTTTTATTGGTGTATTTTTTAGTATATTGTTTATTTTGTACGACAGTTTTACTGTGTAGACAGCTGGTAGGAATGTGTTGTTTTGTTGGGCTGGGGTTTCTCTTGCTAGTGCTACATACTGCGTATTGGTTGGGTTGTAGGTTGTGTTTTTCTCTTTATGTAATGCTGTCGTCAACAAAAACCATTTCAACCCAAACACAGTACAAAACGAATACGAAGAAAAGCAGAGGATCACTTACGTACCGTCTACTTACTAATACTGTCAAAGAAGATGAACAAAGTACAAAAAAAAATCGCATAAAACTAGCATTCAGAACAACCAGCAACCTAAAGACGAAATTCTGCTCTGGGAGAACCAAAATACCAGAATACGCTAATACAGCCATATGGAAATGGAAATGAGCGTTTGACGTCATTGGCCGTGATGCCCCATACGGGGCAGGTCTGGCCGCCTTGGTGCAGGTCTTCTTACATTCGACGTCCCATTGAGCGGCCTGAGCGCCGGATGAGGATGAAATGATGATGAAGGAAATACAACACCGTCCCTGAGCGGAGAAAATCCCCGACCCAGCCGGGAATCGAACACGGAGCCGTAGGACGGCAATCCGTCACGCTGACCACTTTTTTTTCTTTTTAAATCTCATTTTGTTCGCTTTCTTTCGTTGCATGTGCTCGGGGCGGACATAGTACGACACCCGTTTACGTTCGTCGTCGATCGGTTAATTCAGTTTTTTTGTTACAAAGGGCAGCTACCCCTCTGACCGGACACGCTGAGCTACCGTGGCGGCATAATCAATCTGGCGTGTTCATGCATTTAAAAACCATAATCATAAAGACGACAAAATCGGAACTGCACCTTACAGATAATACCAAATGAACTTGCATGAACATACTGGAAGGTATGGAACTCTGTCTACAAATGAAAAATTATCCGCACGACACATGAAACAAACGGACCGACTTCAAACATAAATATTACCTACAAAATTTTATTGACATTGTGAGGCTGACTAACAATAACCATTTTGTAAGCATACTGTATCATTAAGAACTGTCAACTAGCTGTCAAATTAATATGTGACTTTATTTTTGTCGGCCAGAGTGGCCGAGCGGTTCTAGGCGCTACAGTCTGGAACCGCGCGGCCGCTACGGTCGTAGGTTCGAATTCTGCCTCGGGCATGGATGTGTGTGATGTCCTTAGGTTAGTTAGGTTTAAGTAGTTCTAAGTTCTAGGGGACTGATGACCACAGCAGTTAAGTCCCATAGTGCTCAGAGCCATTTGAACCATTTAGCCACTTTATTTGTCTACCATAAAACCGGCGAAAATTAGCAAAAGAATTCATCAATGATGCAATTCGTACATCTCACCCTGCTAGAGATAAGTACACATATACAATTAACTCCATTTACGAATATTACGAAAACAAATGAAATGCACCGACTGTAATATTCACAAGTGTACTTGATATGGCAACACTGCCGAAATAGATCTGTTTTAGGAAACGTTATACAACTATTGGTAGCTAACTTGGAAGATTCAGTTTAAAATGTCATATTACGACGCTTTTCATGCTGCAGGCCCAACTACACAAAAAATATGTAAAGTGACTGTGCCCGGCCACCGGCTGTAAGATCATGCGATAATTCTTCTGTGATCAGGGACGTCGTACCCATAGCTCAGGCAGCCAGACTAATAGTTTCGCGTAAGGCCTCTGTCTACTGTAGGGTGCCGGCACGATCAACCCCGTGGTAAGGCGCACAGCGGCATAGCTACACCGGTGACCAGGTCGGTGTTTTTGCCGTGGCGCCTGTCGGCCCCAGATAGCGCCTGTCGGGCTGTCCCCAGTATGGCTGACGCGCCTCTGGCCATTACTTAACACGCTTGTCCGCTGTCTCCCGACCTGTCTGCAGCTGCGGCACGGACGGCGGCGCGACACAGAGAACTCCCGTTTGTAAGTCAGCGCTTACTTATCGCCTCGAGATCCGCCGTTTCCACTCACCCCACTGGCACATTAACCACATAGCCTCCATCTCGGCTCTCCTGCAGTCGTTCTTGCTACTTCCACATCTACCAGATGACTGATATCACGTTCATAACTTATGCACTGACATGACAAAAATAGTGGGCTATCTCCTAACATCGTGTCGGACTTCCTCTTGCGAGGCGTCGTGCAGCACCTCGACGTGCTATGGACTCAACAAGTGGTTGGAAGTCCTCTGCAGAAATATTGAGCCATGCTATAGCCGTCCGCAATTGCGAAAGTGTTGCAGTGCAGCATTTTGCTCACGAACTGACCTCTCGATTATGTCCAATAAATGTTCGATGGGATTCATGTAGGGTGGTCTGGGTGGCCAAATCATTCGCTCGAATTATCCAGAATGTTCTTCAGACCAATCGCGAACATTTATGGCCCGGTGACATGGAGCATTGCCATCCATAAAAATTCCATCGTTGTTAGGGAACATGAAGTCCACGAATTACTGCAAATGGTCTTCAAGTAGCCTTGCATACCCAATTCCAGTCAATAAGTAGTCCATTCCAATGAAAAGCAGCCGAAACATTATGGACTCACCTCCACCTTGCACAGTGCCTCGGACTTCATGGGGTCTGCACCACACTCCAACACTATTATCAGTTCTTACCAACTGAAATCGGAACTCGTCTGACTATACCACGGTCTTTCAGTTGTCACTAGCCCAAGAGACGCATTGCAGGTAATGTCGTGCTGTTGTAAACGCACTGGAATCTGGCGTCTGCTACCTTAGCTTTAACGCCTAATTTTGTAGCACTATAGCAATGCATACGTTAGTCGTACGCCCCAAGTTGATTTCGAACGTCGCATACTAATTTCAGCGATTATTTCACGCTGTATTGCTTGTCTGTTATACTGACATCCCTACGAAAACACCGCTGATCTCGGTCGTTTAAGTGAATCCCGTCTGTCACTACGTTTTCCGCTTTTTATTTTATTTTATTTATTTATTTTTTTTCATCAGAGTTCTGACTGGTTTGATGCGGCCCGCGACGAATTCCTCTCCTGTGTCACCCTCTTCATCTCAGGGCAGCACTTGCAATCCACTTTCTCAATTATTTGCTGGATATATCCCAATCTCTGTCTTCCTCTAGAGTTTTTGCCCTCTGCAGCTCCCTCTAGTACCATGGAAGTCATTCCCTCATGTCTTAACAGATGTCCTATCATATTGTCCCTTATCAGTGTTTTCCACCTATTCTTTTCTTCTTCGACTCTGCGTAGAACTTCCTCATTCCTTACCTTACCAGTCCACCTAATTTTCAACATTCGTCTGTAGCAGCACATCTCAAATGCTTCGACTCTCTTCTGTTTCGGTTTTCCCACAGTCCATGTTTTTACTACCATACAATGCTGTACTCCAGACGTACAGTCTCAGAAATTTCTTCCCCAAAGTAAGGCCGATATTTGATACTAGTAGGCTTCTCTTGGCCAGGAATGCTCTTTTTCCCAGTGCTAGACTGTTTTTTACGTCCTCCTTGCTCCGTTTGTCATTGGTTATTTACTGCCCAGATAGCAAAATTCCATAACTTCATCTACTTTGTGACTATCAACCATAATGTTAAGTTTCTCGCTGTTCTCATTTCCACTGCTTCTCATTACTTTCGTCTTTCTTCGATTTTCTCTCAGTCCATACTCTGTACTCATTAGACTGTTCATTCCATTCAGCAGATCACGTAATTTTTCTTCACTTTCGCTCAGGACAGCAATTTCATCAGCGAATCGTATCATTGATATCCTTTCACCTTGAATTTCAATTCCGCTCCTGAACGTTTCTTTTATTTCCATCATTGCTTCCTCGATATACAGATTGAAGAGTAGGGGAGAAAGTCTACATCCATGTCTTACAACATTTTTAATACCAGCACTTCGTTCTTGGTCGTCCACTCGTATTAGCTCCTCTTGGCTGTTGTACATTTTGTACCTGACCCGTCTCTCCCTATATTTTACCCCAACTTTTTTTAGAATTTCGAACATCTTGCACCATTTTACATTGTGGAACGCTTTTTGCAGGTCGACAAATCCTATGAACGTGTCTTGATTTTTCTGTAGTCTTGCTTCCATTATTAACCGCAACCTCAGAATTTCCTCTCTCGTGCCTTTATCTCTTCTAAAGCCAAAGTTATCGTCATCTAGCGGATTCTCAATTTTCTTTTCCATTCTTCTGTAAACTTTCTTGTAATCAACTTCGATGCAAGAGGTGCTGAGCTGATTGTGCGATAATTCTCGCACTTGTCAGCTCTTGCCGTCTTCGGAACTGCGTGGATGATGCTTTTCCGAAAGTCAAATGGTATGTCGCCAGGCTCATACATTCTGCACAATTTTGGTAAACATTTTTGGAAAGCAGTGATCAATTAATTGTTATATTTTGACTAAAGTTCAGTCTTGATCATATCATGTAAATTTTAATAATAAACATACATGATGTGATCAAGACTGAATTTTAGTCAAAATATAAAAAAACAAATCATACATTCTGCACACCAATATGCATAGTCGTCTTGTTGCCACTTCCCCAAATGATTTTAGAAACTCTGATTGTATGTCATCTACCCCTTCTGCCTCATTTGACCTTAAGTCCTCCAAAGCCCTTTTAAATTCTGCTTCTAATACTGGATCCCGTGCCGGCCGGTGTGGCCGTGTCGTTAAAGGCGCTTCAGTCTGGAACCGCGTGACCGCTACGGTCGCAGGTTCGAATCCTACCTCGGGCATGGATGTGTGTGATGTCCTTAGGTTAGTTAGATTTAATTAGTTCTAAGTTCTAGGCGACTGATGACCTCAGAAGTTAAGTCGCATAGTGCTCAGAGCCATTTGAACCATTTTTTTACTGGTTCCCCTATCTCTTCTAAATGTACTCGTCTTTCTTCTTCTATCACATAAGACAAATCTTCCCCGTCATAGAGGCTTTCAATGTATTCCCTCCACCTATCCGCTCTCTCCTCTGAATTTAATAGTGGAATTCCCGTTGCACTCTTAATGTTACCACCCTTGCTTTTAATGTCACCAAAGGTTGTTTTGACTTTCCTGTATGCTGTGTCTGTCCTTCCGACAATCATTTATTTTTCGATGTCTTCACATTTTTCCTGAAGCCATTTCATCGTAGCTTCCCTGCAATTCCTATTTATTTCATTCCTCAGCGACTTGTATTTCTGTATTCCTGAGTTTACCGGAAAATTTTTGAACTTCCTCCTTTCACAATCAACTGAAGTATTTCTTCTCTTACCCACGGTTTCTTCACAGTTACCTTCTTTGCACCTATGTTTTCCTTCCCAACTTCTGTGATGGCCCTTTGTAGAGATATCTCCTCCTCAACTGTACTGCCTACTGAGCTATTCCTTTTTTGCTGTATCTATAGCCTTAGAAAACTTCAAGCGTATCTCATCATTCCTTAGTACTTCCGTATCCCACTTCTTTGCGTATTGATTCTTCCTGACTAATGTCTTGAACTTCAGCCTACTCTTCATCACTACTATATTGTGATCTGAGTCTATATCTGCTCCTGGGTACGCCTTACAGTTCAGTATCTGATTTCGGAATCTCTGTCTGACCATTATGTAATCTAACTGAAATCTTCCCGTATCACCCGGCCTTTTCCAAGTATATCTCCTTCTCTTGTCATTCCTGAACAGGGTATTCGCTATTTCTAGCTGAAACGTGTTACAGAACTCAATTAGTCTTTCTCCTCTCTCATTCCTTGTCCCAAGCCCATATTCTCCTGTAACATTTTCTTCTACTCCTTCCCCTACAGCTGCTTTCCAGTTCCCCATGACTACTCGATTTTCGTCCCCCTTTACCTACTGTATTGCCCTTTAAATATCCTCATACACTTTCTCTATCTCTTTACCTTCCTTCAGCTTGCGACATCGGCATGTATACCTGAACTATCGTTGTCAGTGTAGGAGTGCTGTCGATTCTCGTAAGAACGACCCTCTCACTGAACTGTTCACAGAAACACCCTCTCTGCCCTTCCGTCCTATTCATAACGAATCCTAATCCCGTTATACCATTTTCTGCTACATCACCCTATACTCATCTGACCAGAAGTCCTTATATGCTTTCCATTTCACTTCATTGACCCCTACTATATCTAGATTGAGCCTTTGCATTTCCCTTTTCAGATTTTCTAGTTTCCCTACCACGTTCAAGCTTCTGACATTCCAAGCCCCGACTAGAAGAACGTTATACTTCCGTAGATTATTCAATCTTTTCTTTCTCATGGTAACCTCCTTCTTCGCAGTCCCCTCCCGGAGATCCGAATGGGTTATCCGTAGTGAGAGGTAATTCCTGAAATTTAGTACTCTCGGCACACTAATGAATTCCTTACCAATTTCCGAAATGAAATCTCCCGTGCTTCTAGCTCCAACTACCATTCCGTGTTCAAAGTCTATTAATTCACGTCGTGCGGCCACAATCACGTCGGAAACCTTTTTACATGAATCAGCTGAGTACAAATGACAAATCCACCGCCCTTTTATATCTCCTGTACGCGATACTATCGCAATCTGTATACGTGCATTTCGCTATCCCGTGACTTTTATTACCTCATTGTATTCTCTTTACCAGTTTCTCAAACAAACAACTTCAAGCGCGCGGAATTAGCCGAGCGGTCTAAGGTGCTGCAGTCATGGACTGTGCGGCCGGTCCCGGCAGAGGTTCGTCCTCCCTCGGGCGTGGGTGTGTGTGTTCGTCCTTAGGATAATTTAGGTTAAGTAATGTGTAAACTTAGGGACTGATGACCTTAGCAGTTAAGTCCCATAAGATTTCACACACATTTTTTGAAACAACTTCTCCCCAACTCTCGTCACAAATGAGAAACTTATCTGATCTCATATGCTTAGCACACTGGCTAGACCTGTAGAAAGTGACTCCGTAGAACTTGAATTTAGGATTTAGACTGAATCCACTGAGCGTATTCCTTGATGAAAAGACTCAGTTATTGTATGAATTTATCAACAAAACTATGCCCTTAAAAGCAAACCATTTTAGTTGGGTTTGTAATTAAGCGCAATAGACGTTGTCCGTGCTATGTCTGCTTTTTCATTAAATCTACACGAGAAAGAAACAAGCGTTTTGACGTTGGGTGACATGATAGACTTCTTGTTTCAAAAAGCACTATGTAAGTGTATCTCTGACATAAATATGGGTATACAAACTGAAATTAACTAGTATTCCTTCCCCCAGGAGCCACGCGATCTCAAAAAGTGTCAAGGATGAATCCTCCAATGACTGAGTAACGGCGCATTGTGGCGCCGACAAGTTCTGTAGCAGACAACTGCTCGAGACAAAACTGAATGGACTACACAATGTTGCGAACAATCCGCGACGTCAACCAAAGATTCTGCATTCCTAGGCTTCACAAATCGAATTTCTCTACCAGTTTTCTACAGCTGTTCATTTTTATTAGAATGATTTTATTTGTTTATTCATTTTTCCTTTAGCTTCTGCGTGATCATGTGAACCAAAGGATACTTTCTGTAGAATGTGTCACTAATAATTCAGACAATGCTAACAGAAGCATTATTTAAAATTAGGGAACTCAAAAAAAAATGGATTACCAGGAAAATCAGATAGAGGATAGAGTATATAGGAATATGTAAAATGGTTCTAATCTTTGCATTTTGTTTAACGTGAAAATAACAACAGGGCAAATGTGACGGTATGCGCTGTATAACTCGTTTGGAAACAAACTTGATACGTGTACACACGGTAGTTGCAGCTGGCAACAGCAATACCCACTGAACCGCTGGCACTCAAGCTTGCATTCAGTTCCGCTAGGTGCTATCTCGGGTTTGTGATTCTCGACCTGTTAGCCTGTTGCACGATAACACAACGAACGGCGCTATTCAGAGCTGTTCCGAAACTGTCGGCAAGCACGTCATAGTACAAGGTGCCCGTAAAGATACGGTATAATTTCAAAAAGATCATACTTGGAAACTATGAGAGATAAAAAGTTATGGTTTATCGGAAGACTTTTAGCAGCTCTCAAAGTTTTTGTCCTTGTCGTTTGTTGCGGATTTGACTCGGAGGGCCTCAAACTGGCAGCAGAGCAGGAGAAGGCGCAGTGCGTCATCTGGTGCGCAGAATTCAAACCCGTAAAAACTGCTCTGCGGAATTATCGACACCAGTATGAGAGGCTAGTGTCTGCAAACACAAGCATAAAGTGGAGGTACGAAAACTTTAAAAAGACAAGCTGTGTCAAATCGCTTTCTCCAACTGGATGCCCCCTGTGTCTCATGCACGTGTCGACAGAGAGCAAGCTGTATTTGTACGCAGCCCTCAGATGTTAACATGCTAATTCCAGGACTCAACATAAACGATATTTAATGTGTTATGTAAACGGTTACATAATTTTGCGTACAAAACGCAAATGGTTCAAGCACTGCAGCCAGACGATCGTCCTCTATGGTGCACACTCGCGTGTACCTTTCTGACCTCTGCAGATACTGACAATGATTACCTGAAAAATTTCTGTTTTCAGATGATAGACAGGGTGGGCAGCAATCTGCGTTTCTTCGCTGATGATGCTGCGTTTTACAGTAAAGTATCGAAATGAGTGACTCTAGGAGGATACAAGATGACTTGGCTCTGAATGTAGAAATATGTAAGTTAATGCGGATGGGTAGGAAAAACAAACCCGTAGACTCCGGATACAGCATTAGTAGCCTAGTGTCCTGCTTGACGCAGTTAAGACGTCTAAATATCTGGTCCTGCGGTTCCAAAACGAGCAAGTGAGGGCTGGGGTTGGGAAAGCGAATGGTCGACTTCGGTTTATTGGGAGAAATTTAATGAAGTGTCGTTCATCTGTAAGCAAGACGGCATATAGGACGCTAGCGAGACCTAATCTTGAGTACTGCTCAAGTGTTTGGCATTTCCACCAGCTCGGATTAAAAGAAGACATCGAAGCAACTTAGCGGTGGGCTGCTAGATTTGTTACCGGTAGGTTCGAGCAACACCGAAGTATTACGTAAATGCCTTGGGAACTCGATAGGAATTCCTGGAGGGAAGACGACGTTCTTTACGACGAACACAACTCAGAAATTAAAACTTCCGGGCTAAGAGGCCGTGGTCCAATAGTAGAAATACTTCTCCCTGACGTTTCGTTGCCAGCTGCGGGCAACATCATCTGAGGTGAGTCTACGGCTGGCTGCTAGGCCGTGGAGGTCCTGTTTATACAGAGCGCGTAGAGGGCGCCACCACTCGTCACGTGTTGTCAACAGTAAAACTATCTCTGGCTGGCGTCATTGCTCTCGATCGAAGGTAATCGATTGTCACATCTTTGGTACAAAGTCGATCGCCATATCTTATCTAACTTCAAGCCTTCCTCTTTCCTGTTAAAATTATTGTGGTGTTTAAAAATCTCTACAACCTCTCTATACATACGTGCATAATAATGCGATGTCGAGAGTAATGACGCCAACCAGAGATAGTTTTACTGTTGACAACACGTGACGAGTGGTGGCGCCCTCTACGCGCTCTGTATTAACAGGACCTCCACGGCCTAGCAGCCAGTCGTAGACTCACCTCAGATGATGTTGCCCGCAGCTGGCAACGAAACGTCAGGGAGAAGTATTTCTACTATTGGACCACGGCCTCTTAGCCCGGAAGTTTTAATTACTGAAGACGCCGGCCGTGAAAGCCTACACGCTATGATTACAACTCAGAAAATTTAGACAACCGGTATTCGAAACTGACTTGAGAACGATTCTACTGCGGCCAACATACATTCCTCACAAGGATCACGAAGATAAGATACGAGAAATTAGGGCTCATACAGAGGCATATAGACTGTCGTTTTTCCTTCGTTTGATTTGCGATGGAACAGGAAAGAAAACGGCTAATAGTAGTAGTGGCCACTCTCTGGCACGCACCATACAGTGTGTTGCGGATTATGTACCCAGATGTAGGTATAGAAGCAACGTTCCATGTTTATCGACATGTGAAGCTCCTTAGGAAGAGTATTTTGAGCTTCAGAAAGCAGCAGAACACACGTGAACACATCCGCGATAGGCTGCTGCTTAATAATGCACGATTGGGTGGTAGTCCCGTTGTTCTTCAAGAGGAAACCACAATGGGAAATGTTTGCCTGGACATGCTCGAACAGTTCCTGCTACCACAGATCTAAAACTTGGAGCCGCCCATCATCATCCAGCATGATAACGCACACCCACTGTTGGTTTTAAACATGTGGAATGCGGTAGACGACGTATTTCCTAGGCTGTGGCTGGGCAGTGACAGTCTCATTGCATGGCCGCCGCGCTCTTCCGATGTCACGTCATTAAACTTCTGTTTGTGGGTCTGCGTCAAGGATCGAGTGAACGCAGCGCCAGTCCGTGTAACTGCTAACGTTCGTGCACGAATAAATGAAGCAATCAGATGTGCTGATGCTGCAATGCTGACCCAAACATGGGAGGAAACGGAGCGAGGTGGCGCAGTAGTTAGCACACTGGACTCGCATTCGGGAGGACGACGGTTCAAACCCGCGTCCTGCCAACCTGATTTAGGTTTTCCATGATTTCTCTAAATCACTTCAGCCAAATCCCGGGATGGTTCCTTTGAAAGAGCATGGCCGACTTCCTTCCCCGTCCTTTCCTAGTCCGATGGGACCGATGACCTCACTGTTTATTCCCCTCCGCCAAATCAACCAACCATGGGAGGAACTCGAATACCGGCTTGATGTTCTATGAGCGGTGAGTGGGGCACTCATCGAAACTCTGGCATAACGGAAAAAAACTTTGAGCTACTAAACGTTTTGCAACCAATCACGGTGCTCTACTTCTGATAGTTATGCTCTGTCTCTATTACTTGTAATGTAGAAACCATCTCTCGTAAGAAACTCAGCTTTCCCTCTTCTGATGTTATATCCTACAAACCATACGTGGAGGGAAACCGGCAGATTCCATATTCCTGTCAGTCAGGAACCGCGCGACTGCTACGGTCGCAGGTTCGAATCCTGCCTCGGCCATGGATGTGTGTGATGTCCTTAGGTTAGTTAGGTTTAAGTAGTTCTAAGTTCTAGGGGACTGATGACCACAGATGTTAAGTCCCATAGTGCTCAGAGCCATTTGAACCATTTGAACAGAAAATGTTCGACTGCTGCCCTGGCCAGCACATTCTCCAGATCTCTCAAAAATTGAAAACGTCTGGTCAATGGCGGCCGAGCAACTGGCTCGTCACAATACGCCAGTCACTACTCGTGATGAATTGTGGTATCGTGATGAAGCTGCATGGGCAGCTGTACCTGTACACGCCATCGAAGCTCTGTTTGACTCAATACCCAGGCGTATCAAGGCCGTTTTTAGGGCCAGAGGTGGTTGTCCTGGGTGCTCAGAGCCATTTGAACCATTCCATATTCCCAGATTTCCGGAAAGCACGGAGCCCCACTGCAGATTGTTGACAACGGTCTGAGCATACGGTTTAAGCTCCCAAATATGTGAGTGGCTTTAAGACTTCTTAAGTAATAGGACCTAGAAGGTGGTCCTCCATAGCGAGTGCTCATCAGAGATGAGGGTATCGTCAGGAATGCCACAAGGAAGTATGATAGGACCGCATTTATTTTCAGTATACATAAATGACCTGACGGATAGAGTCAACAGCAAATTCTGGCTAATTTGGTATACAGGGAAGCGGTCGTCGTTGAAGACTCTAGGAATATTCGCAAGAACTAACACAAAATTTCTAGTTGGTGTGATGCGTGGCAGCTTTCTATAACTGTGGAAAAATGTAAGTTAATGCGGATAGGTAGGAAGAACAAACCTGTAACGTTCGCATGCAGCATTTACTTGGTGGAGCTTGATACAACTACCTCGATTAAATACCCATAGGTGAGTCGACATAAGTTGATCCCCTATAGCTGGTAATGCTGTTGCCAGCTTTCAACTACGAATTGCAAACGGTTGCGGGTGGAAACAGTAACTGTCTTTAAAGCTGCGGCAACGAAAAAGATTTTCTACAGAAACGTTGCAAAACCTCGTAACGTGATTGGTTCCAGTAGGCACGCGGAGCTGCTGCGCCCAGCAGGCTGCAACTGTCAGGGGTCTTCAAATGTTCAAATGGCTCTGAGCACTATTGGACTTAACATCTGAGGTCATCAGTCCCCTACTTAAACTACTTAAACCTCACTAACCTAAGGACATCACACACATCCATACCCGAGGCAGGATTCGAACCTGCGACCACAGCAGCTGCGCGGTTCTGAACTGAAGCACCTAGAACCGCTCGGCCACAGCTGCCGGCTGTCAGGGGTCTTCTTACAGAGACTTGGCTGTAGGCGTAATGTTGCAGAGCGACGTGAAGTGGAATGAGCATGTCAGGTTGGTAGTACGAAACGTGAATGGTTGACTTCACTTTAGTGGGAGAATTATTTGACATTGTATCCGTAAAGAAAATGTCGTATAGAACGCTAGTTCGACCTGTTCTCGAGTACTGTCCGACTGTTTGGTATCCCCACCAGGGCAGATTAAAGAAAGGAATCGAAGCAGTTCAGAGGTGGGCAGCTAAATTTGAAACAGTTAGGCTGGATCAGCACGCACGGGTTGAAGAGATGCTTCTCGAACTCAAATGGGAATCACTGAAAGCGAGGCGACGGTCTTTCCGCAAGGTACTATTCCGCAAATGTAGAGAAACGGTGTTTGAGGCCGACTGCAGAACGATTCTCTTGCCGCCAACGTACATTTCACGTAAGGACAATGAAGATAAGATTTGAGAAATTAGAGTTCGTACGGAGACTTTTTTACACAGTCGTTTTTCCATCGCTCTGTTTGCGAGTGGAGCAGGATAGGTATGACCGTGTGGTAGTTTGCAGAGAACGTATGTAGATGTAAACGTTTTTCAAATGATGGCGGGACTTCATGGATACAATGTACTTTTGCATTGTCAGAGGTTTGTCGCATAGCTCTGTGTTTGGCATTGTATAATATAGTTTAGCCATTGCGTATTACAAGCTTTATGACTGTTATTAACGTATCTTCACAGAAACAAAGGTAATTGGGGTAATAAACCAAATAAATCATAATCCCTGAATTATTTTGTAACGAGCCGGCGCAGATACGGATCCCTTGCACAAAAATTCTCAGAAAAAACCCCCTGGTCAGCCTCCGAAACTTTTTAGGTGGAGTGTGGATTCACTCCGTATAAAGAAGGAATCACACAAGAGCGCTTGTCTGTGTACATAGAAAAAAAGAAGCGACATGCATATGACAGATGAATGTTTAGTAGCAGATGCAGACCTTAAAAACCGAGCGAGGTGGCGCAGTGGTCAGACACTGGACTCGCATTCGGAAGGACGACGGTTCAATCCCGCGTCCGGCCATCCTGATTTAGGTTTTCCGTGATTTCCCTAAATCGCTCCAGGCACATGCGGCATGGTTCCTTTCAAAGGGCACGGCCGACTTCCTTCCCCGTCCTTCCCTAATCCGGTGAGACCGATGACCTCGCTGTCTGGTCTCCTTCCCCAAAACAACCAACCAACCAACCTAGTGAGTGATAAGCCTTAAAATACAATGCTGACAATCATAACAAAGAATATTCTTTGCGACTGCTGGATGTGGAACAAAACGATGAGGCAATAGGAGATAATAAATAATTAGTAAAAATGGCATAGTGTGCAATCCTGTGCGTTGCGCTCCAGGATTAGTCTTGTATTGAACAGCGCAGCACTTACTTTCTAATCAGAATTTTAGTCTACCTTCATTCCTAAGAAATTAAGATGTTTAACTGGTGACGAAAGTGTCTGACAATTTTTGAACAAGGATAATTTGTTTTTTCTATTGTGCAGGGAGCTGTTTTGGGAAAAAATAGAAGAAAACATATATAAAATGCGCTAAAATGAAGCTACGTGAGAATATGAAAAAAAGGAAAGCAGGCTAAATTTTGGTGGTTATCCACCGGCTATAAAACAATGATTGCTTCCATCTTGAATCAAAAATCATCTCTGCATGAGCTGAATCTCAGATTACTCGTTCAGTACAGGAAGTATTTACGAGCTGATGAGAGCAACGCATGTCGATGCTAGATTACTGTTGGCCACATGTCTTGTCTGTGAAACTCGGCCGGCAGTTTAGGGGGATCGAGTATCTTTGGCGGTAGCCAACAGAGGAAGATGATCTTGGAGCGTGCCACGCGAACAATGGCGCATCTCCCCAGCGGTTCCTCCGCAGCACACGCCGCCGGCGCCAACGTCTATAAGGGTATTAGATTACCGCTGCCTTAGCGCAGCCTTTTCCAGTTTGTAACATTTATACGCACCACGAGACTGTTGAAAGCTTTATTGGCCACCAAATTCCTTTTTGCTTCATTTACACGTCTTATAAATTTTCTTCTCGTGGATCATATAGACTGTTTACCTTGTGCGCATTCGCCAGTGCGGACGCGCCGTTATACAGCTTTTTAGTAAATGCGCAACGTATAGTAGGTTGTTTTCTGCTGAACACCCACAGGATTTGCCAATGCGTGAAGTTTACCGTACACAGCTGAATAAACACCCCTCTTTATAGGTGTGTGTATGTTAGAAGGAAAGAGACAGTGGGAGAGGAGCAACTCACTTTACTTCATGGATGATTAAAGAAACGTAAGAGAGCAACAGGGAACCGTTATCCAAGATACCGCAACGAATGTGTGGCGCTCGATTAAGTCTGTATTGAAGTCCGATTACAAAAAGTGCTCCAGCTGTGAGAAAATTCAGTGAGGACAATTAGCAACACAACACAGTAAACCACATAACGGGACTAGTCCCAGCCTCCTGTTATGCCAAAGAGTTTCATATTCGCTGTAGTGTTGACGATTACTAAGGGAGCGTTTTGATTTGTTGCAAGCCTAAACACTTTGATTCTTATTTTTTGTTTTTACTGCTTTTCTCTCACAATCTGCAACACTTTCCTGGGTTTTCCTGTTTCGTAAATAGACCTAAAATCATTGTTCATTAACTTATTAGCCTCACATTTATTAATAGCCCTATCATCTGCACTTCTGTCAATTTCAAGAAGGCAAATGTCTCGGTCG
The DNA here is from genome assembly GCF_023864345.2 of Schistocerca serialis cubense. Taxonomy (NCBI): domain Eukaryota; kingdom Metazoa; phylum Arthropoda; class Insecta; order Orthoptera; family Acrididae; genus Schistocerca; species Schistocerca serialis. The sequence goes on along the minus strand of NC_064646.1, from coordinate 330,368,204 downwards.
AGTGACAGTCTCGTTTTGATATCCTGGAAGGTCAGGGGCTAGACGCAAAGACAGTAAGCCTCACCAAGCAAACACTCACAGAACAGAGTCGAGAATAAACATTATGAAACAAATATTATAGCCCTTTGCAATTACACACATCAAAAAACGTTTTGCATTACCCCGGTTCCCAGGACTCTTGAAGACAAACGTTGACTGTGGATATCGTATCACAAACACAGTCCCTTTGACTGTTCAGAGATGTCACTAAACCCACCCAAAGATATAGACAAACGTGCATGAGCAGCGCCCATTAGACAAAGGGGGTCCGACAGCCGATCAGTTCCAGTCATTCCAACAGGAAGGAGATACACGGCTTGTGTTGTCTGTCGTTCAACCATGCCTAGACGATCAATACCGCGGTTTGATCGGATCCGCATTGTTACTTTGTGCCAGGAAGGGCTCTCAATAAGGGAAGTGTCCAGGCGTCTCGGAGTGAACCAAATCGATGTTGTTCGGACATAGAGGAGATTCAGAGGACAGTAACTGTCGATGACATGCCTCCCTCATGCCGCCCAAGTTCAGTGGATGACCGCTACCTACGGATAATGGCTTGCAGCAACCCTGACAGCAACGCCACCATGTTGAATAATGCTTTTCGTGCAGCCACAGGACGTCGTGTTACGACTCAAACTGTGCGCAATAGGCTGCAAGAGGACTTGTTACTGGGTATCAGGGGTACCGGTATGTAGAGGAATCTGGACCACCACCCCTGAACTTCTAGCTGTATGCTGTTACAACATGCAATGTGTGGATTTCATCAGCAATAAAAATGGCGGAAATAACGTTTATGTTGATCTCTATTCCATGTTTCTGTTCAGGTTCCAGAACTCTCGGAACCGAGGTGATGCAAAACATTTTTTGAAGTGTGTAAAACCGGTGTTCGCTAAGGAAAACGGAATGTTACTACTGCTCTTCAATCTCATCTTAGGTAAAGTCAGTAGGAATGCAAAAAGAGGACTAAAAAAAAAAGAAAAATTCCTTGAAGCCTAGTCGACTTGGACAGACTTAAGATGATATTAGGCCGCTTGCTCAGCTTTTGCAGACGATATAGCGATACTAGCGAACAGTTAAATCTCAGCAATCACATAGATGGATATCCTCAAAAAATGCGCTGAAAAAGCTGGTCTACGAGATTCTTTTCAAAAAAATTAAGTTCATTTGCACTATCTTTAACTTTCAGAAATTAAACACAAAATATGGGCACCTCAGAATGGTGAGATACTCCAAGTATCTCGGTGAGATCATAGAGCCGACAGAGCTAGAAACGGAAGCACGGAGAGTTCGATCATAGAATTCGGCAGAGCGAACGCAGAAGGCGTGACATATGCAAGAAGTATGTGTCCATACATGCCAAGTTTAGACGTTACGAGAATGTGATCGTACCTGAAGCTCTGTACGCATGCGAAACTCTAATTCCCAACAGAAAAGGCAATCTGGAAAACAACCCAAAGGGAGAGCGAAGCACTGTGAGGAAAATCCTTGGCCTACAGAAAACGTAGGATGGATACAGACTGAAATCCGTAAAGTAACAGAGAAATTATCAAACCTGGCAGCAGACATTAGAAAACGACGTCTAAAACTTTACGTGCATGTTCAAAGACTCACAGCAGTGAACCTTACACACAAAATTCTGACTTATGTAGTAAAATTAAAGAATATACCATGGATAGAACAAGTTAAAAAGGGCTTCGAGAGAGTACATATAGAAGTAGTGACAGCAGCTAGATAGAATGAAAGCAGTTAGATAGAATGAGAGTCATATGGACTATCAAGAAAATAGATCTAAAAGCACTGTGTGATCCGGCAGAGTCCATACTCTATTATTATTAATAATAATAATAGTAAGTCCCACATCGACGACTTAATGGCCCATTAAAACTACGGGTATGTTCTTTGCTGTTTTTCTTTCTTTTGTAATAATTAACCTGTACATTCGTAATTATTCCTCAAAAGAATAATAAATTTCAACCTAATGTAAGCAGAGGCCTGTTGCAGCCTCATTGTTACACTACCAGTATTTGATACGTTTAAAGGTAGCTTAATAACTAAAAAGACGAAGTGATCAATAGGAAATAAATTTGAAAATTGCACAGCCCATAACGGACAATGTTTTCATTGAAAAATTGTGCCAGTGTATTCGTCGTTCAAGAGATTGCCATTAAAAGAGGTACGCCGTATCATTTTTAAAAAATCAGGGTAAGTGCGAGTAATACTCTCGCTCTGAGGATTCTGTACAAACTTAATTATGTATATGAATAGTTCACCCATGAGTGCTTGAGTATTGTCCTGCAAAATGATGGTCAGGTCCAGCAGAAAGTGTCATCACTTCTGTCTCGAAGCTGTTCATTTTTGGAACAAATCCTACGACCAGCTTAGAGACAGAAGTGACGTCACTTTCTTACCACATGACTCATATTCTATCAGCAATTGCCAAGACCACGGAAGGAGAACAGACACGTCAACGACCGGATGCAAAGTTCATAATTTTGTGAAAAAAAAATGGGCACGAGGGAAATTTGAACACAGATCTTCGACTTTTCAGTCCAATACCGTGGCCACACAATCACGACGCCTTTCTTGCAATGTCTTCGATGTTGCACATCCTGAGCCTGGACCTATCACTATTTCCATTTTGCTTCTTCTTTCACAGTTCAATACACCTTCTTCCAGTTCTCATGCTTGATCTGTGTTCTGTTTTTCACAGGCTAGCCACTGGACCATATTACCACAAAATCCGAAGGGGATGCGATGGGGAATTTCCCTCGTTAGTAATACGGACCTGCGTCTTTTGCCAAATGACCACCGCCTGCTCTGGTAGCATTGCTGGTGTCGTGTGACTAGGGCCTCCCGTCAGGTAGACCGTTCGCCAGGTGCAAGTCTTTCGATTTGACACCACTTCTGTGACTTGTGCGTCGATGGGGATGAAATGATAATGATTAGGACAACACAACACCCAGTCCCTGAGCGGAGAAAGTCTCCGATCCAGCCGGGAATCGAACCCGCCGCTATCCTTCTCAGAACTGGAATAATTAAGATCATTAAGTCTCACCTGGTTGCCCGACCAAAACCATGCACTCGTCTTCTCCACCTCAAGTAAATGCTTGCATCTAGCTACAATCGAATTCAGCATTATAACCACTGTCAACCCTGACTAATAATCTCATTGACCATTGCAGATCAGTAGACACTACGGAGCGCGTTGTTTCCCGCATGCACATATGTTAATTAGACCATGTCCCATGACGTCAGAAATTGTCACAGTGGACGCCTGTCAAAGTACTGGGACAGAAAGAACAGTTTTTCGCTTTTTATGGAGGGTAGCCGCTCGGTACGCGAAGTGATGCGCAACTGGCGCAAAAGTGTTTCTACATCTACATCTACATTTATACTCCGCAAGCCACCCAACGGTGTGTGGCGGAGGGCACTTTACTTGCCACTGTCATTACCTCCCTTTTCTGTTCCAGTCGCGTATAGTTCGCGGGAAGAACGACTGTCTGAAAGCCTCCGTGCGCGCTCGAATCTCTCTAATTTTACATTCGTGATCTCCTCGGGAGGTATAAGTAGGGGGAAGCAATATATTCGATACCTCATGCAGAAACGCACCCTCTCGAAACCTGGACAGCAAGCTACGCCGCGATGCAGAGCGCCTCTCTTGCAGAGTCTGCCACTTGAGTTTGCTAAACATCTCCGTAACGCTATCACGGTTACCAAATAACCCTGTGACGAAACGCGCCGCTCTTCTTTGGATCTTATCTATCTCCTCCGTCAACCCGATCTGGTACGGATCCCATACTGATGAGCAATACTCAAGTATAGGTCGAACGAGTGTTTTGTAAGCCACCTCCTTTGTTGATGGACTACATTTTCTAAGGACTCTCCCAATGAATCTCAACCTGGTACCCGCCTTACCAACAATTAATTTTATATGATCATTCCACTTCAAATCGTTCCGCACGCATACTCCCAGATATTTTACAGAAGTAGCTGCTACCAGTGTTTGTTCCGCTATCATACAATCATACAATAAAGGATCCTTCTTTCTATGTATTCGCAATATATTACGTTTGTCTATGTTAAGGGTCAGTTGCCACTCCCTGCACCAAGTGCCTATCCGCTGCAGATCTTCCTGCATTTCGCTACAATTTTCTAATGCCGCAACTTCTCTGTATACTACAGCATCATCCGCGAAAAGCCGTATGGAACTTCCGACACTACCTACTAGGTCATTTACATATATTGTGAAAAGCAATGGTCCCATAACACTCCCCTGTGGCACGCCAGAGGTTACTTTAACGTCTGTAGACGTCTCTCCATTGATAACAACATGCTGTGTTCTGTTTGCTAAAAACTCTTCAATCCAGCCACACAGCTGGTCTGATATTCCGTAGGCTCTTACTTTATTTATAAGGCGACAGTGCGGAACTGTATCGAACGCCTTCCGGAAGTCAAGGAAAATAGCATCTACCTGGGAGCCCGTATCTAATATTTTCTGGGTCTCATGAACAAATAAAGCGAGTTGGGTCTCACACGATCGCTGTTTCCGGAATCCATGTTGATTCCTACAGAGTAGATTCTGGGTTTCCAAAAACGACATGATACTCGAGCAAAAAACATCTTCTATAATTCTACAACAGATCGACATCAGAGATATAGGTCTATGGTTTTGCGCATCTGCTCGACGACCCTTCTTGAAGACTGGGACTACCTGTGCTCTTTTCCAATCATTTGGAACCTTCCGTTCCTCTAGAGACTTGCGGTACACGGCTGTTAGAAGGGGGGGGGGGGGGGGGCAAGTTCTTTCGCGTACTCTGTGTAGAATCGAATTGGTATCCCGTCAGGTCCAGTGGACTTTCCTCTGTTGAGTGATTCTAGTTGCTTTTCTATTCCTTGGACACTTATTTCGATGTCAGCCATTTTTACGTTTGTGCGAGGATTTAGAGAAGAAACTGCACTGCGGTCTTCCTCTGTGAAACAGCTTTGGAAAAAGGTGATTAGTATTTCAGCTTTACGCGTGCCATCCTCTGTTTCAATGCGATCATCATCCCGGAGTGTCTGGATATGCTGTTTCGAGCCACTTACTGATTTAACGTAAGACCAGAACTTCCTAGGATTTTCTGTCAAGTCGGTACATAGAATTTTACTTTCGAATTCACTGCACGCTTCACGCATAGCCCTCCTTACGCTAACTTTGACATCGTTTAGCTTCTGTTTGTCTGAGAGGTTTTGGCTGCGTTTAAACTTGGAGTGAAGCTCTCTTTGCTTTCGCAGTAGTTTCCTAACTTTGTTGTTGAACCACGGTGGGTTTTTCCCGTCCCTCACAGTTTTACTCGGCACGTACCTGTCTAAAACGCATTTTACAAGTGCCTTGAACTTTTTCCATAAACCCTCAACATTGCCAGTGTCGGAACAGAAATTTTCGTTTTGATCTGTTAGGTAGTCTGAAATCTGCCTTCTATTACTCTTGCTAAACAGATAAACCTTCCTCCCTTTTTTTTATATTCCTATTAACTTCCATATTCAGGGATGCTGCAACGGCCTTGTGATCACTGGTTCCCTGTTCTGCACTTACAGAGTCGAAAAGTTCGGGTCTGTTTGTTATTAGTAGGTCCAAGATGTTATCTCCACGAGTCGGTTCTCTGTTTAATTGCTCGAGGTAATTTTCGGATGTGCACTCAGTATAATGTCACTCGATGCTCTGTCCCTACCACCCGTCTTAAACATCCGAGTGTCCCAGTCTATATCTGGTAAATTGAAATCTCCACCTAAGACTATAATATGCTGATAAAATTTATGTGAAATGTATTCCAAATTTTCTCTCAGTTGTTCTGCCACTAATGCTGCTGAGTCGGGAGGTCGGTAAAAGGAGCCAATTATTAACCTAGCTCGGTTGTTGAGTGTAACCTCCACCCATAATAATTCACAGGAACTATCCACTTCTACTTCACTACAGGATAAACTACTACTAACAGCGACAAACACGCCACCTCCGGTTGCATGCAATCTATCCTTTCTAAACACCGTCTGTGCCTTTGTAAAAATTTGGGCAGAATTTATCTCTGGCTTCAGCCAGCTTTCTGTACCTATAACGATTTCAGCTTCGGTGCTTTCTATCAGCGCTTGAAGTTCCGGTACTTTACCAATGCAGCTTCGACAGTTTACAATTACAATACCGATTGCTGCTTGGTTCCCGCACGTCCTTACTTTGTCCCGCACCCTTTGAGGCTGATGCCCTTTCTGTACTTGCCCGAGGCCATCTAACCTAAAAAACCGCCCAGTCCACGCCACACAACCCCTGCTACCCGCGTAGCCACTTGCTGCGTGTGGTGGAGTCCTGACCTATCCAGCGGAACCCTAAACCCCACCACCCTATGGCGCAAGTCGAGGAATCTGCAGCCCACACGGTCGCAAAACCGTCTCAGCCTCTGATTCAGACCCTCCACTCAGCTCTGTACCAAAGGTCCGCAGTCAGTCCTGTCGACGATGCTGCAGATGGTGAGCTCTGCTTTCATCCCGCTAGCGAGACTGGCAGTCTTCATCAAATCAGATAGCCGCCGGAAGCCAGAGAGGATTTCCTCCGATCCCTAGCGACACACATCATTGGTACCGACATGAGCGACCACCTGCAGATGGGTGCACCCTGTACCCTTCATGGCATCCGGAAGGACCCTCTCCACACCTGGAATGACTCCCCCCGGTATGCACACGGAGTGCACATTGGTCTTCTTCCCCTATCTTGCTGCCATATCCCTAAGGGGCCCCATTACGCGCCTGACGTTGGAGCTCCCAACTACCAGTAAGCCCACCCTCTGCGACTGCCCGGATCTTGCAGACTGAGGGGCAACCTCTGGAACAGGACAAGCAGCTATGTCCGGCCGAAGATCAGTATCAGCCTGAGACAGAGCCTGAAACCGGTTAGTCAGACAAACTGGAGAAAACTGGAGAGGCCTTCCGTTCAGCCCTCCGGAATGTCTTTCGCCCTCTGCCACACCTCGAGACGACCTCCCACTCTACCACAGGTGAGGGATCAGCCTCAATGTGGGCAGTATCCCGGGCAGCCACAGCCGTAGTCCGATCGGGGGATGCGTGGGACGAGCTGGCCGTCCCAGACAAACCCCCATCCGGACCCCCACAGTGATGCCCATTGGCAACAGCCTCAAGCTGTGTGACCGAAGCCAACACTGCCTGAAGCTGGGAGCGAAGGGATGCCAACTCAGCCTGCATCCGAACACAGCAGTTGCAGTCCCTATCCATGCTAAAAACTGTTTTGCAAAGAACGTCTGAACTAATCTACAGAGAGCGCAAACAAAACGACAAAATTTAAACGGTTATTAAAATACAAGATTGCCTAGTAAATGCAGTAATGCTGCTACTTGCGCACTGCTGACACACTGCTCGGCGGCGGAAGGAGACTGCGCGATTTTACACTATTCAGGTACTAAAACGCTCAAATACTATAATACTATAATACGCCCGAAATTTATGAAATAAACAATGCAAGTACCAAAAACACGCAAAGAAATTAAGAATTAAACTATGTAACAGTTAAGCAAGCCAGGGGTATACGACTTGCTGCTGGCAGCTGCTTATCCAACGGCGGCAGGGAGCACACTGGCTGTGACCAACCGACACTGGCCGTTCAAAACAAAAACAGAAGACAGACGACTACGCGAATCTACACTATTCAGGTACTAAAACGCGATGCTGCAACTCTCAAATACTATGATACGCCCGAAATTTATGAATTAAGCAATGCAAGTACCAAAAACACGCAAAGAAATTAAGAATTAAACTATGTAACAAATAAGTGAGCTAGGAGTATTCGACTTTCTGCTGGCAGCTGCTTATCCAACGGCGGCAGGGAGCACACTGGCTGTGACCAACCGAATTTTCAATTGGTGGTTTTAGTTTTCTTGGCGGAAACTCCAAACGGAGCTTCTCGCGGCCTGGCTGGTAGTGTCAGGAGCAGAAGATACCGTGGCGAGCCGTGGACAAGTGTGGACGTGATTCGGTCGCGTCCCACGGAGGAGATCTGCTTTTGGACTTTGAGTCTGCGCCCGAAGATGTAGACGAACGAGATGAGGTGACGGAGATCCACCGTCCGACTCAACGCCGAGGTGCACTGGGTACTCCGTCTCGAGTTTCCTACCAGTGTATGGTGAGCATTTCGCAGCACCGGCATTACAAATCTTCAGAATGAATTCTCTTACTTGACTGCAGGCCCACGCCAGCAGCAATTGTAGTCCGATTCAGGTGCACTGTAGTTTTTTGTTTCCATGTTCAGTTCACAATCACAGACTATTCGTCTTAATCAACCAGATCGCGTTGTCCGTTTAAAGTCGCAATTAAAGTCGAGCTATCACTCTTGATTCAACTACTTCAATTGCCAGTCAGATCACTTTAAAAATACGAGATAGAGTACAGGGTGGGGTAAAGATAACTTTCCCGGGTGAGTGGATACGAGTGGACGTGGATGCATGCATATAGCCGGCCGGTGTGGCCGTGCGGTTCTAGGTGCTTCAGTCTGGAACCGCGTGACCGCTACGGTCGCAGGTTCGAATCCTGCCTCGGGCATGGATGTGTGTGATGTCCTTAGGTTAGTTAGGTTTAATTAGTTCTAAGTTCTAGGCGACTGATGACCTCAGAAGTTAAGTCGCATAGTGCTCAGAGCCATTTGAACCATTTTTTTGCATGCATATAACTACACCCTATGACCTAAAGTTACTTCCAACAGGATGGAGTAACTGCCCATACAGCCAGCCGAGCCTTAGAGCCGATTTACATAACCTTCACGCCTGACAGAGTTTTTAGCAGAGGTCAGTCTGTTTGCGGCCTTAGCTGGGAACCCTGGTCTCATGATCTGCCAGCATGCGGTTCCTTTGTGCGGGGAGCCCTCAAGTCTGAGGTATATCGCAACAACCCTCACAGTCTTCAAGAACTCCAGCAGAACATTTCGGATGAGACTGCAGCAATTCCAGCAGTCCAGCTTCGATCCGCTTTCAGTAGCATGTTGACCAGTGCCAAGAGATGAATGGTGGTCACTTTCAACATCTCCTACAGTCAGGTTAGTACTGTATTTCCTGTCCTCTGCTGTGTTCCTTTGCCCCTTGAACTCTGTTTTCCGCGCCACTTCTATTTGCCCCACCCTGTATAATCAGTGTATTACGTTGACGCACATTCGATTTAACTCATGTTTTTTTACGAATAAATGTGTCGTGATATTTAATTCTATCTATCATACTTATGTGGCAGACAATAGGAATAGTCTTGCAGCGAGAAATACGATGCGTCGTCTTCAATTTCGTTACACAAGGCTATATCTTCTAGTCATTTGCGTTAAAATCCGTTGCGTTTTATTTTCGTGGTAGTGGCTCTGTGTTTTAGAGTTATTGAGAAACAGAGGTTCATTACAGGTATCCCTTTACTGCCCATCAAAGAGACACGTTGTAAAACTCAGGTTTGATTTATATTTCAAGATCCTTTAAATAGTCTTATAATTTTTCCATGGTTAAGTGGCTGATTAATAAAAAATATAACCTGGTGCACACCAATGCTAGTTGTCCTCGCTGTGAGGAAAGTATCTTTGTGTACAATGAAAGAACACAAGGACCATTATCTTATTACGAAGTGAATTTACGAGCATTGCACTCGATCGTCTAATCTGATTATCTGTTTATTGACTAATGAAAGCTGTGTCGTTTTCCCCTAAGATTATACGTTTGCTGTGTTTTGCTTCTTGCCTGTTTGGCTAACAATCTTGCAGTATTCGGACGTAATAAGCAGTAACTTTGCATACAAACGTCGATCATTCATGAATTACACCTGTCTCATTCCCTTTCCAACCAGTGAGTCATTCTCATGTCCTTCGACTTTCGTTACTACAGTCTCCTTTGTATAGAAGTTGTAGATAACTTTGGCTCTTAGTATTTGATCCGTGCTACGTTTAAGATTTCAAAGAGTGTATTTCAAACAAAAGCTTTCTCTAAATCTACACATGCTGTAAACGTCTGCTTGTCTTTCTCAAATCTCTCCTCTAACATACATCCGAGGGTCAAAAATAGGAAGGAAGATTAGAGCTTAAAGTACCATCGACAACCCGGTCTTTTGAGACGGAGCACAAGCTCGGATGACGAAAAGATGGGGAAGGAAATGGGCCGTGCTGTTTCAAAGGAATCAATGCAACATTTGTCTTGAGCGATTTAGGGAAATATTGGCGAACATAAATCAGGATGTGCAGTGTGCTAAACACTACGTCACTTCGCTCGGTCATAGAGTGAGTACTGCCTCGTGTGTTCATACAGATCGCAAACTGATCATCCCCGAGGTCGGTTTCTGTCCTTGTTTCCATTCTTCTGTAAATAATTTGCATAAGTATTTTGCAACCATGACGTATTAATCTAATTTTGGAGTAATATTCTCACCAGTCAGCAACTGTTTTCATGGGATTGAATTTATTACGTCGTTCTTCAAATCTGACGGGATTCCATAATCTCAATTATCTTGTATACCACGTGGAATTGTTTTGTCATGATATGTTCTCCCACAGACATTAAGAAATCTGCGGAAATGTGCACTCCATGCGCCTTGTTTCTACTTAGGTTTTTTAGCACTTTGTGAAATTATTCTCGCAATAACACACCTCCCATCTTATCTTAATCCACTTACTCTTCTGTTTCAACAATACTGTCTTCCAGTTTGCTTTTTGACACGGCCCTTCTACACATTCCTTCCATCTCTCAGTCTTTCCATTCTTGCTTCCAGTGCCTTGATATTCATCATACGGGTGCTTCTACTTCCTCCAAAGGTCTCTTTAATTCTCCTATAGCCGGCATCTTTTTTTTTCCTAGTGATGCACGCTTCTATAGCTTTGTAATGCTACTTCTTTATTCCTGCTTCACCATTTTGCACTTCCTGTCAGCCTAATTAAGAAAACCGTAGACGAAAAATATTAAGTGGCTAGTGATCTCCATGGGTCTAGAGGTACCTTTCCACCAATTTTGCAAATAGTTTCATAAAGAAGTTAGTGATTTTCGCCAAGATGGTATTTTCCGTCAAACGTATGCCCTTCTGTATTCGTGAACGGTATCTCGTGTATGGATACACCAGAGAGGCGGCTTGATTCCTTAGGAGACGATAGTGTCTGGCAAACTAACAGGTACAAGCAGTTTTCCAAAACATGTCAAATACACATACTTAGGTCGGCTGTAAAAAGTAGCACCTCTCTGAACAGTCGACTGACATGTTTGAGAGCCAGGGCTTTTAATAGCACCCAAAGCTAGAGGCCGCTCTCAATTTATCAACTGATCTTCTACTGGCGACATGCGACTTCCCGCTCTTAGAATGTTAAGCCTGCAGGCTGTAGTTATGTACAGCTTAAGCACCAAAATGCGGTAGCTTACCTGTGTGCCTAAAGCATGACAGGTGGTGCTGCAGAAGAATGTTGAAAATTAGGTCGACTGGTAACGTAAGGAAGGAGGAGGATTTCCACAGAATCGGTAAGGAAAGGAACATATGGAAAACAGGGGCAAGAAGAAGGGACAGAATGATAGGACATCTTTTAAGACATCAGCGAATAAGGTCAATGATACTAGAAGGAACTATAGTGGGTAAGAATTGTAGGAATAATCGAGGACGTTCGTTCCAACCTCAACTCTGACACTAAAAGGTTGGTACAGGAGAAGAATTCATGGATAAGCTGCCAGTTTTATCGAGGAAAACAGTTTACGATCAATTTGATGGCTACTCATGACAGATACCCCAAAATTACCATGGTTCCTCGAAATTACGACCGCATTCAGATGACAAACGCGAAGATGTTCTACTGTCCTGTGCCCTCACTAGAGACAGTCTCTCCCTTTGTACTAGTTTTCATGTTTTATTTCAAGATACATCTACGTTTAATCATTTCTTGTGTGTGTGGTTTCACGTTACTGACAGAGCGCCTACTGTGCACATTTTGAGTCGTAACTCGACGTCCTGTGGCTGCACGAAAAGCATTATTCAACATGGTGGCGTTGCTGTCAGGGTTCCTCCGACCCATGATCCGTACGTAGTGGTCATCCACTGCAGTAGTAGCGTTTGGGCGGCCTGAGCGAGGCATGTCATCGACAGTTCCTGTCTCTCTGTATCTCCTCCATGTCCGAACAACATCGCTTTGGTTCACTCCGAGACGCATGGACACTTCCCTTGTCGTGAGCCCTTCCTGGTACAAAGTAACAATGCGGACGTGATCGAACTGCGGTGTTGACCGCCTAGGAATGGTTGAACTACAGACAACACAAGCCGTGTACCTCGTTCCTGGTGGAATGACCGGAACTGATCGGCTGTCGGACCCACTCCGTCTAATATGCGCTGATCATGCGCCTACATATTTGGGCGGGTTTAGTGACATCTCTGAACAGTCAAAGGGGCTGTGTGTCTGTGATACAACGTCCACAGTCAACGTCTATCTTCAGGAGTTCTGAAAAGCGGGGTGATGCAAAACTTTTTTTATGTGTGTATGATGTTTCAAATTTCACGCCCCTAGTTCTCCGTACATTCTGTATAATTGTAAAATCATGTGTAATTCTTTAATATTCTGTATTGTCTTAAACATTGTTTGACGCCTTTGTAAGTACATATTTTCTCGAACAGATAAATGAAGATATTTTCCAATTCTGGAACGACACATTTCTCATTTTTGTTTCAGTTTTCCGGTGTGTGTAATCACATAATTTTCCATACGACCTTTGTCAAGAACACACACTATGTATTTCGGTTTCGTCAAAAACAGTCTATTACCAATTTATCATTGCTCCTTCCTACATTCTGTTATTTCCTTCCTATATCCTGTTACCATATTTCGATTTAGTTTGTTTGTCCGTCTTTGGAGCGAAATACACTCCTGGAAATTGAAATAAGAACACCGTGAATTCATTGTCCCAGGAAGGGGAAACTTTATTGACACATTCCTGGGGTCAGATACATCACATGATCACACTGACAGAACCACAGGCACATAGACACAGGCAACAGAGCATGCACAATGTCGGCACTAGTACAGTGTATATCCACCTTTCGCAGCAATGCAGGCTGCTATTCTCCCATGGAGACGATCGTAGAGATGCTGGATGTAGTCCTGTGGAACGGCTTGCCATGCCATTTCCACCTGGCGCCTCAGTTGGACCAGCGTTCGTGCTGGACGTGCAGACCGCGTGAGACGACGCTTCATCCAGTCCCAAACATGCTCAATGGGGGACAGATCCGGAGATCTTGCTGGCCAGGGTAGTTGACTTACACCTTCTAGAGCACGTTGGGTGGCACGGGATACATGCGGACGTGCATTGTCCTGTTGGAACAGCAAGTTCCCTTGCCGGTCTAGGAATGGTAGAACGATGGGTTCGATGACGGTTTGGATGTACCGTGCACTATTCAGTGTCCCCTCGACGATCACCAGTGGTGTACGGCCAGTGTAGGAGATCGCTCCCCACACCATGATGCCGGGTGTTGGCCCTGTGTGCCTCGGTCGTATGCAGTCCTGATTGTGGCGCTCACCTGCACGGCGCCAAACACGCATACGACCATCATTGGCACCAAGGCAGAAGCGACTCTCATCGCTGAAGACGACACGTCTCCATTCGTCCCTCCATTCACGCCTGTCGCGACACCACTGGAGGCGGGCTGCACGATGTTGGGGCGTGAGCGGATGTCGGCCTAACGGTGTGCGGGACCGTAGCCCAGCTTCATGGAGACGGTTGCGAATGGTCCTCGCCGATACCCCAGGAGCAACAGTGTCCCTAATTTGCTGGGAAGTGGCGGTGCGGTCCCCTACGGCACTGCGTAGAATCCTACGGTCTTGGCGTGCATCCGTGCGTCGCTGCGGTCCGGTCCCAGGTCGACGGGCACGTGCACCTTCCACCGACCACTGGCGACAACATCGATGTACTGTGGAGACCTCACGCCCCACGTGTTGAGCAATTCGGCGGTACGTCCACCCGGCCTCCCGCATGCCCACTATACGCCCTCGCTCAAAGTCCGTCAACTGCACATACGGTTCACGTCCACGCTGTCGCGGCATGCTACCAGTGTTAAAGACTGCGATGGAGCTCCGTATGCCACGGCAAACTGGCTGACACTGACGGCGGCGGTGCACAAATGCTGCGCAGCTAGCGCCATTCGACGGCCAACACCGCGGTTCCTGGTGTGTCCGCTGTGCCGTGCGTGTGATCATTGCTTGTACAGCCCTCTCGCAGTGTCCGGAGCAAGTATGGTGGGTCTGACACACCGGTGTCAATGTGTTCTTTTTTCCATTTCCAGGAGTGTACAACGCTGAGTCTGCGTATCAGGGATCCGGCAGTTTGTTGGTATGTTTGTAGAGGTATGTTGCATTAGATGTCTACGCGCAGGTCATGTAATTCGCGTAAATAACGGGCCTCTGCTTTGCGGACGCGGTGACGGCGCCCAATAGCGACCCACATGGACTCCATACGATTTACATCAGACGAATTTGGTCGCAGGGACATCAACTGAAGTTCACTATAGTGGTCCTCAAACCACTGTAGCACGGTTCTGGTTCAGAGACACGGACAATTATACTGCTGAAAGGTGACGTCGCCGTCGGGGAAGACATCAAGCATGAAGGGATGTAGGTGGTTCGCGGCTGTCAGCGTGCCTTCGATTACTCCCACAGGTCCGATGCAAACGCAGGACAATGTCTCCCGTAGCGTAATACTGCTCCCACCAGTCTGCGTCCGTGGCACGCTGCACGTTTCCAGCCGCTGTTCGCCTCGATGACGGGTTTTGTGGAAACGACCATCGACCTAGTGTAGCAAAACTGTGATACACGCGAATAGCCGACACCTTTCCATTGATCGACGGTCGAATCCCGAAGGTCCCGTGCCCACTCCGAACGTACACTACTGGCCATTAAAATTGCTACACCATGATCACGTGCTACAGACGCGAAATTTAACCGACAGGAAGAAGATGCTGTGATATGCAAATTATTAGGTTTTCAGAGCACTCACACAAGGTTGGCGCCGGTGGCGACACCTACAACGTGCTGACATGAGGAACGTTTCCAACCGATTTCTCATACACAAACAGCAGTTGACCGGCGTTGCCTGGTGAAACGTTGATGTGATGCCTCGTGTAAAGAGGAGAAATGCGTACCATCACTTTTCCGACTTTGATAAAGGTCGGATTGTAGCGTATCGCGATTGCGGTTTATTGTATCGCGACATTACTGCTCGCGTTGGTCAAGATCCAACGACTGTTAGCAGAATATGGAATCGGTGGGTTCAGGAGGGTAATACGGAACGCCGTGCTGGATCCCAACGTCCTCGTATCACTAGCAGTCGAGATGACAGACATCTTATCCGCATGGCTGTAACTGATCGTGCAGCCACGTCTCGATCCCTGAGTCAACAGATGGGGAAGTTTGGGAGACAACAAACATCTGCACGAATAGTTCGACGACGTTTGCAGCAGCATGGACTATCAGCTCGGAGACCATGGCTGCGGTTACCCTTGACGCTCCATCACAGACAGGGGCGCCTGTGATTGTGTACTCAACGACGAACCTGGGTGCACGAATGGCAAAACGTCATTTTTTCGGATTAATCCAGCTTCTGTTTACAGCATCATTACGGTCGCATCCGTGTTTGGCGACATCGCGGTGAACGCACATTGGAAGCGTGTATTCGTCATCGCCATACTGGCGTATCACCCGGCGTGATGGTACGGTGTGCCATTGGTTACACGTCTCGGTCACCTCTTGTTCGCATTGACGGCACTTTGAACAGTGGACGTTATCATTTCAGATGTGTTACGACCCGTGGCTCTACCGTTCATTCGATCCCCGCGAAACCCTACATTTCAGCAGGATAATGCACGACCGCATGTTGCAGGTCATGTACAGGCCTTTCTGCATACAGAAAATGTTCGACTGCTGCCCTGGCCAGAACATTCTCCAGATCTCTCACCAATTGAAAACGTCTGGTCAATGGTGGCCGAGCAACTGGCTCGTCACTATACGCCAGTGACTCCTCTTGATGAACTGTGGTTTCGTGTTGAAGCTGCATGGGCAGCTGTACCTGTACACGCCATCCAAGCTCTGTTTGATTTAATGCCCTGGTGTATCAAGGCCGTTATTACGGCCAGAGGTGGTTGTTCTGGGTACTGATTTCTCAGGGTCTATGCACCCAAATTGCGTGAAAATGTAATCACATGTCAGTTCTAGTATAATATATTTGTCCAATGAATACGCGTTAATCATCTGCATTTCTTCTTGGTGTAGAAATTTTAATGGCCAAATGGTTCAAATGGCTCTGAGCACTATGGGACTTAACATCTGAGGTCATCAGTCCCCTAGACTTAGAACTACTTAATCCTTACTAACCTAAGGACATCACACACATCCATACCCGAGGCAGGATTCGAACCTGCGACAGTAGCAGTCGCGCGGTACCGGACTGGAGCGCCCAGAACCGCATGGCCACCGCGGCCGGCTTTAATGGCCAGTAGTGTGATTGACGGTGTCGTTGGGTCGACATGTGGACACATAGGAGTGGTCTTCTACGGACCTCCATGTTCAACAGAGCACGATTAACGGTGTGCTCCGAAACACCCGTGAGTGCACCAACATTGTGCTCCTTCGGCAGAGATGCTACAGATCACCATGTATCCTACTTTACGGAGCAGAAAACCCCATGTTCTGTGAAGAGTCGTGGACGTCCAACCGTTTAGCGCCTAGTGATAGTTTCACTGTCCTTCTACCACTTTCCGTAAATGCTCACGACAGTAGCACGCGAACATTCGACCAGCTTCGACGTATTCGAGATACTCGTTCTCAGGCTCTGCGTAATTATGATCAGCCCTTTGTCAATGTCACTTATCTCAATGTATAGACCCATTTGCAGCCCCTATGTTTGCTATGGTGACCCCCTTTCGTATCTGCTCCGCTTACATACTCTTGTTACCGCGTCACGTGCCCGCAACGCCACCAGAGGGCATCCAACATCGCGGTGGGCAGTCGTCATGATGTTTTGTCTCATCAGTGTACAACATACACAGTTTTCGTGACAAACGACACTCAGCACAGGGATAAAACGCCAGGGATGATGCCGTAGAGCCGCGAGTAGTCAGTTGAGACAAGGAAGCCGAACTTGTGTAAAGGTGCTTTAATTGTTCGCTTTAATGCACGCCGGTGGACGCAGACCCCGCCTCCACTGTGCAGACGTAGCGCTGGGGAGGCTGACCGGCCGCTCAGCGCTCGCCGCCCCCGCCGCTATCCCGCGGCTCGGTACGCGCTGCGCCGTGCGCGATGCGATGCACGCCGACCGCCGGCTGCGCGGCAAAAACAACAAACAGCGGGGGTGCCGCCACAGCAGCGGCCGCCCAACATCTCCACTCTTCTGTTCTCTCCTCTGTTCTCCTCTTCTGTTACTCTCAAGGAGGACGGCATCCTCCGCGGCGCGGCCGTAACACGCCACCCCTCTCCGTAACAAAGCTGTCCCGCCCCAGCCCGCCGCGAACAACTTACGCCACTTAAACACGCTACCTGCGCCTGCCAAACTGTTCCTCCCACGGCACTCTTGAATGATTCCCTGCCGCTTCAGCCCTCACGCTAAACACGGGGAAAACTGCCGACTCCCGGTCTTTCCGCTGCAGATGTTCCAGCCTGCCTCCGAGAGGAGGCTACATAGAGGTAATATGACAACGCTCTGCACAAATTCCAGAAACAGCGGAAACACCAATCCTCCGGTATCAGCCGCCAACACCACGTGCTGCCGTGACGTATACATGTGGATTGCCTTACTGTGGGTAAAGATACTATCCTCATTGCAGCTGTCTACAGGGTGATCCAGAACTCCACCGATCAACTATCAGAGTTTGTCCAGAGATACCTTCTGAGGAATTTGGTATAAGGGATCCAAGGGCTCCGGCTCATTACAACGTTATTGCGTTTTATTTTGTTTCCTGCCCCAATTAGCCTTGTATCTGCATTGAAGTGAAAATAGTGCATACCATTGCCGGCCGGTGTGGCCGAGCGGTTCTAGGCGCTTCAGTCTGGAACCGCGCGACTGCTACGGTCGCAGGTTCGAATCCGGCCTCGGGCATGGATTTGTGTGATGTCCTTAGCTTAGTTAGGTATAAGTAGTTCTAAGTTCTAGGGGACTGATGACTTCAGATGTTAAGTCCCATATTTCTCAGAGCCATTTGAACCAGTCCATACCATTGCCAATGTCGATGGTACGCGCTTCATGACCTCTTTACCCCGTTGCCCTCTATTTTCCGTCCAATACCGTTCGGTTCTGTCAAGAGTTTTGCTTTCCGTCAGTGTTACAGTCCATGCAAACCAACGTGAACGTCGTGAAGGTGATATATCAACTGCCGTGTGGCTAGGGCCTCCCGTCGGGTAGACCGTTCGCCTCGTGCAAGTCTTTCAAGTTGACGCCACTTCGGCGACTTGCGTGTCGATGGATATGAAATGATGATAAGGACAAAACAACAGCCACTCCCTGAGTGGAGAAAATCTCCGACCCAGCCGGGAATCGAACCCGTGCCGTTAGGTATGACATTCCTCCGCGCTGACCACTCAGCTACCAGGGGCGGACGATATATATTTCCAAAAATATCCATAAACATCGGTGATATTTTCTTTCCCGATATATCAACATCGGAATGGCAATATTGGATGCCGAAATTTTTATTTTATGTTATATCTTTTCCCAATGTTCGGTAAACATTTGAAATTGTTATTTAGAAGTTGTAAGACAACATAATTTTACTTTCACTGTGTGGAGAAGTGTTACTACTTTTTGAGCTTTCATCACGTCCAGTCTTTATCCTTGACTGTGTGAAGCAAGTAGAGGTCCGATAGCACTGTGCGGTGACGATGTGATGAAATAGCACACCACTTGCGTTAAAAAAACATTTTAGCACTTGGCGATAGCCACAATTTTCAAACGCAATTTTTAACGCCACTAGTGTGCTAGTTCTTCACATCGGCGTTCTTCAAAAGCAGTTACTGAAAATGACGAACAGAACTCTACATGACAAGATTGGTCTTTGCGGTGGTCTGAGACATGTGTGGGTAAATGCTGACATAATAGGCGCTCGGCTCTAGTAACAAAACCTGCAATGCTTAACTTCACCACGAAAGTTTGACACTACAGCTGTCAGGTCGCTGACGTTTTCTGACTGTCCCCACCCTCTTGTTGCCCGAAGTTGGATTACTAACGTTTGGAGTAAGCTAGTAACTTGGGCGGCCGATCACATTTTCACAACGCTTGCCACACTGAGATAGTGACACAATGCAGCGAGTGACTGGGAGAGTCGAATTTAAATAACCAGTTCCGTTAAAAATAAAAATCCTCATTTTTATTGCTCTTCTTTGTTCTATATTGATGGCTCCTTATACATTTCCTTTCTGTGGTTTATGTTTCTGTAATCGTCTAGAGGATGGTCGGGTTGATGTTTCAATAATAATATAACTTCTGGTGGACTTTCCGCAGAATTCTACATATATTTTCAGAAAATTCACTTCACAATACAAGTCAATAAAATAGACATAACTCGTTCTCCATCCTCACACTTCAAACTCGTACAACAGACTGCCCAAAAGAACAAAGATTTACCTCTAACAACATGTAGCAAAGAAACTACTATCATATGCAAAACAATCTTTGGAACAAATATTTCATAAATAAAATGCAATTAATTGTCTATCTGCTTTGAGAAGTCCATAATAATCGTTGTAATTACATTAATTACTTATAAACGTTGACATTTAAACATTTTCGCATAGCCATGTTGTAGTGGATTTTTGGTTTTTATGTCTTCGGTGCGGTATCGTTCACTACATATGATCCAAGATCGGGTAATACATTTATCTCACCGTAATCAGTTCTGTTACAGTTTGCAGAAATGAAGTCGCCATGAAGTGCTCCAGACAAGTCCGATTTGTGACGAAACCGAACTACGGACCCATCGGACACCTTTTATCGCGCCACTTCCATGCAGTTACCACTGTTAGCAAAGTGGTTATCGTCAAGCTTTAACGTGCATCGGTTTCCTTTCATTCTTCCTCTAAGGGGGATAAGCAGGCAGCTAGCGTGTTGATGTACAGAATATATAATAATAAATCAATACTTCAATATACTGATCTAAAACCAGCAGTATATTTACAATGTGCTGCCTATTTTTGCACGCTGATATGTCGATATTTTTTCCGTCGATATATCGATCTTTTGAAATATCGATGTATCAGATTCCCTATATTTTTTAAAATATTAACAGTCCTAGTCGCCATCGAGTCAGGCGGAGTGCTCCACTACAAAGCAAGTTAAAGGGTAAAGTTCTTCACAGTCAAACACACGAAGGGGTTGCAAATGTCTACTAATTTAAGAAGAAAGAAGCAGTGCCAGGTGCCCCATTAAAATTGAAATCCACACTGAACGAGTAGACGAAGCTGTATCGTTTACTTCCGTTCGGTGAATAAAAGGAGATTTGGAATGAGTTCAGACAGGGAAACGCTCGACATTTTCAGAACCTCGTGAGGAAAGGCCCAGAAGGCCATTTTAGACAATTTCAATGAGCAAGTCGTCTGAAGGGAGATGAATAATTTCAACATTACAGATAAAGGAAGTCCCACTTTAAAGCAAATTCATAAAAAGTTACAGAGTTTAATAAATTTTGGGATAAGTATGAACACACTTCGTAAAAATTGTTCACTCTGTAGGATTTAGGTGGAACAAAACGTTTTCCAGGAACAAAATGGTATCAGGGAAAAACAAATTGCTTACTTAAAAAGTATCTGAGAATACAGACACGAGTGTCACCCAATTGTCTATGTGGACGAGATATATGTTCACACTTGTCACACAGCAACCTGTGGATGGAGTGACAATTCACTGTAGGGTTTGTTGAAATCTGTTTTGAAACGAAGTAGTATCGTCTTCCACGATGGAAAGGAGAATAATTTTCCCGAACGCATACGCAAGGTTTAAATTTGACTATAAAACAGCCGGCCGAAGTGGCAGAGCGGTTCTAGGCGCTACAATCTGGAGCCGCGCGACCGCTACGGTCGCAGGTTCGAATCCTGCCTCGGGCATGGGTGTGTGTGATGTCCTTAGGTTAGTTAGGTTTAAGTAGTTCTAAGTCTAGGGGACTGATGACCTCAGAAGTTAAGTCCCATTTGAACCATTTGACTATAAAACAGGGGATTTTCACGACATGAATTTGTCAAATTATGTAAATTGGTTCAGGGAGAGGTTAGTACCTAATCACGACCTCATCAGATAACACACCTTGGCACAATAAGCAACTGACTGGTGCTCCAACACAAACTCCACTTGAACAGAGATGACGTCTTGTTTAACAGAAAATGAAATTCCTTCCCAGAAGGAGATGCTAAGATCCCAGCTGCATTCATTGATCAAAAAGAACAAACCACGCTACATCACAAATAAAACTGATAGTATTTTACTAGAACACAGTCATACTGTGTTACCACTTCCTGCGTACCACCCAGCATTGAATCCTATACAGCTGATATGGGCAAGAGTTTCTGAGTGCAATGAGGCGTTCACAACGGACACCTTATTGACAATTTCATATGAACAAAGTGCTTCCATAACAACAGAAGACTGGAATAAACGCTGTGAGCACGTAAACAAAGTTCTAGAGCAATATATTTCAAGGGAAGGTTTACTGGGCCAAGCGCTGGAGGTGATCATGAATCTGTGAAGTGGTACATGCTCGAATAGTTATAGTCATAGTGATGGAAGTAATTTTGATTCCGCATGTGAAGACGAAAGTGAATCAGCTGACACTTCAGTGGAAGTCAAACATACATGGCTATTGAAAATGAAGAAAAGTTTGTTGAAGAAACGTTTGTATGTGGAAATAGTGATGGTGAAAGGTCCATAGTATTATGCCAAAACATGTACTGTATTATTTGTAACGTGCAACGCATCTGCAATTGCTTTTAGAAATATGCAAACGTCTTCTTAACAGTGAAGCTGCTGTTTCGGACAAAATTGTACATTTCATTTCGTTATGATTGTAAAATAAAGGGGCTTACATATTGTTATGAAATCGTATACTCGTCCCATACGTAGTCCCTTTGCTAGTCCGCTACACCGCAATCTCTCTTGCCCTGCCTTGCATTTCACCTCCTGCACATACGAGTGTCCTCTATTTGCATGAAGTGTAACAGTACGTTAACAGTGTCGTACACACCAGTACTAAAGATAGTTTTCCTGGCGAATAGTTGGCCGGTATATGACTCGTATATGGGTTCTCTGATCGCAATGAAATAGCGACACAAAGCCGCTTGCTGAGCTGTACCCGCACCGACGGTAAATAAGATCACAGCAGTTTTGCGTCTGTACGTAGACGCCTACGAGAAACTTCATCCTTCTCATGGTGATTTAGTATTATAGGTTTCATCATTGTTATTACGGTATTTTCAGGGAAACAAGGGTGAGTGCGGTAACGAACGAATAAATCATAGTTACAATTCCGTTTTACTCCGTAACGAGCTGCCGGAGACCGAAGGTCTGTTACAAAATATTGAGAAGGTATTCCTGAAGAATCCCTGAAAGTTTGTCTATGGAGTTCTGGTTCACGCCGCCGTAATTACAGAACGGCTACATCTGTCACCCAAATACAGTTGCAGGTTGCCTATCTACAGGCTTCCAGGGGCACCAAAAACTTGATCTGCAGTATTTCATGCAATTATTGACGGAATTTAGAAATTATAAGAGATTTAACCTTACATTAAAGGCTTAACACAATAAGTCGAGTAATAAAGTGAGAAACTGTGTACACGTCTCAATGTAGCGTAACTCTCGTGGCCCAAACTGCCCGGCCTTTATTAATCCAGTATTCGAGAATCAGAGTACTTAGCGATTTCCAACAGACTTTACACATCATTAAAGGTTTCTTGAAATTGCTTTTGTTCTTCAGTTCTTTTATTTTCCTTTTACCGGTTTCGAACAGTCTACCGAGTCGTCATCACATGGTAAATGTTTTCTGATTGCTGCAGCAGTGTGGGAGACTTGTAGCTGCGGCAAGAAGTACAAACGCCGCATACGGCGCTTACATGTTTCGCTTATACATCCTGCCACAGCTAAACGACTCCCACACTGCTGCAGACAATCAGTAAACGTGTAGCACCTGATGATGAATCGCTAGGCGTTTCGAAACCGGTAAGGGGAAAATAAAAGAACTGAAAAACAAACCAAAAGCCGACTGGTTGCAGCAATTTCAAGAAATCTTTAATGAGGAGTAAAGTCTGTTGGAAATCGCTAAGTGCTCATATTCTCGAATACTGGATTAACAAAGGCCGGGCAGTTTGGGCCACGAGAGTTACGCTACATTCTACATCTACATCTACATTTATGCTCCGCAAGCCACCCAACGGTGTGTGGCGGAGGGCACTTTACTTGCCACTGTCATTACCTCCCTTTTCCGTTCCAGTCGCGTATGGTTCACGGGAAGAACGACTGCCTGAAAGCCTCCGTGCGCGCTCGAATCTCTCTAATTTTACGTTCGTGATCTCCTCGGGAGGTATAAGTAGGGGGAAGCAATATATTCGATACCTCATCCAGAAACGCACCCTCTCGAAACCTGGACAGCAAGCTACACCGCGATGCAGAGCGCCTCTCTTGCAGAGTCTGCCACTTGAGTTTGTTAAACATCTCCGTAACGCTATCACGGTAACCAAGTAACCCCGTGACGAAACGCGCCGCTCTTCTTTGGATCTTCTCTATCTCCTCCGTCAACCCGATCTGTTACGTATCCCACACTGATGAGCAATACTCAAGTATAGGTCGAACGAGTGTTTTGTAAGCCACCTCCTTTGTTGATGGACTACATTTTCTAAGGACTCTTCCAATGAATCTCAACCTGATACCCGCCTTACCAACAATTAATTTTATATGATCATTCCACTTCAAATCGTTCCGAACGCATACTCCCAGATATTTTACAGAAGTAACTGCTACCAGTGTTTGTTCCGCTATCATATAATCATTCTATAAAGGATCCTTCTTTCTATGTATTCGCAATACATTACATTTGTCTATGTTAAGGGTCAGTTGCCACTCCCTGCACCAAGTGCCTATCCGCTGCAGATCTTCCTGCATTTCGCTACAATTTTCTAATGCTGCAACTTCTCTGTATACTACAGCATCATCCGCGAAAAGCCGCATGGAACTTCCGACACTACCTACTAGGTCATTTATATATACTGTGAAAAGCAATGGTCCCATAACATTCCCCCGTGGCACGCCAGAGGTCACTTTAACGTCTGTAGACGTCTCTCCATTGATAATAACATGCTGCGTTCTGTTTGCTAAAAACTCTTCAATCCAGCCACACAGCTGGTCTGATATTCCTTAGGCTGTTACTTTGTTTATCAGGCGACAGTGCGGAACTGTATCGAACGCCTTCCGGAAGTCAAGAAAAATAGCATCTACCTGGGAGCCTGTATCTAATATTTTCTGGGTCTCATGAACAAATAAAGCAAGTTGGGTCTCACACGATCGCTGTTTCCGGAATCCATGTTGATTTCTACATAGTAGATTCTGGGTTTCCAAAAACGACATGATACTCGAGCAAAAAACATGTTCTAAAACTCTACAACAACATTAAGACGTGTACACAGTTTCTCACTTTATTACTCGACTTATTGTGTTAGGCCTTTAATGCAAGGTTATATCTCTTATAATTTCTAAATTCCGTCAATAATTGAACTGAAGAACAAATCACCGTCGCAGTGTTCCTCATCCATACTGCACAAAAGTTCTGCGTATCATTTCAAATATTCGAACAAAATAATGAAAGGATACAAGTTTATCACTTCCTACATTTTCGCTGTTCATGCCGTAAAACATCATCAGGCACTATGTTTTAATTTATTCCTTCGCTACGACTAACTCCATTCGCAACATATTTTACAGACAATATCCACATACCGCTGCATGTACCTGCAAAATATATCGTTGAGCGACGCGTCGTTCCGGAAATCTGACAGGATAAACATTGACATACGTTGAAAACTAACTGCTCTGAAAGCGCATAGCGCACTTTGGCGCTTAGCAACTGCCAAAGTGGATTCAGACCTTTTTTTCTCACTCACGGCCGCCACAAAATTATGAAAGAAAAAGAGTATATCGCTTACTAGACGTTCGTTATTCGTGCGGTAAAAACTTCAGCATCAAGCATGACGTTCTAATTTATTATTTCCTTTTGGCTTTTTCGTTACCCTGTAAGTGAATAATCGAAACTGATGAAACCAACGTAATCAGGGTTTCGCATCTTCAACTACAAAGGTTTTACATGCTTAACGTCAAATATTTAACACATTAACTCATTTGTTAAGTAAACAAATGTTTGAAGCTGCTTTACACGCGGGAACTAGGTTATTTACGGAACGGTTAGTGGGAGGAGGGATTAGGTTTAGAAACAAAGACGCATGACCCCTGTGCGTTCTGTTTCCTGCGCGGCACACCACATATGTTGCCCGCGTCGCGCGGCGCTCCCTACGTATCAAAGACACCGCGCATTCTCGGAAGTGAGCTCCTACAAGCCGGCGTGCCAGATACTTTCTCAGCATATCAAGGGACAGAGGTAATTAGTGCAATATACCAACGACTATAAGTTTATAAGAGAGTAATAGAAGTTTAAAATTAAGACGGGACTGAGGTGATAAGAAAACAAGGTTTTAATATTGGCTGGCGATTCTTAAGAAGACGTGTCAAATTCCCAGGATTCTCTTTTACTTCTCAGATAGACAGCGTAAAATCCTCTTCTAGTGGAGACACCATTCACTTGGGGTTGCTGTATTTCCAAATGAAAACACCGGGGGAGGGGGGAGCGGTAAGGGGGGTGGTATTACATCAAGTCTTTATGTAAACCACAATGGCTTGCTTTTCTACAAAATCATATTTCTCGGTGCCACGAAACTTCTTAAGTAACTCTTTCTTGGATATGATGTTATCATAGTATTGAGAACAAGAGAGATCTTTATAGTCATAATTGACGAACAACAAATTCTTTGCACACTGTACGGAAACAAGAAAATATCCTTTCCACAGCAGTATTGTGGGCAAAGAATGCAAAAGAGAATTGCACAGTTTTCAAAAATTCTGAATATTCACCTACAGAGCGACTGTTCGTGAAATCGCACCATCTATCATATACAGTTTTCTCTAAAAATATAGATCTAGTTTCCGATTTGAGCTGTTCGCTTAGAAACAATGTTAGGCGAACGTTTTTATTTCTCAAAGTGGCTACAGTACTTTACAAACTTTCCCAATCAAGTTCTCTGTTAAGAGCTAACCAACTGAATACACTTAATACATCGTATTGCGTCATCCGTTTGCTAATGTAATAGCATCCATATCTTTTCTGAACACGTTAAACAGATGGTCACTGTCACGTTTAGAGATCACGTATTTTACTTTTAGTGGAACAAAGTTACCTTTAGCCGTCTCTTGCAGACTTAACACAGTATCACTCAGGACAGAATAGACTTCCACTGCAGTCTTTTTTTCACCTTCAGTTCCGGAACCGCGCTGCTGCTACGGTCGCAGGTTCGAATCCTGCCTCGGGCATAGATGTGTGTGATGTCCTTAGGTTAGTTAGGTTTAAGTAGTTCTAAGTCTAGGGGACTGATGACCTCAGATGTTAAGTCCCATAGAGCTTAGAGCCATTTGAACCATTTTCAATCACCTTCAGTCAGCAATATTTGTTTCTGCAGGTAATTGGAGACACTGTGAAGACACCATAGGTATCCTTCAGTCAGATGATTTTCGAATAAAAGGTTAATTGTAATGGAGATCTTATTTTCAGACATGAATAAGATTTACGAACCTGCTGCATTTGCAGAATTGTTTCTGTTGCAGGCATAACTGAAGGCCAACTTCTCTAAGAATGAGAAAATATTGTCTTATTTCCAATTCTCACAAAAGAATAAAATTCAGCCAAGTCTTGTGCTCTCACAGTATAAATTGAAAAGCGAGACGAAAACTTCCAGATCCATCCTCAGAATCTCTGAAGCAATTCTACCAGTATTTTATGTATAATACGAGATGAGCAGCCACGTCCTTAAATGTTGTTCTCCAATTCTTTGTTCAGTTTACGGAAGACGTTGTTTGCGACTAGACTGTTCTTGTCCGCTGAAGCTGACATTGGCGTTATGATCGCCAAATGCAACACACTTTTGTTTCTCTGAAACACTTCCACTATACACTTGACTACAGTGTCTGACATTTCGTTTGTAATATTTTGCACGTCAATAAGTTTAGTCTGCATGCCCCCTCCCCACGTCCATACGAAAGAGCTGAACAACGAAACGAAAAAGTTCAGTATTTCCATGGTTACTTGCATCAATAGTAAAACTGAGAAAATTAACTCCTTCCAATTGAACTTTTAACTGATATTGGCACTCAGTGGATAAAATATTGCTGACTATTGCTTCACACTTCATTCTAGTCAACCTTATACTCTCTCTCAATTTCAATTTTAGTCCATCAGGTGACACTTGAGATCACAGAACAACAGCTTGACATGGAAGTTTTCTTACTGTTTTATAAACTTGCAACCAGAGGTTAAAATTGAACATTAAAAACAGAGTGTAATCAGGATAGACTGGGTGTTTTAGTAACCCTACGTTCCTTTCTCATGCAGGCTTCATAAACTGGATATAACGGATTGTAATGCTGCCTTGATCATCAGTAGCGATGTAGTATCTCGTTTCCGTCCGCAAAGCGTGAAACCTTATTTATATTGCTGCTACAGCTATGAAATGTTTGTGTGTTGTTGCCAGCAACCTGTTAGATGAACTGACGTTTGGAATGCAGTGCTAATGCTTTTCTAAATGTGTAACTGTAACTAAATGTTACTGTAACTAACTTTAATATATGTAATTTCATGATTGATTCGAGATTTCATATTCCTGGCCCCTCGGTCATAACAAAGTAAATGAAGCGTCCAGAAGACATGGTCGGATGTCAGTGTAGCTTTGTACATACACAAACCATCGGCGGTTGGTAAAAGATTAGACTTGCAAACCTCTGTGATATGTACAACAACCACCAGAGAACATTAGCGTTGTTCGTGTTTAGTGTTGTTATCAGGCCTGGTATAGTGTATAAGAAGGGAAGTAAGGAAGGAAAATTAGAGTTTGATGTTCCGTCGATAGCGGCGTCATTAGCGACGGAACACAACATCGGGTTACGAAACGATGGGGGAGGAAATCGGCCGTGCTTTTTCCAAAGGGAACATCCCAGCGTTTGCAGCTGTTACGCAAGCTTTTATGTAAAATATATTCCTATAACCAATGGCTGAAAGGTGTATAGTTTCTAAGTCTGATGCTGTCAGTGGCTTTTGTAGTGTTCCTGGAAACAGACCGGATTCATAAAAATGGTACACTGCAGCTGTCTGTCGTTGACAGCCTATTGTACAACCATGTCATTGTGTTGCAATGAATTTGTATTGAATTAATGAGTGACCAGGAAGTTACTTCACTTCTGTCATAATTATCTGTGTTGATGGTAGACTCAATAAATCCTTCCCGTTCAAGAACTGCTGGCACTTCCAGTGGGTTGCACTGAGTGGAGCCACTCACCACATACCCACAGTATGTCTTCAGAAGTGGGTATGAATGCAGCTGATGGAATGGGATTGATCATGTTCAAGTCTAGAACAGTAACCTGCTGTAATGCATTGCTTGACTTATGTTGAAGTATCTGAAATTCAATAGAACCTAGTTGGCCTACTTCTACTGTAGAGGCAGCCAATTTAAGCCTCTGAGCCTCTTCAGATGTTGCGTCAGTTGTGGCGAGGAAGGTGGTGGTGGTGGTGGCGGGGGGGGGGGGGGAGTGATGCATTTGATAACCCTCGAAATGCGAAAACTACTCCAGCCACTGATAGTGGAGACAATGGAATCGATATTGTCGAATATATATTGTCAGCATGCTACATTTGGGACAGGCTCTGCACTGTGGTAGACAGTTGACAGCTCCAGCTGTCGAACTTTTTTGGATAATAGCTCACTTAACAATAGCATGAAACAGCGTGAAACGTACTCACAGTGGCGAATATGGACAACCATCAGCTTTATAACAGAATGATGACAATGAAATTTTTACCGAACCGGCATTCGAACCAGGATTTCCAGCTTATCGCGAGCTAAAGGTTGTCCATATTCGCAGTTGCAAATTCACTTCACGCATTTCTTTACAGCTGCATGTTCCTTCGGGTATGCACGCATATATGTAGCAACGTTTCATTGCGTTTCTGAACAACACAAGCACTGCAGTGTCGTACATATGCTAAATAAGAACTATCTTAATAAATTGAAAATAACTACATTGTATTAACACGAGCCCAGTGAAGTTATTTTGTCTACTCACATAAGAGAACTGGTCAGGAAATGCTGGATAGATATAGTATGTCCGCAAAATGAAAACACAGCAGCGCTCATGTTGGGGGAAGTTGCCTTTCGTATAACAACGCTGCAGCTGCCGTATAGGTCGACTAATTGTAAGAATCAGTGTTCGGGGTTTTGCACATATTTTGCCCATTTGAGTTTCTAGCGTTAATTTTATTAGTAACTCTTATCCTTTTTCCAAGTAGATTTAATGCGCTTTGTGGGAAATGAATACCCACCTGGCATGTCTGTGCACTGTTTCGCCATTTACCATAAGGCGCACTGCGGAGGATCGGTATAACCTTGTGAAATGCCCTGTAGTTGCTTCTTATGACGCAGTGGGGTAGGTTAAGACTCCTATATTCTGAGCTGAACTCTCCACCAAGTTTTCCCCAAGATGTAGAATATTCGTTTACATATGACTGAGGATGCGATTGGAGATTTCTAATTGAATTTACCGAAGAATTTATCGTAAATATGAGTGCCTGCTCAGCCGTGAGTTGCGCTAACCGTTGCAAAAATGGTTTTCACACGTTTAGATTTCCAAGTGACCCTAAACGAAGAAAAAGACGATCCATAAATTGCCGCGGAGACATCTGGGACCCAGCACCTAGAACTCAGTTATGTATTGTAACCATATTTTAGTAAAAGGAGTTATAAACATGAAACCAGCTGTATACAACTGCGTGTCTTTCCCCAGTTGAAAACTATACTGAAGCAGTTAGTCTTAATTTTTTTTTTTCGATTCCGAGATTTTATCGCAATTAGCAAAGTGGAGAAGAATATTTATTGTGATGTATTTACATGTCGTTACCGTGATCATAGATACATAGATACACAAAGTGAATAATACTTAACCCCATTTCTTATACACGTAGGTACAGTAGGACGAGTAATAATTACTACTTTTTAATAGTAGGTTGGTCATTGTGAAGGAAGCTGCACAAGTAACATAACCGTCAAGAATAAAGATTTGAATGCAACTTAACAAGCAAGCAATAAATTTTCTGTCTTATTTTTGTGTTAGTGCGAAAGACATTTAATAACAGCGTGAATTCCAGAGATACAAATTTTACAGTTCGTGTTTGGAGGGGTGGGGGGGGGGGGGGTTACCCACGTCTCCCTACTTGGCAAGAGCTAATTTAATCTAATCAACAAAAAGTAACAAAATGTTAGTTTTGGGTAACAGGCCTATATGAACATACTCCTAGGATTGAATTCATGCTTGGTGCAATTCAAGGGGCTTCATAATGACGCGTTTCTTAAAATACCTACTTATGATTAAAAAATAAACATCAGTTTTGCAAGTGCCTATATATGGGCGAAAACAGGTTCTTGCTGCATAACAACCAGATTTGAAGACAGTGGTACCGAGTTCTTAATTCATTACACTTAATATTTAAAAACTACCACGCAAGTTCTAAGCCTACATTTCTATAGCCTTGTAATATTTCATTTCAATTTTTCTGTTGTATGAAAATGGTATTTTAAATGTCTTTGAAGACATTAATAACTGTTCGGTACACTTCACACATTTAATATCAAATATTTTGTAATAAATGTGAATGATTCATAATATGTCGTTGTCTGATGTATAACGGACTAGTAGATTTGACTATGACTTCATATGGTTTCAGTACTACGTCTAGTTCAGCTGGTACGGTGCCTCGGTTTTTTTGGACAAATTGATCTTTCAACATCTTGCGGAGTAGACAATGGTGCAGAACATGTGTAACTGCCTGTCGAGTTCTAAGAATTCAGGACTGTGTTCTCAGTTCAGATAAAACTACGTTTACTCTAAGGTAGCGCAGACCATTGTGAGTCTACTGGATATGTAAAGGGATGAAATGATGCTGTCTATCGAGAAAATTTGGATGGCTTTCGTCTCTCGGTAATTCCGCGAACTGCAGACGTCACTGACACGAATAAGGCCACTATCAAAGAACGGGTTGAAACGAGCTAAATTAGAATTTCAAGACAGAGACTGTGGTATCGATAGTAACGATGCCACATAGTTTCAAAGGTTGGCACTACCACGAGACACCGACGGCAGCGCCCTCTAGCTGCTGCTGTGCAGCTATACAATTTCCGCTACAGATTCTGCCCATATCATCAGGTGCAGCCAGCCAGGACACTTCGCTACAACTTCGCACTACCTTGCAAGTTATGTATTCTTATTGCTTGAGTAAAGGGGATTTAAATTCATATAGCAGTACCGACGTGTTTTAGCTTTTCGTGATCCAACCCACGCGCCGCCTTCCAGGCGGGATACAAAAGAGGCATATTGTTATACAGAACATGCATGTCAATCGAAAAATGTTGTTGTTGAACGAACTGAATCCAGTGTCTTGCGCTTCGTGCAAGTATGATGTTGTCAATTCTCCAGATTCCCTGTTTTCTTTCATCAAGTTTCGTTTAAAGCGAAATACTGTAAATCTTAACAGTTCGTGGTAGCTACTAAACCGTGTAATTCTTGCACTTTTAAACTTATCGTTTTAAAATATTTGTTTAGTTCGGTTTTTCATGTTTATAGAACTGAAAATTAAGGTAGCTCTCAGCTGAAACCAGTTAATGTATGAGTAAAGCCTGCGATGTTTTCTGGATAAATAAAAGAAAAAAGTATAGCATTATCAGTCAACTGTCTGTTGTATTCATATACGTATTACAAACACAAAATTGCGTCATAGTGGTTTCTTGATGTGAGACACAGCAAGTGAAAGCAGTCTGCCATAAAGAAACCTTTCCTCGCACAGGGCAAAAAGGGTCGCCCGTATCATCAAGTCATATTTTTGGACACGTGTTTCTCGTCTTCCCGAATCTACAAATGATACGAGAGGTGCGTAAATTCTAGCTAATGCCCTCCCGAGACGGGGGCTGTCCCGGCCGCTATCTAGGTGGCGGCAGCAGCCAACTTGCTGGCGGCGCGAGCCCAGATAACCCCTTGCGCGGTGGCTAAGTGGAGGCGACAGATACCGCCTTACAGCTGCGACCCACGAGCTTTCATCAAACGACTCAGCCTGTCCGCTACAGCTGCGCCGCACAACATGAAAGAGAGAGGCAGACTTACTGCGAGTCCACCGAATCAGGGCGGATTTTGACGGGACGTCCACGTAGCTGAGCGTGATGGACTGACGTTCTGGAAAACAGCCACAAAGTCTTTTATTAGTTACGTAAAAAAAAAACGTACAGGGTACCAACTGCGATGAGGTTTTATGTTGAATACGGTGAAAAATTGGCTCCTTTTCCACCTCATATTTAAACAGCGTGCTCTAAAAATGGTTCAAATAGCTCTGAGCACTATGGGACTCAACTTCTGAGGTCATTAGTGTCCTAGAACTTAGAACTAGTTAAACCTAACTAACCTAAGGACATCACACACATCCATGCCCGAGACAGGATTCGAACCTGCGCCCGCAGCGGTCTCGCGGTTCCAGACTGCAGTGCCTAGAACCGCACGGCCACTTCGGCCGGCAGCGTGCTCCAAAATTTCCCTAAAAAAATTCTAGGAGAGACTGACAAGGGGAACTCTCCATCACACCCTCTCAAATTTAGTGGTAAGATGGCCCAGTGGATAACCCGTCAGAAACTTAACACAGATCAAGCATGAAAACAGGAAGAAGGTGTATTGAACTGTGAAAAAAAGCAAAATAAAAACAGTGAACGGTCCAAGAACAAGAAGTGCCACCATAAAGGTCACCAGAACTAGCAGCAGCGTGGGTAATTGGTCATGGTGTTGGATTGCCAAACGGGCGCGCCGTGTTCAAAACTCCCTCTTGGGTTTTCATTTTTTTTTTTCCACAACATTATGAACTGTCACTGAAATGTTTGTTCTCTTTCTGTAGTCCTGGCAATTGTCATACTGTACACTGGTTATAGAATATGAGTCATGTGGTAAGAATACGTTACCGTCGCAAGTAAATGTGATGGATAGCGAGAGCAGGCGAGATACGACAGGACGTCTCACAGAAATCAAAAAAGCTAATAAACGGGTGTGAATTATGTTGCAATAAAGCAATTCAAGAGTCAAGACTTCCAAAACGGAATGCAACTTCAAAAACGTTAGAAACGTGTTTTGATAGAGCACAGAGAAACTGTGCGATTGTCAAACTGTTGTTGCAGCTTATGTGACAACCTATTATGTTTTCATCGTTTCCTTGGAAGAGATCACATTCAGATTCACACAAACGTCTATATATGGGGCAAGGAGGCGCATCTCACTCACTTGCTAGTCGTACAGATTAGGTGCGTCGATAAGAGATTCCTATCACATGACACACACGCACTAATGCCGTGTATGACACACCAGGCGTGTTTTCCGGTGGAGGATTCGGTTGACTTGTCGCCTTGTCACCAAAGGTTTGCGGTTCCCATTCGAAAGCCACTTCCTTTCGGCTGCTGATGGAGTAGTAGTGCAGAATCAACTGTCATTATAGGTCCCTACTTTACATCTTGCTGTTGCAAACGGACGTTACACCACGACACACACATACACACACACACACACACACACACACACACACACACACACAAATTTGAATAAAGCGAACAGCGGAGAAAAAAATTGGTACGAGGGAGGTTTGAATACGGCTCTTCAAATGGTTCAAATGGCTCTGAGCACTATGAGACTTAACATCTTAGGTCATCAGTCCCCTAGAACGTAGAACTACTTAAACCTAACTAACCTAAGTACATCACACACATCCATGCCCGAGGCAGGATTCGAACTTGCGACCGTAGCAGTCGCGCAGTTCCGGACTGAAACGCCTAGAACCGCTTGACCACCGCGGCCTGCGAATACGGCTCTCCCGCATGGCAGTCACTCATCGTAACCACTTAACCGCGAGGCCATTTTGCTTACCACCTGCAATATATTGCACTTCTTGAAACTCCCTCGCAGATTAAAACTGTGTGCCGGACCGAGACTCGAACTCGAGACCTGGCCTTTTGCGGGAAAGTGCTCTACCATCTGAGCTACCCAAGCACGACTCACGACCCCTCCCCACAGCTTCAATTCTGCCAGTACCTCGTCTCCTACTTTCCAGACTTCACAGAAGCTCTTCTGTGAACCTTACAGAAGTAGCACTCCTGGAAGAAAGACGAGGTACTGGTAGAATTGAAGCTGTGGGAGCCGGCCGGTGTGGCCGAGCGTTTCTAGACGCTTCAGTCTGGAAACGCGCGACCACTACGGTCGCAGGTTCGAATCCTGCCTCGGGAATGGATGTGTGTGATGTCCATAGGTTAGTTAGGTTTAAGTAGTTCTAAGTTCTAGGCGACTGATGACCTCAGATGTTAAGTCCCGTAGTGGTGGTGGTGGTTAGTGCTTAACGTCCCGTCGACAACGAGGTCATTAGAGACGGAGCGCAAGCTCGGGTTAGGGAAGGATTGGGAAGGAAATCGGCCGTGCCCTTTCAAAGGAACCATCCCGGCATTTGCCTGAAACGATTTAGGGAAATCACGGAAAACCTAAATCAGGATGGTCGGAGACGGGATTGAGTCCCGTAGTGCTCAGAGCTATTTGAACCATTTGAAGCTGTGGGGACGGTTCGTGAGTCGTGCTTGGGGTGCTCAAATGGGCCGGCACGGTAGCTCAGCGTGTTCGGTCAGAGAGCTGGTTGGCCTCTGTAATAAAAAACTGAGTGGAAGAATCAACAAACGAACTTTAACGGATGTCATGTGACGTCCGTAACGACCAAACCCAACGATAAATAACGAAGAAAAATTCCAAAAAAAAAAAAAAAAGATGGTAGAGCACTTGACCGCGAAAGTCAAACGTCCCGAGTTCGAGTCTCGGTTCGGCACACAGTATTAATCTGCCAGGAAGTTTCATATCAGCGTACATCCGCTGCAGAGTGAAAATCTCATTGCACTTCTTGTTCTTGGACCGTTCACTGTTTCTATTTTTTGTTGTTGTTGTTGTTGTTGTTTTCACAGTTCAGTACCTCTTCTTCCTGTTTTCATGCTTGATCTGTGTTCAGTTTCTGACGGACTGTCCACTTGGCTCTCTTGCCACTAAATCTGAGGGGGGTGCGATAGGAAGTTCCCTTTGTGAGTAAACAATGTTTTGAAGTGTCTAGAAACGTCTCTGTGTCAAGCATCACAGAACTGCATCTTTCTAGAGGCACTATACGACGACGCTTTCCCACAGGTTTCTGGTCACCCTCTCCGTCGGATCATTTACGTATACAGGAAACAAGAGCAGTCCTATCGCACTTCCCTGGGGCACTCCTGACGGTACTTTCGCCCAGGTTAACGTATTGTCCTCTGAGAAAATATTCCGTATGTTCGGAACTTCGGACCAGTCTGCACTGGGGCATTATGTAAGAAACTTTCTGAAAATTTAGGAATGTGGAATCTGCCTGTTGCCCTTCATCTATGGCTCGCAGGATATCTTGCGAGTAAAGGGCGAGCTAAGTTACGTACGGGAGTAGCAACATTGGACAGTCCACGGTGAAACACCAATAACTCGGACAACTTCATTCACTGTATGGTCATGGGCACGTCCAAACAGTATCGCCCGTTTCTGCCATTCTGTCTCACCTGCGCGTCGATGCATCTCACTGTGCTGGTCAGCTCCTCCGTACTCCATTACTATCCTGTCGTTAACTGCAGTTATCGCTCGTTGCTGCCTTTCTACCAGTCAGATTTCTATTGCATATGAATATGGTACATGAAACGTTTTGTTTTTGAAACATAACTAGTGTAAAAAACTGTCCCAAGATATATAAACTCATCGCACACAGCATTCTACTACGTGGCGCAATTACTGCCAGCACCTTCTCAGTGAAACTTTATATTTAACAAGTGTAAAAAAATCCATTTCTTCTACACCCACTTTTATCCATTCCTGTCTGCAACATGGTCTGCAGAAAATTAATATTAATTAAGATTAAGATTATCACTGTCCACGAATACGGTATATAAGACGTCCACGTTCTTGGAACGCCAGCCAACGACGACTTTTGCACGCCGACTAACTGCGCGTAGGTTGAGCGCTGTAACAACAAGGACATTTTCACGCGACAGTGAGGTTCTTGTTCCATTGGCTTGTAGCTATGACGTGAAAGAATAAGTAAGCGAATGTATAGAAAGTATACACGCAGAATGTCCGCATGAAACCTCCCTCATTTCCAAATGCAGTTAAAATAAAAGGCTATGAGGTATAGGTACTGGAGCGTCGTCTAGTGCAACTCAAAAAGCATTATACGAGAAATTTAACACACTTCTTCATGGGCTACTTTCGTACCCCGTAAAATGCCTACACGATACCGTAACTGCAATGTGGGTTGGGCTCTGAGCACTATGGGACTTAACTACTATGGTCATCAGTGCCCTAGAACTTAGAACTACTTAAACCTAACTATCCTAAGGACATCACACACATCCATGCCCGAGGCAGGATTCGAACTTGCGACCGTAGCTGCAATGTGGGCACAAGTGTGTGTGGTATTATGAAAACTGTTGCATCTTCTGCGCAAACCGCCAAGGTCATGTACGGGCGAGTCGTGACAGTGTCTTTCACACAGCTCCGCAGGAAGCAGTCACGGGGTCAGGCCCGGAAATCGCGGTGCCCACATCGATGCTCCATCACGTCCTATCCGGCGCTTTGAAAATGTCAGTCCAGGAAGTCAAGAACACGTAAACTCCAGAGCGCTTGTGCACTATCCTGCTGGACGATCACATTTGTCATACATATCCACATAAAAGATTCCTATTACTGTCCGCTGGATGAAGATAAATGATCCAACTATACTGCTTTTCATCTGCGCAAAACACACATTAACGTTTTCGCTGTCTCTGACATCTTACAGAAAACTGTGGCGGTTTTCCGAACCCTAGATCCGCACGTTGTGCCGATTAACCTTCCCACATGGGAGTTGCTTCGTTAGAGAAAACGACGTTCCTAGATAGTTGGGGCTTAGACCGGCTCGTGTTCAGCTTCTCCGTAGAAAATTCGTGGAAAAGCAACAAGTCGTTTCGCTTCAGTGTTCACACAGTCGAACATTTTAATCTTGCAAGTGATGTAGTTTACGCAGCACCTTGTAAACTGTTGAGCGATGTTTAGCGCTCATGATACTCAGCTAACTTTGATGGGCCTCCTTGGGAGGTTTCTCTGATCTTCTCTACCACTTCATCATATGTGATTTTTCTGCCAGAAGTTGACGTTTTACGTTCCCAGTGGCTAGGAACTTGACATACCAAACCTTAAAGTACAGCGCCTGGCGGGTCTGTTTGTAATTCACGTCACAATTTCGTCGGACAGCCGTGAGTGATTTCGTTTCCCACACAATAGCATGCTTTGGGTTCTCTCTTGAGGGGCAGTCATTTCCGATAATTATTTAGCATCTAAAGCCTTCGTGTGGACGCCCTGTATATAAATTAGGAGATGTGATGAAAAAGTAACGGGAATTTTTGTTTTTCTTACAAAATCCTTACTTACTCACCAAGTCAACTATGTCCCCTTGAAAGTATTCCCCCTCAGATAAAACACACTTGTGCGCGTGCGTTTTCTAATCTCGGAAGCATTTCTGGAACTCGCTTTTCGTTGTGATGTTCAGCTCTTTCAGCAATTTTCTCTTTATCTCACCAGTGTTGGTAAAACGACATCCTTTCATGATTCACTTCATTCTCGGGAATAGAAAGAAGTTCCAGAGGGTCATGTCCGGCGAATGTTCTGGCTGAGGCAACATTCCGTTTTTGTTTTTTCGCCAAAAAATCACGAACAAGCATTGAGGTGTGACAGAGAGCATTATCGTGATGCAGTTTCCACGAGTGGTTTTGCCACAATTCTGCTCGTTTTCTTCAGACTGGTTCACGCAAACGGCACATAACTTCCATGTAGCAGTATTGCTTATCTGAAAAGCTAACTTCCTTACGTCAGTTACCTACGACCGAACAGATTCTCTTCGAAGTCTAACAAGACATTAACAAGTTCTTCTTCAGTTGAAAGAGGTAATGCTGTTTGTCTCCGATTCACTGCCCCATTGTTGCCACGGTTGAATCCCCGTATAACTTCACCTCGAACATGTTTTAGAAACGTTTTCTTTGGTATTTCGTATTTTCTGCAACATTCGTTCAGTTTTATTTTCCCTTCTTTTAAATCCTCCAATGTGCGTGCCATACTTTCTGGAGACCATTTCCCGTATTTCCTCCCAGCCATCGTAATGGAAATCTGCAGTGAAGAAGGGGAAAAAACAATACATGTTATGATACTTCAACTTTCACGAACACTGCGAAATTATTTTTCTTACAGGGTGGCGCGCGAAATGTGTTACCAATTGTTTCTATCACAATTTACGACGCACGTTAGATATCCCGCTGGAATCTCTACAGCAGTACCAGCAGAGCTTGGAAAAACTAATGAGTTACGAAATGACGTGTAATTCACGATACTGCCGCTAGAAGATTAGTAAGCAGCAATGGCTGACAATGGAAGACTGACGGCACAGCAACGATCGGCAATTGTGTTACTTTTTCATGAAACGAAAAGCCTTGTTGTGACTCAGAGGCGTTTTCGACAACGGTGTAACACACGATGGGTCCCTTGCAAGAAGCCCATCCACAGGTTGTACAATAAATTTGTACAGGAAGGAACAGTATTGGAAGCGAAGCGACCTCGGCCTAAGCCTGTTTGTTCGCCGGAGAATATTGAACCGGTACGAGTTGCTGTACAGAGAACTCCCGGGAAATCGTGTAGAAAGGCAGCAGTGGAACTGGGAATATCCAGACGCTCCGTTCAACGCATTCTGAAAAGTGACCTCCATATGTACCCATACAAGATGACCTGTGCACAGAAGCTCACTGTTTGATCAGTGGGTGGAGGATAGGGAAGAAACTGTCAATAACGTTTGGTTTTCAGACGAGGCGCATTTTCATTTAGACAGTGGGGTTAACAAACAAAATGTACGCTTTTGGGCCACTGAAAACCCACAAGTGCTTCATGAACGACAACATTATGCTCCGAGGATTACAGCGTGGGCAGCAGTTTCCAGTCACTGACTTATTGGACCCTTATTCTTTGAAGAAACTGTGAACACCGAGCATTATTTGAGAACGCTTCGCAATAGCTTCATTCCACAGCTTCTTGCTACTTCCTTGCCCTTCGACACGCAGTGGTTTATGCAAGATGGAGCAAGGCCACATTCTGCAAACACTGTGTTGGAGTTTTTACACGAGTATTTCGACATGCGGATCATTTCGCTCAGGTTTCCAGGTCGCTTCAATGACGGACAAAATTGGCGCCCCAATAGTCCAGACCTCAATCCATGTGACTTTTATCTTTGGGGGTACCTAAAGGAAAAAATTTTCCCGAAACGTCCACGTGATTTAATGAAGTTCAGAAGACTTATTCTTCAAGCTTGCAGTGAAATTACGGAAGACATGTGCCGTAGGGTAATCACTAACTTCAATGTTCGTTTGAAGGAAGTTAGGAAACGAAATGGTGGACATATTGATCATGTGCTGAGTTAGAACAAATCTCCATGGACGGCTCTTCATTGTAGTAAATGTTCCTTTCAGATTGTAACCGAGCGAGGTGGCGCAGTGGTTAGCACACTGGACTCGCATTCGGGAGGACGACGGTTCAATCCCGTCTCCGGCCATCCTGCTTTAAGTTTTCCGTGATTTCCCTAAATCGCTTCAGGCAAATCCCGGGATGGTTCCTTTGAAAGGGCACGGCCGATTTCCTTCCCCATCCTTCCCTCATCCGAGCTTGCGCTCCGTCTCTAATGACCTCGTTGTTGACGGGACGTTAAACACTAATCTCCTCCTCCTTCGGATTGTATTGACAATAAAGTTTATATTCAAAAACAAAATGGTAACACATATCGTGCGCCTCCCTGTAGATTGGGAATATTAGACTCTATAAATTTATTAAAATATTTGGCCTTAATCACTTTCAGTGCTAAAGTTCCTAACTGTCACTAGTAAAGATTCCTAAATCGCACTGGTGCCATTTAGGCAACTCAGCAGTGTTGCGATTTCGGCAACCACGCCATTTTGTGAGTTTGTCGTGCTGTAAGCTAAACAACTGATTGAATAAGAATTATAACTATGTCAAAGAGTACTTAAATATATCTTAATTATATGTAATAGGTATGAATGAATTTATGTTTCGTACCTCAGTAGCAGTCTCCTTACTAAAAGTACACAAATCTTAGATGCAAATCGTAACTTTTCTAATGAACCGAACACAAAACAAACTACCGCAGCCACTGAAACCAAACTATCATCATGGGAGTGTTCCCTAGTTCAACTACTCCCACTAAGTGGTGCGTAAGTATGACCGGTAAATCTAAACACGTGGTGGTGCGATTTGCGAGCCGGTGCGATTTAGGCTACTTTTCCCTAAATTAAAAGTAAGTTACCTTTATTGATTTTGTCAGTAGGCTGTTTAGGTTTTTATTTTGATAACGTCACGTAACGCTTTATATGAAAATCATCGACTGTTCTGTGTGAAGTCTGTGGCTGGTTTGCATTGTTGGAATATTTGCTATTGTAGCGTTGGGCAGTTGGATGTGAACAGCGCGTAGCGTTTCGCAGTTGGAGGTGATCCGCCAGCAGTGGTGGATGTGGGGAGAGAGGTGGCAGAATTTTGAGAGCGGACGATCTGGACGTGTGGCCATCCGAAAGGCTGAATTTGTA
Source organism: Schistocerca serialis cubense (assembly GCF_023864345.2). NCBI lineage: Eukaryota > Metazoa > Arthropoda > Insecta > Orthoptera > Acrididae > Schistocerca > Schistocerca serialis. The sequence continues at coordinate 330,327,100 of NC_064646.1, read as the reverse complement.
ATACTGGATATCATAAACTATATATATGATGACTTTTGAACACTATTAAGGTAAATACATTGTTTGTTCTCTATCAAAATCTTTCATTTGCTAACTATGCCTATCAGTAGTTGGTGCCTTCAGTAGTTTGAATCTTTTATTTAGCTGGCAGTAGTGGCGCTCGCTGTATTGCAGTAGTTTGAGCATCGGAGGTTTTTGTGAGGTAAGTGATTCATGAAAGGTAAGGGCTATTGTTAGTCAGGGCCATTCTCTTGTAGGGATTATTGAAAGTCAGATTGCGTTGCGCTAAAAATATTGTGTGTCAGTTTAGTGATGTTCAGAATAAGTAAAGAGAGAAATGTCTGAGTACGTTCAGTTTTGCTCAGCAGTTTGAAAATCAAATAACGTAAGAGGTTTATCAGCACAGTAGTTCATTAATTTTTCAAAGGGGATGTTTCAATTTTACCTACAAGTGTTAATTTTATGGAAAGAGTAAATTAATGATACCTTAGGCCGGTATTACACTATGAAATTTCTTTGTCAAAGATTTGATCAAAGATGTGATCCAATATTTCGTCCAATATATTTGACAAAGATCTTTGACGTAGCGCTAGAAGGTGTATTACACTGTCATCAAATTTTTCGTCAAAGTTCAAGATGGCTGACAACAACTTGTTATTAACCGCAGCAGTTGTACGTACCCCAATTGCATTGTGTGCACATGCGGAAAAGAAGTGGGGGAAAAAATGGAACCATACATACGAGGTTGACAGTCTTAAAAGTCCTGGGATTACAACTTGATAATAAATTCAGTTGGGAGGAGCACACCACAGAACTGCAGAAAGGCCTTAACAAATCTGTATTTGCAATTCGAGTGTTAGCAGACATAGGCAACATAAAAATGAAAAAGCTTGTATACTTTGCCTACTTTCATTCGATAATGTCATATGGGATAATATTTTGGGATAAATCTTGAAGTCAAACAAAAGTTTTCAGAGTCCAAAAGCGTGTAGTACGTATTATTTGTGGAGTAAATTCACGGACGTCCTGCAGAAACCTCTTCAAAGAACTGGGTATACTAACTACTGCCTCTCAGTATATTTACTTCTTAATGAAATTTGTCGTAAATAATATATCTCTTTTTCCAACAAACAACTCAGTTCATACATACAATACCAGGAACAAAAATGATCTCCACAAGGACTTAAAAGCACTTACTTTAGTTCAAAAAGGGTCCACTACTCAGGAACACTCATCTTCAATAATTTGCCAGGAAACATAAAAAATTTAGTTAGAAATAAAGATCAGTTTAAAAGGAGCCTGAAAAACTTACTACTGGCCAACTCCTTCCACTCCATTGGCGAAATCTTTAATAGAAACAAATGATGTATTGTATTTATTCATACTATTAGTATTGTTATTTCAGCTTAAAAAAATCGACATGTTCCACATCCACGAGGATCTGCTCAGCACGGATCTATGGAACGAAGAACTAATCTAATCTGGGTGAAGCCGTGGGTTTTACGACGACACGATAAAAGCATTCAACAAAACTTGTTACGTGGGCTTACAGTGGAAGACGTCAAGTCGTACATCAATTACTTAAGAATGGATGAGCATACATTTCTGTATGTGCTCAATGAAGTGTATCCTCATATCACAAAGCACAATATTCACTTAAGAACTGCTACATCTTCAGAAGACAGGCTCACTGTAACACTCCGATTCCTTGACATAGGAGAGGGTTATGTTATGTTAGGTTAGGTTAGGTCAGGTCAGGTCTCCAATCTTCTTAATCTATTTTGTATTCAGGGTGCCTCACATTGTAAAGCGCCTCATCAGCTTAGACATCTATTAATTTTGTAGTTGTCGGCACACACCAATTGTATTTACCGGCAATGGTTATAAAAACACTACAGACGACAGAACGCTGCAGCGATGCTAGCGCTCCATGTGGTAACATGTCACCATGCAGTGAACAGAAGACAAGCGGTTTCTTTGATCAAATATACAGCGAGGCCCTAGATTTGATCAAATATTGGACGACATTTGACAAAGTCCCTATTACACTATCAAATATCTTTGACAAAGATATTGGACAAAGAAATTTGATAGTGTAATACCGGCCTTATCGAAACTTGTTGGTAGTAACAAAATATTTGCAATTGTTACGACAGACCCATTTTGAAGAAAGCCAGTTCGAACAAAACCGGGCAGACAACAAGAAGAAACTGAAACCAAATGCCATCCCTACTCTTTTTGATGTGCCAAATCCTCCACTTCCAGTTGCTCAGCTATGTTTGAGAAGTAACGGTTAAAAGTATTAGCGACTAGTGAGGGGTCAGATACTTTATTGCTTTTTCAGTCAGTTTCATATTACTGTAATTATCTGACACAGCACCCAATACCCCTTTAATAACTCGCACAGGTTGCTTTAGTTTTAGTTCCTAGGTTTACCAGTTTTTTTACTTTTTAAATAACTTGTGACACACTTCCTTTAATGCTTTTGAAATAGTCACTAAAATTTGGAACAGTTATAGATTGAGTACTCTTGTAATTCCCTCTTGTGTGGCATGAAATTTTTATGCCTGTTGTGTTCCATTTTAACATTATTCCGTAATTGTTTACGAATGCAACTCTTACTTACTATAGACTTAAGTGGATGTACCATATATAAACGAGAAAATACGATACTGGTAATGCATTTTTACCGTAAGACATTTAGAACAGCAACGTACGACTTATGTGGAACGTAAGTGAATGTATCCTACCTCGTAATACTGCTCTGATCACCTACTTTAATTTGCTTGCCTCTGAAAGTCAAATGTAAGCCAATACACTTCCTACGCTGTAATATTATCTGCGCAAGGAATTACATTTGATGGTCTTAAAAGCATAGGAAAAAGCGCGAGTGTCCCGTAGAGTTTAAACGAGTGCCTTCAACGTGGGATTCAAAATAGCGAATTGTTCAACTTGTACTATACGGTATTCTAGCCACGGCCTGTTTTTCTCGTGGTACTCCTATGTTCTCCTTGTGACGTGAAACGACGTCGCGTCTCGTGTTCGTCTCCACGAAGCAAAAATCTAATCTTTTTTTTGAAGCTCTGCACTGCAGTGGAACGTGGAATTCCATGCTGTGACGTCACCAGCTCCTAGTCCACGAGCGTTTTCACGTCCGGTGTGAGCACGGCTGTAAGTCTCGTAGCCGGCAGTGGCGCGACGTCAGATGCTACCGCTGCACGAGCAGAGGGGCGCATCGCGTTTGAGGCGGACGGGCGGGGTTTGCTTTGCTTTGCTTTGCGTTCGCCGTTAGCGCGTGTCCCCCACCCCTGGCAGGCGGGGCGCAAACAAATGGAGCGCGGGGAGCGGACCGGCGCGCTGAATAGCCGCTAACGCCGCACAAAGACCGCCTATTTGGACGGACGGCCGACCCGGCTGCCGCGACGTCGCGTGATTAATACGCGACGCCAGTGGCAGGTTAAAATAAAGTGCCGGCCAGGGACCGTCGGCTACACGCTCGCTAAACGGTACACCTCGTCCCGCTAAAGCTCTGACAAAGTTACCTCTGCGTTTTGGGATGCGCCGGCCAGCAAGAAGAGTGCATGCAGAAAAGGCCGCCGAGCCAGGTGGCACAGTGGTTAGCACACTGGGCTTGCACTCGGGAAGACGACGGTTAAAACCTGCGTCCGGCCATCCTGATTTACGTTTTCCATGATTTCACGAAATCGCTTCAGGGAGATGTCGGGATGGTTTGTTTGAAAAGGCGCAGCCGACTTCCTTCCTCATCCTTCCCTAATCCGATGCTACCGATGGCAACCACAAAAGGTTGGTTTTCACGCTTTCTCAAAGTGCAGAGGCTGCTATGTCAGCGATACTAGAATCGATAGTGGTCTGATATAGTTGATCGTCGGTTCTCTGGAATTTCGGCTGGAGGCATTATTTTACTGTTTCACTTAACAATAACAAAACGCTACCGTTCACGCGTCTTAATGCGAGGCAAGGACACTCACGATAGGTGCTTGGTTAAGCGTCGATTAATTGGCCGTTCCGATTATTTAAGGGGGGTTGGAATGGACATTTTTTCACATTTTCAGATTTTTTCTCATTATAAAATTATATATATATATATATATATATATATATATATATATATATATATATATATATAGGGGAATGTATTACACTAAGTTCTTAGGTGATGGAGACTCAAATGCATATAAAAGTGTAGTAGCCGCTAAGCTGGGATCAGACCATCATCGGGTCCACAGTTCCAAATAAGAACAAAAAGACACATATCAAAGCATGTGACACTAAAGTAATGCAGCTGATTGCGTGAAGCAACACTAAATTCATCACATCTTACATCACTTACAAAACCATCTCAGCTATCTCTTTGCATAATTGGCGTAACAGTTATCAGACGTACATTGTTTCACCATTGCTACTTGGCGTAAATATGTAATATTCTGTCTATTTAACCTCATTAAACGTATTTGCGTGGCATACTCATTCTCTGAGCAAATTAATTCAAATATTATTCAATGAACCGTTTAAGGCAGTGAAAAGATGTACCAACAATTGACTAGGTCGATTTTCAATACCTCACTGAAGTTAACATTGTTATTATGTGTAAAGTTAAGTTCAGTGAGGTATCGCTAATCGATCGATCCGTTCAGTTGTCGGTACATCTTTGCACTGCCGCAAATGCTTGACTGAATAATCCTTGCCCTACTTTGCTCAGAGAATGAGTATACCAAACAAATACGTCTAGGAGGTTAAATGGACAGAGGTGTCAGGTATTCACCGCTAATATCAGTGATGGAACAATGTACATCTGGTAACTGTTATGCCAGTTACGAGAAGGCATAGTTGGTATGGTTTTGTAAGTGAAGTTTGCTACGTGATCAAAAGTATCCGAACACCCCCAAGAGATACGCTTTTCATATTAGGTGCATTTTGCTGCCATCTACTGCCAGGTACTCCATATCAGTGACATAAGTAGTCATTAGACATCGTGAGACAGCAGAATGTGGAGCTCCGCGGAACTCACGGACTTCGAACGTGGTCAGGTAATTGAGTGTCACTTGTGTCGTACGTCTGTACGCGAGATTTTCACACTCCTAAACATCCCTAGGTCCGCTGTTTCCGATGTGCCAGGGAAGTGGAAACGTGAAGGGACACGTACAGCACAAAAGCGTACAGGACAACCTCGTCTGTTGACAGACAGAGACCGCGGACTGTTGAAGAGGGTCGTAATGTGTAATAGGGAGACATCTATCCCGACCATCGCACAGGAATTCCAAACTGCATCAGGATCCACTGCAAATACTATGACAATTAGGTGGGAGGTGAGAAAACGGATTTCATGGTCGAGAGGCTGCTCATAAGCCACACATCACGCCGGTAAATGCCAAACGACGCCTCACTTGGTGCACGGAGCGTAAACGTTGGACGGTTGAACAGTGGAAAAACGTTGAGTGGAGTGACGAATCACGGTACACAATGTGGCGATCCGATGGCAAGGTGCTGGTATGGCCAATGCCCGGTGAACGTCATCTGCCAGCGTGTGTAGTGCCAATAGTAAAATTCGGAGGCTGTGGTGTTACGGTGTAGTCGTGTTTTTCTTGGAGGGGGCTTGCACAACTTGTTGTCTTGCGTGGCACTATCACAGCACAGTCCTACATTGATGTTTTAAGCACCTTGTTGCTTCCCACGGTTGAAGAGCAATTCGGGGATGGCGATTGCGTCTTTCAACACGATCGAGCACCTGTTCATAATACACGGCCTGTGGCGGAGTGGTTACACGACAGTAACATCCCTGCAATGGCCTGGCCTGCACAGAGTCCTGACCTGAATCCTATAGAACACCTTTGGGATGCCTTGGAACGCCGACTTCGTGTCAGACCTCACCGACCGACATCGATACCTCTCGTCAGTGCAGCACTCCATGAACAATGGGCTGCCATTCCCCAAGAAACATTACAGCACCTGATTGAACGTATCCCTGCGAGAGTGGAAGCTGTCATCAAGGCTAAGGGTGAGCCAACACTATACTGAACTCCAGCATTGCCAATGGAGGCTGCCACGAACTTGTAAGTCACTTTCAGCCAGGTGTTCAGATACTTTTGATCACATAGTGTATGATGTGTTGTATTCAATATTGCTTCGCGTAATATCAACTACGTTACTTTAATGTTACACACTCTGATATTTCTGGTTTTTTTATTTTATTTATTTATTTATTTATTTATTTTTTTTTTTTTTTGAGGCTTGCTATACAGGGTGTCCCATTTATCTTGACCACCCCAAATAATAACTGTTTGTCCAGATGCAAATTAAAAAATGTTTCAAGCAAATGTTCTTTAGCCGTGAGGGGGACATCAATCAGCATGATTGCCTTCGTTGTAGCTTTGTTTTCTACAAAGATATGAACAGAAGTATGATTTTTATAAATGGCACCCTGTATCTCATTTCCTCTCCTAAATATCTATTCAAAAATGTATCGCAGTGTATCATTTACTGAAACACAACGTTTTTAACTCCATAAATCAACTTTGACTTTGAGCCCGGGATCACAAACTCGTCCACTTGCTGGAGTTGTCAGGAAACAAATGAAAACCAAGTAAAAACATAACACAAAATTGACTTTGACTCTCCTGTACCATTGCCCAGGAGTAGAACATTCAAAGGTGGTCAGAGTGGTGATGGCTGTTTCAAATGGCTCTGAGCACTATGGGACTTAACATCTGAGGTCATCAGTCCCCTAGAACTTAGAACTACTTAAACCTAACTAACCTAAGGACACCACACACATCCATGCCCGAGGCAGGATTCGAACCTGCGACCGTAGCGGTCGCGCGGTTCCAGACTGAAGCGCTTAGAACCGCTCGGCCACTCCGGCCGGCTCAGAGTGGTGACCCTGGACACCAATAGACTGGTGCAAACATTGAATGAAAGTATTATTTACTGCTTCCAGTATTACCTGCTGAAGAGAATTACAAGCAAGCACGATACGTCCTTGCATATCCTCTGGAGTTATTGGAATATCGCGATAGACAACGTCTTTAATGCATCCCCAAAGAAAAAAGTTCAGAGGATTTAAATCAGGAGACCTAGCAGGCCAAGTAAATGTTCCTCCTCGACCAATCCATCTGGCAGGATACCTTCGGTTCAGAACACGACGTGCACGAAAGACATTATGTGCTGGACATCCATCGTGTTGGTACCACATAAGCCTTCTGGTTCTTAGCGGCACTTCATAGAGTAGGAAGAATTCGTCTGAGGAAGTTGGGATAGGCTATGCCGTTTAGTCTACTATTGGTGAAATAAGGGCCAATAATTGTAGTACCAGGCATCCCACAGCGGACGTAACTCCCCACTGACGTTGATGTTCCACCTGTAGAAGCCATCGTGGGTTGTCGCTGGACCAATAATGCATGTTCCTTGTATTTACCTGTCCTTTGTTTGAGAAGGAACATTAATCGGTAAATAGAACAGTGGAGAAGTAGTTCGGGCTGGCGAGGATTTGCTGCTGTGCCCACTGACAGAACTGTGCACGGTTCTGGAAATGATTCCCATGCAATTCTTGATGTAGGTGTACATGGTAAGGATGGAACCGGTGACATGTAAGAATACGATGTACAGTGGTTTTAGAAATGCCAATCTCGTGTCCAAGCTGTAGTGTGCTCACCTGTGGAGTCATAGCAACGACAGCGAGAACAGTAACTTTGGCAGCTAAGTCTGCGCGAGTGCTACGACGATTGCGTTGTCGTGGGTTGAAACTTCCCGTTTCCTGAAGTGCAGCAACAAGACGACAAAACATCCGTCGGGAAGGTGAGTTCTTGTCAGGATATCGCTCTCTGTACAGTTCTGCCGCCTGCGTAGCATTTCGCCTACCTTCAACAACAACAATAAGAGAAACGTTATGTCGATGCAGTTTGTAGGAAGGAGAGCCTTTACTGTATGCCTACTCTACACAACAGTATTTAAAGGAACTAAACTACTGTACTAAATGTAGCCGTACATAAAAAAAACGATATTGCAATTACTGTTCTACTACCTTACATTCCCCATAGATGAGTAGCATTTCTGCCTTCTCTTCCTTGGTGTACATTCTGCTCACACAACTCTTCAGCTGACGATGGTTGACGGAATAACGGGTATGCAATCTACTTATGTTTACATTTGTTCTCTGCCAACGTCAGCACGCGAATGTGTTCCATTACCCCGACTATCTGCACTAAGCGCTGGGAGCGTCAGCGTCGATATTGTGTTAAAATAATTAATAAAGTTGTGTTTCAGTGAAAGGTACACTGTGATAATTTTTGAATAGGTCTTTAGGAGAGGAAATGAATTACCGAATAAAAAATACAGGGTGCCATTTAAAAAAGTCACACCTCTGTCCTTATCTTTGTAAAAAACAAAGCTACAACGAAGACAATCATGCTGATTTATGTCCCCCTGACGGTTAAAGAACATTTACTTGAAACATTTTGTAATTTGCATCTGGACAAATAGTTATCTAGGATGGTCAAGATAAATGGGACACCCTGTATACTCTGTGCCCCAGTGTGCCCTCCGTTGTCCTGTATACTTCGACGTCTAGAAATGGAATTCCACCATTCTTCTCTACTTCTAGCGTAAACTGTATCTTCCCGTGCATGTTGTTCAAATATTCGTGAAACTTGTGTAGCTCCGTTTCACCATGAGGCGATATAGCGAATATCGTCCACGTATCTGAACCAGCAACGTGTGCGTAAAGGAGCTGAACCAAGGACCGTTGCTTCAAGGCTTCCATGAATATGTCGGCTGCCAGTGGAGATAGGGGAGACCCCATTGCTACGCCGTCTGTCTGCTCGTAGTATTTTCCTTACCTAATCTGCAAATTCTGTACACAGTCTTATAGGGATTTCACTGGACCTCACAACCTTCTACACTCTACAGTAATAATGTCATCGCCTGTCAAAAGCATGAATATTTACCTTTTGCAGTGCAGACCGCAGCGAGATGTACAGGAAGAGTGTAAGTGAGGTTCTGTAAAACACCGATAGGGACGTGGAGCCATGTGGACTGATGTGCTGTGGGCATCTGCAGTAGGTTTCTTGGTTGAGGATCCACGACGCCAACAGCTCCGTAGAAGTGGTCTCACAGATTATCAAATGGTTCAAATGGCTCTGAGCACTATGGGACTTGACATCTGTGGTCATCAGTCCCCTAGAACTTAGAACTACTTAAACCTAACTAACCTAAAGACATCACACACATCCATGCCCGAGGCAGGATTCGAACCTGCAACCGTAGCAGTCGCGCGGTTCCGGACTGAGCGCCTAGAACCGCTAGACCACCGCGGCCGGCCACAGATTATCGATTGGATTTAAATCCAGGGAGTTTTGTGGCCAGGGGAGTACAGAAAAGCTCATCCTGGTTGTGTTTGAACCACACACCTGCACTGTGTGACACTTTGCATTGTCCTGCTAGAAGATGCCACTGTCCGAGGAAAAGGAAACTGCATGGAAGGTTGGGCATGGTCCCCAAGGAGAGATACATACTTGTGTTGATCAGTTGTTTCTTGCAGAATGACGAAATCACCCAGGAACTGCCACAAAAATATTCCGCAGACCATAATGCATGCACGGTGTTTGCTCTCAGACGTTTCACGCCGTACAAGCCAATGTCCATCTGTCCGATGGAGCGTAAAACGTGATTCATCTGAAAAGAGCCACCTGTCGCCACTCAGTGGATGTCCATTTGCAGTGTTGGCGTGCGAATTCCAGCCTTCATCTCCGATGAACAGCAGTCAGCGTAGATGTTGAAAGGGCCCTGTAGTCCTCTTTCATCATCATTTTATTTACTTACCAGTGCTACAAAATTCTCTGGCAGGCGTGAGTGAATGAATGTGGGTGTGTTTCATGTTGCTATACGGTGGTTTAGTCTGCTGCAGAGAATCAGCGGTAGTCGTACAGAATGGTCAACCCCTGTAGTTTTCAGGTAGGCAAAGAGGTTTGCTCTCCTTGCGTGAAAGTTACCGGTGTTAGGTTGGTGGCGGAAGCCTCATCTCTGTGTTTTCCTGGCCACGGAATCGCGTGGGAGACGTTGGAGTGTGTGAGACGGTCAGTCTGCTTCCAGCGCGCCGAGGGTCTGCAGCCGAACTCTCTTCGAAGGACGGTGAGTTGGTTTAATCGCGTGGCGCGTTGTCTCGATGCGAGAGGGGAGTTTTTAGGTTTTGGTCTCGCGTCTCGTCTTATAAAGATTGTTTAACCTTGTCGCAGCAGGGAATGCAAAGCTTCTGCAGACTTTCAGTTTGATTCCTAATGCAGACTTTCAGTTTGATTCCTAATGCAGACTTTGATCCGTAGGAAGAACGTAACAAAAGGTGTTGCATATGTAAGAAGAGCGCCCTCGGTTCAGTGTGAATATTTGTCTGCCTGCAACTGCGTCTGTATACGTTCTAATCTTTTCTGAACCTTACTAATTTTGCCTCTTTCGTGAATTTTCTTTGTCTCTTTTACCTTATGTCTGTTGGAAGCCATCCACTTGGTTTAATATTAGAGTTTGTAGGCCCACTGCCATCACCCTTTGCCTATTCAAATGTGCCTTCTGAAAAATGTTAATTGTTCGCGGCTGCGTGGTTTAATGTGGTTAAAACTTGGCCACGGTATGTAGGAATTGTGTGGGCATACGAGTGTGTTGGGAATCGTGTACCGTTTTACAAGAAATTTTAATTAGTTATCAGGCAATAGCAGTTGTGTAGACGCATTATATCAGTGTTTTAAGGAATAAATAATTTTGTCACCAATCTTATACTGTGTACCCATGTTATGTGTCTATTAGCTACGCCATTTACCTTTTAGTTTCCTTGCTAGCCCATCCATAGCGTTTCCAATAATTAGTGTTCCCTTTTTATTTAAAACAAATTCTTTAGAATAGATTTTCTTTTCAGGAGTGCTGCCGGAAGCTGCTCTTATGCACAGTGTTTACGCATTATTTACTTTATTTTAATATTTGATTCACGTGAACAAAGCCTGGAACAAACTAGTAATTACATCCATTCTTTACGAGTGATAGTAGAATGAATGTTCTGTTTTGAGTCTTTTTTCTTATGATTAAATTAATTAATTTTCCGATTCAGCCAAACCTTATATTTGTCGTGTGGCTAGAGTTGGTGGCGACCCAATTTTTTACGTTGATTTCAATGTCAGATAGCATTTTCTTATTCAAAGTAAACCTCACGCAACTTACACATAACACCATTTTTTTCTGCGGAACTTACACATGGTGACCATAACGCAAGCTACCTTACAATGTGTGAACCGGGCTCCTACTGTGGATGCCCACACACTGCAATGTTCGCTGAACTGTCGTCGTGCAGACTCATTTGATAGCCCTTCGGTTTATCTGGACGGCCTGTTGCTCAACAGTTACACGTCCCTTCCCCCGCACACATCTCCACAGCCGTCGTTCACACCTGTCATCTGTCGCCTGTGATGCATCACAGCTGCCTCGTTGCCGGTTTTGGATAGCGCCGTTTTCCTACGCAAGGTATACATAACCACGGTAGCACGGAAACAGTTTACAAACTTAACCGTTTCGGAAATGCTTCCGCCGTTGGCCCGAAAGCCAATGATTATGCCCTTTTCGCTCCGTTTTTGCATAGTGACGACGACTGCACTGTTTTCGGCGTCCCCCGACACAGTTTATGTACACTCCACTGCTAGTGCTGCCATCAGTCGTCTGTGAATGGTTACTCCACATTGAAATCACATTAATGTGAAACTTCCCGGCAGATTAAAACTGTGTGCCGGACCGAGACTCGAACTCGGGACCGTTGCCTTTCGCGGGCAAGTGCTCTACCAACTGAGCTACCCAAGCACGCCTCACGCCCCGTCCTCACACCTGTACTTCTGCCAGTACCTCGTCTCCTACTTTCCAAACTTTACAGAAGCTCTCCTGCGAACCTTGCAAAACTAGCACTCCTGAAAGAAAGGATATTGCGGAGATATGGCTTAGCCACAGCCTGGGGGATGTTTCCAGATTGAGATTTTTACTCTGAAGCGGGGTGTGTGCTGATATGAAACTTCCTGGCAGATTTAAACTGTGTCCCGGACCGAGAGTGTGCGCTGATATGAAAATGAAATGGTTCAAATAGTTCAAAAGGCTCTGAGCTCTATGGGACTTAACATCTGAGGTCATCAGTCCCCTAGAACTTAGAACTACTTAAACCTAACTAACCTAGGGACATCACACACATCCATGCCCGAGGCAGGATTCGAACCTGCGACCGGAGCGGTCACGCGGTTCCAGACTGAAGCGCCTAGAACCGCACGGCCACACCGGCCGGGTGAAATGGTTCGCAGGAGAGCTTCTGTAAAGTTTGGAAGGTAGGAGACTAGGTACTGGCAGAAGTAGAGCTGTGAGTACCGGGCGGGAGTCGTGCTTCGGTAGCTCAGTTGTTAGAGCACTTGCCCGCAAAAGGCAAAGGTCCCGAGTTCGAGTCTCGGTCCGGCACACAGTTTTAATCTGCCAGGAAGTTTCATATCAGCGCACACTCCGCTGCAGAGTGAAAATCTCATTCTGACCACATTAATGTAACTGGACAGCGTATGAACAGGACGGAGAGTGACACCCAGGTGAAGCGATGTAGTTGGGGAGAAGGGGAGCAGCACTGGTGGAAGAGGTGGGAGCGGGGAGAGGAGAAAGTGTACAGAGCGTGCAGATGCGGCTACTGTTGACACAGTGACCATTACGGGCGCCGGGGTCAGCGGCCGGCTAGTGGTCAGCCGCGGGCGTGTCCGCTGCAACGCTACACCTCCCGGTACATCCGAGCCAGGCGCATTTTTCTCAAAGTTCTTAAACCGACCGGGAACTAGCAAAATAAACACCGCGCGGCGCGTGCCCTGGTGTCACCCGCCAGCGCCCTCTGTCGCCCCATATGCGCGCTTTTTGAAAACTGGCGCCGCCTCGCGCTATCCGGTGACCGCCTCCCGGGACGACAGCTGCCGCAGCGCCGCACGCCGCCGGCCTCTCGGCTGCTCGTGTGTCCGGACTCTGGAAACCAGAGTGCACCTCCTATTGTCGCTCGCCAGCGCACAGTTTAGAAAACAAATACGGCGCTACAGCCGCTCCGCTCAAGTTACGACATACAGTGCATCTGATGCGGTGCGGTGACATTACCGGTGACAGATGGTCGCATGCTTAATCTGCTAAACCCGTGTGCTTCAGTCTGCACGTCAAAAACCTGGCAAAGTCTCTTGTATTCCTTAGCATGAAAATCCCGTTGCATAACACTTTATTTGTCTACACAGTTACAGCCTGTTAAGTAAGATCGTGGTCGGGTCAATCAGTAGAAAAATGTATTTTACATCAGACTGTAAGTAGGCTGATTAGATTTTTATGTTGGTAACGCCACGTAGTGCTCTGTATGAAAATCATTGGCTGTGCTGTGTTCAGTCTGCTGGTTGGCATTGTTGGAAGATTCGCTTGTGTAGTGTTGGGCAGTTGGTGTGAACAGCGCGTAGCGTTTCGCAGTCGGTGACCCGCCAGCAGTGGTGGATATGGGGAGAGAAATGCCAGTTTTGAGAGGTCACTATAAGCGGACGATCTGGACGAGTGTCCGCCAGAAAAAGGAAATTTGTAAAGATGGATGTCATATATATATATATATATATATATATATATATATATATATATATATATATATATATATATATATATATATGTGTGTGTTTGTATGTGTGTGTGTGTGTGTGTGTGTGTGTGTGTGTTTGTGTGTGTGTGTGATGACTTTTGAAGATTATTAAGGTAAATACATTGTTTGTTCTCTATCAAAATCTTTCTATGCCTATCAGCAGTTAGTGCCTTCAGTAGTTAGAATCTTTTATTTAGCTGGCAGCATTGGCGCTCGCTGTATTGCAGTAGTTCAAGTAACGAAGATTTTTGTGAGGTAAGTGATTCATGAAAGGCATAGGTTATAGTTAGTCAGGGCCATTCTTTTGTAGGGATTATTGAAAGTCAGATTTCGTTGCGGTAAAAATATTGTGTGTCAGTTTAGTGATGATCAGAATAAGTAAAGAGAAAACTGTCTGAGTACGTTGATTTTTGCTCAGCTGTTTGAAAATCAAATAATATAGAAGTTTACTAGCACAGTCATTCATAATTTTTCTAAGGGGACATTTCGAAACTAAAATATATCGATAAATCATATATGCACAAAAGAGAGCTGCTATTACAATTAATAATACGTCCAGTCACTCGTAGCGTCGGTACTGCTTGGCATCTCCAAGGCATGCTTGAAACCAGGTTTTCCACGTATTCACGTGGAAGAGACCTCCAAATTAGTCGAATTTGCGTTGACAGCTGTTTCAATGCGAAGATTTTTTTTCTTGCAACTTCTTTTTGGTGTAAGACCGCAAATTTTCAATAGACGAGTGTGAGGGGCAATCCAGTACGTGCACACCTTTCACCTTTTTCCAGTCGCTGTACAGCCTGCTGCGGTGCTTCGTGGCGTGTCGTCGGAACAGGACATAGTCAGGGCAAAAGTACCACACAAGCAAAGATGCGAGCTGGAGCCAGTGCCGTAGAGACTTGCCACTTGCGCGACTCCCACCAGCGCCACGGCCGACGCTGATGATAACGACATCGACTTCGTCTCGGCCAATTGCCCGTCGAGTATAATCCGCCAATGACCGGACGACAGCGGACAGTAACCTACTCGGAAGACAGAAGAGCAGCTCTCGCCCACTTGGTTGCAGATCATCATCCATGGCTGACTTAGACAGGGAACTGTTAGAAGTGAAGAGAAAGTCGTTCTAAATTTCATTTGCTACGCGCTGTGAAATTTACCTATGATTATTTGCAGTTAGCCATTGAGGGCCTTTCTTGTGTTATTTACGTGCAGTGTTGCAAACTTAATAATTCTACCAGTCACAGAGATAAGTAAACGTTTTTAACACGTTTGTGTTGAAAGGGTACGTCGCCCGACATTGAAAATAGGTACAACATTCTTTGTTATTCTTGTCAGTACAACATATTCTTTCTAATAATAATTCAATTTCAATTAATACACCGAAGCTGGATACCAGTATAGGAAAGAATGACAATTTATTTATTTAATTGATCACATGTGTACGCCCACAAAATAAATCCCTACATCCAATTTGGTGAGATCTGTGAAATGAATGAATGTATGGTCGTCTGCTAACCACAGATAGTGAAGGTGCAATATTTGATCATCTTTGAGACGGTCCTTTGGTCACTTTTGGTGGAACCAAAGAGATGAAATTTACCTGAGCTTTGAGCGCCTGAAATGTGGCTGACCTATACGGTAGCAAGGTGCTCCCCCACCTTGACGGAGGTGCGAGCTGACCTGAAGAACGGCCATGTTTCAGCACTCTGACGCTGGATCTAGTGTTGGTAAGACCTGTCTTAGGTGTGCTCCGTAAAGACAAAAGAGTGGAGACATGGTATGCATGTGAGATACTTAAGAGTAGTTTAGAATAATTTCTCTATTTCAGGAACTTTACTGGGGAAAATTAAATGTCAGGCAGGTAATATTAATGGGATCGTAGTAATCTTCGGAAGTGACCAACGGTCACAATGAAACCACGTGTAGCAATAAGTTGAAATACTTACGAGTGCTTAAGTTAAGCTGAATTACTAGCGTGTGTACTATAAGTTGGAAATATTTAAGAAATGGCGTGTGCAGGACTTGAAATTAGAGGCGAGTACTTCCACGTGGTGAGTACTGTGTGAGTCTCAATCTGTGTATGAGACAAAGGATAAAGAGAAGTACTCGTCCATGGTATCAGTTGAGGACTCGTGTGTGTGATGAATATGTTCTTAATATTACTTTGCGTGATATGTTTCCGTGTGACGCTTGATTCAAACTATAATACTCTCAGAGAGAAGCAAGGTGAGTCAGCCGTCTATCCAGCAACGCCACTTGGCTTGCATTGCACAGGAAGACGTGCATATATCTCCAGAGTTCTTAGTAGGTTCAAAAATGGCTCTGAGCATGACACATCTGTGGTCATCAGTCCCCTAGAACTTAGAACTACTTAAACCTAACTAACCTAAGGACGTCACACACATCCATGCCCGAGGCAGGATTCGAACCTGCGACCGCAGCAGTCTCGCGGTTCCGGACTGCGCGCCTAGAACCGCCAGACCACCGCGGCCGGCACTTCATAGTAGGAAAGTAGGATTACGAAGTGGGGCAGTGTCGTGTGAAACTGGGATAAATATTAATTGAAGTGGGAAAGCTGAAAGTGATAATGTTGTGACTATTCCCTGTGTTGTATTTCATGTTGTAGTGTGGTGTATGTCATGTAATTTAAGTATGTGTGATTTGCATGGGAGAGTAGCAAGGTAGTTTCAGAGGTAGTGGGTTATGCGTGTTCCTTTTGTACCGCTCGGTCTGGAGGAAAGTTTCGTGATGATGGTTGTGAGAGTCGAAGTGTGAGATATAGCAAAAGATCCACCATCCTATCCAGAAAGTGCACGGTAGCGTTAAATAATTACGAGACCATAAGATAGAGAATCGCCAATGTAAAGCCATGCCCACTGGGCGGAATTTCTCATGTGTTACTGTTGTATGTTATAGAATTTGTGTGTTTAGGTTATAGAATTTATCGGAATAAATAAGATAGTCAAAAGAAAAAGATTGGTGGCCTTTTCCTTCGAATTGTATGTTGTCATGATATCCAGAATATATAATGTGTGCGCCATTCCTATTCAGTGCGATGGCCACGTGTTGATCAAAGCCGTTAAATAAGAAAGAAAATGTGGTATTGGCAGTGCGTTGTGAACCGATAGAGTTGTGTAAATTACTAATAGTCAGAAGTGCGTTTCCGTTGCGTAATATTCAAACAGGAGAATAACTTGTAACTTAATTGTTCATGTTACTCGATAAATAAGAATGAGTCCACTCGCTTGGCAGACCACTCATCTTGCAGGCCTGACTGCTTGATGCCGAAGTATGAGCAAGGCATGTGGGTGCCTCTCAGTGTGACTTTGTTACTAATTTGTTGCAGTGTTGTAGAAGCCTCGTTCTCCTATCCTGTTACCTGGCCCTGGGCCACAGCTCTGTAATAGTGGCAGGGAGAAACTGTCTTTGCGGTGTACTGCACGAGAAGCGCTGCACTCAGAGACTGTGCGGCTGGTCCCGGCGGAGCTTCAAGTCCTCCCTCGGGCATGGGTGTGTGTGTTTGTCCTTAGGATAATTTAGGTTAAGTAGTGTGTAAGCTTAGGGACTGACGACCTTAGTAGTTGAGTCCCATAAGATTTCACACACATTTGAACGTTCAGGAACTCACGGGTCCGGCCTCCACCCCGGATCATTGTTCTATTGCAGTATCCAATCTTCATTTTTGGCGATGAACAGACGTTTGGCAGTTGGCATCAAACTTCTTTAACAAACGCAACGCGTAAGCTGCATCGAGTCTCTTCTTACGAATGTCTGTCAAGATTTCAAAGTAAGCTATTGCTTTATGAACATTTCATGGAGGACAAAAGGTTCCCTCTGTTGAGCTGTGAAACAAGTAACGCGATCTCTTTTACCATTTGTGTACAACTCCGACCACGGTCTTACTTAACAGACTGTATTTCACGTGGCAATACTTTGCCTTCAGGCCACTTCTTACACCTAATCAGACATCCTTAGTGAGTAAACATAGTAATTTGTACACGGAATGAGCGATAAATAATAATAAGACTCGTAATAAGCTCCGTCGCTTTAACCAAGGACGGATCAAGTGGGACCGACCGACCGCCATGTCATCCTCACAGTGGCGTCACCTGGCTGCCCTATGGAGCAGCGTGAGATCAACACATCGCTCTCCTTGCACCCGCTCATTTACATCCAAGCAGATCCTCACTTGGTATCACGATGGTGAGTCCTCCCACCAAGGAAAGATCCTTGGTAGTACCGGAAATTAAACCCGTCTCCTCAGCAATGGACCCAATTACACTGACTTCTCAGCCACGGAGGCGGATAATAATGATAATAATACTACGGTGATAATATTAAGATCAGGCCATTTCGACAAGAAACTACCGGAAGTATAGCCAGAGAGTGCAGGAAGTAGACTACAGGTGCAGGATGTGTGATGATGGAAAGGAGATCATAACCATAATTACCTCTAGATAAAAACCTTAGTATTCAGGAAATATCTGAAAGCGTATGATGAGGTAGCAAAAAATTCCAGCCGAATTTAGGACAGCAGTATCAGTTAATGTAGGACTTCTTCCAGTTTTGTAGAAAAAGAAAATTTCAAAATTTTCTGGAACCGCAGAGCAATAATCGACAGAAAAATCCGTTGCAACAGATTTGAGATATCAGTGGTTAATAAAGATAAGCAACACATTTTACTTATCGTTCTACCGAACACCTTTATTCTGCAAACCATCTGCAGTGACAACGTTGCCAAATACAGCAACCTTACACAGGAGATAAAAGACACGAGAAGTCAAAACTCAGTGCACATCGCCCACGCGGCATTGTCGGACACCATCGTTCTTCAAAAACCGACTGCGACTGAATCATAGTAAAGGTGGACAATAGTTTTGTCTTGGGGGCCACTTTGTGGAGGCAGAGGTTAGCGGAGTGCTGCACCTTTTAAAATGATTGTCTGCATTAGTTAATTTTGCATTTTAGGAAGGGTAGAAATTGTTACATAGAAATACTGTCTTGACGGATCGCACAAAATCATTAGCAGGCCGCTGTTTGCCCACACTTAGTCTACAGTTGTTAAAAGTACACCGCTCGCTCTGCTCGAACATCTGCAGCAAACAGTCCAGCTGAATGCATGCCGAAAAGTTCTTCGGTTCTTCGATAACATAGTTAATTTAGCGATACCTTGTTATTTAAACCGTTATCATTGAGAAGTACCTTGTAAAAGTGAATGACACAATAAATGATTATAGCAATAATAATAATAATACAGTGGTTTGGAAAAACTGAGGATGCAAGCAACTTTCACATGAGACATCAAAGCAAATTAACATAGCTCAATGAAACGTAGACCATACACAGAAACAACTGCTGCATTATTGAACAGAACTTAACTAAAAGAAATACGCAGTGAGTCAAACAGAAATGACGCTTTTATACAAGGCAATGATTACGCTGAAGTGTCCGCGATTTATGGTGGACCCTTATAGAAGGAAGGACATGGTTCTTAATAGGATGTGTAATTACGACAGCAAGCTTTGTATACTTTGCAGCGCGCTCCCCGTGCTGGGCACAGGACGGATGAGGAGTTCTCGTGGCAGGGAGTGCCATTCCTCCACCAGTGCGGCTCACAACTGTTGGATGGTCGTCGGTGCATGTGGACGTGCCGCCATACCTCTCCCTACCGCGTCCCATATTTGCGTGAATTTAAGTCGGGGTACGACCAGGCCAGTACATTCGACGAGCATCCCACATCCCAAGCTGCGCTCCATCTGTGCTGTTCCATGCGGTCGTGCATTATCATACATAAAAATGAAGTCACGGCCGAATGCATCCCTGAAAAGACGCAGATGGGTAAGGAATTCAGAGTCACAATAACGTTAATTGGCCACTGTACCGCGTTCAAAGATTTGTTGGTCAATACGGCCATCCAACATTATGCATCCCTTAACCATAACACCTGGACCAGCGGAGGGATTACATTCGACAATGTTCCAGCGTGCATTTCGTTTTCCCATCTCTCAGCATATCATGCTACGTCCAGAATCACTATTCAGACTGAATCTCTTCTCATCTGAGAACAGCACGCGATCCCACTCCTCGTTGATCCTGTCCATGAAATAAATAAATAAATAAAAATCTAGGTGGTGGCAGTAATGTTAGCGACGTTTTTTTGTAACTGTAACAGTTGCATAGATTGCTGTTGTGTCTTGTAACAGTGGCAACAGGAGTAGGCATATAACCATAACTGTAAATTAGTCACGACAACTTGAAATAGCGGAAACTATGTCTCTCTTTTTGTCACAGTAAAGGAAAACCTGACTTAGGGTGAACAGAGATTCCGTACGAAAGTGATAGGTAGCCATCTAAATGTTAGAGTAACAGTAGTAGAAAAAAATAAAGACAAGGATAAATAGTAAAATATGCAACGTAAACTCTTGAAGAAAGAAGGGATGCAGGTGGTCCTCAGTTATCGCTGAAACAAAAAGTTTTGGGTTAAACCGGATTTCTTTCCATTTCCAGTTTAGCCTATTAATACTTCTCAAAATATGCTGTTTCTGAAGTAACCGCTTTTTGGTTCTTTATTCCCATTATGTAGAACAATATTCTTAAACATCGCACAAAGGTCGAAAAATTCTGCAATCCCCTAAGTTTTCTGTGCTATAGATTTCGAGATACAAAGAATCAACATATCGAATAAAACAGGTAAGTAAAAGACACCTTAGCCCATTCACCGTTCGTTGCTTTTCTCAAAAAATAATCAGAGTTTAAATACTACAAACAGTTCATCAATATTCTTCTACTAATTATAATTTTTTAAGTCTCTATTAGAAATCACATTGTAATGCAGGATAATATCACTATTTGGTCACTACGAAGAGTCACTGCTAGAGTGTGAAAACTTAGTTTGGACAATTCTACCCGTTTCTAAGAATTGCATGCAGATAAAGGCGTGTCATGTAGATACAGACGGCAAAACAGCTAAGTTCTATTTTTATTATAAACTGTGAATGAATTGTTAAGTTTTCAATCGTCTTGTGTTGCTCGTCGGCCAACTTGATGCTCTCGTTGCTAATGACAAATGGGTGGTAGGGGACCAAAGGCTCTGTCCCCTTAGGAATCTCGACAGGCAAGCAAAAGATTAGTAGACACAAATGCAGTCTGAATAATTGTATCGTTCTCAAGTTATTCTGAAGAACAGCTACGATGCTGACAAGTTTTTACAGTCGTGGCTACAGATAAGCAGGGGTGTGCGTCTACATACATTGAATGTTTGCCGGTAGAGCTAACTATCAACAATTTGGAGTAATGTTCGGCACCAATTAGCAACGCTACAAGTACGGAACTATAAGTAGGAGCAGAAGACTTGTGCCCAGGTGTCAGCCGCTTACACAAATAACATCGTCCTGATGGTCTTAATTGGTTGGCGGCCTGGAGGGAGCTGCGCGAATTGTGGCAAGGTGACCACAACAGCAACATCATCTTTATGTCTCTGAACATAGGCTATTAAGGTTTTCTAAATGTCACCAAAGGTTCAATTCCCGGGCCACACGACATGGTGGATAAGAAACCCTCCATCTATAACAAAGAATTCCAATCTATTATTGTCAATATTCCTTTCGGTTACTTAATTGAAAAGATTGTACAGCGACGTCTTTTTTGTTTTCCTCTTCAATCCACTGCTGTCAAACAAAGACATTGGTACACTCGATAATTTGTACTTGAAGCAATCCTTTAAATCATCAAGTGAATGATACGTGCACAGTATTCTCTGAAATCACTGCGTTGTACCTACTTCACTTATACTTTTTTCAAGCATAACAGTTGACATGCACATTGTCTTAACCATGCTGGACAGTAACTGTTATTCGAAGAGCTCCTTCACCAACACACAGCTATGTAGCAGTTTACTTCCTGAGAAGCTTCTAATACGGATCCTGGTGAATACAGTTGCTCCTTATAAACAAATGGAGTGTGTTGTTGCAACTATAGCTGAAAAATTCTACGAATTTTCTGTTCAGTTTCTACCCTCCCACTCCTCAGTTCAATAAGTTGATCACTCGAAACCCAATGTAAATTCCAGAACTGTTCCATAGCTTCACATATTTGATGGGCTATTGGTATACCGCAAATCCATCGGTTCAGCACATTATCGGTGAAACCTCATTCGTGTGAAACACCTCCAACACTCTTCAAGTTCTTCAGAAGCGTTTGTTCTATCGTAATGTCGGTCCATACTTCACACCAACACTTATCAGAGCATCGAACTGTGAAGAAGCTGTCGTTGGTGAATTTATCGATCTCCGCGAGTTTCTGGTTTCTTTCAGTTTTTCATGTGGATGTACAAATGACACGCCTTAGCATAAGGAAAGTGTCCAGTTGCGTGGAATATTGGGAGCATAGCTCTCACACATTCTATATTGAGCTCCCAATTCCCCATATCCTCTGCCTGGATGAAATGCAATGCCAAGATGACAAGCTGAATATATTGTATCCATGACTGGGAAGTTTGCCCTCTTTGCTTCGTATCATTCATTGTGTTGACAAATTTATTTTTCAGTTTTTCAATCACCCTCCAGTATTATGTTGGAAAGAACACACACGACTGCAGAGTGAACCTGAATTGCCCTCATGTATGCACGACCAAAAAGTATATGGCGAACTGAAGCTGCAGCGTACACAGTCTCCAAAAGTTGAGAGAGTCCACTGTCTCTCATTAAGAATCCCATTGCTCCTAGAAAAGACATTAGCAAGTGAGAGCCTCCTAATCGATTAACCGCATTAGTGAATAGCTCATTCCCTCCATTAGCCTCCACTGCAACTATATCTTTAGCTTTCATGTAGAGTGGTTGATCAAACGTCACGATACATGTTTGCTGTGTGGTCTTCTTATTCTCTGTGATGGCATAAGTTAAAGCAGTTAAATTAGTACTATAATCTGTGGGCGGCTTGTTGATGAATGGAAGCGCTAATACATTTGATTGCGTATAAAGTTCTCCAGTTGTGATTTTCTCCATAAAACCTTTCCATGCAGGAAAAGAAAGCTGAAACCTTTCCCATCATCCAAGTAAAATCGTGATCTGTAGGCACTGTTTCTTGGCATTGTGGCAAACAAGACCCCACCACAGAAATGTTCAGTCAATTTGTTTTTCAGAGTTTTTATAGTCATTGTCTCTCCTTCTGGAAGACATTCATTAACTTTCTCGGACAAATGGAGCAGTGAAAACTGACACTCCTCTTAACTATCTATAGATAAATTTGGATAATTCTTGAAAAGCGGCATCAACGTTGGTATCTTGAGCGCAGCCTCTATTTAGAACAGAGGAGGGGTTCGACACTAATTTAGCATAGCAATCTTGATGATAATGGGCTTCTGCAGCTATTAAACACAAAACACTGTTGATGCGTTCGGCAACCTTTCGACCGAAACCATCATCGCGTTTCTCTGCTTTCTAAAGCAGCGTATGTTTTACTGTTAAAGAGCGAACTTCGAACACTGGAGTGGTTTTTTTGTTTCCACCTCTACGTCACACTTTGCAGCACATACGAAACAGTCTTTTTAAAATTGAATTGATAATAGGAAGAGGATCTCAAGCTTTTATCAACTGCTTGTGCAACATTCTGAATAATTAGTTTACTTAGATTTCATTCCTTAATATATCCACGTCGACATACCTTATGAACTTCACTCAGTCCAGCTTTCTGTAGAAGATTATGAGCCCCATCCTTCCGTTTCTTGTTGACGCGTATCAGAGATTCCAATCCCTTCGCCACTATTGATATCTCTCCTTCCGAAAGAAATTCACCACAAGTAAAACACGTAGTAGGATCCAGCATTATCGTTTTCCCAGTCCACACAAAATAAATGATACTAAGAAGGAACACTTCATAGCACCGCAAACTGATAAATACTGTCACAAAACAGAACTCTCTGGCGCTACTCTGACAGTTCACAAAATTAACTAAATTGAACTGGACGCTGGGTAAGAAGAAATAGACAATAGTGGTAGAAGAGCGTTGAGTGAATGGGAAGGACAACTTGACGTTTTCATTGTTGGCACGTACTCCTGATTTCAATAATACTGATCACACAAGAAATATCATCAAGTAGAATATATAGCCTACGAAATATTTCCATACACTTAATTACGCTTTTCATTTAAATACTTTGCTAAGTAACAAAGCCTGCCTACTATTACGATAATAGAATTCTGTTCCATTCTTATAGCTCAAATACCATTCGTATAATTGAGAAGATGCACAAGATCTTTTTGGTGTATAATTTTGAGGGGCATATGTTTACTAATAAGCTGTGATCGAAAAATGAGCGTTTTTGGGTATAAATTTAAAATATGGAACAAATTGAGTTTTGGAGGAGATTAAAGGGGGGACGCGCTCCTCCCTACGAAGGGGAACTTTTCCATTTCTTAATACTACATCTCATCTGAATATTTTCCTGAAGTTTCAAAATTTTCTACATTTTCCCTCATTTGCTGATTTTCTTACTAATTTGCTTGAGGTAAAGACGAAGTAAATATTCCAAAATTCAGATCAAGAACAACTGCCAACATCAGTAACTTAGGAGTAGACGTCCATGATGTTGCAAAGCGGCTTAAAAAAGTTAAAAGGCAAGGCCTCCGGCGCAGGTTATATACCAGTCAGGTTCCTTTCCGAGTACGCAGATACATTAGCCACATACCCATCAATCATATACAACCACTCACTTATAGGAAGATCCGTAACGCCGGCCGATGTGGCCGAGAGGTTCTAGGCGCTTCAGTCCGGAACCGCGCTACTGCTACGGTCGCAGGTTCGAATCCTGCCTCGGGCATGGATGTGTGTGATGTACTTAGGTTAGTTAGGTTTAAGTAGTTCTAAGTCTAGGGGACTAATGACGTAAGATGTTAAGTCCCATAGTGCTCAGAGCCAGTTGCACCATTTTCATGAAGATCCATAGCCAGAGACTCGACAGTTGCAAAAGTCACACCAATAAC
Source organism: Schistocerca serialis cubense (assembly GCF_023864345.2). Classification (NCBI taxonomy): domain Eukaryota; kingdom Metazoa; phylum Arthropoda; class Insecta; order Orthoptera; family Acrididae; genus Schistocerca; species Schistocerca serialis. The sequence continues at coordinate 330,302,461 of NC_064646.1, read as the reverse complement.
AAAGAGAGGAAACAGGAGAAATCCGCTGAATTTCAGACCCATACGACTAACGTCGATTTGCAGTAGGATTTTGGAACACATACTGTACTCAAACATTATGAATCATCTCTGCATGGACCCTTCTGTAGTGGCACCTCTGTAGGGGTTGTGCACGTGTTGTGATGTCATAGGTGGTGCATAGGGAGTGGAGAAGCTGTAGACAATTTAACAATATAATTTTATTATATCTTCAGTAGTACATGAGAAAGGCATGCCTCTCCTCGTGAGCTGCCGCCGACTGCTAGGACGGTGCCTGGCGATGCTGCGTTAGGACTCGAGGCCGGCGGTGAAGGCAAGGCCGCGGCCACTCACGGCAGCGGCGTCTCCCTGCGGAGCGATTCGCCAGACCCCGGCCACGCTGCTCTTTGCCCTGCGGTGGCGGAGGCGGGTGCGCACGGGGCTCGACCACGCCCTTCGGGTAGGTGGCTGCTGGCGTTGCGACGTCGATTCCCCCCCTGGGCCTCAGCGTCGGCGGCAGCAGCCACGGGCAACACAGCGGCACCAAGTCCCGTGAATGACCCAGTGCGGCGGCAGACGTTGCCTGGTCTCGAACAGGAGACTTCCGCCGGCGCTGCCCAGTCGTTTCACGGTCCGGCGGTGATCCGGTGTCGTGATACAGTTCCTCAGCAATGACCAAGTCCCCGAATCGAATACTGACCTCAAATTCAGCCCCACTTATACCCCGTTACTGCCCATTTGTTTCTCTAAAACCTGGTGTCTAGTCATGTTGCCCACAATACTCGCTCGAGTACGGTGGCAGCGACTCGCTTACTACAAAGTTCTTTGCTGCACGAGGCAGTTTACTGCTACGCACAGCTATCATCGCTTCATGGCTGACACCCAGCGCTGTCACCGCTATACTGTGCGGCTGCCTGCAAGCTACCTACAGTCACTTACACTAAAGATTTAATACTTTTGCCTAAATACTGTCCAATGCCACTCGGAAAATACCATTTATTGACAAATAGCCAACACGAATTCAGAAAAGATTATTCTTGTGAAACGCTACTGACTTTATTCTCACGACGTGCATGGGACTTAACATCTGCGGTCATCAGTCCCCTAGACTTTTTTTTTTTTTTTGGTCATCAGTCTACTGACTGGTTTGATGCGGCCCGCCGCGAATTCCTTTCCTATGCTAACCTCTTCATCTCAGAGTAGCACTTGCAACCTACGTCCTCAATTATTTGCTTGACGTATTCCAATCTCTGTCTTCCTCTACAGTCTACAGTTTTTGCCCTCTACAGCTCCCTCTAGTACCATGGAAGTCATTCCCTCATGTCTTAGCAGATGTCCTATCATCCTGTCCCTTCTCCTTATCAGTGTTTTCCACATATTCCTTTCCTCTCCTATTCTGCGTAGAACCTCCTCGTTCCTTACCTTATCAGTCCACCCAATTTTCAACATTCGTCTATAGCACCACATCTCAAATGCTTCGATTCTCTTCTGTTCCGGTTTTCCCACAGTCTATGTTTTACTACCATACAATGCTGTACTCCAGACGTACATCCTCAGAAATTTCTACCTCAAATTAAGGCCGGTATTTGATATTAGTAGACTTCTCTTGGCCAGAAATGCCTTTTTTGCCACAGCGAGCCTGCTTTTGATGTCCTCCTTGCTCCGTCCGTCATTGGTTATTTTACTGCCTAGGTAGCAGAATTTCTTAACTTCATTGACTTCGTGACCATCAATCCTGATGTTAAGTTTCTCGCTGTTCTGATTACTACTACTTCTCATTACCTTCGTCTTTCTCCGATTTACTCTCAAACCATACTGTGTACTCATTAGACTGTTCATTCCGTTCACCAGATCATTTAATTCTTCTTCACTTTCACTCAGGATAGCAATGTCATCAGCGAATCCTATCATTGATATCCTTTCACCTTGTATTTTAATTCCACTCCTGAACCTTTCTTTTATTTCCATCATTGCTTCCTCGATGTACAGATTGAAGAGTAGGGGCGAGAGGCTACAGCCTTGTCTTACACCCTTCTTAACACGAGCACTTCGTTCTTGATCGTCCACTCGTATTATTCCCTCTTGGTTGTTGTACACATTGTATATGACCCGTCTCTCCCTATAGCTAACCCCTGCTTTTTTCAGAATCTCGAACAGCTTGCACCATTTTTTATTGTCGAACGCTTTTTCCAGGTCGACAAATCCTATGAAAGTGTCTTGATTTCTCTTTAGCCTTGTTTCCATTATTAGCCGTAACGTCAGAATTGCCTCTCTCGTCCCTTTACTTTTCCTAAAGCCAAACTGATCGTCACCTAGCGCATTCTCAATTTTCTTTACCATTCTTCTGTATATTATTCTTGTAAGCAGCTTCGATGCATGAGCTGTTAAGCTGATTGTGCGATAATTCTCGCACTTGTCAGCTCTTGCCGTCTTCGGAATTGTGTGGATGATGCTTTTCCGAAAGTCAGATGGTATATCGCCAGACTCATGTATTCTACACACCAACGTGAATAGCCTTTTTGTTGCCACTTCCCCCAATGATTTTAGAAATTCTGATGGAATGTTATCTATCCCTTCTGCCTTATTTGACCGTAAGTCCTCCAAAGCTCTTTTAAATTCCGATTCTAATACTAGACTTAGAACTACTTAAAACTAACTAAGCTAAGGACATCAGACACACCCATGCCCGAGGCAGGATTCTAACCTGCGACCGTAGCAGCAGCGCGGTTCCAGACTAAGCGCCTAGAACCTTTCGACCACAGCGGCCGGCTCTCACGAGGTGTCAAAGTGTTTCAAAATTTTTAGATTTCGAGAAGGATTTTGACACCGTTTCTCACAAACGACTTCCAATTAAATTGCTTGTAATGGAATATCGTCTCAATTGTGTGACTGGGTTCGTGACTTCCTACCAGAAAGGTCACAGTTCGTAATAACTGACGAAAAGACATGGAGTAAAACAGAAGTATTATCTGGCGTTCCCCACGTAAGTGTTATAGGCTATCTGCTGTTCCTGATTTACATGTTTTGCAGATAATGCTGTCATTTACCGTCATGTTATGGCATCAGAAGGTCGAAAGGAATTGCAAAATGGTTTAGGCAAGACATCTGTATGGTGCAAAAAGTGGCAATTGACTCTAAATTGTAAAAAGTGTGAAGTCATCCACGTGAGCATTGAAGAGAACACGCTAAATTCAACTTCACGATAAAACCCAGAAATGTGTAGTCTGTAAACTCAACTAAATACTTAGGGATTACAATTACGAATAACTCAAACTCGAACGATCATATAGGTAATGTTCTCAAGAAAGAAAACCAAAGACTGCGATTTAGTGGCAGAACATTTAGGAAATGTAACAAGTTTACTAAGGAGACTGCTTTCAGTACGCTTATCCACGCTCTTCTGGAGTACTGAGCGGTGTGGGATCCTCGACAGATAGGATTGACGGAAGACAGCGAAAAAGTTCAGAGAAGTACAGTTCGTTTTGCATTATTGCGAAATAGAGGAGAGAGTGCCTCGAATGTGATACACGAAGTGGGACCGCAGTCACTAAAACAAAGGCGTTTCTCGCTGCGGTAGGACCTTCTCTTGAAGTTTCAATCACAAACTTTCTCCTCAGGGTGTGAGGGACAAGTTCGTGACGGAGAAATTATCATCACAATAAAATAAGAGAAATCAGACCTCGGACGGAAAGATTGAAGTGTTCATTTTTCCCGCGCGCTGTTCGAGAGTGGAACGGTACAGACGTTGCTTAAAGATCGTCCGACGAACCCTCTGCTAGGCACTTAACTGTGAATTGCAGAATAATCATGTAGCTGTAAATGTAGATACAGATGAAGACTGCCACGTCAGGACAATAGGCTCTTTCTTCAAAGCTCTTTGCGGATGAAACTACCTTTAGAAATAATGGAAAGCTGAGTGTAGTAAATATGCGTTATGGGGTCCCTGAGAAGAAGCGCGTTGAACAGCAGACGCAGTGCAGTGTGTAAGTTTGGTGCGGGATTATTGGGGAGTACGTGATTGATCCTTACTTCACTGAAGAACCTTAACGGTAAATATACGCAGACCGAAACGACGAATGAAAATTTGTACAAAGACTGGGATTCATTTCTTACCGGTACTCCTAAACGGAAGGATAACTTGAAAAGCGTAGGTGTATGTGGCAGCAGGACGATGGGTTGCCGGCTCACTACTCCCTTGAGGCTAAGAAAGTGCTCATTCCGTTCTTTCCTGGTGGCCGGGTTGGACGTGAAGGCGTTACAAGTTGACCTGCAAGTTTACCTCACTAGACGACACAGGACATTTTCTCTGGGGTACACTGAAAAACGAAGTCTTCGCATAAGGTCGCACGACCCAAGAGGATTTAAAACGTCGCACTGTTGCACCATATGCAGCGAAATCGACGATATCTGTTCAGTCTGTCCAGAAGTCTTTGCACCAGTTATGAAAAATGAAATGAAATGAGCGTATGGCATCGTTGGCCGGGGGGGCCCAATCCGGGTAAGTTCGGCCGCCAAGCGCAAGTCTTATTGCAGGGCGACTGATGAGGATGAAATGATGCTGAGGACAGCACAATACGCAGTCCCCGAGCGGAGAAAATCTTCAACCCGGCCGCTCGTATGGGAGGCGAGGACGTTGCCACCCAGCTAATCAGGCGGACGCACCAGTTATCAAACGTGTATTGTAGCAGACAGTGGACATTCCGAACACTTGATGACGTAACGAAATTTTAAGAAGATTTTATGAATACAGTCTTTTGTGACTTACACTTGTTGCTGTCACTGATGTGATGTTCCAGTGTGCATCTTGACATTAAACTCATGGAACGAAACTATTACGTAACAGTCTTTACACCTCAACACCCTGTTTTCCAAATGCATTCATTTTTGAAGTTACTTATCTTTTAAGGCTGCGATAGAAACAAGAGCAGAACTGTTACAGGAACTGATGAATTATTCAAGTGTGATTAGTATCAGTTTTAAATTAAGCTTTTCTCCAGTCTGTCAGTTTTGCAAGTATACAAGTGACACTAGTATTAACTCCAAAACAAACTTTTCTCCACGTTGTGGTTTTCTAATCTTAATATAGGTTTTCTACAGAATTCTTGAACATATTCTCAATTCGAATATAATAAATTTCCTGGAGTCGAGAAAGCTTCTGCCCGCGAAACAGCACGGATTTAGAACGCATCGCTCGTGCGAAAGTCTGCGTGCGATATTCTCACATGGTATCCTGGAAACCATGGATAAAGGGCAAAAGGCGTACTCCATATACCTAGATTTAGAGAAAGAGCTTGACATGGTGCCCCACTGCAGACGATTAACGAAGGTCCGAGCATACGGGAGAGGATCCCAGATATGTGAGTGGCCTGAAGACATCTTAAGTGATAGAAGCCAGTACGTTGTCCTCGATGGCGTGTGTTCATCAGAGACAAGGGCAGCATCAGGGATGCCCCAAAGAAGTGTGACAGAACCACCCTTATTCTCTATACACATAAACGCCCTGACGGACGAACTGAGCAGCTATCTGCAGCTGTTTGCTGACGATGCCGTGATGTAGGATACGGTGTCGTCATTGAGTAACTGTAGGAGGATATAAAATAACTTTGAAAAAATTTCTAGTTGGTGTGACGAATGACAACTTCTTCTATATATAAAAAATGTAAGTTCATGCAGATAAGTAGGAAAAACAACCCCACAGGGTTAGAATTCAGCATTAGTAGCGTACAGCTTCAAACACCTACGTCGATTAAAGCGACGTGAAATGGAGAGAGCACGTAAGGACTACAGGTGGGAAAGCGAATGGTCGAGAATTGAGAGAATTTTACGAACGTGCGGGTGTCTGTAAAGGAGACAGCGTATAGAACAGTAGTGTGCTCCATTTTTGAGAAAAATCGAATGTTTGGGATGCCCACCAAATCAGATCTACATCTACATCTACATCTACATGTACTCTCTGTAAAGTGCCTGACAGAGGGTTCATCGACACAGCTTCACAATTCTCTATTATTCCAATCTCGTTTAGCGCGCGGAAATAATGAACACCTATATCTTTCCGTACGAGCTCTTATTTCCCTTATTTTATCGTGGTGATCGTTTCTCCCTATGTAGGTCGGTGTCAACAAAGTATTTTCGCCTTGGGAGGAGAAAGTTGGTGATTGGAATCTCGCGAGAAGATTCCGTCCTTTCTTTTAACGATTTCCAGTCCAAATTCTGTATCATTTCCGTGACATTCTCTCCCATATTTCGCGATAATACAAAACGTGCTGCCTTTCTTTGAACATTTTCGATGTACTCCGTCAGTCCTATCTGGTAAGGATCCCACACCGTGCAGCAGTATTCTAAAAGAGGACGGACAAGCGCAGTGTAGGCAGTCTCCCTAGTAGATCCGTTACATTTTCTACGTGTTCTGCCAATGAAACGCAGTCTTTGTTAGCCTTCCCCACAATATTTTCTATGTGTTCCTTCCAGTTTAAGTTGTTCGTAATTGTAATACCTAGGTATTTAGTTGAATTTACGGCTTTTAGATTAGACTGATTTATCGTGTAACCGAAATTTAACGAGTTCCTTTCAACTCTCATGTGGACGGCCTCTCACTTTTCGTTATTTAGGGTCAACTGTCACTTTTCGCACCATTCAGATATTTCTTCTAAATCGTTTTGTAGTTTGTTTTGATCTTCTGATGACTTAATTAGTCGATAAACGACAGCGTCATCTGCAAACAACGGAAGACGGTTGCTCAGATTGTCTCCCAAATAGTTTATATAGATAGAACAGCAAAAGGTCTATAACACTACCTTGGGGAACGCCAGCAATCACTTCTGTTTTACTCGACGACTTTCCGTCAGTTACTACGAACTGTGACCTCTCTGACAGAAAATCACAAATCCAGTCACATAACTGAGACGATATTCCATAAGCACGCAATTTCACTACGAGCAGCTTGTGTGGTACAGTGTCAAAGCCTTCCGGAAATCCAGAAATACGGAATCGATCTGAAATCGCTTCTCAATAGCACTCAAGCCTTCGTGTGAATAAAGAGCTAGTTGTGACTTAAGGAAGACATCGAAGCAAATCAAAGGCAGGCTGCTAGATTCGTTACCGGCAATTTCGATCAACACGTCAGTATTACGGAAATACTTCTTGAAGTCGAGTGGCAATCTCTGGAGAGAAGACGACGTTCTTTTCCAGGAACATTATTGAGCAAATTTATTAAACCGTCATTTGAAGCTGATTGCAAAACAGTTGTACTGCTGCCAACGTACATTTGGCGTAAGGACCACGAAGACAAGAGAGATTAGGGCTTGTGTGGAGGAATATACACTGTCATTTTGCCTTGCTCTATTTGCAAGTACAATACGAAAGTATCGAATAGTAATGGTACAAAGCACCCTCCGCCACGCAACAGGTGGTGGCATGCGGAGTATGTATCTAGATGTAGATGTCGACTCAGATATTCTCATATCTTCGCCGAACTCGATCTCCCCATCATACTGTCATATGAGTTCCACAACATGAACATCCACTTAAGGCAGACCATTGGGTTTCGTGTTCAAAACTGATATACATTAAGTTCTAAATATCGTTATTTCTCCGAAAGTACAAAACGGATTTTGAAGAGTGAGACGCGTTGACAGCGTCTCTTTCTGACCTACGACACTAACACCAGGAAGTACTACAGTTCTATTTTAAAAAGCCAAGTTGATACCAATATCTCTGTAATTAATGTAACTATGAAAGGAGACAATATGTCGTTTAGTGAGCACTTTCATAGTTAATTTGGATGGAAAAAATATCTTTAACAGGTTCAGGAAATATGACGTGAACAGCTTAGTTGAATTACCGTGTACTTATAGGATGACAATTGTTGAACTACGTGATACAATCGCCATAACTTCTGTATGGTTTGCGTTAGGACGTTCAAACTGCACAGCTGGCCGTGGGACGTGATAGGAATTAGTATGTGAACGTGGTTTGGTTTAGCGACGAAGCCCACTTTCATTTGGATGGGTTCGTGAATAAGCAAAACTGGCGCATTTGGGGACTGAGAATCCTCTTCACCCTCATTGGGTGACTTGTGTGGTCTGCAATGTCCTGTCACGGAATAATCGGTAAGATATTCCTTAACGGCACGATGACTACCGGAAGGTAAGTGAAGGTTTTGGAAGATGATTTCATCCCCATTATCCAAAGTTACCCTGATTTCCAAAAGATGTGGTTTATGCAAGACAGAGCTGAGTCTATCTAAGTAGGAAAGTGTTTGATGTCCTGGAGGATCACTTTGGGGACCGCATTCTGGCTCTGGGTACCCAGAGGCTACTGGGAAGGGTGCGATTGGCCGCCATATTCTCCGGATCTGAACACATGTGACTCCGTTTTGTAGGGCTGTATTAAAGACAAAGTGTACAGCAATAACCCCAAAACCATTGCTGAGATGAAAACACTCATACAGGAGGTCATCGCAGCATCAATGTTCCGACACTTAGGCGGGTCATGCAGAATTTCGCTATTCGTCTGCGCCACGTCGTCACCAATGATGGCTAGCATGTAGACCATGTCATAACCTAAATCCGAATATCTGTAGTGATGTTTACAAGTTGAATAAAATGTGTTCCCGCCGTACTTTGTAGCTCATTTACTTTTTTTTTCATATAGTTCAATAATTGTTACCCTGTAAAAGGTGTTCAACAATTCTTATTGCAGGCCATTAGGGGCTTAGACGAGACTTAGTAGATAAAGTTTTGATAAGGAACCAATTTCCGGAATGTACCAATTTGATATAAAATAAGTTTGAAAATCAGATCACGTTAGAATGTCCCGCTTCACGATACGGACACAAACGGTGAAGAGGACGCTGTCGTCAGTCTCATTGTAGTTATGACGTCACATAATATTTTACCGACTCGAACAACGTCTGCCAGAAACTGGTCCTTTCGCATCTACGAGGAGTGACTGAGGTCTCCACTCACGTCCTCCGTCTGGTAGAAGAGGATAAGTATCCGAAACACTGCCCATGCCGTGGGATCCTCTAGAGTACACACGTCAGAGCTCATTGTACATGGATTCCTTATCAACACTTTAATCTACAAAGTCCCCTATGCAACTCCTAGAAGCCGGTAGTAAGAGTTACGAAACACCCTGTACACATTGTGATTTAGTTGCCCTTACTGATGTCGTTTATGCGACCCACGATGTTATATCTGGCTTTCAAAAACCACGCGCAAAATTCTCGTATTCTCTATACGTCCCATAGAAAAAGGAACAGGATCTTTTTGTAGGAAATGTAATGCAGTTGAATTTAGTACTGGGATAGGTTTTAGCTAGAGGCCGTAGTTTTAGAGTTATTCGAGAAAAACGTACAAAGGTAAACTTCAAACGCACTCCTTCTCACACACTCAGCCCCCACAGGTCATAATTTCTGGTATGTTTGCCATGGCACTCCCTCCTACCTCTGTACAAAAGTTTGCCATAGCACGAATTATTTCCCACATTCCACCTTTTCTCGGTCTTCATTGACTGATCTTAGCCGGCCGGAGTGGCCGTGCGGTTCTAGGCGCTGCAGTCTGGAACCGAGCGACCGCTACGGTCGCAGGTTCGAATCCTGCCTCGGGCTTGGATGTGTGTGATTTCCTTAGGTTAGGTTAGGTTTAATTAGTTCTAAGTTCTAGGCGACTGATGACCTCAGAAGTTAAGTCGCATAGTACTCAGAGCCATTTTTTTGACTGATCTTATTACGCCACAGGCTTAGTCGAGCACTTACAAATTGTAAAGTTGACGTTTGTGTAAATTTTGCGTAACAATTTTGTGAATTTTCACGGCATAACGTAAACAATTACATCTTTGTATTTTTCAAGTCTGTTGACTACGAAACTACTGCGCTTTTAAGGATTAATTTTGAATTGAATTGCCGACGTAATTAGTTTTAGCGTGAAGTTTGCAAAATTCGTTTTTTCTTTCATTGCCCTCATGAGCACATTTAAATTGATAACGTTAGCGAAATGGCCGACTGTGCTGATGGCATAACAGCCCAATCAATAGAGACCCAAAAAAAATCGAATATCAGTAATAATTCGTGTAGTTGAAAATTTGTGTGCAGTTGTAGAAGGGAGTGCCACGAACAGCATACTAGAAGTCTTGAATGGTGGGGAAGAGTGTGGGATGGAGGTGCGTTTGAAGGTGACTTTTGCACGTTTTTCTTGAATAACTTGAAAACCGTGACCTCGGGCGGAAGCGTATTCCTGTACAAAACTACATTAAATTTCCTACGTAAAGGTCCAGTTCATTTTTTTAGTTGGGAAGGAATACGAAAATCTCGTGACCTTTGAAGGCCAGATGTAACATTACGGGTTGCACAAACCTAAGTCATCAAAAACATGCACCTAAGCTGGAAGCGGGTGCAAATTATTGTTGTGCTGGTGGATATATTGTGTTTTACGGGTAGGAGCGGAAAACGACTAGTTCGCCACGGTTTTTTATTTTTTTCAGTTGATACTCTTAATAGTCCTTTAGGGCTAACCTAAAATACACACATCAAAAAAACTTTTGCATCACCACGGTTCCCAGAACTCCTGAAGACAGACGTTGACTGTGGATATTGTATCACAAATACAGTCCCTTTGACTGTTCAGAGATGTCACTAAACCCGCCAAAAGATTTTACATCTTCCATGAGCAGCGCCTATTAGACGGAGGTGGTCCGACAGCCGATCAGTTCCAGTCATTCCATAGGGAAGAAGGTACACGGCTCGTGTTGTCTGTAGTTCATCCAACCCTAGACGGTCAATAATTCGGTTCGATTGCGTCCGCATTGTTACTTTGTGCCAGGAAGGGCGTCTCGGAATGAACCAAAGCGATGTTGTTGCGACATGGAGGAGATACGGAGAGACAGGAACTGTCGATGACATGCCACGCTCAGGCCGCCCAAGGGGATACTACTGCAGTGCATGACCGCTACCTACGGATTATGGCTCGGAGGAACTCTAACAGCAACGCCACCATGTTGAACAATGCTTTTAGTGCAGTCACAGGACGTCGTCTCACGACTCAAACTGTGCGCAACAGGCTGCATGACGCGCTACTTCATTCCCGACGTCCATGGCGAGGTCCATCTTTGCAACCACGACACTGTGCAGTGCATGGGCCCAACAACATGCCGAATGGACTGCTCAGGATTCGCATCACGTTCGCTTCACCGATGAGTGTCGCATATGCTTTCAACCAGACAATCGTCGGAGACGTGTTTGGAGGCAACCCGGTCAGGCTCAACGCCTTAGACACACTGTCCAGCGAGGGCGACAAGGTGGAGGTTCCCTGATGTTTTGGGGTGGTATTATGAGGGTCGGACGTACACCGCTGGCGGACATGGAAGGCGCGATAACGGCTGTACGACACGTGAATGCCATCTTTCGACCGATAGTGCAACCATATCGGTAGCATATTGGCGAGGCATTCGTCTTCATGGACGACAATTCGCGTCCCCATAGTGCACATCTTGTGAATGACTTCCTTCAGGATAACGACATCGCTCGACTAGAGGGGCCAGCATGTTCTCCAGACATGAACGCTATCGAACATGTCTGGGATAGATTGAAAAGCGCTGTTTATGGACGACGTGACCCACTAACTACTCTGAGAGATCTACGCCGAATCGCCGTTGAGGAGTGGGACAATCTGGACCAACAATGCCTTGATGAACTTGTGGGTAGTATGCCACGACGAATACAGGCATGCATCAATGCAAAAGGACGTGCTACTGGGTATTAGAGGTACCGGTGTGTACCTCTGAAGGTCTCACTGTATGGTGGTGCAACATGCAATGTTTGGTTTTCATGAGCATATAAAGGGCAGAAACGATGTTTATGTTGATCTCTATTACAATTTTCTGTACAGGTTTCAGAACTCTCGAAACCGAGGTGATGCAAAACTTTCTGTAATGAGTGTATATGCTTTTCAAGTGTTTACACGCAAGGTTACAATAAAACTTTAGTTATTACCTAGAAGACATCAAACTGCGACCATGGAGCTTGGTGGTTTTGGTCCTCCTCTACGTTCACCCTTCAATGCGACACATTGTTCACAACTATGAATGACTTGGTGGATACCTGAGTTGTAGAGGATTTCATTTCAGCTGTTTAGCGAACGTCGTACGCCGAAGATCGCTTCTTCGTCTTCGTGGAAACGCTAACTAAGGAGAGAAAAAGAAGACGATGAAGAAGAAATCACCCGCTGGCTTGTCAAGAGAATAGTGGATGGGGAGGAAGGGGGAGGACGTGAGAACTTATAGACGAAAGGTACAACTTGTGCTATTGAGTACTGTGCACGTGAGTTGGAACGTTGTCGTGGTTCGAAAATACCGGTTGGGCAGCTTCCCGTGACCCTTCGTCATAAAAGCCGCCAGCAACCCTGTCAGCAGGTATGCCTCTGTGACGGTTTGCCTGATAAGAGCATATCTGTTTGCGCCACACCATGGCAATCCTGCAAACAATGAGCATCGCCTCATTTGATGATGACTGGGTGTTCGCCTTTTACCGCAGTGGTGAGTCCACATGTTTCCAGAGCTTGCTTTGCTCGTTTAGCTCGTGGTCAGAGGGATACACTCGGCACTTGTCCATTATGATTAGGATTAAACAAGTCATCTGAACTGATGCGACATAGCTGCGACATTTCCGCTGCCGCCTCGATGCGACGAGTTTTTACAATGTGTGCGAGCATCTGCGGTACCCTGAGGACGGTGATATCTGCCATGTTCAAAATGCCGCGATAGATGTTGAGAACTGATCCGTGACTGATTTTAGTTTTTTCCACTATCGCATCGACTGTGATGCGTCAGTCTTGGAGAACTAGGGGCTCCACGCCTGCTGCAGTTACCGGTTCTTCACAGAGGGACGATCTGCTACTGCGGTCTCCGTAAATCAGGTTTGCTTGACCACATGGAGAGCATCACAGCCACCAAGGTTGCCCACGGTGTCATATGATGGTACACTGTTCCCAAACATACACTTATTCCAACTCAGCAAGGAGCGATGTAGCGTTGGTTCGGTTCAAATACGGGAAATGAATTAGCGCACAATACTCGACTTCGTCACTAGGTTAGGCCAATTTGCTTTGGTTCCTCCACTTGGGTGCTGCGGTGTTGTGATGCGGGCATTTCATTGTGAACCAAGATTTCAGAGATCTACCTGCAAAGGAAAATATACAAAAGTTGAATTTCGTAAATTTACCCTCTCGCTGTGATAGTAGAAATTTTATAGTCACCCCTCACATCGTTCTCAGTCAGGCAAGTTGTAACTTCTGCTTTTTAACTTTTCTGTTTCCGTGAGGATCTGTCTGGTGTATTTTTATTCTTGTTGAGATGTGTGTAACCATTAGTTGTACAATCTGTGTGAAGGCTACAGATCTGACCTAGATATGATTACTGTATCCATTAATACTACAAAAATGTACGTAGACATTTGTATATATATATATATATATATATATATATATATATATATATATATATGTGTGTGTGTGTGTGTGTGTGTGTTTGTGTGTTTGTGTGTGTCACATCTCTTTCTAAGCCACGGGACCTATTTCAACCAGACGTGGTACACATATCCTTGTCATGCAAGAATCGCTGTTCGGATAAGAACCGTCTACCGCTCATAGTTCGGGAGATCACGCGTAAAAAGCTGACGCATCATGAGTGGCGTTTAAATTTATTACTTCTGTACAACTAACTCTATTCGCGATAAACTTCACAGGCAGCATCCATATATGCCGCTAAATGCACTTACAAAATTATATCTTGGTACCACACATAGTACAGTAGATATGACGTCATAAACACTGAGACGCGTTAAAAACTACCGCATCGTGCATGGCGTTTAAATTAATTACTTGTTTGCTTCTAACTCTATTCGCAGCAATTTTCCAAACAGTATCCGCATATGCCGCAGAATGTACCTACACAAGTATAACACTGTACAACACATAGCTCTAAAGATAGTGATGGCTGGGTGTTGTGTGCTGTCCTTAGGTTAGTTAGGTTTAAGTAGTTCTAAGTTCTAGGGGACTGATGACCATAGATGTTAAGTCCCGTAGTGCTCAGAGCCATATAAAGATATGACGTCATAAACAGTGACATACATGAAATAATGCCGTATCCTGAATGAAGTTTTAATACATTTATTCTTCGCTACTGAGACGCTGCTACAGTCGAATCAACTTAAGGAAATCCCTGATAGCCAGCGGCGCTTTTGACAGCTTTCAAATGCGAAGCGCAAACAGGTGTAAGCGAAAACGATAGCCGTCTATTGAATTATAAGGAGGGGTTGTCATAGGGACATTTACAAAATCACCTTGTAGACACGCGAAGCAACTGTTCTTATACACTGAGTACATTATACATATTTCCTTGTGTCATTGTTTCATAATTTCAAAGGCGATTTCAGGAATGAATGGAAATGATTTGTTTTCGATTATTACACTACAAACACAGTTCATTTCTATTTTCAGATTGTAATGGAAAATTTGCAGAATGAATACCCGCGTAATGCCAGGTTTGCTGCACAAACGTCCTGCGTATTCTTTATTCGAGCTTTTAGTGCAAAACATTTACACAATCGTTGAGTTGTAGAACTTCGGTACTTATGCTAACTAAACTAACATTGACTTAAAACTATTGTGACTTAGTTGTGTATTAACTATCGGGTTTTGAGACTGTGAACATGTATACATTGGAAATCATTGTTATTAGCAGTTGCAGTAGTTTTGTATACAGACCACACAGCTCATCAAATGAACACCTGAGATAAAACTTCCTCTTATATTCAGTAATATTTACGTAATTGTGTAAGATCCTTGCGTCATGACTGAACAAATCACTGAATATAAATTGTAGCTATCCGCTGCTCTGAATACAGAACAGCACAATGTTTCCCAACACAATGCCGTGAGTACGCTAGTACAGTCGACATAACGACGGTAATTAATATACGTATAAGGTAAACATATATCGTAGCTACAGGTAATCAGAACCTGTGCAAAATTAATAAACAGTAGCTGTTCCTTAAACGCATTAGACAATGTCTGAACCTGGCCATAATAACGATCTGGCTTACCTGTGCAACATCGGAAACTTAGATCTACTCGGTAAGGCAGGTACAGTCATCTACAACAAGATGAGAATTAAAAAATTACGCTGGTTTCGTAAATAAAGCTCGCTAAGTGCAACACGAGCAAGCTAAGTGCCAGCACATCACATCACGCGATCTGCGGTGCGTGTCCGGATAATCTTAATTTAGGAAACCTTTAATAGGTAAGTGGGATATGAAGGTCCAGTAACGAATAACTTGAAACTATTGTGATTTAGTTGTGTATTAATTATAGGAATTTCAAAATGTGAGTTGTACGCAGAATGAGATTTTTCCTTCTGCAGCGGAGTGTGCACGGATATGAAACTTCCTGGCAGATTAAAACTGTGTGCCTGACCGAGACCCGAACTCGGGACCTACGCCTTTCGCTGGCAAGTGCTCTACCATCTGAGCTACCCAAGAACGACTCACGCCCCGTCCTCACAGCTTTACTTCTGCCAGTATCTCGTCTCCTACCTTCCAAACTTTACAGAAGCTCTCCTGCGAACCTTGCTGAACTAGCACTCCTGAAAGAAAGGATATGCATTGTGGATCAGTGTTATTAATGACTGCATTAGTTTTGAATTACAACAGAAAAAATGGCTCTGAGCACTATGGGACTTCTGAGGTCATCAGTTCCCTAGAACTTAGAACTACTTAAACCTAACTAACCTAAGGACATCACACACATCCATGCCCGAGGCAGGATTCGAACCTGCGACCGTAGCGGTCGCGAGGTTCCAGACTGTAGCGCCTAGAACCGCTCGGTCACCCCGGCCGGCGAATTACAACAGAACGCTCATCAAATGAACACTTGAAATAAAACTTACTCTTATATTCAGTACTTTAAAAAGAAAAGGGTAAAGAGTGATGTGATTCTTTCATGCATGATATATAGTGGTTAAACTGGCAGTGCTCTGGTAACCAAGACATAAGCTACAATGCTGAGAAAGGTAAAACTGAAAATGTTCTCTGAATGCAACATTCCGTTTCCTGGAATGCCAGTGTTCGCGAATGGATTGCCAGATATTACCTTGTTCGATATGTTCGAAGCTTCAGCAACTGCATTCCGCAATGAAGCCTTCAGGCCAGCACAATCCAAGAGAACAAATCCGATTGTACCAACGCTCAGAAAAGCTCACCAGTGCGTACTGA
This sequence comes from Schistocerca serialis cubense, assembly GCF_023864345.2. Classification (NCBI taxonomy): domain Eukaryota; kingdom Metazoa; phylum Arthropoda; class Insecta; order Orthoptera; family Acrididae; genus Schistocerca; species Schistocerca serialis. The sequence continues at coordinate 330,286,200 of NC_064646.1, read as the reverse complement.
CTATGTGGTATTGTCCAGAATTCGTGATGCTGCACCAAAGTCGGCAACGTGGATCGATACCGCAGACATTAGGAAGGACTCGATGCAAACCACAAGGGTGTATGGGAGGTGCTCCTGAGGACCACGCCTCCCTTTCAGCATAGCAGCGCCCTCACAGTGAGTTCAATATAGAGTCGAGCATGCAAGATCTCAGCCCTGTTCGAGACCTCAGCTGCAGCAGTCAACAGCATCGTTAAAGTTTCTGATGCGACGAACTTTAGTGAAGAGTGAACAGTGTACTGCAACAGAACAGGTTGTTAATCTGTGTATCAGTGACAGCTATAAATTATCCAATACTCCTGCAGCTAAGACGTGTGTCAAAGGTAAATAAACCTTTCATTCGTTTATGAAATAATGTGAACTAATATTTCACATATACTAGTTTGATGAGCCTTCTCACAGAGCTGTCAAAAAACCCGCAGTTATGGCAGAACGGAAGTAGTTTTGTCTGGTCACAACAGAGTACTCGATATCAATATAAACTTTGGAATCCAAAGACTCCTCTGTCTACGACAATACAGAAACCTTAGAAAGTGATAAAAGCCTTTATAGAATTTCGCAGTATTTGAAAGAAATTATCAGTACATTAGATTTTTTTTTTTTTGTCTCCCTACTTTGAGTGAGGAACTAGCAGTCAGACGCATGCTGAGTACACAGTGAGGCTCTTAAATCCAGAAAATTATTTTTTAAAGCAAATTTATTAAAATAAAATACAAATGAAACTGAAAATCCTTTTACATATAAGTAGTGGTGTCTTTCAAGGGTAGGATTACTCTATTCAGTCGCTATGACCACCTCCAATTTTGTCCTGAAGCGATCGCCCACACTCTTTAAAATAGCGCTGTCCATATTTGCGAATGCTGCTTCGATAGCGATGCGTAGAGATGTGACGTTATATCCTATTGGTAACTCTTTCGACTACGCTCCAAACATGGTAGTCGAGAGGGTTCAAATCTGGACTATTTGGGGACCAGAGCTCCTTTGACCAGAACATGTCATTGTTGTTCTAGTGCCATCTGACTCATTGTTCGTCGCTGACATTCAATACTGGCGCCAGTTCCCTCAGCGATTGCCCCGGGTCCTTCGAAATCAGTGCCTGAGCCTTCTCGATGACTGCCGCAGTTTGTAACAAGCGTTTCCTCGAAAGAGGTTTCCTAGCCGGGTTAGCAGAACCTACCCCAGACTTCTCCGAAGCATTATACTTGGCCACAATATCGTAAACAGTTGATCTCAGGTACCCGAAAAATCGAACTGTTTCAGTGGGCCAACGCTCAGCGCGTAAACTTTCGATAATCACGGCTCTTCAGTTGTACTCCGCACTTGTCCGTAACATCTCGGCCATTTTGAGGTTCTGACTGTTTACTAGATGCCTATGGCTTTTGAGAAGGCCAATTGCGACCTCCGGCGGAACTACGATACGACAGGTGAACTGTGAATTTACTTTCAAAACCTTTTCTTAAGAATTTACTTTATTTACTAACGATTCATCAAGAACATTAACACATTTAATGACATTACGAGAGCGTGGAAGTAGTTGCCAATGGGTAACTGATGAAAACAAATTAAATTTCTTTCAACAAATGGAAATTTTATTCCTAAAAGCCCTTTCTTAAATTTAAAAAAAAAAAAAAAAAAAAAAAACAGATTTAAAATTATAATCAGAAACCACCCTCAAAATATCAAGTTACAATTTTATTCAGAGGCAGAAAGAACAAATATTGACAGTATGAGCTTTCGGACTGAGAACCTTGCCGCTGCCTTTTGACACGGCCGTAGTCACGACCGCTCACAACAACCTCTGAAAGACTACACAGGTGTAAATCTGCAACAAACCAGATTGCTTTAAACTAAAAATTTTAACAACTCACACAAGCACACGAACTACGCACCCCGTAGGAGGAATGGAAATAGTACAAAACACTAACATTAAAAAATTAACTTGCCACCGAAGATGCAACTTGAGTTAAAAAAAAAGTCTTACGGTGGAAGGGTGGCAACTTTATATACTAAAATGACCACTTAAATAAAAACCCATGAAATGCAGTCTTACATAAAATATACAAGGTTGGCCACATATGCTCTACATTACACATATACCGCCTCTCAAGATGATAGGCAAGATAGAAACATATTTCAGGAATTCGGCTGTTACACTTCAAGCAATAAATTCGTTAACACCGAATCCGACAAACATGACAGAGGTAGCTATTAACGTACGGCAGACAGACAGACAGACAGTAACTGCCTAACAAATGCGGACGAGAGACAGACGAGCAATCTGGGGACGAGAGACTGACCAAGAAAACAAGTAGAATTTAACAAGTAAATAAAACAACATATCACGAATCACTTAACGTCTAATAAACTGCGATATCTGGCGAAGACCTGGCGCAGCACCCCCAAAACGCTCTCCCGAACCGTCCGCTGCCAGCCGCTTCAACGGATACAGGAAGGCACGCCGATCTCCCGCCCCACGGCGTCGCAGCTCGCACCGGCCAGACCGATGTCGTGGGTTGACTCCAGTTGCTCTCGTGTCGGCCGAGAAGCCACTTCCCCTCGCTATACGGCGCGGCGCACTGGATTGACGTGGCGACCTCACATGCGCCGACGCTCAAGACGGACGTCATCTTGTGTCTCAGTACGCGACCGACCAAACAATCGATCCAAGCGCCAATGACTATTGCCTGAACAAACTCGAGCAGACTGGCGGCCTAGCACACGCTAACACTCCGGACGACAACCAGACACTGACTGCCCCACACTGACCCGGCTGACCAACTGACCAGACTCGCCGCCTAGCGAGCTCATAGCGCCCTTTAAATGCACGTGAACAGGCTACCTTTCCCCTTTCCCACCAGAGGAAGACACCAAAGCTGCGATTGCCACAGCGGCGCCACCGCCGGAAACAGAGGGCAACTGCTTCAGACTACGCGCTCTTCAAAACAGCAAATTTTACCACGGCTCAAGGGAAAATTCGGATTGAAATTCGTCCTGATTTAAGCGCCGCACCCTGTAGAGGGCAGGAGCCAGGCAACCAGCACGTTCTCCCTCTGCCGCTGCCGCTGCTGCCCCACCCCCAGCAGCGACAAATCGGCCAGAGTTACGACTTCCTGCACGCCCGCCGCTCGCCCCATTATTCGCCGTTTTGCAGCGCGCGCCGCCGTTGCCGCCGCCGGCGGAAGCGATCGCACCGGCCGAGGAGAATCGATTTCCAGCGCGGCAGCGGAAAACTGGCCTGGCTGGGCTCTGCTGGGGCGGTTCCCGCGACTAATCCACGCCGACTGCCGACTGCCGCGTGCCGAATCCGCGGAGCCGCCAGCCACGCACGTGGGCGGGGGACAGGGGCCACACACACACACCCCGCATCTGGGCCGCGTGGCGCCATGGAAATGAAGTCGTTACCGTTTCCTGCCGGAAGCCGCTCGCCGCTCCGACTAGTCTCAGTTTCCTGTGCCGAGGCGTCATTCGTGTCAACTACGGGCAATTTGTCTACGGCCTGACCAATTAACTGCCGTCGCTAGTCCCACACACGGTTCCGCACCGTGTCCGGTAACATTAGTTTCTGCCATAACTTGTCTGATGTCCGCTCCCGACACGAACACGTAATCTGTAAACAAAACGTGCGGATTAGAAAGAAAGCTCGCACTTGCTTGATACGAGTTCCTTATCAGATCGCGCAGTCGTTAGCTAGCTGGAGCTTGAATTTCATTCGGAGCCAACGAGTATACGGCCCCTGTAATAAACCTGTGAGGCCACACTAAATAGTTTGTCCGCCACTGCGTTCAGGCCCCAAGTGAAATTAATACACTACTGGCCATTAAAATTGCTACACCAAGAAGGAACCCAGATGATAAACGGGTGTTCATTGGACAAAAATATATTATACTAGAACTGACATGTGATTACATTTTCAAGTAATTTGGGTACATAGATCCTGAGAAATCAGTACCCAGAACAACCACCTCTGGCCGTAATAACGGCATTGATACGCCTAGGCAATGACTGAAACAGAGCTTGGATGGCGTGTACAGGTGCAGCTGCCCATGCAGCTTCAACACGATACCACTGTTCATCAAGATTAGTGACTGGCGTATTGTGACGAGCCAGTTGCTCGGCCACCATTGACCAGACGTTTTCAATTGGTGAGAGATCTGGAGAATGTGCTGGACAGGTCAGCAGTTGAACATTTTCTGTATCCAGAAAGGCCCGTACAGGACTTGCAACATGTGGTCGTGCATTATCCTGCTGAAATGTACGGTTTCGTAGGGATCGAATAAAGGGTAGAGCCACGGGTCGCAACACATCTGAAATGTAACGTCCACTGTTCAAAGTGTTGTCAATGCGAACAAGAGGTGACCGAGACGTGTAACCAATGGCACCCCATACCATCAAGCCGGATGATACGCCAGTATGACGATGACGAATGCACGCTTCCATTTTGCGTTCACCGCGATGTCGCCAAACACGGATGCGACCATCGCGTTGCTGTAAACAGAACCTGGATTCATCCGAAGAAATGACGTTTTGCCATTCGTGCACCCAGGTTCGTCGTTGAGTACACCACCGCAGGCGCTCCTGTCTGTGATGCAGCGTCAAGGGTAACCGCAGCCATGGTCTCCGAGCTGATAGTCCATGCTGCTGCAAACATCGTCGAACTGTTTGTGCAGATGGTTGTTGTCTTGCAAACGTCCCCATCTTTTGGCTCAGGGATCGAGACGTGGCTGAAGAGTCCGTTACAGCGATGCGGATAAGGTGCCTGTCATCTTGACTGCTAGAGATACGAGGCCGTTGGGATCCAGCACAGCCTTCCGTATTACCCTCCTGAAGCCACCGATTCCATATTCTGCTAACAGTCATTGGATTTCGACCACCGCGAGCAGCAATTTCGCGATACGATAAACCGCAATCGCGATAAGCTACAATCCGACCTTTATCAAAGTCGGAAACGTGATGGTACGTATTTCTCCTCCTTACACGAGGCATCACAACAATGTTTCACCAGGCAACGCCGGTGAACTGCTGTTTGTGTATCAGAAATCGGTTGGAAACGTTCCTCATGTAAGCATGTTGTAGGTGTCGCCACCGGTGCCAACCTTGTGTGAATGCTCTGAAAAGCTAATCATTTCCATATCACAGCATCTTCTTCCTGTCGGTTAAATTTCGCGTCTGTAGCAAGTCATCTTCGTGGTGTAGCCATGTTAATGGCCAGTAGTGTAGTTAATTGAAAAGGTGCGCAACAAAGGTCTTAATTTTGTCGTGTACGACCGATAACTTCCAACAAGTATTTAAACACGCAATTGAGAATTACTAAAGTCGTCTAAAATAGTTATCACTCTCCACCGGGGACGGCTGCTGGCACTCGCAGGAGATGCAGTGTCACGTGCTGTGACGTACGCGCCACGGCCTTTCTCGTGGGCCTCGATTTTATTCATGCGACGGAATTGGTCAGGTGTAATTGAAACAAACAAACTGAATGTGTATCTGCGGAACTGAACTGTTTCAATGCGACCTCTGACGTGTCGGAATTCTTATCCTTTTTCCGTCTTTCTGGAGGTTATCTGCGGAGCTTACAAAGAACCAGTCGAAAGTAGTGTAACTGTTTAGCGCAGTACTTCTCACGATCCGGCGGGCGGATCTGGTAGTTTTTCTGAAAGTAAACTGCGGGAACATTTTTTATTGGAATTGTAGTCGTGACAAGTTTAACGCTGACTCGCGGATTTATCCGAGGCCACCGACCAGAGCGGTACCGAGGGAATCCTGCGCTCCTGGCAGAAGGAGCTCGTGGCAGTTCTGCAGAGTTACACTCGCGCAATAATGGAATTTTTAAGTACGTCTACGGAGTCGACGACACAGCAGGTAGTTTTTTGCATTCGTGGTCGTTGGCTTCGGCAACTGACAGTCACATTCCAACCTACAGCGCGTTTAAAGTAAGTTGTGATTTTTTGCAGTTTAGTACGGAGCAAGTGGAGGGAAGTACAGTTGGCAGCGTAAGTTCAGCGCGTCAGCAGGTGACCACATTCTCGCACATTTTATAGTCTAATTCGCCAGCTTCATTTCGTTAGTAGCCATAGTTATTGTGATATTTCGATAGTAGGTAAACTACTGCAAGAAATTGTTAGTTTGCCGTGAAAAATAGGCGTCGCTATGAATTTGTGTTTGGTAAGTGTTACGTTACATGTTGCTGCGTATTAAATGTAGATAATATATTATATTATTCTTTAAACTTGGAAGGATAGCGCTGCCTTTCCGATCTCTAGAAAATGGGATGTATGTAAAGCGCTCCGTCACGAACTCGAGTGCAATGGAAAAAAACTAAAATTAAACAGTCATAGCCGCCCAGTGTGGCCGAGCGGTTCTAGGCGCTTCTGTCTGGAACAGCGCGACCGCTTCGGTCGCAGGTTCGAATCCTGCCACGGGCATGGATGTGTGTGATGTCCTTAGGTTAGTTAGGTTTAAGTAGTTCTAAGTTATAGGGGACTGATGACCTCAGATGTTAAGTCCCATAGTGCTCAGAGCCATTTGAACTATTTGAAATATTCATAAATTACTCGTTGCTTTTACATGGTCTGAGATATCGAACAAAATTTTGGCAAACGATAGCGACCAAAGACGAGAGTGCTTTGCTATATGATTAATATGCGAAATTTCGATATCTACCGCGATATTCAAGCGACTACACATTTTTTCAATGTAACAATGTAACCATGGAGGGCCATCGATAGCTGGTGAAACGAGAACTGTTGTAGGTTTTGTAATAACATAAGTAAAGAAATTAGACGTTTGAATTATACTGAGAATGGGCCATTTCATAAACTGTTCACCTAAATTGCACTCATTTGTTAGTCTAATAGTATACTATTTCAGGATTCTATCGCAGTTTCAAATGCATTAGAATTTTAGTGAGATGAATATTTCTAAACTCTGCTGTGTTTTAACAAAAGAAGCAGATTTCAACATGGCAGTAAAAGAAGTTACGTATTCCTCAAAATTCGTCACATTCCTCCATCAGTCAATATCTCCTCAACTACCTTCTTGGTATGGCTGACAATTCAAGACCAGTCTTGTCGCGTAACATTTGCAATAGCTTCTTTTGTCAGCATTGCAACCTCAGTTAGCCTAAACTTCTTCTTGTTTTATGCCACATTACCTTTCACCAACGTCCGTATACTCCAGTTGTATTTAAATGAGCATGATACAGAGGAAGCCTGATCAAACTATGCCCTTTACTGTTAGCCTGTTCGTCGAAGTGGCAGAAAGTTTTGGCTTTTACAGCACTACAGGTTCCATTAACTTCGCCTTATACATGCTAGGTTCAACTTTATCTCATGGAACATTTCTTTGTACTCGGAGCAAAATATCCGTTTTCCTCCATTGCATTGTTGGAGCTTTATGCATCACAAGAGAGTAGTACGGCGTTTCGTCCATTACTACTGCTGAATTGCATGGAGCTTTTTGCAGCAGAATGTTATCTTCCCAGGAGGAGAACGTATTGTTGTACAACACTAAGACACTTTTATTGCAAATCTTGTAATCAGATGTGCTGCACTGTTGTTATTATTGCAATGCCAGAACAAAGCACATGTTCTCAATACCTGACAGCTACAGAACACTTCAACACCAGAAAATACTGCTTTACGAGAGATGAGGAACGTCGATGCATCTAATGCATTACACCACGTGGCACTGATAATTCATCGTATGGCAACAGGGATGCTTTACCAGCCGAACCGCTGGCGGAGTGGTAGAGCAAACCGGCTCGCCATTGGTGTTAGCTGGGCAACGGTGTCACGCCCCCTCCGGTCAGCCGAACGTCAGAAGTCGCAACTAATTTTAAACGCACTATAACATAGACCACTGGCTAAGCTCCAGACAAGTCTTGTGCGCACACTCACCTGTGAAAAGCCGCTTATCCCAGCAAGAGCCCTAGGCTCCGCAGAAATGTGTCTCTGCAGAAGAATCCCAACTTTGGCACAACTACCAAAGATGCTATACCCTTCCCCTGCTCGCTTCCCATAAAATAACTTCCTGCAGTTTTTTCTGGACAGCTTTGACAAGTTTTACAATTTTGAAATTAGCTTTAAAAAAGATTTTGTACAACGAAACAGAGTGTTCGGTGGTATTTGATACAAGAACAAAAGACGTTAAATGTTGGCACAGCGATTAGCAATAAAAACTAAAGACTTCACTCCTGGCTGGCACAACAACAACAAAATTCCCAGTACATAAAAAAAAGAATGTTCAAATGTGTGTGAAATCTTATGGGACTTAACTGCTAAGGTCATTAGTGCCTAAGCTTACACACTACTTAACCTAAATTATCCTAAGGACAAACACACACACCCATGCCCGAGGGAGGAGTCGAGCCTCCGCCGGGACCAGCCGCACAGTCCAGGACTGCAGCGCCTTTAGAACGCTCGGCTAATCCCGTGCGGCCCCAGTACATCAATAACGCATACTTACAGTGGTCTTACGACATCAAATGGTTGAACAATGCCAATGCAAACGATGACCAACGGCAGGGCATACTTCCCATTTTTTTTTTTTTTTTTCACACGCTGTTTCATTTCAGATGAACAGAGTACAAGTACAACACTACAAACTGCTGTAATATTATAGATCTTCAACTGCACACATACTCCGCAAACCAGCATATTTTGCACGGCAGAGGGTAACTCCCTCTCCTGTTCCACTCCGGAATGGAGGGAGGGAAATTGACTGTCCTTATGCGTCCGTACGAGTCCGCATTTCTTTTATCTTGTCTTTGAGGTCTTTCTGCAAAATATATGTTGCCAGCTGTACAATCGTTCTGCATTCAGAGGCAAATGCCGATTCTCCAAATTTTCTGAATCTATTTCGCGCGAAAAACATCGCCTTCTCTCCACGGATTCCCATTTGAGGTCATAAAACATCTCCGTATTACTTGCATTTTGATCGAACCTACCGCTGACAGATGTAGCAAACGCCTCGGAGTTGCTTCGATGTCTTCCCTTAATCCGACCTGGAAAAGATCCCAAACACTCGAGTAGTACTCAAGAATTGGCCGCACTAGTATTCCATATGCGATCTCTGCCATATATGAATTGCCATTGCCTAAACTTTTCCCAATGAACCGAGCTCGACTATGCGCCCTCCCTAATACCGAACTTTCGTTCTAATTCCATTTCATATTCCTTTAATCGCCGGCCACTGGTTCGAATCCTGCCCCGGGCATGGATGTGCGTGATGTCCTTAGGCTAGTTAGGTTTAAGTAGTTCTAAGTTCTAGGGGACCGATGACCTCAGATGTTAAGTCCCATAGTGCCCAGAGCCATTTGAACTATTTTTTTGAAGATATTTAATCGACGCGACCCTGGCAAACAGCGCACCATTAATGCTGCATTACAGTATCATCAGTATCATATCAGTTAATTCATTTTTTCCGATTTAGGGCAAGCTGCCATTCACGACACCAATTACAAACTCTGTTCAATTCGTCTAATTCATCCTGTATCCTCCTATAATCACTCAACGACTACTCTTCCTAATACCCTGCAACGTCATTAGTAAACAGCGGCAGATTGCTTCCCACGCTGTCCGTCAGCCACAGATAGCTTAGTCTCGAATTATTTTTTATTTACACAACAGATAGTACCAACCGAAACTTGGAAGCAGCAACAGCGCCTGTATTAAATGTCCCCTCCACATTTTAGCGTTCGTGCATCAGTCGGTAAAAACGAAAGAGTTAACAGAGTCACTTTGTTGTCAGTGTCCGTCTGACCCTTTTTTTTCTCAGAAACGGGTAGACGCATCAAGATGAAATTTACATTGCATGCTAAGGTCTACGGCCCATTGACGGTATAAATTACACTCAGGTTCAGAAAAAAAATAGAACACCTTGAAAGACTAGGGATATGACGTTCATATTCACAGGATGTGTACATTAGTATGTTCTGCAGAATTGCTTAGCATTTCACATACCTCGGTTCAGCATGTGCCCTGTTGCCTAGTAGGCACAGGATCCGCCATGGCTGCTGATGACTTGTTCCATGCGTGATGGCATCGACGCCTATAAGGCGCGAATGGCATCCTTTACTGTAGCCATCCATGCCACATTCACCTAGTTCCAAAGTTCATCTGTGGTGGTAGGCACTGGGTCACAGCGCTACACCCTTCGTTTCACTATATCCCACACATTTTCGACTGGCGACAAGTCTGATAATCTGCTTGGCCAGGGCAAAAGGGTGACTCTTGTGACACCAAGAAGGCGCGTGCTCGTGCAGCAGCATGTCGTGGTGCATTGTCTTGCTGAAAAATGGCATCTGGGGTGTTGTACAGAAAGGTTATGGCGACAGGTCGCAGGATGTCGTTCACCTAGGTCACACTGGTCACAGTGCCCTGGACACGCACCAACTGTGATTTGCAGTTGTACCCAACAGCATCCCACATCACAAGGCCTTCAGTTGGCGCTGAGTGTCTTGAGCAAATGCGGTCACTGTGGTGCCGCTCTCCCTGTCTCCAGCGAACCAAAAAATGCGGTCATCATTTTCAAAAAAACAGAACCTGGATTCGTCAGAAAACGCTATCTAACACCATTCCTGTCACCAGTGACGTCGTTCCATACACCATTGCCTTCTAGCATGTTCCTGCACATTCGTCAAAGATAGACGGAGAAGTGGACGACGCGCACGTAAGCTGTGCCGCAATAAACGGCGACGGACTGTCACCCCTGATAGTGTATGATGTGTTAGACTATTACACCAGAGCCGAGGAGGACGCAGATCTGTCCTGCAGTGCCATGCGGATGAGTTGTCGATCTTCTCAGATGAGGGCAGGGGGGGGGAGGGAGGTGTTAGGGTGTGGGTGGTGCGACCTGACCCATCTCGTCGTGTTCTACGGCGTTCCGTGAACCATTCCGCACCGCCGAAACACTCCGTCCCACACGAGCAGCAATTCCTCGGATGGGTGCATCATATTGTGTCATGCCAATAATATGCCCTCCTTCAGACTCCCTGATTTGACGGTACGGTTTGCGCACACGTCTGCGAGGCATACTGCACGTCTGCTCAACTCACACTCATCCATCACCTTCAGTTTATCGCGACAACGAGAACGGCAGGCACATTTTACCGAGAGGTCGTGTTGCTATATCGATGGTGACCTTGAATCCACGGGCCGACATGGTTCGAATGGTAATCATTTCTGTAGAACATACTAATATACACTCCTGGAAATGGAAAAAAGAACACATTGACACCGGTGTGTCAGACCCACCATACTTGCTCCGGACACTGCGAGAGGGCTGTACAAGCAATGATCACACGCACGGCACAGCGGACACACCAGGAACCGCGGTGTTGGCCGTCGAATGGCGCTAGCTGCGCAGCATTTGTGCACCGCCGCCGTCAGTGTCAGCCAGTTTGCCGTGGCATACGGAGCTCCATCGCAGTCTTTAACACTGGTAGCATGCCGCGACAGCGTGGACGTGAACCGTATGTGCAGTTGACGGACTTTGAGCGAGGGCGTATAGTGGGCATGCGGGAGGCCGGGTGGACGTACCGCCGAATTGCTCAACACGTGGGGCGTGAGGTCTCCACAGTACATCGATGTTGTCGCCAGTGGTCGGCGGAAGGTGCACGTGCCCGTCGACCTGGGACCGGACCGCAGCGACGCACGGATGCACGCCAAGACCGTAGGATCCTACGCAGTGCCGTAGGGGACCGCACCGCCACTTCCCAGCAAATTAGGGACACTGTTGCTCCTGGGGTATCGGCGAGGACCATTCGCAACCGTCTCCATGAAGCTGGGCTACGGTCCCGCACACCGTTAGGCCGTCTTCCGCTCACGCCCCAACATCGTGCAGCCCGCCTCCAGTGGTTTCGCGACAGGCGTGAATGGAGGGACGCATGGAGACGTGTCGTCTTCAGCGATGAGAGTCGCTTCTGCCTTGGTGCCAATGATGGTCTTATGCGTGTTTGGCGCCGTGCAGGTGAGCGCCACAATCAGGACTGCATACGACCGAGGCACACAGGGCCAACACCCGGCATCATGGTGTGGGGAGCGATCTCCTACACTGGCCGTACACCACTGGTGATCGTCGAGGGGACACTGAATAGTGCACGGTACATCCAAACCGTCATCGAACCCATCGTTCTATCATTCCTAGACCGGCAAGGGAACTTGCTGTTCCAACAGGACAATGCACGTCCGCATGTATCCCGTGCCACCCAACGTGCTCTAGAAGGTGTAAGTCAACTACCCTGGCCAGCAAGATCTCCGGATCTGTCCCCCATTGAGCATGTTTGGGACTGGATGAAGCGTCGTCTCACGCGGTCTGCACGTCCAGCACGAACGCTGGTCCAACTGAGGCGCCAGGTGGAAATGGCATGGTAAGACGTTCCACAGGACTACATCCAGCATCTCTACGATCGTCTCCATGGGAGAATAGCAGCCTGCATTGCTGCGAAAGGTGGATATACACTGTACTAGTGCCGACATTGTGCATGCTCTGTTGCCTGTGTCTATGTGCCTGTGGTTCTGTCAGTGTGATCATGTGATGTATCTGACCCCAGGAATGTGTCAATAAAGTTTCCCCTTCCTGGGACAATGAATTCACGGTGTTCTTATTTCAATTTCCAGGAGTGTATATGTCTAGTGAATCTGAATATCCTTTCTCTAGTCGTTCAAGTGGTTCTGTTTTTTTCTGAGCATGGGTGTATTTAAGCTTCTAACTCAACGCAAAATGTTCAAATATGAGTTAAACCTTACGGGACTTAACTGGTAAGGTCATCAGTCCCTAAGCTTACACACTACTTAACCTAAATTATCCTAAGGACAAACACACACACCCATGCCTGAGGGAGGACTCAAACCTCCGCCGCGATCAGCCGCACAGGCCATGACTGCAGCGCCCAAGACCCCTCGGCTAATCCCGCGCGGCTAGCTCAAAGAAATCAGAAGATACGGCCATATATGTCACTTATTTTTATATTGACAAACTCACTCATCAGAACTTAAAGATGAACTGTCTACACAAATCTCGAGAAACCAGGTCCAGCGGTAAAGCGCGGGTCTGCAAGCAAGTTGCGGGATCGAATTCCTGTCGGAATACGGATTTTTCAGTCTTCGTTTTCACGAGAGTTTACACCTCAACGAGGTGACGAGTCGCTAGACACAACATATGTCGGATAATAAGTCCAAGCAACCGATCCCTTCTTCTAGTCAGATTGTGCGACAGATTTGGTTCCTCCCCATCACTGTTCAGTACCTCCTTGTTAGTTACAGGATCTACCTATCTAATCTTCAGCATTCTTCTGCAGCACCGCATTTCAAAAGCCTCTATTTTCTTCTTGTCAAAAATGTTTATTTTTCGTGTTTCACTTCCGGACATGGCTACACTTCCTACAAATGCCTTCAGAACAGACTTCTTGTCATTTAAACCTATACTGGATGTTAACAAATTTCTCTTCTCCCGGCACATCTTTCTTCCCGCTGCCAGTCTACATATTACATCCTCTTCGATCGTCATCAGTTATTTTGCTGCACAAATAACATGACTCATCTGCTACATAAAGTATATCGTTTGCTAACCTAACTACCTCACCAGTAGCTGATTTAGTATGACTACATTCCATTATCCTCGTTTTGCTTTTGTTGATGTTCATGCAATATCCTTCTTTCAAGACACTCTCCATTCTATTCAACTGCTCTTCGAAATCATTTGCTGTTCTGACGGAATTACAAAGTCATCAAGAAACATCAAGATTTTTATTTCTTCTTCCTGGAGTTTAATTACTATTCCAAATTTTTCTTTGGTTTCCCTTACTGTTTTCTCAACGTGCAATTTGAATAACATAGGCTACAACCCTGTCTCACTTCTTTCTTAACAATTGCTTTCCTTCCATGCACCTCCACTCCTATAAGAGCGGTGTGTACAAAAGGGGACAGACTTGTTCCTAACAGAACACAGCATGATAAGAAAAGAATATCTCGGATTCAAGAAATAACTTTCGGTGGAGCTACAGTCTCTGCGACCAGGAGAACATATTACCAAGAATCTCAGTCTCCCGAAGCACACTCCAGCGATCTTCTTGGACTGTGAACATAATTACGACGAACTATGGAAGGAGAATTTAATCAAGAAGATAACTCAAACAACCGTCCCACACTGTATACAGGAATAATTGACAGTGTCTTAAAAGGAAGAAAAATCAACATCAGTTATGATAACAAATTACCTAACACCAAAGCGCTGGCACCAAAAATGGCGCGAGCCTTTTTAGCATTTACAATAACGACCTCCCAGCTGAACAAGGCATCAAACTAGCGCAGTACTCAGATGATAGAACATTGTTTTTAGATGTAGGACAGCATTCGTTCACATTGGTATGCTCCAGATACAACTGCAACTAGTTTGAAGATTGTGCAGCACAAATGCAAGAGTTCTGAACACTAACAAAATAACTGCGCCATATTTTTCAAAAAGTCAACCACAACCGCGTTAGCTAACGATGAGTGACAAACAGATACTCTGCTCGAACCGGGTAAAATATGTGGTCTAAACTCTTAGATACAGGTATCTTTTTCATTGTCGTAACACAGAAAAAAAGAATGTCTATGAAAGTGGCATAGGCTCTAGCTGCGTGTTTACCAGTATCGACAGTTCTTCCATCCCTGCATTAAGTCAGCAAGGCATGGGGAATCGCATCCGATACACAAATCACGCTATTCCGGTCAGTCGAAAACAAATTTCTGAGATGAATACCAAGGGTCTCTATGTGCGAGAAATGCACGAAACCCAAGAGGTAGACGATCTGAAAACAAATACTCAAATAAAATACCTATAAAATTTATTACATGTCATCCAGCTTAAAGTCCGCCCCGATAGCTGAGTGATGGATTGCCGTCCTACGGGCCCGGGTTCGATTCCCAGCTGGGTCGGGGATTTTCTCCGCTCAGGGACTGGGTGTTGTGTTGTCTTCATCATTTCATCCCCATCTGGCGCGCAGGTCGCCCAATGTGGCGTCGAATGTAATAAGAACTGCACCAAAGCTGCCGGACCTGCCCCACAAGGGGCCTCCCGGCTAATGACGCCAAACGCTCATTTCCATTTCCATCCAGCTTAAAAATACGAGGGTTAGTCAAATGAAAACCTTAAATTTGTAATAACAAATCGGAATTTCGCGCCGTTATTCTGTAAGTTGGTAATCGTGCAACAAACAGCGTGCAGAATGGCCTGTAGGTGGCAGCATAGAACAGATGGACACATACCGTCGCAGTATCAGTATAAAGATGGCCGCCCCACTTGCGACTTGCATCAAGGAAGAACAGCGTTCTGTTATTCGGTTTTTGCGTATTGAAGGTGTGAAACCTACTGAAATTCATCGACGAATGAAGGTTCAGCACAGTGATGCATGTTTGTCACAGCAGGAAATCTACGAATGGACTAGGAAGTTCGCAAATGGTGTGACTTCAGTAGAAGATGCTCCTAGTCCAGAACAGGCACAACGAGATGCTCAAACCACAGAAGACTGTAGCAGCTGACGCCATAGTGAAGGAGAAACCGCCGAGTGACACTGAATGACACCGCACCATGTTTACGGATCAGTCATGGGTCAGCACACTACGTTGTGCATGATGTGCTCCAGTTTCACAAAGTGTCTGCAAGATGGGTGCCACGGCAGCTGACTCCTGAAATGAGAGAACGACGTGTTTATGCTTGTGAAGAACTTCTTCGGCGCTTTGAACGAGAATGTGATGGCTTCCTTGCAAGAATCGTTACGGGGGACGAAACCTGGGTTCACTTCCACCAACCGGAAACGAAGAGTGCGAGCAAGGAATGGCGCTATTCCTCATCACCAAAACGAAAGAACTTTTGAACAGAACCATCAGCAGGGAAGGTTATGCTGAGTCTCTTTTGGGACGAAAAAGGCATCATTTTGGAGCATTACATGCCTACAGGGACCACTGTCACCAGTGCATCATACACAGATCTGTGGCCTGCAGTCAAATCAAAGTGACGTGGATTGCTGTCAGCAGGTGCCCTTTTGCAACGCGACAATGCAAGGCCCCACACTGCCCGTACAACAGTTGCAACAATCACAGACCTGCATTTTGAGTGTCTTCCTCATCCACCATACTCAGCAGACCTTTCCCCAAGTGATTTCCATATGTTCGGACCACTCAAAGACGAAATGGAAGATGTTCGGTTCTTATGAAGAGATACGCCACGCGGTGCATGAGTGGTTGCGCGGACTACCAAAAGAATTTTTTTCTAAAGGAATTTATGCACTTCGTAAGCGCTGGAGGACTTGCATTGAGCGTGGGGGAGATTATGTTGTAAAGTGACACAGCTTTGTACCACTTCTGCACAATAAATAATATTTAAAAAAATATTTAAGGTTTTCATTTTACTCACCCTCGTACTATCCTAGTAGTGAGTAAAATCCACGAATCTAAAGCTAATCATCAAAATAGACACAATGTGCTAATGAATCTCAGTACAATTATATAGGCAGATTCGTTCTTTCAAGCCCTCGAAGCGCTATATCAGTTGGGGTGGTAGGGCTTAAATGATGAATAAAAAGTTTCCTAAAATTTTATGTATCAAAAACTGTCAGGGAGCAGAAGCGACGGCACATCGAGCAGTGCCAGCGAAAAAAAAAGTGGTGTCAGAACCTAACAGAGTTGAAAAGAGCGTCATTGTCGGTCTCCACTTGACCGAGTGGCCGAACTGTGTAGTATCTAGATATGTGAGGCATTGGGATGTGACAGCGGCGCGATGTTGGACTGTATAGGGACGTGAGGACAGGCATAACCGTCGACAAGGCTCCGGGCCACCACGTCTGGTCACTACAAGGAGGGATCGCCGTATTGTGCACCAAGCACATGGCAACACCTACACATCTGCGTCCACCTTCCGAGAACAAGTAATGGACTTCCTAGAACATTCTGTGCCGTCCCACGCCTTTGGCAGTCGCACTAGAGAACTGTCGTCCGGTGAGTGGGCTACCGTTAACACCTCACCACAAATGGTTGTGTTCGGAGTCGTTCCGTGACCAGGGGGCATGGACTGCTGATTATTATCGTCGCATTATGTTCAGCAATGAATCGCGATGCTGCGCTACCTCGGATGACCGCTGACGACGAGTATGGCGGTGACATTTGGAGATGTTCTATTCTTCCAATGTTTTCGAGAGGCACAGTGGCGTTGCTGTTGGCATCATAGTTTAGGGGAGCCATTGAGTATGATTTCCTGGTCCTCTTTTTCTTGCCATTCATGAGACAGTTTTCCGATTGCATTTTTCTATAGGACAATGCTGATCCACACAGAGCACACGTGTCTCTGAGCTGTTTCTGTGAAGCTGAGGTACTCCCGTGGCCGGGAAGATCCCCAGATCTGTCCCCCAACGAACTCGTGTGGGATCAGCCACCACCACCTAGAGACAAGGCCGCGGCGCGAAATTCATAGCGGGTCGTGACGTCACTCCAAGCAGGCCACCATGTTGTGCTTCGAAGCGTTTGTTTATCTACACGTTTGTTGGATCGAGTGCTATATTCGTGCTTTAAACTAGCGATTATAGAGTTTACGTGTAGTGAAGCTACTGTGAACATGGTTTACAAATGTTGTGTGCCAAGGTGTCGTGGGAATTCCGGAACTGGACCGAAAGTAATGTTGTTTTCCTTTCCGAAAGATGCGAATCTGCGTTGGAAATGGCTTTCAGCGATTCATCGGGACAATTTCCAACCCACTGAGAACACGAAGGTATGTAAAAACTATGTACCTAGTACAATTACTATTATTTTTCTGCTGGAATATCTTGCATTTTGGATACATTTGACTAAAAATATGAGCAAAAGTTCGCAGTAAATAGGCCTAGTATTCGTTTTAAGCGGCTTTATTTTGATTTTGAAAACGAAATATAAATTTGTTGCTCGTGTTACTTTTTATTCGTGTTTAAATTTCTCTGCAGTTCGTATTTTGTTACGCATTACCGATACGTTTTATTCTGTATTTGTGAGTGGGTGTTGTTTTTCACTCTCGCATTAGTTAGCATGAGTGTTAACGAATGTTGAAACTGCTGTTTTCATGTTTAAAAAGCGATCTCTCTGTATGAAGCATATCTGTGTTGTTTTTCTGTGTGTTAGTTTTTCCTGTTAGACATTCACCAACCCACGATCAAATAATTATCTTTCAACCTAACCTAAATTCAGGTTACAATGCAGACTAGGTGTTTTCACAAACAGATTTCAATGGCGTTTTGTATCACTTGAGCCGCCTCATATAACGACATTCTCGTTAATAACGCATCCAGTTACTTAATCTGTCCGGTATTTTAAATGATTCAGATGGTTAATTGAAATGACAAGTGTCATTTAGTTCATACAGCACAGCATGGCACGGAATGTTTAGTTGATATCTTCTTAACATATTTCCAGTTGGATGGTCATGACTGTCTTACTGAGGTGTGTCATTTATGTTGGCACCTGTTCAACTTTATTTTGTGTTTCGCATGCGTTTGCTTTGGAGTTGTTGTTCTATCTAAACATGAAATTTGTGCTAGGCATATATCAAGACCCTCATTCAGTGTTACCTGCAATGACGCAGTTTTAATATGTGCTGGCATAAAAACATCCACAGTGAAATAGTATTCTGCAGCTGTTGATATCTCTTATACCATGACAATGAAGAAACTTTAAAGTCAAAATTATAAAATAATTGCTATGTTAACATGCAGAACCCCACAGATTACTGAAATTTGGTGCCACTTAATCCATAATAGGAACTTCAATCTTATAGTTCCATAAATATCACAGTACTGCTGCAACACAAGTAGTTCACAGGTATATTCATCATACACTGATGCCTGGTGAGGTATGCTCCTAGTTCTTATAGTACTAATTAATAAAAGAATATTTAAATGGAATATGCATGTTGTTGTAGAACATGGTATATTGCTGTTAGGCCTAAATAATTTGTGTACTTCCACTAAGGTGTGACCTGTCAAGCTGATATTGGTGGAAAATGAATGAGTATCCAGTGTTTTTTACTTTCATATACAGACACACATCTCTAGATCATACTGTATATTGTACTGACTCACACTACTTTGTTTTAGGTTTGTGAACTTCACTTCACCGAATCTGACATCTGCCGGAATACGGAATGTTATGATGAAGTGAAAGGCACAAAGCTTACTGTCAAGCTTTCAAGACCAAGGCTTAGAGAGGGTGCTATCCCATCAGTGTTACCAGGCTGCCCAAGCTATTTGTCTACTCCATCCACCAGCTCTCGAGAAAGTGCAGAGGAAAGGAGAGCTATATTGGATAGTAACCAAAACAGAGTATGATTCGAGGAAGTTATTTTCTACTTTTGAAGCATTTCTGCAGTGCCCAGAAAGAGAAACCATTCCCAGTGAATCGACCATTGTTAGGAAAAGTGACTGTGTCCTA
The DNA here is from genome assembly GCF_023864345.2 of Schistocerca serialis cubense. Taxonomy (NCBI): domain Eukaryota; kingdom Metazoa; phylum Arthropoda; class Insecta; order Orthoptera; family Acrididae; genus Schistocerca; species Schistocerca serialis. The sequence goes on along the minus strand of NC_064646.1, from coordinate 330,266,734 downwards.
TTTCTATTGCTTACTGTATTGCCTGCTCCATCTGTGTCTGTATCTGTTGTAGTGACAAATGATTTGCAGTTGTCTGCCTATCGAAGTAACACTGAGATAAGAAAGATAGGCAGTAGAAAAATATCACACAAACTTTCAAACATGAATGATTTGTTTACAGTATTAGAGAAAGTGAAAGAACTAGTCAGTGCAAAAGAAAATTCATTAAAAAGCCAGTGCCTTCTTATACAGGACATTTTAAATGACATTTGCAGTTCTGTAGATGAAGAAAAACAGAAACAAATTCAATTCTTAAGTGAGCAAGTTAAGTTGCTATGTAGCTGTGAGGAAAACTATAGGTTTAATCCACACTTTTCTGTATTTTGTTGTATCCTGCATTCTATCTCCCCTCATGCCTATAAATGTTTGAGGTCATCTGGCAATCTTATTCTTCCTCATCGAAGAACTTTACAGAAAATAGGTTCCTCATATACTAATGGTCCTCATAATGAACAAAATGAAGGTGCTATGCTCCTGTATATTAAGGAAAGATTTAAATCTTTGCAGGAAAGTGATTGTACCATTTGTTTAATGTTGGATGAAATTCATATTAAACCTTATTTTGATTACAAGGGAGGAAACATTGTGGGGGCAGCATTTGATAGTGACAGGGCTGCTACTACAGCATATGTCTTTATGATACAATCATTGCTGTCTTCTTTTAAAGAAGTAGTGCATGTCCTTCCAGTGAGAAACCTTGTACCTGAACAGTTATTTTTGTATGTGAAGAAAATATTATGTGGCCTTTATGACTTTGGTTTCAAAGTTATTTGTGTAGTTAGTGACAACAATGCTATAAATAGGAAATCTATGGCACTTTTTAGCCACCTCCAAAACTCAGTATAGTTTACCCACATCCAGCTAATCCAACTCAGCCACTATTTTTTATAATTGATTCTGTCCACATCCTTAAGTGTATACATAATAATTGGGTTAATCAAAAGGACTCTCAAGTTTTGCTCAGATATCCACAATTTGATGGAAGCAGTGATGATTGTCAGGTGTTAATGGCATCTTTTGAAGCATTGAGGCAGCTTAATAAGATTGAATGTAATGGTCTACTTAAGCACTCTTATGGTCTTTCTTTGAAGTCTCTTTATCCATCTTCACTTGAGAAACAGAATGTGAGCCTTGTTTTGCAGGTATTCAATGAATATGCAGCTGAAGCCGTTTCAACTGTAGGAGAACAGAAAAACTTGTTACATTACTGGACCACTGCAGAATTTATTAAAATTATACTTACATGGTGGAAAATTGTAAATGTTAAGACAGTTCACGAAGGTGTTCGACTAAATCATCTCTTCCAGTGCCCTCTGTCTTTAAGTAATAATGATGAAAAATTAGTTTTCTTGGATAAGTTTCTTGTGTGGCTCGATAAGTGGAAGGACTTAGGCCTGAAAAATAATACCCTTTCAAAAGATACACATATAGCTCTGACACACACAACCTATGGTTTGATTGAGATGGCAAGGTACTGTACTAAAGAGCTTGGTTTCACTTATTTTTTGCCTGGAAAAATTCAATCTGATTCTCTGGAAGCAAGGTTTAGCTGTTACCGATCAATGGATGGCTCTCAGGCAGAACATGTTACCACTCATGTTGAATTCAAGTACTTTTGGTAAACTGCCTGTTGCAGAAGGGTTCATCTTTAATTGTAATGATGACACAAAAGAGACTATACAAACAGACTCTGAGTTTATGGTTGACATTATGTATTTGGAGGAAGATTTCAGGCAGGCAGAATCATACCTTCCAATATTAACATATTTAGCAGGGTATTGTGTTCGCAGTGTACTGAAGAAACAGCAGTGTGATGTGTGCAGCAAATACCTTCTCTTAGACAAAGAAATGTGTCTGCATGGTGAACAACATCTTAGTTTAATCAAAAATTTGGACAGGGGGGGTCTGTTTTTCCCTCAGCCTGATGTTGTGAATGTTGTTATTTACAATTACATTACTATACAGAAATTAATATCTGCCCCTAATGAAAAAAAAATTTTGTCATCCAACAGAGGGCGCTTGTTCAAAATGTAACCATAAATGCTGTTCAGAAGAAAAGTTTCTTCTTAACAGACTTTATTTGCAGTAATGGTCACTCGGCAGATAAAATACTGAAGTTGTTAGTCAAAGCATCCACCAACGCATTATTAAATAATTACATTAAGAAAAAGAATGACACCTTTACTGCTTCTTTTAAGAAACAGAAGCTTAGCACATTTTAATTTGCGTACAGTTTACATGCTAGGACATTTATCAGGTGTCACAGGAAATTTCTATTATGTCTCACACATTCAGTTACACTGTATTTGGTCCACTGAAAGCAGAGGCAGGTTCCATAATGCATATTGGTGTAGTACCTTCAACTGAATGCACACTAATAGTCATTTGGTCCATATAGCCTGTAAGTTTTGGATAATTTGCGCCCAACAGTTTCAAATGTCAGAAGGTCACAACTGTTTCCAAGCAGACTATTCAGGTGAAGTAAATACTTTGTCCAGCACTAATGGCTAGTTTCAATCTCATCATTGTAAAATTTTATCAGTTTGTGTACACATCCATCTGTGCACCTGATACTGGCCTAAGGTTGAAACTGGGCCAGTTTTTCCTAGTAAAGTTTTTATGTCTTTCAGCTATTCTGTGCAGAATTCCTTTCAATTTTTTGATCCTTTGCTGCCCAGCAAGAAGAAATCTGTTAAAGTAATTCTGTATTAAACCTCATGTAATTCATTATAACTATGTATGTAATTAGAGGCTATTATTTTGGCATGCAGACATATAAAACTTACAGTAGAATATTACAATACTACAAAAGGGAAAGCCAAAAATGGATTTCTCCCATTTTCCTGAATCAGAATGACATCAGGGTGTTTCCTAATGTAGTTACTTCTCATAACAGCTGTTCATCTAAATTTTGATACAAGCTGTAAGTATTGTTGCATATGGGTAACATTTAGTTATTGATTTGCATATATTATTTTACTGAGACATAGTTACATTCTAGTAGTTGCTTATGCCACTCACAGTTTGGAATAGTTTAATATCAGACACAGCAGTTGGTCTCCATTCCCAAATTTGCATCTCATCCAGACTGTGACCCTTAATTTGTTACTAATCTTATTGTGGTTTTTTAACTTACGAAACCCCTTGGTAGTGTGATGCTGTGTGTCAGACGTGGACCGCACATGTGTTTAATATGCTAGAAAATTTCATAACAGCACACACTTTGGTACTGAGTGAAAGTGTGTTCTTGAACTGTTTCTGCCAGTAGCTGTAGAATCTTGTGTTACAGAAAATCACTTCACAGCATTAAAATACAGCTTTGGTGTTCCATACAGTCAGTTTAATTGAAACAGTTTATTCTAACAGGAATAATGTGAAAGGTGGTGTTTATATAGTAATTAAGGAAAAGTTCTTCCCACCTATATAGAGGGAGAGTATCCTTACAAACATTACGGAGTGTCATGTTGCTGCATTTTATTTGAATGTGTAGGACATTGTATCCTACACCATTCAGTTTAATTTGGAATCAGTGTAAACTTGTTACAGTTTTGATTTATGTTGTACATCTTTAGTTGATCCCAGAGTTAGTTCCTCTGATTTATTTTGTTTACGCTTAAGTTCATTACAAGGAAATCGGCCTACTTCTAGCTTATGTCAGGGTTTTCAACAAATGTTGCGTAGCTGTGCAGTAACAATATAAAAGAGTTCTTTCAGTTGTGGATCAGGTATTCAACTGTAATGTGAGGTTGGTCTGATATGTTGTCGTACTCAATATTACCATTACTTATTAGTTTCCAAAGACTAGCTACATTTTCACTTCGTTGAATGTCCTTCAGTAGTGCCTCATCCCAGTACACATTTATATCATGGTGCATACATTCCAACAAATGTTTGTTGCTCTATTACTATGTCTGAGTTAATACTTTTGTCAGCAACATAAGTCATTGTTAGTCACAATTATTAAATTTTATAGACAGTAAGACTGGTAATGTAACCTGTTATACGCATCTGACATGTTTTGCAACTGTCATTTTTCACAAAATACAGTATATCAAATGTATACAACTAATCGATCATTCTGAAAGTAGAAAAGACTTGCTGCCTTTTAAGATGGAAATCGTGATCTATTTCTGTAATGGAATCATGTTCTGCCCTGGATTTTGTAACAGCATTTTCAGGAAGTAGATGTACATATGACTGACTTAAATAAATTATAGTTCATCACTTCTAGTGTTTTATAATCCTACATTAACATAAACTATTAATAATTACATTATTTTAAGCATGCTGAGTACTACTGTTCTCATGTTACAGTAATCTGTCTACACATTACAAAGAATTTAACTTGCTGTAGTCACCAGCAGTGATTTCTGATCTATCCCTGGAGTTACTAAAGTGCAAATGTGAATTGTAGTGTCCCTTGTTCTGAAGTTTAATACAATTCTTAGTATTGTATACAGCATTCCCTTTTTTTTTTTTTTTTTTTTTTTTACAGGATAGCTTGATTCCCTTAATGAGTCACTGTCTCCTGCAGTCACGTAGGTAGACACTCAATGAAATTCTATTACGAAATACAGCTTCAAACAATAGAACAAATTAATCTAGAAAAAGGTTAAATTTATTATTGACATTTTTAGCGTGACACATTGTCTCACTTTAACTGCTGCAAATGTCTGCTGAAGGCTTGTAGATTTTCACTGTTGACTTATATAAAGGTCCTGTTGATAAAACTACTGTTGTTTGCAGGTCTTACAGCATGCATTTTGAACAGCTGACCATTATGGTCAGGAATACATCTAAAATTTCACTTAAACATATGTTGCTAATTCTTTTATCTGCAGAGTATTGTCAATCAGGCTTGTAAAGTTCTTTGCAACTCTTGTGAGAAAGTCAACACCTGCACACGGCTCATTACATGCTCAAAATCTGCCATATTTTTACAGGAAAGAAAATTTACATTACAATAACAACACATAATTGTTTTTGTTTCTGAGAAAAGGTGAGTTAAAAGTGACCGTTTGCTTGGGGAATGTACTGAGCTTTCCTGAGGGCGCTCTATGAACAGTTATAGAATACTTATTTAGGATACTGAAGGCAGAGGAATTTAATGTTATACACTGTATTAGTGCAGAATTTTTCAAGTGAGTGTGAATAATAGTCGTCTGTTTCAGAAAATCACAGTGCATTTTTCACAAATGTACCTTGTTTTATCATGTATATCGCAATATTATTTACATCCCGGACTCGTACGTTTTCACTGGCTATTGATAAGTACCGGTAAAAAAGAATTATAAACTATAGCTTCTGCTATATCGCGATTGATAAAGTTACGTATTTTAACCATACGGCAAAGTACTCTCCTCTTTGCGTGGTATCATTTGCCAAGATCTCGTTTCGTTATCTCCAGCGGTTTACGAGATATGAGAGGCGTTATGAATATTTCAATCCCGCGCGTTGCGATCGGAAGTGAAGTTGCTGCAGATGCTCAATTTTTTCGAGATTGGAAGCAGATATTGATCCAAAGTTTTACGAAAATTTCCAAACCTCATCTGTATTTCACACTCAGCAATAGAATGTATAAAATGCATCAAACACAAATTCATAGCGACGCCTATTTTTGATGGCAACGTTATCAAATTTGATACTCATCTGTGAAATACCACAATAGTTATGACCATTATCGAAATGATTGGCACTTCATCATGAAGCTGCCATATAAAGCTAGAAGTATTTCAGAAATTAATTATTTTTTTACGGAACAGGTTCTGTAAAACCGTTTGACAAAGATTTGCAGGCCGTGCGTCTCGAATCCTTAAGCCCAGCGCCAAGCCAACCCTGGCCCGCTTTGCGTGACGTCACAAGAGCGCGCCGCGGCCTTCTCTTTAGGTGGTGGTGGATCAGCTCGGACATCAACCCTCCTCCAGTGGAGTTTCCAAGATATCGAGGATCGAGGACCAGTTACAATAGTTGTGGGCCAACTTGCCTCAAGAGAGGATACAACGGCTTTATGATACCTTTTTCCAACCGAATCAGAGCATGCATCCAAGCCAGAGGGATGGGACGCCATACTGCGAAGTTTTTTGTAAATTTGACTCGAATCTGTAAGCAGTTAAATAACATCACATATCCTTTCAACCGCTGACGTTTCAGACTTTTCCTCCTCCCGTTCTAGTTGTTTCACCTTTTTGTCATGCATATGTTGTAAAAGAAGATTTCTTTCATTATCTCAAATACAGTTATCTGGAAAAAAATATGTTAAACGTGGGGAGTTCTGTAAGTAAAGCAACATTTTTTTCTGAAAGCAGAATGGGTTTTGTTCGACACTCCAATACATCATATTATTCCACACTCTTTTGGTTACAAAACTCCAATTTCATTGTAATGTCCGTTCAATGCGATGGCTTTATACCACCTTCCTGGGAGGGCCTGTATGGCCGTATTGCAGCACTCTGCTGGTCGACGCCAGAGCCAACGTCTTGCTGCATCAGTAACCTCCCCACCTTCCACCTATTGCTTCTCGCGGATTGCATCCTTCATTGGGCCAAACAGGTGGAAGTCGGAACGTGAGGGACGTGGGGTATAGGGTGGATGAGGGAAAACAGTCCAGTGGAGGTTTGTGCGCAGTCTTGTATGAAGTCTTCGTTGTCATAGAGAAGGAGAAGTTCGTCTGCATTTTTGAGGCGATGAACACACTAAAGTCGCTTTTTTAATTTCGTGAGACTAGCATAAAGCACTTCAGACTTGATTGCTGCACAGTGATGGAGGATATCAAACAGAATAACCCGTTCAGAGTCGCAGAAGACCGTCACCATGATCAGCTCGAAAGAGAGTGTCCGCACTTTGTACGAGGGTGAGTCAAATGAGAAACTTAATTTTTTTTAAATATTATTTATTGTGCAGAAGTGGTACAAAGCTGTATCACTTTTCAACATAATCTCCCCCACGCTCAATGCAAGTCCTCCAGCGCTTACAAAGTGCATAAATTCCCTTAGAAAAAATTTCTTTTGGTAGTCTGCGCAACCACCCATGCATCGCGTGGTGTACCTCTTCATCAGAACGGAACGTCTTTCCTCCCATTGCGTCTTTGAGTGGTCCAAACATATGGAAATCACTTTGATGATGAGAAATGGCGTCATTCCTTGCTCGCTCTCTTCGTTTCCGCCGGCGGGGTCAGGGATTTTCACCTGCCTCGAGATGACTGGGTGTTTGTGTTGTCCTCATCATTTCATCATCATCCAGGAAAGTGGCGACATTGGACTGAGCAAAGATTGGGTAATTGTACGGGCGCTGATAACCACGCAGTTGAGCGCCCCACAAACCAAACATCATCATCATCATCATCTTCGTTTCCGGTTGGTGGAAGTGAACCCAGGTTTCGTCCCCAGTAACGATTCTTGCAAGGAAGCCATCACATTCTCGTTCAAAGCGCCGAAGAAGTTCTTCACAAGCATCAACACGTCGTTCTCTCATTTCAGGAGTCATCTGCCGTGGCACCCATCTTGCAGACACTTTGTGAAACTGGAGCACATCATGCACAATGTGGTGTGCTGACCCACGGCTAATCTGTAAATATGCTGCAATGTCATTCAGTGTCACTTGGCGGTTTTCCTTCACTATGGCTTCAACTGCTGCAATGTTCTGTGGAGTCACAACTCGTTGTGCCTGACCTGGACGAGGAGCATCTTCCACTGAAGTCACACCATTTGCGAACTTCCTACTCCACTCGTAGACTTTTTGCTGTGGCAAACATGCATCACCGTACTAAACCTTCATTCGTCGATGAATTTCAATAGGTTTCACACCTTCACTACGCAAAAACCGAATAACAGAACGCAGTTCTTCCCTGGTGCATGTCGCAAGTGGGGCGGCCATATTGCGACGGTATGTGTGCATCTGCACTAGGCTGCCAACTACAGGCCATTCTGCACGCTGTTTATAGCACTCTTACGAACTTACAGGATAACGGCGAGAAATTTCGATTTGTTATTACAAATTTAAGGTTTTCATTTGACTCACCCTCGTAACATTACAGGACTCGGAGCTGTTTACAGCCGACCGGTACGCGGCAGATGGGACAGGTCTGCGCGAACTTGCGATGATCACAGACGCTTCACCCAACGACTCATCGTGCTTTTGTTCACTGCCAGGTCTCCTTAGACATCCTGGAAGCGCCTACGAATATCTGCGATGCTCTAGTTTTCTCTCGAAAGAAGCTCAATGGCAGCTCTCTTCCTGCAACGCACGTCCGTCGCAGACTGCATTTTAAAGGCTACACATGGCGCCGCCAACTATTAGAAATTCATGAAACTAGTCGTATAGTGGCTGAAGCGAGAATATTCAACGACGTCCAACGACAGATACCGCAATTTTTCAATCGAAACTAGCCGAGATAAAAAAGTGTTGCTTTACTTATTGAACACCCTCGTAGAATGTTCCTCGTTAAAGAGACCCTCGCAGTTGTAAAATAGTCATTAGCGCCTAGCTGGAGCGTAACGTCGCCCGTGCCATGCAGTGATTTGCCCCATTAAGGACACAGTGCACGCATTAGCGCGCGGGGCAACGATCAACCTGTGGCTCGTGGCTAGAGGGTGGCGACGGGGGCGCGGACACGTGTCTGAGCGCCCGCGGACACGTGGCGCGGGCGGCGCCTGTGGGAGAGCCGGCTGTCCGGGCTTCACACACGGCCGCAGGTGGCTGGGTGTCCCGCCCGCTACACACGGCACGTGTCGGCGGCGGTGTGCAGCCAGATCCGCTCCACTTCGTCACTCAGCTGCTCACTTCACTCGCACTGCTGTCTACACCTTCATCTCTAACCTTGGGGAAGTGTGTGACGGAGGGTTCGTACTGAACTAGTACTATCTACCGTCCCTACACTCCTTTCTCACACTCCCCAAGCCCTTCCTGTGCTTTTAGCTGGCCACATACGAGCGTTTCCTGCGACGGGCCACAACAGTGTGTCACTTCCGCATACACTACTGGCCATTAAAATTGCTACTCTAAGAAGAAATGCAGATGATAAACGGGTATTCATTGGACGAATATACACTCCTGGAAATTGAAATAAGAACACCGTGAATTCATTGTCCCAGGAAGGGGAAACTTTATTGACACATTCCTGGGGTCAGATACATCACATGATCACACTTACAGAACCACAGGCACATAGACACAGGCAACAGAGCATGCACAATGTCGGCACTAGTACAGTGTATATCCACCTTTCGCAGCAATGCAGGCTGCTATTCTCCCATGGAGACGATCGTAGAGATGCTGGATGTAGTCCTGTGGAACGCCTTGCCATGCCATTTCCACCTGGCGCCTCAGTTGGACCAGCGTTCGTGCTGGACGTGCAGACCGCGTGAGACGACGCTTCATCCAGTCCCAAACATGCTCAATGGGGGACAGATCCGGAGATCTTGCTGGCCAGGGTAGTTGACTTACACCTTCTAGAGCACGTTGGGTGGCACGGGATACATGCGGACGTGCATTGTCCTGTTGGAACAGCAAGTTCCCTTGCCGGTCTAGGAATGGTAGAACGATGGGTTCGATGACGGTTTGGATGTACCGTGCACTATTCAGTGTCCCCTCGACGATCACCAGTGGTGTACGGCCAGTGTAGGAGATCGCTCAACACACCATGATGCCGGGTGTTGGGCCTGTGTGCCTCGGTCGTATGCAGTCCTGATTGTGGCGCTCACCTGCACGGCGCCAAACACGCATACGACCATCATTGGCACCAAGGCAGAAGCGACTCTCATCGCTGAAGACGACACGTCTCCATTCGTCCCTCCATTCACGCCTGTCGCGACACCACTGGAGGCGGGCTGCACGATGTTGGAGCGTGAGCGGAAGACGGCCTAACGGTGTGCGGGACCGTAGCCCAGCTTCATGGAGACGGTTGCGAATGGTCCTCGCCGATACCCCAGGAGCAACAGTGTCCCTAATTTGCTGGGAAGTGGCGGTGCGGTCCCCTACGGCACTGCGTAGGATCCTACGGTCTTGGCGTGCATCCGTGCGTCGCTGCGGTCCGGTCCCAGGTCGACGGGCACGTGCACCTTCCGCCGACCACTGGCGACAACGTCGATGTACTGTGGAGACCTCACGCCCCACGTGCTGAGCAATTCGGCGGTACGTCCACCCGGCCTCCCGCATGCCCACTATACGCCCTCGCTCAAAGTCCGTCAACTGCACATACGGTTCACGTCCACGCTGTCGCGGCATGCTACCAGTGTTAAAGACTGCGATGGAGCTCCGTATGCCACGGCAAACTGGCTGACACTGACGGCGGCGGTGCACAAATGCTGCGCAGCTAGCGCCATTCGACGGCCAACACCGCGGTTCCTGGTGTGTCCGCTGTGCCGTGCGTGTGATCATTGCTTGTACAGCCCTCTCGCAGTGTCCGGAGCAAGTATGGTGGGTCTGACACACCGGTGTCAATGTGTTCTTTTTTCCATTTCCAGGAGTGTATTTTGCTAGAACTGACATGTGATTACATTTTCACGCAATTTGGGTGCATAGATTCTGAGAAATCAGTACTCAGAACAACCACCTCTGGCCGTAATAACTGCCTTGATACGCCTGGGCATTGACTCAAACAGAGCTTGAATGGCGTGTACAGGTACAGCTGCCCATGCAGATTCAACACGATACCACAATTCATCAAGAGTATTGACTGGTGTATTGTGACGAGCCAGCTGCTCGGCCACCATTGACCAGACGTTCTCAGTTGGTGAGAGATCTGGAGAATGTGCTGGCCAGGCCAGCAGTCGAACATTTTCTGTATCCAGAAAGGCCCGTACAGGACCTGCAACATGCCGTCGTGCATTATCCTGCTGAAATGTAGGGATTCGCAGGGATCGAATGAAGGGTAGAGCCACGGGTCGTAACACATCTGAAATGTAACGTCCACTGTTCAAAGTGCTGTCAATGCGAGCAAGAGGTGACCGAGACGTGTAACCAATGGCACCCCATACCATCACGCCGGGTGATATGCCAATGTGGCGATGACGAATACACGCTTCCAATGTGCGTTCACCGCGATGTCGCCAAACACGGATGCGACCATCATGATGCTGTAAACAGAACCTGGATTCACCCAAAAAATGACGTTTTACCATCCGTGCACCCAAGTTCGTCGTTGAGTACACCATCCCAGGCGCTCCTGTCTGTGATGCAGCGTCTACGGTAACCGCAGCCACGGTCACCGAGCTGATAGTCAATGCTGCTGCAAACGTCGTGGAACTGTTCGTGTAGATTGTTGTTGTCTGCAAACGTCCCCATCTGTTGACTCAGGGATCCAGACGTGGCTGCACGTTCCGTTACAGCCATGCGCATAAGATGCCTGTCATCTCGACTGCTAGTGATACGAGGCCGTTGGGATCCAGCACGGCGTTCCGTATTACCCCCTGAACCCACCGATTCCATATTCTGCTAACAGTCATTGGATTTCGACCAACGCGAACACCAATGTCGCGATACGATAAACCGCAATTGCGATTGGCTACATTCTGACCTCTATCAAAGTCGGAAACGTGATGGTACGCATTTCTCCTCCTTACACGAGGCATCACAACAACGTTTCACCGGGCATCGCCGGTCAACTGCTGTTTGTGTATGAGAAATCGGTTGGAAACTTTCATGTCAGCACGTTGTAGGTGTCGCCACCGGCGCCAACCCTGTGTGAATGCTCTGAAAAGCTAATCATATGCATATCACAGCATCTTCTTCCTGTCGATTAAATGTCGCGTCTGTAGCACGTCACCTTCGTGGTGCAGCAATTTTAATGGCCAGTAGTATATATTACCACGTTTTTATTAGGCCGCTTTCTTGTCTATTAGGTACAATTTTTCACTTGATTTTAATCTTTCTGATGAGCTACAGGCTTGAAATTTTAAACTTAGCTCAGAACTGGATGACAATGCAATATTAACGCTCTTTCCTGTCTTTCTGATCCGCCTATTGCTCGTAGGGTTGGGGTTGGCAGTGGTGGTCGGGGTGAGTGTCAAAAGGCTTGTTACCGCCTGACATCTCTGTTGCCGTGCAGGACCAGCCACGTCCATGGGTGGTATTGGAACGTATTCCGGACGTTATGTGCGGAACTCGATGACATCCACCACATGACACTGCTACGTCTGTGAGCACTAGTATCCCCTCCGCAGCACTGGTCTCGGAGCACTGCAGGGCCACGCCCACTTTGCCGACCACTCTATAAACCTAGCTGTGCTGTAGCTCTGCCTTCGGTTGTTTACTCGCTGCGCTCTCGAATTATTCTGATTACACTCCGATCCATTGAGAAACTTCACACATACAAGACTAAAAAGCAAAAAATAATAATTTAACTTAAAACAAAATTTTAATATTAAACGATTTTAATTCAGATTGAAAAAGTATAAAATAATTTCTTCCAGCCCCATATAGATTCCTGTACCCGCACAGATAATTCTGAAAATTTGTGATTGTGAATTTTTAATTGCTATAAAAGCACTTGTAAGGTTTATAACGAAAAACATTGGGCGCTTGTGATACACATACACTGCTGACCCACATCCACCACGAGGTTGAGTGCCTTCTGGCGGCGTTGCGCGCACGCGACGCAGTAAGAGAAGAATGTAAGCGGAAGAGAGACCAATGGGCAGTCATTATAGCGAAGATACGGGCCGCTAATGTGTAAATCCTCTGATGTAAGCAGTTTTGACATAGGGCACATTGTTGTGGCGCTGCGGTTGGAAATGAGACTCTCTGGAACGGTGATGCGCCTGTTGGGGTATTACTGTCGTGAGCACCTATGGAAAGTGGATGAAAAATGGTGAAATAACGAGTAGGCCATGAGCCGTGCGTGCTTCGTGTTCCCGCCATCATGTATTTTACACCCTGTTTTTAACGTAATACCACCACACTACGTTAATTTAAATTACTACTGTCACTGAGTAGCTGCCTCGCCTGACCGTGACCGGCGCTAGCAGCGCGTATCGATATAGCCCCTCTCGTAGTATCTATGCTGGACTGGCCTTTCCGGTCGTTGTCTGCCGTAAGCCAGTTCGGATAGCGAGTTCGGGTCGCGAGTTCGGGTATGCCAGTCGGTTGGAACACGTCTGGAGCGCAGTCCGGACCTGCCAGTCGGGGAGTTCCAATGCGGCGCTATTTTAGTGCACTCGGGTTGGAGGAGCAGTGAGCTCTGCGACCACATGGCTCGCCCGACAATTTCCGCCACGCATTTCTTGAGCCGGGCCACGGTCTTGGTGGATCGTCCTACTGGACGACGCGTTTTGGCTCGCCGATCGTTTATGAGTCGGCTGTGTGTGTGTGTGTGTGTGTGTGTGTGTGTGTGTGCGTGCGTGCGTGCGTGTGCGTGTGCGTGTGCGTGTATGTGCGTGTGAACGCGCGCGCGCGCATCACCTCCCGATTTGTCTTCGTGCGTGCTTAGTTACTGCTGAGTATCGTTCAGGTCTTCGTGTAAAGTGTTGGTCACATTGTGCGTGTGGTTGGCGTTATTTCCAATGTCGACTATTTTAGATATTGTCGCCATTCTGCCGCGAGTCGGTCGGTTGCTGCGGACCGGGGAAGTTATCTCCGAGCGGCGCAGTCGGCTCGGTCCGCTGTCGGTCGCTGCGCAGTGTCGGAGCGTGTGTGCAGCTGTCCGATCGCTACGAGCTTCGTGGTTCACCGACCCAGAACGTCAAAGTTGAGTAGGGGTTTCAACGATCCAAGCTACGTCCATTCATGTTGTATGGTTCGTTTCGGTGGTTCGCTGTTGGGGAGGTTTACCTGTGAGCAACACCGAGTGTTTCTATTGCTCAAATTTAGCCGTCATGCGGTGTAATTAACTATACTGGTTGACTACAATTCGACTGCACCAGCGGAATTTTCTGCCTTGTGGCTGTTTGTATTCTGGTTACTTGCCCTGGCCACTGACGGAAATTCAGGCAGTGTTCCTTTTGGGTGAAGTTAACTATATTACCGTACTTCAAATTCAAGTGTACCAGCGGAATTTTCTGCCTTGTGGCCGTTAGTGTTCCGGTTGCCTGCCCTGGCCACTAGCGTAATTTCAAGCAGCGTCATTTCCTCACCTGTTATCGATGTTCAACATGGTGTGTAATTTTGACAACTAATATGTACTCCATTGCGGATTATCAAGTTTGTAATCTTCTCTGTTTGAGTTCACATGTACTGGTTGCTGGCAAGCAAGTCGTTGTCTTGGTCGGGTTCCGACGGATCAAGTGTAGTTGGGCTCACCACCTGTCTTACCTAAGTGAACGAGGCAGACCGACCTCCCTGGAGACTTCTAAGTGCCGTTTTCTTCATTGTCCTTCTCACGGGCGTTTAATTGTCTGTTTATAATCTATCGTAGCTAATGATTTAAAATTCTTGTTTTTATTGGACTTTATGTATTTTTGAACTCTGGAAAATCAGTTGTGGTCCTCAAGCCGCTTAAAACCTTATTCTTAAAATTACCCTTTAAGCAAAAACATTGCAGCCTTCTGTCTTAGAAGATTATGGTAATATATTTTAAGAATTTCATATATATTTGTGGCCCTCAGCAAATTGTATTGCACCTTTCATATGTTTGTTCTATCTACTTTGTCTTGAGGATTGGATTGGATTGGATTGTTTGGGGGGGGGGGGGGGGGGAAGAGACTAAACAGCGAGGTCATCGGTCTCATCGGATTAGGGGAGGACAGGGAAGGAAGTCGGTCGTGGCCTTTCAAAGGAACCATAGGAACCATCCCGGCATTTGCCTGGAGTGATTAAAGGAAATCACCGAAAACCTAAATTAGGATGGCCGGACGCGGGATTGATCAGTTGTCCTCCCGAATGCAAGTCCAGTGTGCTAACCACTGCGCCACCTCCCTCGGTTTGCCTTGAGGCTTTCCTGCCTAACTGTGATACCATATATATTTTAATTATTTTATTTGCTATTTTAACTGCATTTTTATTTTGTTGACTTTTCAGGTTTCTTGTTTGGATGCCCTCAGCCGTGAAATAATTGCCATTTGAAACTCGTAGTTCTAAAGGTTCGTCTATGTGTCGTTTAAAGGTGTTATCAAATTACAATAAATTTCGATTTTGAGTGAACCTGATCGACACTTTACTTGGCCCTTTCCATAATCCTAATCATCTGTTCTGCCGTGCCGGTTTAGCGGGCGCCTCAGGCCGTATGGTATTGCAAAACCACGTCTGGTTATAAAACGTAGAGGTCGGAGGATCCCGAACTGTGTAATCTAAGATAGGCAGCGATCTGTGCCAGATCTGAGAACCGAGTACAATGCAGGTTCATGCGCAAGTGCTTCGGAGCACGCTGTTCAAAGGCCATGGTTGAACATGGAGCTCCACATCACACGACACTGCAAGATTACAGGATAATGTAACCGCGAGATAACCCATGAAAATGTGAAATGCTGATACATTAGTAATCGGTGTAACCGCCAGATGTTAAATGCAGGCATACAAACGTGCATGCATTGTGTTGTACAGTTCCTGATGCTAGTTTCAGGAATGTAGTACCATGCCTGTTGCTGCCTATCCTGGATTACACAGTTCGGGATCCTCCGACCTCTACGTTTTATAATCAGACCTGGTGTTGCTGTGCTGACACGGCGACATCGTCAGCTATGACTAGTGCGCACAACATCATTGTGTTTTCTCCATGGATTAACAGAAACGTGTCGCCTGTCGAATGAATCGCTTTTCTTATTACACCATGTCGATGGTTGGCTCCTTACCCGCCTTCATCCAGGCGAATGACTGCTTGAAACGTGCTTCGCAACACAGATGCAGGTCGGTGACGGCGGAATTGTGCTGTGGGGTACATTGAGTTAGGCTTCTGTGGGACCTATGGTAGTCTGGAAGATACCATGACAGTAGTGAACTACATGTCCATTATTGCACCACCTGCATCGCTCCATGGTTGAAGTCTTCTCTAATGGCAATGACATCTTCCAGTGGCATAACTCTCCGCTCCACGACGCCAGAATCGTGCGGCAGTGGTTTGAGGAGCACAGTAGTGGACTTACACTGATGTCTTAGAAAGCAAATATCCCTCATCTGTACCCATCGGAAGATATAGCGGGTGCCTGCTGTGTGCCCGCAAACCACGGTCCCGTAATTTGCGATAATTTAGTGACCTGCGAGTAGACATCTGGTGCCACATACTTCTGGAAACCTATCAAGGATTGTATATCCGTGCTCATAAATTAAGGATAATTGCAGAATGTGGTGCCACACAACGTGGCACTACACAAAACTGGCGCTAATAGCATAGGCACATAGGTAACACACACGACACAGATCTGTACGTCCACGGTATTGGTGATAGGTTGAAAAATCCGTCTCGAAACACATGTGCTACAAAACGCCACTGTTTCCTGGGCATGTACCCCGACATCAAATGGGATATGATCACATGCACACGTATACAGGCCGCACAACTGTTTGGCATACTCTGGATCAGGTGGTTGAGCTGCTACTTGGGTATAGCCTCCCATTCTTGCATAAATGCCTGTCGGAGCTCCTGAAGTGTCCTAGGGGTGTGAAGACGTGCAGCAATACGTCGACCGAGAGCATCCCAGGCGTGCTCGATGGGGTTTAAGTCTGAAGAACAGGCAGGCCACTCCCTTCGCCTGATATCTTCTGTTTCAAGGTACCCCTCCACGATGGCAGCTCGGTGGGGCCGTGCGTTATCATCCATCAGGAGGAAGGTGGGACCCACTGCACTCCTGAAATGGTGGACATACTGGTGCAAAATGACGTCCCGATACACCTGACCTGTTACAGTTCGTCTGTCAAAGATATGCAGGGGTGTACGTGCACCAATCATAATCCCACCCACACCATCAAACCACGACCTCCATACAGGTCTCTTTCAAGGACATTAAGGGGGTTGGTATCTGGTTCCTGGTTCACTCCAGATAAAAACCCGGCGATTATCACTGTTCAGACTATACCTGGACTCGTCCGTGAACATAACCTGGGACCACTGCTCCAATCACCATGTACTGTGTTCTTGACACCAGGCTTGACGGGCTCTCCTGTGACCAGGGGTCAGTGGAATACATCTTGCAGGTCTCCGGGCGAATAAACCATGTCTTTTCGGTCGTCTGTAGACTGTGTGTCTGGAGACAACTGTTCCAGTGGCTGCGGTAAGGTCTCGATCGAGGCTACCTGCAGTACTCCGTGGCCGTCTGTGGGCACTGATGATGAAATTTCGGTCTTCTTGTGGTGTTGTATACTGTGGACGTCCCGTACTGCAGCGCCTGGAAACGTTTCCGGTTTGCTGGAACCGTTGCCATAATCGTGAGACTCGGTATGTTTGACCAGCCTAGTATTCTACCCCTCATAACGTCATCAATATGTGTTCTTTAAGCCATTTTCAACACATTGTCACCAGTAGCACGTCTGAAAATGTCTGCAGAGTTACTCGCTGCATCGTACTCTGACATGCACCAACACACCTCTGCGCATGTGGACTGCTGCCAGCGAAACCTTGCGACGATCGCAGGTCAAATGCACCGCATGGTCTTACCCCAAGGTGATTTAAACCCGAAAACCGCCCACCAGAGCGTTGTTTCCCCATGTATCAGCATTATACTTAATTTATGAGGATGAGTGTAGATCCATGCCACGCAGAATCATTGCTGTACTGTGGTTGAAAGTTAAACCAGCACGCTGTTAAAAACAGCTGGTCACAATGTTTTGGCTCATCGGTGTAACTGATGCATGAGTAGCTCGCTTCCTAACTACACGGACGGAGAAAAAATCGTAACACCAAGAAAAAGTTCTACATAAAAGAAAGTTCGTAGGGACGTTTTTACATCTGAAAGATGTCTATCCAGATTTCGCGCCAGTCGCATAAGAGTGGCGCTAGTAGCGCGACAATCAGGATGCAAATCAGGTTTGCTTTAAGTACACGCTCTAACGTTCGTTCAAAATGTTCAAATGTGGTTCAAATGGCTCTGAGCACTATGCGACTTAACTTCTGAGGTTATCAGTCGCCTAGAACTTAGAACTAATTAAACCTAACTAACCTAAGGACATCACACACATCCATGCCCGAGGCAGGATTCGAACCTGCGACCGTAGCGGTCGCTCGGCTCCAGACTGTAGCGCCTAGAACCGCACGGCCACTCTGGCCGGCATGTTCAAATGTGTGTGAAATCTTATGGGACTTAACTGCTAAGGTCATCAATCCCTAACCTTACACACTACTTAACCTAAACTATCCTAAGGACAGACACACATACCCCTGCCCGAGGGAGGACTCGAACCTCCGCCAGGACCAGCCGCACAGACCATGACTGCAGCGCCCTAGACCGCTCGGCTAATCCCTCGCTGCTCTAACGTTCGTAAGCGTGAGTTACCTTTGAGATCGGACGTTGAAGTTAGTCAAGAATGCCTTTAAGCCGATAAAGACGCCGTTACCAACACCTCACTGAGTTTGAACGAGGTCGTGTAATTGGACTTCGAGAGGCTGGACGTTCTTTCTGCGGACTTGCAGAAAGACTTGGCAGGAATGTAGCCACTGTACACGACTGCTGGCGGCGGTAGTCACGCGAATGTAGCCGGCCGGCGTGGCCGAGCGGTTCTAGGCGCTTCAGTCTGGAACCACGCGACCGCTACGGTCGCAGGTTCGAATCCTGCCTCGGGCAGGTGTGTGATGTCCTTAGGTTAGTTAGGCTTAAGTAGTTCCAAGTTCTAGGGGACTGATGACCTTAGATGTTAAGTCCCATAGTGCTCAGAGCCATTTTGAACGAGAATGTACGGTAGGAAGAAGATGGGGCTCTGGACGGCCAGGTGGCGTAAGCGAGAACATCGCGTTCTGTATATGGCTGTGGCGCATTGTACTGCATCGGCAGCAGCTATTTGAGCATCAGTTGGCGCCACGGCGACACAACGAACTGTTACAAATCGGTTACTTCAAGGACAGCTCCGAGCCAGATGCCCTGCAGCGTGCATTGCACTGACCCCCAGACCACTACCATTCGCACCTTCACTGGAGGCAAGCGAGAGCAGGTGGAGCCCTGTTGCGTTTTCTGTTCAACGATGGTTGTGCCTGGGTGCCAGTGGCGACCGTGTGTTGGTTACAAGTAGGCCACCTGAGAGCCTGCAACCAACCTGTCTGCGTGCAACACACTTTGGACCTGCCCCTGGATTTATGGTCTGGGGTGCGATTTCGTATGACAGCAGGAGCGTTATCCTACGCAACCTGTTTGCAAATTTGTACGTAAGTCTATTGTGCTGCCTTTCATTAACAGCATACCACTGGGTGTTTACCAACAGGATAACGCTCGCTTACAGACCGCTGTTGCAAACCAACATACTCTACAGTGTCGACATATTGCCCCGATCTGTTTGATCACGAGCTCTGTCTCAAATCGAGCGCATATGGGAAAACATCGGACAACAATTCTAGTGCGATCCATAACCACCATAAACCGATCCTGTATTGATCGACCAATTGCAACATGCATGGTACTGCATTTCTGAAACGAGCTTCTAGCAACTGTACAACACAATGCATGCACGTTTGCATGCTTGCATTTAACATTCTGGCGGCTACACCGATTATTAATGTACCAGCATTTCACATTTGCAATGGGTTATCTTACATTAACCTGTAATCTTGCAAGATCAATCTCTTAAATCATTAAGTAAACAAAGGTATTCTCTAAACTTCATTTTCTAAAAATTTACTACTTTTTTCCGTCAACATATTTTCTATTGGATGTGCCCCACGTTGCCATCATAAATCTTACAAGTATTTCCGTAACTACTAAAAATTCAGTCACAAATTTTCTAAAGTATCTGTACGGGGTTAAGACTCTGCATGAGGCAGCGAGAAATTATTATATATTTTATAATCCGACTTAGGGTAACGGCCTTGCCGCAGTGGATACACCGGTTCCCGTGAGATCACCAAAGTTAAGCGGTGTCGGGCCTAGTCGGCACTTGGATGGGTGACCATCCAGGCCGCCATGCGCTGTTGTCACTTTTCGGGGTGCACTCAGCCTCATGATGCCAACTGAGGAGCTACTCGACCGAATAGTAGCGGTTTCGGTCAAGAACCATCATAACGATCGGGAGAGCTGTGTGCTGACTCCATGCCCCTCCTATCCGCATCCTCCTCGTGGGATGACACGGCGGTCGGATGGTCCCGTTGGGCCACTTGTGGCCTGTAGGTGGAGTGGTTATAGTCCGATTTAAAAACGTTTTGTATTTCAAATTTATTTTCATCTAAATAATTATTTTTTTGACGGAAGCGGTTTGTGTTTGTCAAGCCCGTCGTTCTCTACTGACGTGGCAGGACTTACCCGTTGGATCTAGCCTTTCATGTCTGCCAAGACAACGGGTCTGTGTGTTCGTAAATCAGCCGATTTGATTTTCAAAAAAATGGCCCTAAGCACTATGGGACTTAACATCTGAGGTCATCAGTCCCCTTGACTTAGAACTACGTAAACCTAACTAACCTAAGGACATCAAACACATCCATGCCCGAGGCAGGATTCGAACCTGCGACCGTAGCAGCCGCGTGGTTCCGGACTGAAGTGCCTAGAACCGCTGGACTACAACGGCCGGCCCGATTTGATTTATCCGTGGACCCAGGACTGTGGTTAATGTGCGACGTGTCACTTTATTTGAGCCTCTGTCCCACCGAAAGAAGTTTGCGCTGTGCGACGTTTCAGTGCATCACTTTGTTGTACTACATTTTCGGATTTTCCAACTCATTGATGTTGTCATGAGGAAGCTACAATGGGCGACAGGAGAGAGTTGATTGTGGCAGCCGCCAGCGACTTCCACACTGTGCACTCATATATTTGTCAGAAGAAGAACGGGAAAAAAATAGATTCTCCAAAGACATCATTCCAGCCATAGGCGTCTGATTTGGAGTAACAGCGACACTGAACCTGACAACCGCGATAACTACTTCATAATGAGTCAGTTTACGTTCGTACATTTCATTATTATTAGCATCCAAACGCTGACGTTGAGCATTGGAACATCAAACTGTGATTTAATGTTACTTTTAGAAATGGTGAATCCGATGGTACAGAAACAAGGCACAGCAAAGTGTGAAAGCATTTCGCCAGAAGAAAGATTGGTCGCCGAGCTTTGATATTTAGTTAGTGAACGGAGTTCTAGGATTTTAAATTCAAAACAATGAGTGTTGCACAAACGGTGGGGTACGTGACTCTCTCGCGGTACAGTTCAAGTTTTTCGACGTAATCACTGGTCCACTCTTTCATCATACATGAAGCGACTTAAATTAGATGTCACGAGGAAATTACAGGAAAACTGAGTTCTTCCAGAATGAGGCCGATCACAGAAATCAGTGTGCATGTGGCCAGCTAAAGTCGCAGGAGAACAGAACTTTAGGGTTTCGTGTCTTTCGACGACATAAAGACAGTATCAGGTATGAGGCATTTAGCGAGCACCTAGTAGACGACATAAAAGCTGCACCAGATACGCGGCTCCTGGAGAGGACCGAGCGACTGCTCGCCGAACACCGAATAGGTGAGTTGCTAGCCCAGGTGTCGTGTAGCGCCCGGCATATGGCGAGCACCTAGAACCGGACATGCGCGTACAGCCGTGCATTATGTCACTCTGAGAACGACAAATACTCACTGTTCACGAGCTCTGCAAAATGGGAAGCGCTTCGGGACTCGTAGTTTTCATGGTGCTGGTGTGTGACAGTATGTTGGTAAAGAAGAAGAAATCGAGAAGAAGAAGATTGTGGAGGATGCTGAAACGGGGAATTTTCGGAAAAAGCCCCTTTTATGTATCACAGAACTGCACCACGCTCATCATAAATCACTCACTGATGACACACAGTCAGTCACGAGCTGCCTCTGACCGAGAAGAACTCATCTTTGCCAGAAACAAGGAAGTGCAGGTTTGTCTTAGCATAAGAACAAAAGCTTTGACCGGAACTGGCCATTGAGGACGATACCCAGCAGAATTCGTTTCGCTTTCATCCTGTTTTGAAACAAAAGACTCTCTCGCCCCGTCTGCTGCTCTGAGCAACATGCAAAGCAAGCGGTGTTTTAGACATTTCTCTTGTGTTTAATATGGACGCATTGAATCGACAACCATCTCTGTAACGATGAGGCGCAGCACTTGTACCTCATGAAGCTACAGCCAGACACGGCTGCACACCAGAACCACGGCCCCTTGTTGTAGTGGAGAAGAAGAGGTGACTGAACGCGCGATGTATTTGACAGCTAAGGCAGTGTGCTGGCCGTGCTAGGCCGGATTCAGAGGCGGTCCACTCCTTGATTGCAGCGATCGTTAGGAATTGGTAGCTATATTTGCCACGAAATTGAGCTGACAACAGGGTTCTGTCAGCATGATTAGCGAAAACGATAAGAAATATCATGGTTGCAGCAGGGCAGCAGGTAAACAGGTCGTTTGGTTCGGCAGCTGAAAAAACCCTGCGCGCATAGTCGTTGTAGAGTGACACGATGGGCTAGCCACCATGACAGAAACGAGAGGATGCTATAGGGGTGCCGAGCGGGGACGTCTCTCCGTTGTCTACATGGCGTTGAAACTGGTGGGCGTCTTTCGGCGCTAATAAAACGTGAGTACCAAGTTAACATTAATTCATTGTGATTTAGAGTTCTGTGTTTTCTCGTCAGCCTCAACTGAACTCGAAAATTACCTCGAGCAATTAAACAGAGAACCGACTCGTGGAGATAACATCTTGGGCCTACTGATAACAAACAGACCCGAACTTTCCGACTCTGTAATCGCAGAACAGGGAATCAGTGATCATAAGGCCATTGCAGCATCCCTGAATATGGAAGTAAATAGGAATATAAAAAAAGGGAGGAAGGTTTATCTGTTTAGCAAGTGTAATAGGAGGCAGATTTCAGACTACCTAACTAATCAACACGAAAATTTCTGTTCCGCCATTGACAATGTTGAGTGTTTATGGAAAAAGTTCAAGGCAATCATAAAATGCGTTTTAGACAGGTACGTGCCGAGTAAAACTGTGAGGGACGGGAAAAACCCACCGTGGTTCAACATCAAAGTTAGGAAACTACTGTGAAAGCAAAGAGAGCTTCACTGCAAGTTTAAATGCAGCCAAAACCTCTCAGACAAACAGAAGCTAAACGATGTGAAAGTTAGCGTAAGCAGGGCTATGCGTCAAGCGTTCAGTGAATTCGAAAGTAAAATTCTGTGTACCGACTTGACAGAAAATCCTAGGAAATTCTGGTCTTACGTTAAATCAGTAAGTGGATCTAAACAGCATGTCCATACACTCTGGGATGATGATGGCATTGAAACAGAGGATGACACGCGTAAAGCTGAAATACTAAACACCTTTTTCCCAAGCTGTTTCACAGAGGAATACCGCACTGCAGTTCCTTCTCTAAATCCTCGCACGAACTAAAAAATGGCTGACATGGAAATAAGCGTCCAAGGAATAGAAAAGCAACTGAAATCACTCAACAAAGTCCACTGGACCTGACAGGATACCAATTCGATTCTACACAGAGTACGCGAAAGAACTTGCCCCCCTTCTAACAGCCGTGTATCGCAAGTCTCTAGAGGAACGGAAGGTTCCAAATGATTGGAAAAGAGCACAGGTAGTCCCAGTCTTCAAGAAGGGTCGTCGAGCAGATGCGCAAAACTATAGACCTATATCGCTGACATCGGTCTGTTGTAGAATTTTAGAACATGTTTTTTTTTTCGAGTATCATGTCATTTCTGGAAACCCAGAATCTAGTCTGTAGGAATCAACATGGATTCCGGAAACAGCGATCGTCTGAGACCCAACTCGCTTTATTTGTTCATGAGACCCAGAAAATATTAGATACAGGCTCCCAGGTAGATGCCATTTTCCTTGACTTCCGGAAGGCGTTCGATACAGTTCCGCACTGTCGCCTGATAAACAAAGTAAGAGCCTACGGAATATCAGACCAGCTGTGTGGCTGGATTGAAGAGTTTTTAGCAAACAGAACACAGCATGTTGTTATCAATGGAGAGACGTCTACAGACGTTAAAGTAACCTCTGGCGTGCCACAGGGGAGTGTTATGGGACCATTGCTTTTCACAATATATATAAATGACCTAGTAGATAGTGTCGGAAGTTCCATACGGCTTTTCGCGGATGATGCTTAGTATAGAGAGAAGTTGCAGCATTAGAAAACTGCAGCGAAATGTAGGAAGATCTGCAGCGGATAAGAACTTGGTGCAGGGAGTGGCAACTGACCCTTAACATAGACAAATGTAATGTATTGCGAATACATAGAAAGAAGGATCCTTTATTGTATGATTATATGATAGCGGAACAAACATTGGTAGCAGTTACCTCTGTAAAATATCTGGGAGTATGCGTACGGAACGATTTGAAGTGGAATGATTATATAAAATTAATTGTTGGTAAGGCGGGTGCCAGGTTGAAATTCATTGGAAGAGTCCTTAGAAAATGTAGTCCATCAACAAAGGAGGTGGCTTACAAAACACTCGTTCAACCTATACTTGAGCGGCGCGCTTTGTCACAGGCCTATCTGGTAAGCGTGATAGGTTTACAGAGATGTTTAGGAAACTCAAGTGACAGACTCTTCAAGAGAGGTACTCTGCATCGCGGTGTAGCTTGCTGTTCAGGTTTCGAGTGCGTGCGTTTCTGGATGAGGTATCGAATATATTGCTTCCCCCTACTTATATCTCTCGAGGAGATCACGAATGTAAAATTAGAGAAATTCGAGCGCGCACATAGGCTTTCCGGCAGTCGTTCTTCAAGCGAACCATACACGACTGGAACGGGAAAGGGAGGTAATGACAGTGGCACGTAAAGTGCCCTCCGCCACACACCGTTGGGTGGCTTGCGGAGTATAGATGTAGATGAATGTAGATGTAGATGCCTCGTGCTAGTGAAGCGGTGAAATTCTGTCGGATAGGCTGCTAAGACCGCTGCTCCAATTCAGCTAGAGTCTTGCGGACTGCCGTCTGGCAGGCGAAGCCGTGCCGTGAGTTTACGCTCCACATTGCATCCTTGATCGACGATCTCACGTGTGTTGCCACTCCATAATCACGGTGGTACTTTGCTCGTAGTAAGTCAAAGTCAAGAATTTTTTCTCTCTGATTCATTTGCTCTTCATTTTTTTCCTGAACAGAGCTAATATCGGCATTATGTTTTGATAAAATCTTCTGTAAGAATTGGCATTTTGAAGCCATCAATGTTGGTCTGACATATGTTGATAAAAGGTCCAACGTTTTCAGCTGGAGGGTCCTGAGAAGAACCGTATAAGTCTAAGTCTTGTGACAAATTCATTTTAGGCAGGAGATCTTTGAGATTATGTAAGTTGGTCATAAACTTCAACAGTTACATATGTAGCGCCGTAATGTCCTTACCGTAATACCTTACCGTAATAATGATTTTCATCATTCCAACTTGCTCTGAAAAATCAACAAAGCCTCCATATTTTCAACAATGTGGCTGTTTCTTCCTTTTTCGAAGAATTTGTTTAGCGCTTCTCAATTTTTTGAATCTTTATTGTTTCTGCATTGCTACGTCATGGCAATTACATCACGGAATGATGCTGAGTTGGAAGATTTAGTAAATTTCTCAACAGATGAAGGAACAGTTTCCAACTTTGAAGATCGCGGGGACGATATTCCACAGGCAGTACAAAATAGTGTACAATCTTTGCTTTCCAAAAATAAGAAAACAGAATGACAGTTACACCCACTACCACAACATGACTGCCTATTAGCTTCGACTGGACCCAGCAGAATAAAAGATGAAAAAAGTTCATAGGAAGTAGGGTTTTGTACTTGGAATAATGGAGATGAGGGGCAAGTGAAACTTGAGAAATTACTGGTAGCAGAAAACAGTGCATAGTGATCAAGGAAGCGTTTCCCAAAATTCTCTGAGAATGGTCAGGTGCATCTAAAGCCCTGAAATGTGTCAGAAAGGAAATCTACTACACGTGCAGGCTAAAGCTGGGTCGAGGAAGCAATGACAATAAACAAACATATTGTGTGTAAAATGTAATAAATGTATTTGCAAAACTCGTTACCTATTTTTATCCAAACTGCAAGGTGTAAGAATGAAATTTAGAAAATAAATTTTCTACTTTCAAAATTTCATGTATTGAAAACTGTTGTTTCATATTTATGGTTAAGTCGATATTTATATGGCTACTTGCGTCTGAAGTGCAATGAGTAAAGTAACTAAAAAAGTGTGAAAAGGAAAATAATGAAATGTTTTCTAAGAAGGTTGCCTTATTGAAAACGTCTGTTCCAAATTTATTCTATGTCAACATTAAAATGATAAATTTACTTAAATAAAGTCCTGTGTATGATTATAAATATTATTATTATTGTTTCTTTCCTTTCTCAGACGTTATGTCTGGTTAAAAATGGAAAATGACGCGAACCTTGATCAAGTGTGACTTCCTTTTAACTGTACAGTATATTTTACATTGCATTCAGGAACTTTCGGGTGATTGAACATGTATCAATAATTACAGATTTCTGTCATATTAGCAGAATCTTCCGTCGGTTCTTGGTAGAACAACATTATAATAATAAATGAAAAGCACCAGTTTGCTTTTGTTCTACAATATTGTGGAACAAAAGCAAACTGGAGCTTTTCATTTATTACAGATTTCTGTAGTCATATATATACGTTTGGATGTAGTTGTATTGCGTTGATGTACTGGTGGATATTGAGTGGTATGACTCCTGTAGTTGATAGTATAATTGGTATAATGTCAACTTTATCCTGATGCCACATGTCCTTGACTTCCTCAGCCAGTTGGATGTATTTTTCAATTTTTTTCTCCTGTTTTCTTCTGTATATTTGTTGTATTGGGTATGGATATTTCGGTTAGTTGTGTTAATTTCTTCTTTTTATTGGTGATTATGATGTCAGGTTTGTTATGTGGTGTTGTTTTATCTGTTATAATGGTTCTGTTCCAGAATAGTTTGTAGTCATCATTCTTGAGTACATTTTGTGGTGCATACTTGTATGTGGGAACGTGTTGTTTTATTAGTTTAAGTTGTATGGCAAGTTGTTGATGAATTATTTTTGCTACATTGTCATGTCTTCTGGGGTATTCTGTATTTGCTAGTATTGTACATCCGCTTGTGATGTGATCTACTGTTTCTATTTGTTGTTTGCAAAGTCTGCCTTTGTCTGTTGTGGTATTGGAATCTTTAATAATATGCTTGCTGTAATATCTGGTGTTTATTGTTTGATACTGTATTGCAATCATGAATCCTTCCGTGTCACTGTATATATTGCCTTTTCTTAGCCATGTGTTGGATGTGTCTTCATCGATGTGTGGCTGTGTTAGATGATACGGGTGCTTGCCATGTAGCGTTTTCTTTTTCCAATTTACTTTCTTCGTATATGTTGATGTTATGTGATCCAGGAGTGGTAGTTGTAGAAGTGGTTATGAAATTGCAATGGTGTAGCCAATGTATTTATAAGAGTGATTGCTTTGCGTATTTTGCTAGTTTCTGCTCGTTCTATAAAGAATTTTCTTAAATTGTCTACCTGTCCATAATGTAGGTTTTTTATGTCGATAAATCCCCTTCCTCCTTAATTTCTGCTTAATGTGAATCTTTCTTTTGCTGAATGTATGTGATGTATTCTATATTTGTGGCATTGTGAAAGTGTAAGTGTATTGAGTGCTTCTAGGTCTGTGTTACTCCATTTCACTACTCCAAATGAGTAGGTCAATATTGGTATAGAATAAGTATTTATAGCTTTTGTCTTGTTTCTTGTTGTCAATTCTGTTTTCAGAATTTTTGTTAGTCTTTGTCTATATTTTTCTTTTAGTTCTTCTTTAATATTTGTATTATCTATTCCTGTTTTTTGTCTGTATCCCAGATATTTATAGGCATTTGTTTTTTCCATCGCTTCTATGCAGTCGCTGTGGTTATCCAATATGTAATCTTCTTGTTTAGTGTGTTTCCTTGACTATGCTATTTTTCCTACATTTGTCTGTTCCAAAAGCCATATTTATATCATTGCTGAATACTTCTGTTATCTTCAGTAATTGGTTGAGTTGTTGATTTGTTGCTGCCAGTAGTTTTAGATCATCCATGTACAGCAAATGTGTGATTTTGTGTTGGTATGTTCCAGTAATATTGTATCCATGATTTGTATTATTTAGCATGTTGGATAGTGGGTTCAGAGCAAGGAAGAACCAGAAAGGACTTAATGAGTCTCCTTGGTACATTCCACGCTTAATCTGTATTGGCTGTGATGTGATATTATTTGAATTTGTTTGGATATTAAGTGTGGTTTTCCAATTTTTCATTACTATGTTTAGGAACTGTATCAATTTATGATCTACTTTGTATATTTCCAATATTTGTAGTAACCATGAGTGGGGTACACTATCAAAAGCTTTTTGGTAATCAATGTATGCATAGTGTAGCGACCTTTGTTTAGTTTTAGCTTGATATGTCACCTCTGCATCTATTATCAGTTGCTCTTTACATCCTCATGCTCCTTTGCAACAGCCTTTTTGTTCTTCATTTATAATTTTGTTCTTTGTTGTATGTGTCATTAATTTCTGTGTAATGACTGAAGTTAATATTTTGTATATTGTTGGTAGGCATGTTATGGGGAGATATTTAGCTGGGTTTGCTGTGTCTGCTTGATCTTTAGATTTCAGATAAGCTATCCCATGTGTAAGTGTATCAGGAACTGTGTATGGGTCTGCAATGTAACTGTTAAATAATTTAGTTAGATGTGAATGTGTTGAGGTGAACTTCTTTAGCCAAAAATTTGCTATTTTATCTTTTCCAGGGGTTTTCCAATTGTGAGTAGAATTAATTGGTTGGGTGACTTCATGTTGCAAAATTATCACTTCAGGCATTTGTGGTACCATCTTGTATGTGTCTGTTTCTGCTTGTATCCACCGTGCATGCCTGTTATGCTGTACCGGGTTTGACCATATGTTGCTCCAGAAGTGTTCCATGTCTGCTATGTTTGGTGGATTGTCTATTTTAATGTGTGTGTTCTCTATTGTCTGGTAAAATTTCTTTTGGTTTGTGTTGAATGTTTGGTTTTGTTTCCTTCTATTTTCACTTTTTTTGCATCTTCTAAGTCGTGTGGCCAATGCTTGTAATTTCTGCTTCTTTTCATCTAATTCCTCTATCGCTTCTTGTTGTGAGATTTTACCTAACCTTTTTCGTTTGTTGTCTGTTATGACTATTATTATTATTCCCGTTATTATTATTAGAAATTCTTTAAAATAAACTTCTGAGTATTATTATTATTATTATGCCACTGTTATTATTTTTATAAATGCATTGGTGTATAAGGATTTCTACAACAGTATGAGAAATGTTTTTTTCAGTATTTTAAATGTCAAATCTTATTGACCCAAACAATAAGTTTTTTTAGTGAAAATATTGTAAAACTATCATAGGCTAACATAGACTATCATAACTAAGCGCCAACTACGGTAGTTTTCCTAGTAGCTTCGCCCAGTCAAAGTCGTACCCATGGTACCTGTGCATTCGGTGTGTTGCATACCTGTCAGGCATCACGTCATGTCGAATGCGTTGTTTACATACGGGATCACTGTCTTACTGGAAACTGGAAGTAGTGAACCGTCTGAAAACTGAGTGAAGATATATAAAGGGACACATAACCTACAGAATATTTTTGCTCTACATAGTTGACCTTCTCTATGTTACCTACAAACAGTGCTTATATCAAAACCGAAACTGTTAATGGTTAATTCAGCTTTTATTCGAAAATTGTTGATTTGCAAAGTGGAGCACAGGAATGTCGTAGTAAAAATTTTAACAAAAATACAGATTTATCATATAGCATTAGAAACGCAGTTGTTTCAAATAAAAGGAAGAAATAAAAAAGCGTGAAACAAAAATTTATCAAACATCACTTCATTACTTCTTCGAGCTTATATAAAGCATGTTTCTATTATTCATGAACGGCTTTTGCATTTATCAGTGTTGACAGGAAACTCTTCCCTTTCATCACGGTGAAGAATGTTCTGTTGAGTAGAAAATAACAAAAGTAATTATACAGATTTTTATGCCTCTGCATTTAACGAGCAACAGCATCAAAGGTAATTGCTGTAGTTGCATAAAAGCTCAAAATCTACGTGAAGGACTATTTTTATTACTTATAAAAAAAATATGGTTCGAATGGCTCTGAGCACTATGGGACTCAACATCTGAGGTCATCAGTCCCCTAGAGCTTAGAACTACTTAAACCTAACTAACCTAAGGACATCACACATATCCATGCCCGAGGCAAGATTCGAACCTGCGACCGTAGCGGTCGCGCGGTTCCAGACTGAAGCGCCTAGAACCGCTCGGCCACTCCGGCTGGCTATTTCTTATAAAAAGCAGTTTATATTCTGTAATAATATAAAGCTGACAATGGACTAAAAGCGATTGATATGTGGTTCTAATTATGTGCAAAAGAAAGAAACAACCAAATAAAGAGAACTCTTCCGCTTCCAGTTTCTCATTTACATATTCATAGCGAGGTGGCGCAGTCGTTAGCACACTGGTCTCGCATTGGGAGGACAATGGTTCAAATTCGCGTCCGGCCGTCCTGACTCAGGTTTTCCTTGATTTCCCTAAATCGCTTCAGTCAAATGCCGTGATGGTTCCTTCTCCATCCTCCCCTAACG
Organism: Schistocerca serialis cubense; assembly: GCF_023864345.2. Classification (NCBI taxonomy): domain Eukaryota; kingdom Metazoa; phylum Arthropoda; class Insecta; order Orthoptera; family Acrididae; genus Schistocerca; species Schistocerca serialis. Next base: position 330,236,069 of record NC_064646.1, on the reverse strand, counting down.
TGATGGGACCGATGATCTCGCTGTTTGGTTCCCTCCCCAAATCAACCAACCTATGTTTCTTTCCCTACCAGTGCCAACGGTACGACCGGCAATCCTACTATTTCTACGTCTTTTATGTACTTTAACGAAACTACGCAACCGTACTTTTGTTAGAGCGAACTCTACGAACAGAACAGCAGGGTTAATAAACGGCGCTGCCGTTAGTGTTTGAATCGCGCAGCAGCGCATGGGCGATCTGAGTACTTAGGCGCTCGAGCGTCGCAAATCGGGTCCGATGCGGCGGCGGCTGCGCTGCGGAGAACAGAAGGGAGCGAGGCCAGCACAACAAACAGCGAGCGCCGGCTGTCGGCAGGCATCCGTCAGCGCGGCACGGACCGGCGCGCTCCTAATGGGAGCCTAGCGAGCGTCTGATCGCCGCGGGCAATAACACAGCGGGGGCACCCCTCGCCAGCCGCCACCCTCTACCTCTGCACACGTGCGCTCACCGGCCCCGACACCCGCCGCTGCTGCAGCCAGCAACGTTGCGGTTACCACGCGTCGCCGTCTAGGCATTTCCAAATAATAAACAAGCTGCTAGACTTTTATAGAGAGACATGAAATGTATTCGCAATTGCGTATACCGACAATCATCAGCTGTATTATAGAATGACAACTTTGAAAATTTGTGGCGGGCCAGCACTCGAACCCTGAATTCCCGCTTTACGCGAGAGGTCGCGGCCAGAGCGAAACATCCATACGTCGTGGTTCCTGCGTCACAACCTGTGCATTTCATCCTTCAGGTACTGCAATATCGTATTTGTCCGCCGATACCAGGCAGCGTCTTTCAACTAAAATGTGCTCCGCTGTATGGGAATTACGTAAGGTGTGTACGAGTTCACGTTTTGACGCGGGAACGACGCCATATGGAACGCCGGTTCGGAACAAATTTTCACTGTTGTCATCCGATTATGCAACTAATGGCTGTCCATATTAGCAACTGCGAATACATTTCATGTATTTCATAACGGCTATGGTCGCCACACAGTTTGTTCCTTCGCACATGCCGGATGATCAAAAAGTCAGTATAAATTTGAAAACTGAATAAATGGTTCAAATGGCTCTGAGCACTATGGGACTTAACTTCTGAGGTCATCAGTCCCCTAGAACTTAGAACTACTTAAACCTAACTAACCTAATGACGTCACACACATCCATGCCCGAGGCAGGATTCAAACCTGCGACCGTAGCGGTCGCTCGGTTCCAGACTGTAGCGCCTAGAACCGCTCGGCCACCCCGGCCGGCGATACTGAATAAATTATGGAATAATGTAGATAGAGATGTACAAATTGACACACAGGCTTGGAATGACATAGGGTTTTATTAGAACCAAAAAAATACAAAAGTTCAAAAAATGTCCTACAGATGGCGCTTCATCTGATCAGAATAGCAATAATTAGCATAACAAAGTAAGACAAAGCAAAGATGATGTTCTTTACAGGAAATGCTCAATATGTCCACCATCATTCCTCAACAATAGCTGTAGTCGAGGAATAATGTTGTGAACAGCACTGTAAAGTTATGGTGAGGCAATGGCGTAGGATGTTGTCTTTCGGCATCCTTAGAGATGTCGGTAACCCCAAAGCCAATAATCGCACTGACTGAGGTCTGGGGACCTGGGAGGCCACGCATGACGAAAGTGGCGGCTGAGCACACGATAATCACCAAACGTTGCGCGCAACAGATTTTTCACGCGTCTAACAATATGGGGTGGAGCGCCATCCTGCATAAGCATCGTACGTTCCAGCAGGTGTTTATCAGCCAGGCTGGGGATGATGCGATTCTGTAACATATCGGCGTACCTCCCACCCGTCACGGTAGCAGTTACAAAACCAGAAATCACGTATTTCCTCGAAGAGAAAAGGCCCGATAACGGTAGATGTGGTAAATCCAACCCATACCGTGACTTTCTCGTCGTGCAATGGAGTTTCCACGACAGTTCCAGGATTGTCGGTAGCCCAGATTCTGCAGTTGTGGGCGTTGACAGACCCTCGGAGCGTGAAATGATCTTCGTCAGTCCACAACACGTTACTCAACCAATCGACATCTTCCGCCAGCTTTTGAAACGCCCACACCGCAAATGCCCTCCGTTTCACTAAATCGCCAGGTAACAGTTCATGATGGCGATGGATTTTGTACGGATAGCATCGGAGGGTACGCCTCAGTGCCAACCAAACAGTAGTGTATGGAATGCCGGTGCGATGTGCGACTGCACGAGCGCTGACTTCCCCGTGCATAGACGAACCCGCTGCAGTCTCCATTTCTTCCTGAACTGTCTCAGCAGCATTACGCCTTGTGCTCGGTCGGCCACTACGGGGTCTATCGTCTAAACAACCCGTGGCTTCGAACTTCGAAATCATTCTCGCCACAGCTGCATTTGTAAACGGACCTTTACCCGTTCGAATCCCCTTCCTATGGCGATGGGATCGTAACGCTGAACTAGCACGTTCCCCATTCTGGTAATAGAGCTTCACTAAAAGTGCATTTTCAGGTAACGTCAACATGCTGCGACTACTGGCGCATCTGATTCTCTCTCTCATTACAGCTCCTTTAATACACGATTGTCATGCGCAGTCACTGACGTTTTGCTGTCCAGCGCCATCTGTCGGACATTTTGTGAATGTTTATTTTATTTTATTTTATTTTATTTTATTTATTTATTTATTTTTGTTCTAATAATTCCAAGCATGTGTATCAATGTTTACCTCTCTATCTACATTATTCCATGGTTTATTAAGTTTTCAAAATCTATACTGACTTTTTGATCACCCAGTATGTGCATGTTCTATGTATTGTTCTTAATAACACAGGGATTCCTATATCGTGTCGTTTTCTTGAGAGAATTAGTGAAATAAACGTCCCCTAGCTACGTTCGGAGCGCTGGGCAAGTTAAGTACTGTGATGGGGCTGCCATCTCTAAATCACATGGACCATAAAAATTGGGCATTGTCGTCACTTTACCTCGCAAATCATTGCTCAATAATGATTGCATCGACACATTTCTGACCCCCAAACGTAGGAAATCACATCTAACAACCTGCTCTATCAGAAATATTGCCTCCCATGCCGCAATATTGCTGTGTATTGCACCCACACTGCGGCGACGCTAACAGTATATTGCAGCAACATATTGCGGTAAGATCTGGTCCTTGTAACTGCACCTTCAGAGGAAACTAACCGACAGCATTTTTTAATTCAAAATAAACTGTAATACAGAAAAGGGCGCACCTAGAAGGAACTATGAAATCGGTAGACAGGACAAATTAATGATTACAGTTTCAGAAAATTTAGATGGTTCATTCAAAATAAAGAACTTCAAAAATGGTTCAAATGGCTCTGAGCACTATGGGACTTAACATCAATCATCAGTCCCCTAGAACTTAGAACTACTTATAAACTAACTAACCTAAGAACATCACACACATCCATGCCCGAGGCAGGATTCGAACCTGCAACCTCAGCGGTCACGCGGTTCCAGACTGAAGCGCCTAAAACCGCACGGCCACACCGGCCGGCAGAAAGAACTTCATCAGCCGAGCAAGTCAATAACGTGTTTATCCACCTCTGGCCCTTATGCAGGCAGCTATTCGTCTTGCCACTCACAGAGTTGTTGGATGTCCTCCCGAAGGATATCATGTCAAATTCTGTCCACTTGACGCGTTCGATCGTAAAAATACCGAGATGGTTGGAGACTCCTGCCAGTAATGCTCCACAAGTTCTCGATTGGGGACCTGGTTACCTTGCTGGCCATCGTAAGGTTTGACAAGCATGAAGAGAAGCAGTAGAGACTCTCGCGGTGTGCGGGTGGGCATTGTCTTGCTCAAATGCCGCGAAGGGCAAGAAACCGGGCAGCACAATATCGTCGACGTTCCGCTGTGCTTTAAGAGTGCCTCAGATGACAACCAAAAGGGTCGTGCTATGAAATGACCCTCACTCATGGTTGTCGCGCTGTATGGTGAGCGACAGTCGGGTTGGTATCCGACCGACGTCCGGCATGTCTCCAGACACGTCTTCGCCGGTCATTGGCGCTCAGTTAGAAGCGGAATTCATCACCAAGACAATTCTACTCCAGTCATTGAGACTACAGGCAGAAGACGTCTCCGGAGACGTCCTGGACAACTGTGGGATACTAGCCTTATTGTCGCCCCCATACGTCCCGACAACCACATGTGATGGTCGGTGCCATTTCTTGTCATAGCAGGAACCCTTTGTTCGTCATCCGCGGCATCGTTACAGCACAGTGGTACTTCCGCGATAATCTACGCCTGTTTTTGTTGCCCTTCATGGCAAGCCAACGTGGGCTTGCATTTCAGCAAGATACTGCCTTCCCCACTGTTGGCACCCACCTACGTAGGGAGAAATGATCATCAAGATAAAATAAGAGAAATCAGGGCTCGCACAGAAAAATTTAAGTGCCGTTCGAGAGTGGAACGGTAGAGAGACTGTATGAAGGTTATTCATTGAACCCTCTGCAAGGCACTTTATTGTGAATAGCAGAGTAATCACGTAGATGTAGATGTAGACAGCGAGAGTATTTACTGCTTGTCTTCATGCTTGCCAAATGACACCTTGCTCAGCAAGATCGCCGGATCTCTCCCCAGTTGATAACGTTTGGAATATTACGGGCACGACCTTACAACCAGCTCGGAATTTTGACGAACTATCGCGCCAATTGTACAGAAACTAGCACGATGATCTAAAGGAGGAATTGCAACAGCAGTAACAGTTAATCCCAAGCCCAATAACTGCTTGCATAAGGGCCAGGGGGGAGGGGGCGGGGGGGGGGGGGGGACCAACGCGTTACTGACATGCTCAATTTGTGAAGCTCTTTCTCTTGAACAGATCATACAATTTTTCTGAAATTGTTCAATTGTTTGTTTGCATATATACATTACATCTACCGATTTCCGTCCTATTCGGATAATTCCTTACTGGTGCGTCTATCTTTTTTTTTAGTGTAATATAGTCCAGTCGACGAAGGAAAATTAGAGGAAAAAATTCTTCTAGTCGCAAATTTTTGTATAGTGTTCGAAGGGAGTGTCATGAACAACATACTAAAAGTCTCAAGCGGTGGGGTACAAGCATGGATTGGGAGGGGAGGGGGGGGGGGGGAGAAAACTGATGCTTCTAGTGAAAATGTTTCGCAGTACAAAATTAAAATACATTAAATTTCATATAGAATATGTTCTGTTCTTTTTTTCTCCCTAGAATTAATAGTTTCCGTGTTGATGGATATGGAGCAAACGCAGATTATTAAAAATTGTGTTTTAATAGTCTAAAATTAATGTTTATTTTTAAATGAAGTGAGTTAAATGGTTCAAATGGCTCTGAGCACTATGGGACTCAACTGCTGTGGTCATAAGTCCCCTAGAACTTAGAACTACTTAAACCCAACTAACCTAAGGACATCACACACATCCATGCCCGAGGCTTGATTCGAACCTGCGACCGTAGCGGTCGTGCGGTTCCAGACTGTAGCGCCTTTAACCGCTCGGCCACTCCGGCCGGCGAAGTGAGTTAAGAACAAATATGTATATAACACGTTTAAGTGCATTACTGTCATATTAAGGCATAAATTGTGTTCTAGGCGTGTAACAGGGCAGGGTAATTTGGGCGGGGGGGGGGGGGGGGTTAGAAGGGCAAAGACAGGTAGATCGCCAGATTATGGTCATGCACTTCCCTCCTTCATAGGTCTGTCAACTGAAGAGCAAGCAGCTGATTGCCTGCACAATGTACTTCTCTATGTGTCAAGATCACGCCTTACTCACTGGCGACGCACTGGATGTTTATTTTCTACAGTATGCGTTAACAGAAAGTGGAATACAAATATGAGTTACTAACAATACTAACCCAAGAAATGTATATGGACACAATGTAAGTAAATTTCTACTATTTTACACTGCTGCAGAGGAAATTAATTCTTAGGCATCCTGTAGGTCAGGTGTAGCCTTCTTTAGGAAAAGTCAACTTCCGCCAGCTTGAGGGCTGCTGGCTTTTCAGTTCACAGACAGACTACACCTCCCCAACATTTCCTGTTCATTTCTCTTACCTAAGTAGAAAAAAATTCACTGAGCATGTACTTATATTGTAGAATTCTTTTGTGTTTATTAACTGGATACTAATCGCCGGTTGTTAGAAGAGCTTTCATATAATATACATTCCTATACAGGGTATTCCATTTTAATCTATACCGGCCGATATCTCTGGAGCGGCACAATTCTGCAAGAAAAGTGTTTAGTAGAAGTTGTAAGGTCCGAAGGGGGTCATGGAACGGTTACCTCGAAATGACCTTGAACCCTATTTAGAAGCTAAAACCGAGGTCAAGTTCATTTTTCCAAATGGTAACACCTATTTTTTTCCGTATTCGTATCCTACGTGAAAAAAGCGCATTGGTTGTAGGGAACATTTATTCGAAAAATCAATTGTTTGTCGCCATGGAGCACTTCATTGTAACTATCCCAGGTTACCAGTATCTCGAGAACGAAGCGAGACCGGGAAAAATTTTCAATGAAAATCTTTTATGGTTTCTGAACTCTGTCCACTGGTGAAATCTTCGTGAACTTGAAATGGCCTTGAAATTCTTCAGTAGGGATTAACCTGAAAGCAAATACCGTCGGCATTAGTGGAATCCAACGTGCACCACGTGGAGATTGCCCAGCGAACTTCGCACGTCGTTAGCCTTGAAAAGGGCCGATTAACATGATTCTCACTGGAAATGTAGGATCTCAGATGCTAGATCAACTGTCCATTTTGGCTAATGCACATTTGCACTCTCTGTCGGAAACTGATCTCGACACCATTCATTGTCTGATGGGTGATTGCCTGGAAAGCTACGACAATCCTTTGTCTCATACCTTTTGGAGTCGTCGGAGGAGTGGAGTACACCTGCTTTACAGCTACCCATAGGAACAAATCCAATAGGACTTTATAAAAGATATCATATTTAAGCCAGTGACTGTAACATTTTCTTTATTTCACGATTGCAATTTCAGCCTTAGGTCATTATCAAGTGTAGATTTTTGTGGCTTTAAGCCGTGTCAACTTAAAATGAGCTGACACTAGTCACTTATGCACTAAACTGCCGCAGTGACTAGTGATGGGCTAACGAACATGAGTGTCTACTGATTATGTTGTTGTATGACAATGGATATGTGTGCTCGCAATATGTAACAGCGTCACGAATTTATTTAATAGTAATGACAACGACATATAAATGTGTCAGCTCATTTTAAGTTGACATGGCTTAAAGCCACAAAAATCTGCACTTGATAATGGCCTAAGGCCGAAATTGCAATCGTGAAATGAAGAAAGTGTTACAGTTACTGGCGTAAATATGATGTCTTTTATAAAGTTCTACATGACTGTGAATCCCAGGTATAAAAAGTTAATTAAGTCCAATAGTGTTACGTCTGGCGATCTTGGCGGGAATTAACGAATTGCACGACCGACAAGTAAGGCCTGATGTGCAGGGGTGCAGCCATGAGGAAACCACATTGTTAAAAGAAAAGAAGAAAATTCCTTGACGTCTATATTTATGTGCTGCTCCATGACTCTGCTGTCAATATCTTTATTCTTGGCTTGTGTGTAACTTCTGTGTATTTTCTTACAGTAAATGTGTTTTCTTTTCGTATCCAGGGTGTAATTACAAAGCTAATAAAATGTTTTCTTGCCTTTAAATAATATTTTTCATGACATATGCGTGCTCGTATGTCTAGGGGGATATTTTCTAGTAAAGGAAGCACCAGATTCTGGAGAATATGAAGATAGCACAAGCCATTCAAAGTTTCGCCGTAAAAAACAGGACCTATCACGTAATCTCCAACTATACCCGTCCAGACATTGATTTACCACCGTCTCTGTGTTCGGTAATCTCGTTGCCAGCGAGGATTTGCTTCCGCCCAGTAGCGTGCGCTATGGAGATTGACTCCTCCCATGTTGTCGAAGCTTGCCTCGTCTGTAAAGAGAGTGCGTACGAAGGAAAAGGAATCACGTCGTATTTGCGTATCGGCCCATCGACGAAATGCCAGGCGTCTCTCAGGATCCCCAGGCTGAATTTCTTGAGTGATATGAAAGCGATATGGGTGTAATTTAAAGTATCTTACAACACGAGATACCGTTGATCGAGGCACGCCATGCATTCGCTGTTGAAAGGTGTCGATCTTCACCGACGATAGCACGAACTCCCAGCGCAATCGCCTCTCTCGGGCCCGTCTTTCGTCTCTGCCTTTCAGCTCGTCTTACCAGACACCTAACTGCAACGTTCTTGGGATGAGGAACATCGGGATATCCTTCGACATACAGTCTTTGCGCGGCTACATAATTATCGTGACACCCGCAAAAATTTTTATCATTCTCACTATTTCTAACGACATGTAATCAGCCATTTGTGATAGATTAGAGTCGAAAAATAAATTGCACTGATCGCTTTTACTATTTTTGGTCTTCTTAGGTTTTTCCTTCAACGAGACACGAGCAAGCGTGTTGCAGGACAACTGACTTATTAAGTACACGCGACCTGTTTGTTTACACATGCTCGCTGCTGTTTACGCCACAACTTGAAGCCAAACCATACAGTACGTAAGTGCGCTCTTTCAGAAAATTGCATAGGTGTCTGACGGACGTGTGTCTTTCAAGAGGGCACCTTTACATATCTCGGTATTGACGCAAACAATAAAATAATGAAATACCCCATGGTAATCCGTCATTTTTAAATATGGAGAGAAGGCAGAAACGAAAGACGGGCCTGAGAAAGTCGATTGAGAGACAAGGTAACTCAGATAAATTTTTCTCTTATGGGCCCCAACCATTCGTGTTGAAAATAATTTTTCACCAGTGGACAGAATTCAGAAACCATACAAGATTTTCATTGAAAATTTTTCCCGATCTCGCTTCATTTTGGAGATACTGGTAATCTGGGAATATATATATACGAATACGAGTATGGAATAAAAAATAGGGGTTCCCATTTGGAAAAATGTACTTGACCTTAGTCTGACCATTTGTTATTTCGAGGTAACCACATTTTGACCTCCTTCAAACCTTACAACTTTTAATAGAGACTTTTTTTGCAGAATTGTGGCGCTCCAGAGATATCGTCCGGTATAGATTAAAATGGGAGACCCTGCATACAGTCGCTGAAAAGTGTTAAACTGGGCTCATGAGTGGCATCACGTCATCTTTTTAAACGAAGCCCGGTTGTGCACAGTGGGCGTACGCACATGTGAAGGCTCTGAGGAGAATGGTAGTCGCCAGATTGCATTTGTCATTGTGATACCGATCTAGCACTTGGCCTGATGGTAAGAAGTGTCACTACGTACTTTTGATTTGGATATCCGGTAATTTGGACAGGAGGTGTTACGCTTCTGACATGACCAATGGCTGTGCCCTTGCCGTTACCTTTGAAAATGATAACACAAGATGGCAAGTTGCACACGCATTCCTGGCTTATCTCCATACAGAACGTGTTTCAATTTCGCCATCGTCAGCATGTCTCGAGTCACTGGTTATTGAAAAAATACCCGCCAGCCACTACGACTGATCGACTCTGGCACAGAGCTGAAAAAGCATGGAACGGCGGAGCCGTTTCTGTTACCCAGAGTCAGTTCGACTTGATGTACTGCTCGCTTAGAGCCACTGTCTACTGAGTTTAGCACCTTGTATACCGCAACTCGAGCAACGGCCTTGCCGCAGTGACTACACCAGTTCCCGTGAGACCACCGAAGTTAAGCGCTGTCGGACGTGGCCGGCACATGGATGCATGACCATTTTTCTGGTGATGCCAATTGAGGACCTACTCGACCGAATAGTAGCGGCTCCGGTCAAAGGAAACCATCATAACGACCGGGAGAGCGGTGTGCTGACCACACGCCCCTCCTATCTGCATGCTCACCTGAGAATGACACGACGGTCGGATGGTCCCAATGGGCCACTTGTGGCCTGAAGACAGAGTGTACACCCCCAACTCACCTACTGTTTTAATCTGTTATTCCTCCCACGATACTGTATAAGCACAACAACAAAAATTTCGTTGTTTGCTTTCCTTTCTAGTGATGCAATTCCAATGGTCAGCAGTGTATGTAAGTCTAAGTCTTCCGCAGCCGCTGTTATTGAAGGTAAAATCTTCCAGGTGATTCGACCCCGCCATATTGCTCTTCAGTACTCGGCGTTTCGATTCCTCTGCTGGGATCTTCTTCAGCAGACCTCTCGTGTCTCCAGTTGGCTGAACGAGCAAGTTTCCGTACTCAAGTGCTCAGCCAAATGGGACAGAAAAAGACTTCTGAAGAAAATTTCAGGAGAAGGATCTAAACGCCTAGTATCGAAGAAATTTCAAGAGAATCACGTCTGCCTTATTACCCAAAAGAGTTCAGCTGCACAGTAAATCATCTGTACGAAAACAGATCATGCAATCAGTCATCTTCCCGCCAGGCAGCTCAAGTTATTTTAGGATAGCGTGAGAGTCCTGCATCAGAATGGTCGGATGTAGATGTGACATTCAGAAGCTGCCCAGCTGGCAGACCAAAAACGATAATCTCATGAGACAAAATATCAGTCATAGACCTTAAAAGAGCAAGCTGGTCTCTTAGTAGCAGGCGATCCTGTGACCTTCCACTGCTGATTTAAGTCATGACATGGAATCTTGGCCCGCATCTCGTGGTCGTGCGGTAGCGTTCTCGCTTCCCACGCCCGGGTTCCCGGGTTCGATTCCCGGCGGGGTCAGGGATTTTCTCTGCCTCGTGATGGCTGGGTGTTGTGTGCTGTCCTTAGGTTAGTTAGGTTTAAGTAGTTCTACGTTCTAGGGGACTGATGACCATAGATGTTAAGTCCCATAGTGCTCAGAGCCATGGAATCTTGTGTATGATCCAGTTGGTTGTATTGACAATGCAGGACGATGGGTCCAAAGACAAAATTGCAGAAAGGAGCTTTCGTGTTCGGGCATGCCCATGAATGAAGTTGCCTGATGTGTAGGTGTATCACTGCAGCCTGTCCAATATATCTACAAGGAGTGATGAACCACTCGCAGCCACGTAACTCATAGCAAGGATAGTTGTCCAAAAAGTTCTAACCGACAAGACCGCCACGCTTTTTCAATGACAATTGCTTTCAGACTGGTCTGGAATTGCTAAAACCAAACTAAACTCCTCCCGAACAGGCCATGAAGGCCCAAAGGTACTGACCGGCTGTCGTGTCATCCTCAGCCCACAGGCGTCACTGGATGCGGATATGGAGAGGCATGTGGTCAGCACACCGCTCTCCCTGCCGTATGTCAGTTTCCGAGAGCCCAGCCTGACAGCGCTTAACTTCGGTGATCTGACGGGAACTAGTGTTACCACTGCGGTAAGACTGTTAGCGGTCTGGAATTGCTGCTGTCACTGAATCCAGTTTCTTGGGGAACACTGAGAAGAGAACTACATGTTGTGGACATTTGGAGACGAGTACCTTGCCAGTGCTTACAGCGGTACATTAGGCTGCACGACTTTGATGGGCCAAACAACACAGAAACTGAGCGGTAGCTGTCTGGAGCCGTGTTCTGTGGTCCGACAAACTGTGCGATTTTCCGTCTTTTCAAATGACGCAGGGCGGCGAGCGCAACGACGGTTAATAAAACATTTAATGAAAAGTGTGCAGATCGCGTAGTTCAGTCCGAAAGTGGTTCTGTGATGTCTTGGGGGTGTTTTTCGTATGATAAATTGGACCCACTCATTCAGGTTATCGGACTCGTGATCCAGGATGCTTATTTCCACATTCTCGGTTACCAATTGTTGCCCTTTCCCCTACTTGCTCATAATGAGTATGTTGTGGACACACTCGTCTTCCAAGATGACAACAGCCGTGCTCACAATGGTCCTTACGTATGCTGGATGTTTCATCACCCTATTGTAATGTAATAAAATATTTCAAACTATTTGGAAAGGTGGATGAAGCGTATCAATGTGCTTACCCGCAGTTTGGTAGCTCTGTGTGATGGATTCATCAATGAATGGAGTCAGCTGTCTGTGGCGTTCCTGGAACAGATTCATAACAGAATCCGCTCAGCCATGAAGAAACGTACAATCTTCAGAAACAAAATGCAGGAAGATTATTTACGCTGATGATATTGCTCTGATCGTTCAGGAACAAAACCTTTACGGAAGCTGAGACAACAGCAACATCTCACCTGAAGATGTTGAATGAATACTCTAAACATAATTCTCTCCGACGGAAACCTCAGCGTTGCATCAACTTTCCACCTAAGGAATAAACAAGAATATTACAAATCTAACATCACATTTACAGATCAGACTAAAATGGCTCTGAGCACTATGCGACTAAACTTCTGTGGTCATCAGTCGCCTAGAACTTAAAACTAATTAAACCTAACTAACCTAAGGACATCACACACATCCATGCCCGAGGCAGGATTCGAACCTGCGACCGTAGCAGTCGCGCGGTTCCGGACTGCGCGCCTAGAACCGCTAGACCACCGCGGCCGGCTACAGATCAGACTCTCCAATATTTCAATACTACACTGGTCACTGACATGCAAAACCATCTCCAGAAATAGCAGCTAAAATCAAAACTGGAACTTCCCACTGCAACAGTTCTCAAATCATCGGCTTTAGCCCTTTCATACTCAGTCTCTGAATACTGCTGTTCCTCCTGGCTACTCCCACTAAAATAATTGACACACAGCTCAATCAAGCAATGCGCCCCATCGCAGGGTGGAATTTCCCAAAAACTCGCTCTCACCATCGGACCTCAGATCTACCACCATCCATAAGAACAACACAGACATTGGTGAACGTATGGACACGAATAAGAACAAATAAATAAAATTAACCATGGTGGCGCACAGCAATCAGCCTGCAGTAAAGCCGCTTTATAAAAAGGGGGAAATGGATAATGTAGACAATTTTGGACCTATTTCTATACCATCAGTGTTTGCAAACTTTATTGAAAAGGCTGTGTATGTCAGGATAGTTGATCATCTTATATCACACAATTTTCTATCAAATGTACAGTTCGGCTTTAGAAGTCGTTTAACAACTGAAAATGCTATATTCTCTTTTCTCTGTGAGGTACTGGATTGTCTAAACAAAAGGTTTCGAACGCTAGGCATATTTTTTTATTTAACTATGGCATTTGATTGTGTTGAGCACAAAATACTGCTCCAGAAGTTGGACCATTAGGGAATACGGGGAGTAGCTCACAATTGGTTCATCTCTTACTTTAGGAATAGACAGCAAAAGGTCATCATTCACAACGTTGAGAATGGCTGTGATGTGGGGTCTGAGTGGGGTACGGTCAAGTGGGGCAGCCCCAGGGATCAGTGTTGGGCCACTCCTGTTTCTTATTTGTATAAATGATATGCCCTTTAGTATTACGGGCAACGCTAAAATATTTCTGTTTCCTGATGACACTAGCTTGTTAGTTTCAAATAGTGCAGTACATGACCTAAGTTCATGGCTTGTAGAAAATAAACTAACGCTAAATCACAGTAATACAGTTTCTAACACACAATTCAACAAAACCTGACGTTTTAATTTCACAGAACGGGCATATGACTAGTGAAACTGAACAGTTCAAATTTATAGGTGTTCAGATAGATAGTAAGCTGTCGTGGAAAGCCCACGTTCAGGAACTTGTTCAAAGACTTAATACTGCCATTTTTAGTATTCGAACGGTGTCAGAAGTGAGTGATCGTTCGACACGAAAATTAGTCTACTTTGATTTCGTAGACTTTCCCAGCGTAATAACTGCTGATATTCTTCCCAGGTTTGCAGCCGGATCATGTCGTCGTCCAGACACCATATTTCGGCGGACCAGCTGCCCGCCATCTTGAGGTGAGTTATCGCTTGTGCACTGCCTCGCCGAAACTGTATTCCAGCCCCTTTTTTTTATTTATTGTTATTTGACACCTTACAATAAGGTGGGCTGGCGGCAGCACACTACGCTGCTCTTCAGCCACAAGTCTTACCCAGTACGCTGCTCTTCAGCCACAAGTTTTACAGAGAAAATACAATGGAGACACAGACAACAAAGTGGGGGGGGGCAAAAAACAGTAGACACAGGAACAAATAACACGAAGCCGTTCACACTCGGCGAAAAAAAACACTAAAAACTGTCGGCACTGCGCACAAACATTGATGACTCAGACGGTACAGGGGAACAAAGGAGCGTGACGACGAAAAACACTAAACACAAACACGATGGCATACACTCGAGAAACTTATGGCGATGATCTCCAGTGCGTGAATGTCCACTTAGCATGTGCGAGTCCGGGGACCTGCCAAGGGGGGAAGAAGGTGGTGGGGGAGGGAGAGGGGAGAGCAAAGATACCAAGGGCAGAGGAGATGGGAGGAGGAATGAAGGTATGGGGGTAGGGAAGCCTGGGGAGAGGAGGGGGGAGAGAGGGAGGAGGGGGGAGAGAGGGAGGAGGTTGGGAAGGGGAGAGAAGGGTGCCCATAGGAACAAACACAGGAAGAGGGAGGGAGTATCAAAATTGGTAGGAGGGGTAGATGGAGGGGAGGAGGGGATCATCAGGGAGGGGGAGCTGGCGGAAGCCACCTTGGGAGAGGGTATAGAGAGTGGAGAGATGGAGAGAAGGTGGGATGTGGAAATACAAGCGCGGCAGCAGATGGGGGCGGAGGAGGATAGGAGGGACAAGTGGGTGAGGAGGATCAAGTTTATGTGTAGAGGATCTGGATCCGTTCGAGGAAAAGGAGGAGGTGGGGAAACGGAATAAGGTCGTACAGGATCCATGTGGGAGAGGGTAGACGGATGCGATAGGCAAGGCGGAGAGCATGGCGTTCTAGGATCTGAAGGGATTTGTAAAAGGTAGGGGGAGCAGAGATCCAAGCAGGGTGGGTGCAGCAAAGTAGAGGGCCGATTAGGGATTTATAGGTATGGAGGATGGTGGAGGAGTCCAGACCCCATGTATGGCCAGAAAGGAGCTTGAGGAGACGGAGTCAGGAGCGTGCCTTGGCTTGGATTGTCCGGAGGTGGGGGGTCCAGGAGGGGCGACGGTCGAGGGTGATGCCAAGGTACTTAAGGTTGGGGCTGAGGGCGATAGGACGGCCATAGACAGTGACATACAAATCAGGCAGGTGGAAGAAGGGGGTGGTTTTGCCTACTATGATCGCCTGGGTATTGGAGGGATTGACCTTAAGCAACCAATGGTTGCACCAAGTGGTGAGTCGGTCAAGATGGGACTGGAGAATGCGTTGGGAGCACTGCAGGATGGGGGCAAGGGCAAGGAAGGTGGTGTCATCGGCGAACTGGAGGAGGTGGATGGGGGGTGAAGGCAGCGGCATGTCCGCCATATAAAAAAGGTGCAGAAGAGGGGAAAGGACGGAACCTTGGGGCACACCGGCAGAGGGGAAGAAGGTGTAGGAATCCGTGTTATGGATGGTGACGTAGAGAGGACGTTGGGAAAGAAAGGACCCGATCAGACGGACATAGTTAATAGGAAGGGCGAAGGTTTGGAGCTTGAAGAGGAGACCGGAATGCTACACACGGTCATAGGTGCGTTCGAGGTCAAGGGAGAGGAAGATAGCGGAGCGGCGGGAATTAAGTTGTTCGGAGAGGAGATGAGTGAGGTGAAGGAGAAGGTCATCGGTAGAGAAGGGTGGCCGAAAGCCACACTGGGTAATGGGAAGGAGGCAGTGCTGGAAGAGATGGTGGTGGATGCGTCAAGTGAGGAAGTATTCCAGGACCTTGCTGAAGACTGAGGTAAGACTGATGGGATGGTAGGAGGAGACAGTGGACGGCAGTTTGTCGGGTTTGAGGAACATCAGGATGCGGGAGGTTTTCCACAGCTCAGGGAAGTAGCCAGTGGACAGGACCACATTATAGAGCCCGGCCAGACCGGAGAGGAAGGAGGCAGGAGCTTCACGGAGGTGGCAATAGGTGACATGATCGTGACCAGGAGCGGTGTTGCGTTTCATGCGGAGTGTAGCAATGAGATCCTGAGTAGTGATGGGGGCATTGAGTTTGGTGTGTGCAATGTTGTCCAAGTACTGGCAACTAGGGGTGAGGGGAGGGACAGAGGTGTCAGTTCGATCACGGACATCCGGGAAGAGGGAGTAATCGAACTGGGGATCGTTGGGGATGGTAAAGACAAGGGAAAGGTAGGAGGCAAAGTGATTGGCCTTACTAAGGTTGTCAGGGAAGGGTTGATCATCATGAAGGAGAGGGTAGTAGGCTTAGATCCAGTAAGGCGGCGGAAGGCTGACCAGTACTTGGACGAGTTGATAAGAAGTGTAGGATTAAGACGGGTGCATGTCTGTCACCAGTCCCGGCATTTCTTAGCCACAAGCAAGTTTCTGATATGTCGTTGTAGTTCCCGGTGGCGTCATAGTGTGTCCGGGTCACGCGTGTGAAGGAAGGCACAATAGAGACGGCGGGATTCACGGAGAAGGAGGATGGCCTGTGGGGGTAAAGTAGGACAGTGGTGGTGGATGGCAATGGAAGGGACATGGGCCTCCACGGCCTCATACAAGGTCTGCTGGAGAAAGGAGGTGGCACGGGTAATATAATCAGGGTGGTGGTAGGTGACGGGGTGGCTATCGACCTGGGTAGAGAGGGTATCCCGGTAGGCATTCCAGTTGGCACGGGAATAATCATGGACGTATTTGGGGGGAGGGTCAATACAAGGGTCGACGACCATCTGAAATGGCGAGGAGGACAGGGAGATGGTCACTACCAATGGGGTCCAGGACATCCACCACTATGCGGCCAAGGAGGTTAAGGGAGGAGAGGAAGACATCGGGAGTGGAGTCGGATGCAGGGTGGGTGGGCTGGGGAATGGGGACGAGGTCGCCTTGGAGGGAGGAGAGGAGCGATGCCACCTCTGTAACGACTATGGATGTTAAGGTCGGCGGCGATCACATAGGAGGAGAAGGTACGGTCAATGTGGGAGAGGAAGTCAAAAGGAATAGGGGCGTTGGGGCGGACATAGATGGTGGTGCAGGTGTTGGTAAGGGCAGGGAAGAAGAGACTAAGGATCAGGTGTTCCGTGGGATCGGGAAGGAGAGGTTGGAGCCGAACAGGGATCTGGCGGTGGTGGCCAACGGCTACTCCACCACGCGCTATCGGGAGGGGATTATCGGAGCGGTGAAGGAGGTAGGGCGAGGTGTGGACAGTGTGTTGGGGCTGAAGAAAGGTTTCATTGAGGAGGAAGGCATCCATGCGGTGGGATGGGAGGGTGTGCAGGAAGAGGTTCTTGTTGGCGGGAAGGGAATGGATGTTATTGAACAGGATATGGTGCTGTCGTGCCATGACAGGGAATTAATCGAGGGTGTCGAGATGGGAGAAAGTGAAATGGGCCTGATTATGGGAGTAGGTGGCATACATGTTGAGGTGAAAGATGGAGCGAGTGGCGAGGGATATATGCTGGAGGGTGTGGGGGCGCTGGAAAGGGTGGACATTTCGGAGGACAATAGTGAGGAACCTGATGATGTCCTCAGCAGTGGGGGGGGGGGGGGGACGAAGAGAATTGCCAGGAGGGGTGGGGGCATCCAGAGGTCAGACAGGGATGGTGAGTTCGGGAGTGGTGGGAGGGGGTCAGGCCTTACATTTCTGGGAGTAGGTGGGATGTGGGAGAGTACAGGTGTTGCAGTAGGCAGGGGACTGGAGGTTGGGGCACTGCCGGAGGAAGTGTGCCTGTTTGCAATGTGGGCAGACAGGGGCCTCACGGCACTCTGATGTCAGGTGTGCATTGTAGTGCAGGCACCTCTGGCAGCGGAGGGATTGAGGAGAGGAACGGGAGGGGTTGACCTTGTAGCATTGGTGGAAGAGGAGGACACCCTCCTTCAGGAGATGGTCGATGGAGGGGGCGTGTTCCGAGAACACCCGCATAATGCGGGTGGGACCGGCCGGGTTAAAGATGCGGCGGACTGCCCGTATCTCCAAATAGGGGTGCACCTTGAGTTCTGCCAACACCTCCTCCTCCATGATCTTCGGACTAAGCCGAGTGATCACGGCGGTGAGGGTTGGCAGGCGACGTGGGGGTTGGGGTTGGTGGGAGGGGGATGGGGAAGGAGCAGGGGTGAGGGAGGCAGTGGGGCCAAACCAGGTGATGGAGATTTGGGAAAGGATGTCAGTATGAAGGGTAGGGCTGGGGGAGGAGATGAGAACAGAGTCTCTTCGGGGAGTGAGGAGGAATATGGGGCCTCCAGGAAAGTGTTGGCAGAGGAGGAGCGAGAGGTTCTGGGCCTCGAGGAGGGAAGGATCAGGACAAGAGAGGATGTATTTGTAGGAGGAATGGGAGGAGGAGGAGGAGGAGGAGGTAGCAGGGCCAGGTGGGGAGACATCCATGGCATCCTGAAGGGGGGGGGGGGGGGAGGAGGATGGGGCAGGGCCGTTTTGGAAGCAGAGGAAGCAGGGGTGGCACTAGGGTGTTTGGCGGCGTTGGAAGGGAGAGAGGGGGCTTGTGGGATAGGAGCAACAGGGAGGTGGCAGGAAGTGGCAGGTCCCACCATGAATGCTGGAGCCAGCGCCAGAGATGGGGATGTCGATGGTGAAGGCGACGGCGATGATGTCGATGGCGGCGATGGTGAAGGCAAGGGTGAGAGAGGGGCACGGGCCATGGCCCTCCGGGCCACCACCCGAGCGGGGGCTGCAGTAACAGGGTGAGAGGAAGAACTGGGGATGGGGCGACAAAGAGCGAGGGCGAAGGGAGAGTGAGAAGTGGTGGGATGGAATGAGGGGGGGGGGGGGGCGATTGGGCACACCACATAATGGTAGTGGTGGCGGTGGAGGGAGAGGTATACACTATTGCAGTGGTGGTGGTGGTGGTAGTGGTGGTGGGGGTTGACATGACGACAAGGAGGAAAAGAGACAGGACAGGACGAAAAGTACAGAAGAAAACAGGGGACGGACGAAGACGGACGAAGACCGGTGGAACTCCGACTGGGGCCAAAGCCCCACTCCGCTGTCGCTGGCGGGAGGCGACCACAGGCAGGAACGCTGGCTGGCTGGCTGGCTGGAATGCAGGCAGGAACGCTGGCTGGCTGGCTGGCTGGCTGGCTGGCTGGACCGCTGCTGGCTTGCTGGCTGGCTGGTTGGCTGGCTGGCTGACCCTGAAAAAGTCCTAACGCTTCGATGAGAGGCGAATGCCACTATCGAAGGGCGGTACTCGTTACGTGGTACCGCCGGAGATACATCCAGCCACAACGACGGAAACCTTTATACACCAGCGGACAGAGCACCGCGCGTGGGCGAGTGATGGGCAGCGCGCCGATGGGCGAAGGCGGCAGAAACAATAAATCGCAACAGCTCTAGTTTGAACTAGTTTTAAGAATCCAATGTTGTTTAATGTCAGACAAAATCGGATTCCATATCTTACTTAGAGGAAAACCTTTATCCCTGTTAATAATATTACTTGATAATCAAATTTCAATGGATTCTTTAAGAACACATTTCTAATAGCGAGAAGCAGAGGAGATCAATTGTGTCTTGTCATACATCATCCTGTGTCCTTCGTTAAGGCAGTGTTTCGCCACTGCCGACTTCTCAGGCTGGAACAACCGAGTGTGCCGATGATGTTCCACACACCAGTCCCGAATAGTTCGAATCGTATGACCAATATACTTCTTTCCACAGTGACACGGAATTTCATAACCCCGGGCTTCCTCAAGCCCAAATTATCTTTGACTGAGCCAAGAAGGGCTCTAGTCTTCGCCGCCGGCGTAAAAACACTTTTAATATCATATTTTCTTAAAATTCTTGAAATTTTGGATGATATACTTCCTGCAATGGGTAAATAAGCAACCGCTTCAAAAGTATCCTCTATTGGCTCGCGTGACGGACCAAACTGAAAAGCACGGCATATTTGTTGTTCTGTATATCCATTCTGTTTAAAAACAGAGACCGCAAAACTCCACTACTTTTGTGTGGTGGATGGCAGCTGGTCGCATTTAGATAGCGGTCAGTATGAGTATGCTTCCGATACACACTATGTCCAAAAGTCCCATCGTCCTTTCTTTAAACTAAAACATCAAGAAATTGAAGTTTACCATCATTTCAATTTCCATAGTAAATTGAATACGCGGATGTAGACAATTAAGATGACCTAAAAAGCGATTTAAAGCATCAATTCCACGTGGCCAAACCATAGAAATGTCATCAACGTATCTCAAAAAACGCTTTGGTTTAAGAAACGAAGTTTTGAGTGCCATGTCCTCAAAGTCTTCCATAAAAAGGTTGGCGACTATGGGGGAGAGTGGACTCCCCATAGCCATATACACCATTAAAAAGAAAATACGTTGAAGTCAACACATGACGACATAACTTGGTGATTTCTTCATCTAATTTCTCACCGATTAGTAACAGAAACTCTTCAAGAGGAACCCCAGTAAAGAGAGAGGTAACAGCAAAGCTGACAAGCAAGTCAGAAGGACCGAGTACAACGATTTTAATCGTCGAATAAATTCGAATTTAATATGTGATGTTCACATTTTCCCACATATGGCCTGATGACTGAAGCTAAACATTTGGCCAAATTATAGGAAGGGGCGCCCAAGTTGCTGACAATAGGACGTACAGGAATACCACTCTTGTGAATCTTGGGTAAACCACGCAATCTCGGAGGAACCGCCGCACCAGGATTAAGTTTCTTGATGACATAACTAAGTAAGGAGCTCTTTTTTAAAAGTGAGAGAGTTTTTCGTTTTATACAATGCGTGGGATCACTTTTGATTTTCCGATAGGCCGATTCCTCTAACAAAAGATCCATTTTGGCAACATAATCCTCACGTGAGAGAATAACCGTGGCATTCCCTTTATCAGCCGGAAGAATTATTAGATCCCATTTTCTCAGAGACCGAATAGCAGCCCTTCCAGAAGATGGAATATTATTCCGTGGAGCGGGAACTCGACGAAGTTTATAGGCAACCTCCTGCCTGATCTCTTCTGCCCTGTTTTCAGGAAGGCGTCCACAGCTTGTTCTACAGCACAAATAAAATCCGTAATAGGAGTCCTCTTAGGAGTAGGTGCTAAATTTAAACCTTTTTCCAAAACAGATAATCTAGCAGCATCAGATTCCTGATTCTTAAGATTAATGACCACCCGTTGGCGGGTGTCGTCACCAGACGTAATAGGAGAGACACAGAGACGGTGGAACTTAGGTGACTGTTTACTAGCAGCAATTTTCTGCACTGAGTTCGAAAAAGCCCATGAAGCGCTATCCACCCAATCCCACGATGTGGCAGACAGTCTTGAAGAAATTTCCAAATACAAATAATATAAATCTTTGGATACAAAATCCAATTGTCGCCGCGTAAAACAAATACGTTCCCGTACCAATGCAAGACTGGCCCGTTACTTGATTTTTATTGGCCGCTTTTGTGTCAATATAATGATTAATTCTGGCAAATTTAGGGATAATACCCTCATCCCGGCATCTCGATTAAAAACACAAGTGCACTCAGTAACTTCACTTTCTTCTTGCGAAAATTATCCAACTTTCTAACAAGACTCACCAAGACTCACTCTCCTCCCCGTAGAGGCTTTGGATATGTATTTCGTAGACTTTCCCGGCGTTATAACTGCTGATATTCTTCACCGGTTTGCAGCCAGATCAAGTCGTCGTCCAGACACAATATTTCGGCGGACCAGCTTATTTTCATTCGCTTATGTCGTATGGTATTACATTTTGGTGTAACTCTTCCCATTCTAGAAGAATATTTTTGGATCAGAAACGGTCGGTTCGGGCAGTAAGTGGTATAAGTTCACGGATCTCTTGCCGACCCCTGTTCACAAGTCTGGGTATTTTGACATTGGCCTCTCAATATACATATTCCTAACTGTCAATTCTTGTTAACAATATTAGCTTATTCCCAAGAATAAGCAGCTTTCACTCAGTTAATACTCCTTCTATTCTGTCGAGGAGTTCCTTGAAAAATTAAGCCGATTCTTATCGTATTGTTGATTGCGTTTACTTAAACTTATGGACTGACTTTTTTCGGGTTCACGAACATTTATTTTTATCTGTTATTACTTTTACGTTGTAATGTCATGTACTGACACATTCCATGACCTTGGAGATTTGCTCCTGAATTTAGTCATATGAACTTGACGTGTAGTTAAATAAAAAATAAAGAACAGTCGTTTCAAAAGGTTAGATGCCTGGAGTAAACTTTCCTGATCTACTATCAAGTATTTAAAATTTCTGGGGAACGTCCAGCAGGCTTTCATCTACACTGACACCACTGCTGCATAATTAATTGGATCACAACAGACCAGGGCAGGTGTGGAGTACTGCTGCAATAATGGGATGAAAGTCCTCCTCTCCTCGTGACTGTGCCGAAGAGCAACAGTCTGTATGCCATATAGAGTGATCAGACAGAACATCATGACCATCGATCTACTGTCGATATAAAGCAGTCCAGGCGACAGAATCATCACCTGGCAAGGAATGACTGCTAGTCAGAAACACGCATAGTGCATGTAATATCAGTGTAGAATGAAGAAGGCCCGCGATCTATCTGAGTTTGACCGACGGAAGATTACGATGGCCCGGCACGAGCGTTTGGGAAACAGGATGACTTGTCGGGTGTTCGAAGAATGCTCTGGAGAGTGTATTCAACACGTGGTGAAATTAAGGTGAAATAACGTCCAGAGGTCGTGGGTTTAGGCGGCCACTCCTCATTACAGTTGTCGGACGTCATAGGCTGGGCAGACTAGTGAAACAGGACAGGTGGCGAACTGTGAAAGAAGTAACTTAAGTAGCAGAGTATAAGTGTGTCTGAACACACAGTGAACTGAACACTAGTGAAAATGGGTACACCGCAGCCGACGACCCATTAATGTTAATACCATGACATCGGCAACTACGACTGAAATGGTTATGTGACCACCAGACTGGGCGTTAGCGCAATGGCAGAGCTTAACATCGTCTGTTAAATCCCGATACCTTCTTCACCATTCCAACTGCTGGCCGTGAATCTGTCGCCTTCCAGGGGAACAGATCGTTGACACCTGTACTGTGGGACGGAGACAAGCTGGTGGCGGCTCCATTATGCTCTGGGGAACCTTGACGGTCGGCCGTAGTGGCCGTGCGGTTCTAGGCGCTACAGTCTGGAACCGCGGGACCGCTACGGTAACAGGTTCGAATCCTGCCTCGGGCATGGATGTGTGTGATGTCCTTAGGTTAGTTAGGTTTAAGCAGTTATAAGTTCTAGGGGACTGATGACCTCAGAAGTTAAGTCCCATAGTGCTCAGAGCCATTTGAACCATTTTGAACCTTGACGTAGGCATTCGAGTGCCTAGTGGAGTTCGTGCAAGGCACCATGACGGCCAAGGAGTGTCGTACACTGGATACGGACAACGTAGACCTCATTCCGAAGGCAATGGTATTTTTCAACAGGGTAATACGCCATGTCAGAAGGCCAAGAGTTTGATGGAGTGGTTCGAGGAACACAGTGGCGAGTTCCAATTGCTGTGCTGTCCCATCCCCCCCCCCCTCCCCCATTCCTCAGATCTGAACCCGATCGAACAAATCTGGGATGTGATTGAACGTGGCGTCAGTACTCATCGGCCCCCTCTCCAGAATTTATGGGAATTAGGTGCCAACTCTAATCAGCGACCTACCGAGGCCTCATTGTTTCCATGCCACGATGCATAGCCGCTTATATCCGTCCAAAAAGCGGAATAGTGGCTATTAGGCAGATGCTCATAATTTTCTGGCTGATCAGTGTAGCATTTGAATGTTTCCTCAGCGCATTCAAGTGGGCACTGGAAGATCATCACAATTTATCTGAAGATGTTGATGACTAGATTCCAAACGTGCACTAATTGCTACGAATGCTGTGTAAATTTGAGATTGTGTGAATCTGTGTAGAAATGTACATATTCATTGTAAATAGCTGTCTATACGAGGCGTGATCAGAAACTAAGGTTGCAATGCCTGCAGTGAAACGTGTACACTTTATTTGATACAATCTGTACAGCCAACAGATAGTATATACATCAGGTTATTTTTCGATTTAGCCTCCATATCTGTTTAAGCCCTTGCCGCTTCGTGGAATGAGTTTGAATAAACCCTCCAGACAAAAATCCTGCCTGCCCTTGCGTGCTGAGCCACGCTATAGTTCCTCGTTTGAAGCAAAGCGTCGGTCTCCTAGGCGTTCCTTCAAGTGAGGTAAAACGTGACAGTCAGTTGGAGCAAGGTCCTTGCTGTAGGGAGAGTGGTCAGTGTTGTCATAGCGAAACTGCTTCAATAGCTTCTTGGTCTTCTTGGCTGTATGAGATCCCGCGTTGTCGTGAAGAAGGACAACGCCCTCGGCGAGAAGTCCTGGCCGTTTCCTCCTGATTGCTTCGCGCAATCACGTCAAGGTATCGCAGTGTCGGTCAGTCGTCACAGTCCTCCCTGTGGTGTCACCGCAAGACACCACACTGGCTAGGTTGTAGGCTTCAAATCGTCCGCGGTCCGTCAGTACACATCGGATCCACGAGTCGTCACTGTCGACGCTAGCAGACCGAGCGCCGCCACTCGGCTGGTCTTAAGAGACAAGCTAGCGTACTGCCCAGTTCTACAGCCGACTTTAATAGGAATGGTTCACTCGTTTCAAGCGCCACATACAGTTTATGCATTGACAATTGATCTGTATTTGTGAAGCAATCAGAACTGTAAAGCAGTATTCGTAGTTCAGTCTATAACTGCACTTGTAAATATTATTGTACAAAGTCAAGATCGACGTTCATCGCTGATGCTGAATTAAAGCTAAGTATGTTGAGCCATGGTAAAAATTGCTGTTTTGAAGACCGCGCCGCAGCGCGTAGTGTGAAGCAGTCGCCCTCCGTTTCTGGCGGTGGCGCCGCTGTGGGAATCGCAGCTTTGGTGTCTCCCTCTGGTGGGGAAGGGGAAAGGTAGCCTGCTCACGTGCATTTAAGGGGCGCTTTGAGCTCGCCAGTTAGTCAGTCTGTGGTCAGTCTGGGTGAGTCTGGAGTCAGTCTCTCTTCCCCAGCTTGCTAGTCTGTCTCATGTCCGAATTTGTGACGCAGTGAGAGAACTCAACGAGTGGTCACCCGGACGGGAGCTTAGTTCCTGCATCTGAGTCTGCGCGTTAGGCCGCCAATCTGCTCGAGTTGCTCAGGTAACGGTCATTGGCGGTTGGATCGATCGGTTGGTCGGTCGCGCACTGAGACACAAAATGACTTGTCCGCCTTGAGCGTCGGCGCATGTGAGGTCGCCACGTGAATCCAGTGGGCCGCGCCGTATAGCGAGTGGTAGTGGCTTCACGGTCGAGACGAGAGCAACAGGAGTCAACCCACGACATCAGTCTGGCCGGTGCGAGCTGCGACGCCGTGGTGGAACTGGTTCTCCGAGCGCTTCTGGGCCCCTTCTGTTACCATCTTGTGGAGTTTGGCTCTGTCTTTTCCTGGCGCAGGGATGTCGTTTTGCCAGTGGGCGTGTTTCCTCTGCATGGTTGGGTCCGGGCCAGTATTTCTGCCGTCGTGTGTCTGGAAGTGAGTGGGACACGCACCAGCAGAGCAGTCGCGACGGAGCAGCAGTCGCGGACGGAGCAGCGGGCAGTCGGTCGGTTGCTGCAGAGCAGGAAAGACGGGAGATCGGCGCGCCTTCCTGCGTTCGTTGAAGCGGCTGGCAGTGGACGGTTCGGGAGAGCTATTTGGGGATGCTGCGCCAGGTCTTCTCGAGAAATCGCAGTTTATTAGAAGTTAAGTGATTGGTGGTATGTTGTGTGATTTACTCTTGTTAAACGCGTGCAGTTAATGGCCCCTCTTTGTGATCAAACTAAGAGTCAAATTGCGTGACTCAGGCGGGTCACCCTTTCCCCATGAGGCCTATAGTTCCGCCTCATACATAACAAAATGGCGACGAGGATGGGATAGACTAATCGGGAGTGGATGGCAAATTTACAAGGCTACATTCGATTGCGCCCTTGAATATCAATGTGGCCTCACGTACTCGGATACCATGGTACGTGAAGCCATTGCACAGAACTTTTCTGATACACGTTGAGCAGACGATTTGGATGGGATTCGGTTAATGAAAAGGGGACATACAATTCAAGGTTTATTTGGCTCTGAGCACTATGGGACTTATCATCTATGGTCATCAGTCCCGTAAAACTTAGAACTATTTAAACCTAACTGACCTAAGGACATCACACAACACGCAGTCATCACGAGGCAGAGAAAATCCCTGACCCCGCCGGGAATCGAACCCGGGAACCCGGGCGCGGGAAGCTACAGGGTTTATTTCCCCAAAACAACTAATTAATTGTAATAAATTACACTGTGGCTTACAAATTACAGTGACAAGAACAAATCAAGCTACTTACAATATGAGGTAATAAAAATGTTATATGCCACAGGTGAACAGAGAAACTTATTTGTGTCGTTTGAATCACTGCCAAACAAAACTGTTTACAATTTGATGCATTAACAAATAATCATTGTGCATTAAACTACATACTTTCACCTAATATAGTTACACTTTATAATGTAAAGCACAAATGTATAATTTACAATTAAATTTTCAGTCGAAGTTACTCCTTCCTATACCTTCTTTAAAAGAGTGATAAAATTTCCAAAAGGTATCTCAATTAAAAATGCCCTAAAACCCTTAACACAACAACACGTACATGACTAGCTCAAATAATACATATATACGGAAAGTTTGCTGATTTCAATAGCGCAGACCACATTCAAACTTTAGCCAACATGGGCCGCCTGCCGGTCAAAACATGTTACGACTGCGGCAGAAGCCAAACTTACATAGGTAATAAAAGAACACAGGCCACCTAGCAATCCTACCAAAATCAGTTTACACGAAGGAGGAAGAGAGGGGGGGGGGACATAATAAATACCCTACGCAAGTGCACTTGCCACACCTACTACTAAGAATACAGTATAAAAGGATCTCAATTCATGACAAAATCCGGGATACGCCCGGCAATATTGCACCTGAGCGCTAGTAGCCAAAATAAGGTTGACAGATACCAAGGTCTGACATCATCTTAGGGCTAACTGGCACAACAAATAAATAAGAATAAAAGAACAAGCAAGTGGAAATGCCCAAGAATTTAAATAGGATTAAGAACACACGAGGCTAAAATCAATTTCTAGCACCTTGGACATCGCCTTACGCTTAATTGACACTGCAAATAAGTAAAGATAAAAGAACAGGCAAATGACAATGCCCGGCAGTTTAAATAAAAATAAGTAAGCAGAAGGCTAAAAGTAATTGCTAGCAACGTAAAAAGCACACATAAAAATATCAGACTGCTGCCACATCACAAAACGGAACAGGCGCGCACGCAGTCCCCAGCAAGCCACAAAACCAATAACAAACGCTCCAGCAACCGAACCAGCCTGACCACAGTAATTTCGACTCAGAACCAGGGCGCGTGAGCACACCTGGTCCACGCAAAACACACACTGCAAATAATTCCCACCAACAGATACGACTGCGCCCCGGGCAGGAAAACAGGGGCAACGACCGGGTACACACCAGCAGAAAACTCGACACCTAAACTCCGGCCGAAACGGAATCAAGCAGAAAATATAAACAACAGCTGAAGTAAGGTGAAACGAACCCTGCCACGCAGACCGGACAGAGCAAACACACAAAAAGCCTGCCCTGCAGTCCTTACAACTCTGGGTGCGGAAACCCAAGCGATATGGTGGCACCCTTTTCAGAGGCGGAGAACCTCGAGCGATCGCGTGCGGGGATCCATCAGTTGTCCACTACAGCACATCACCAACACGCCACACCGCCCAACGGCCAAATCAACGAGGCCCGCCAACAACGAGACCGCACCTCCGTGCCGGGGCTGAAGGCAAAATACCACCAGCTCGGTGCGAATCCAACTGCCGAGCCGAGCGCGCGCGGCCCCTCGCGAAAAACGCTCCAGAGGGCAGCAGCCGCCTCAGCGCCTGCGCAGGCCGAACCAGACGGAAACAGAAATACAAGTCGCTATCGATAGTGCCGGATACGCAACGCACCAGAGAAATGGCACACGCGGGTCAGGGAACAGATTTTGAAACTTGTCAATCCCCCTCCCCTCTTGCCCAAGTGATCGACACATTGGATCGACAAGGCACACTGGATTTTTGCTCAGGTTTGAAATTTCCCCGGCAGTGTGTCAGATTAGCAAGCCTGTAGCGAACACAGCGCAGCGCCTAATCGGCCCTCGTGCCCGGCCGCGCCGGTGCCGTCTTGCTCTGCGCCAGGTGTGCTGCGCCGGCAGGCAAATGCTGTTTTGAAATCATGCCCGCGGTGTGTTACTTAGCATACGCGCCAAACTTGCCCGTCACGTCAGGCTATTTGCTATTTTTGCAACAAAAAGGGACAAAAAGAAAGCTCAAATCGGAAACTCAAAAATCATTCCAGGAATGAAAATTCATGGTGTCTATTCCACACCGACCAGTGACACTCTACCGGATAGTGACTGTGTTCGTTCTACCAATGGTGCGCGTAGACATAGACGAGAGTCCCGCCCCATTGCTTGTGATTTCATGCCTGTGTCTCTCAATGTTGCACGTGACAGTAGATTGTGTCATAGGACAGACAATAAACTTTTAGTGGACTTGCACATTCACGCCAAAGTGATTCCATTCCAGCTCGATGCGGGAGCTGCAGTTTCTTTAATAAATCAAGACACTTACAAATTGCTGGCCAAACCCCCTTTGCGTGACGCAAACGTTACGTTGACTAGCTATTCAGGACAGGAGCTCCCTGTATTAGGTGAGTACAGCCTTCTTTCCACTTACAGAGGACAAACAAAACTTGTGTCTTTTTACGTACTTCGTTCTAAATCTTCAGTGAACTTGTTTGGTTTGGATTCTTTCCATTTGTTTAACTTGTCTGTTTCGAATAATGTCCTATTAGTGAACAAGATTGTGCCTTCGGACAGTGTGCTGAATTTGCCGACATTTTTGCACCGGACTTGGGTTGCGCCAAGAATTATCAAGCTCATTTAGAACTTAAAGCAAACGCGCAACCAAAATTTATCAGAGCACGGACGGTTCCCCACGCATTGCGTGATGAGGTCGCAAAAACATTACACGCTTTGGAAGCCCAAGGTGTAATTCAACGTATTCAGGCTTTCCTCTGGGCATCGCCCTTAGTCATTTTGCCGAAACCTTCAGGAAAATTGAGACTTTGTGTGGACTTCGATGCAACTGTGAATCCGCAGCTAATGATTGCGACATTTCCTTTCCGACGTCCTGAAGATCTTTTTGATAAACTATGTCCGGACGAATGTTTTTAAAGTCGGACCTCTCCGATGCGTACTTGCAAATACCGTTGGACGAAGAATCCCAGCGCGTATTGGTAGTTAACACACATCTGGGTTTATACAAGTTTCGACGTCTGCCATTCGGGTGCGCGTCGGCCCCTGCGTTGTTCCAACATTTTCTTCAGACTGTCTGTTCGTCGGTCCCTACAGCCGTCAATTATCTTGACGATATAGTGATCTCAGGAAAGACGGAGGAAGCTAATCTCAGGACCTTATTTCTGGGTCTGCGACAGAACGGTCTTCGCTTACGGAAGAACAAATGTGTATTCCGCGCCAGTGACTTGCCATACCTGGGACATGTTCTTAATGCCCAAGGAATGCATCCCAGTCCCACACACCTCCGTGCCATACGAGACTGACCATCGCCGACGAACGTGAAGCAGCTGCAGAGCATCCTCGGCAAGATCAACTATTACCAAAGATATATACCGCATGCGTCTTCGATTTCCGCTCCGCTTCATCGGTTGAGGCGTAAAGGTGTTCCATTCGTCTGGTCGGCGGAATGCGAACGCGCCTTTCGCCGGTAGAAATCGGCGTTGCTTTCTAATACTTCTCACGCCATTCGATCTCAAGAAGCCTCTTCTGTTAGTTGTGGATGCTTCTGATTTCGGGATCGCTGCTGTGCTTGCGCATAAAGATGGTTTGCGCGATAGACCTATTGCCTTTGCACAAAACTGCTCTCCTATGCGCAAAGAAATTATTCGCTGATCCAGAAAGAAGCGTTAGCTCTCATATTTGGTGTGACGAAGTTTCATGACTTCTTATATGGTCGTCACTGTACAATAATCACCGACCACCAACCATGGACATCGCTATTTCATCCGAACAAGCCTGTACCTCCACGTACGGCGCAGAAACTTATCAGGTGGTCTATTTTCCTCTCGCAGTACCGCTACGACATTTTGTGTCGGTCCACTGCTAAGAACGGAAACGCCGATGCGTTGTCCCGTTTACCTGTTGCTGAGGATGAAGCATTCGATTCTTCCGAACTTGCTTGTATGTTCATCTGCACTGAAACCGGTGACGTGGTCGAATCTTTTCCGATAGATTTTCGTCGTGTAGCCACAGCCACGGCTGCCTACCCCGTCCTTTCTATTGTTCTGCGATATGTTACAACGCAATGGCCGTTGTCAAAGTCACGGATCTTGGACCCGTTGGTTCGCCGATTTTTTGCTCACAAACAGACATTTTGTTCGGCGTGGTGTGTTGTTGTTGCGTACTGATAATGATCAGTCCAGGGTAGTAGCGCCCCGTTCTTTACAGTCCTCTGCTTTAAATCTTCTCCCTCAAGGACACTGGGGTATAGTGCGGACGAAACATCTTGCTCGCCGACACTGTACTTGGTTCGGAATCGATGCAGCGATTACAAAGATTTGCTCTTCTTGCACGGTTTGTGCAGGCCACCGCAGAAATTCTTTTCATAGCCGAAAGCCACATTCCCTTGGCAGCGCCTACACATCGATTTTGCTGGCCCATTCTGGAATGGTCGACGGTTGGTTGTGATTGATTCTTACAGTACTTTTCCTTTTGTTGTCCGGATGTCTTCCACGACATTAGCCACCATCCAAGCATTATCTGCTATTTTTTGTATTGAAGGTCTTCCACAGACAATTGTCTCAGACAATGGGCCACGATTCATGTCTGTAGTGAGCCAGTGGGTGTGTTGGACTTTCCATCGAGCTCCGGACCCCCTTGAAGATGTATCCCGCAGTCGAAGACGAAACGTTGGGAATCGACACAGAATTTATCAACCGACCACGGCATAACAGCCCGGATAATTATAATGGACATGATATTTCCGGCCGTGAAAGTCTACATTTTAGTATGTAGAGTTTCAATCATTTTGCAAAACCAATGGTATTGAACATCTGACGTCAGCGCCGTTTTCGCCACAGTCCAACGGTGCAGCTGAAATGTTCGTCAGGACTTTCACATCACAGATGTTAATGTTGCGAGACTCACATTCTCGGGAGCACGCATTCTTGCTCTTCTTATCCTCATATCGCTCTCAGCCCCGGACTTTGATGACGTTATTACATCCACCGCATCGTGTTACTTTGCCACGGGGGACTCCGACTTTTGCTCCTGGCGACGTTGTTTATTATGGCCAATATTGTGGGTCTAAGCGTTGGCTTCAAGGGCACATTCTTCGCTGCCTCGGCCGCTCTATGTTTGTGGTTTTGGGTGCCTCTGGTGAGGTGCGCATGCTACTCAAGCAGTTGCGCCTCTGTAGTCACTCGCCCTCTGCTTTCAGCTTCGGTGCCGTTCGGTCAGCCCCCCTGGGAACCATCTGCTAGCTCGCCTCATCCCCCGGTGCTAGCGACGATTCCTACCATTTTGCCGCACGACGACTCGCTGGCGCAGACGCATGGTAGCGCGCCAGAGGCGCCCGCAGTGGAGGCATCGCTGCGGCAGACTGGCGCCCCTCTAAGAGAAGAACATCGGTCCACGGGAATATTTGTCCTCCGGAGTGGAACGCTAACACACTCCAGAAATGATGTCGTCTTCGCCTGTCGGGTGCCCCGACCCGAAGGAGGTCGACCCTTCGGCCCCACCCATAACTATAAGAGCGCCAACACCTCATGTAAGCGTGCACCCTGGGGGAGGTTTACAGGCGTTTTCTCTCTCCCTGCGGTCCGAATGGCGGGGTGCGGGTGGCACAGCCTCGTCTGAAGTTCGGTTCCCTAGCTCCTCGCATACGTCAGCATGGGGTCCTCCCCCAGGCGGTCGTAAGCCGTATTCCAAGGTCGTTCGCCGATTTGCGGGGGAGGAATGTGGTGTCACCGTAAGACACCACACTGGCTTGGTTGTAGGCTTCAAATCCGCCGCGGTCCGTCAGTACACATCGGGTCCGCGAGTCGCCTCTGTCGACGCTAGCAGACCGAGCGCCGCCACTCAGCCGGTCTCAAGAGACAAGCTAGCGCACTGCCCAGTTCTACAGTCGACTCTGACAGGAATGATTCACTCACTATAGCTTCTGCGATCGCATTTGCAGAGACGCTAGTTAGCATAGCCTGCAGCTAAGTCAGTAGCTACGACCTAGCCAGGCGCCACATATAGTTTATGCATTGACAATTGATCTGTATGTCTGAAGCAATCAGAACTGTAAAGCAGTATTCGCAGTTCAGTCTACAACTGCACTTGTAAATATTAGTGCACACAGTCATGATCGACGTTCACCGCTGATGCTGAATTAAAGCTAAGTATTTAATTGTATTCCTGTCTACTAACTTCTAATCACGTAAGACGTTCCAGATACATCCCGTCAAGTATAGTTCATTGATCCCCACGTCAGCCTACGTGATCAACGCGTGCAATTAATGGCCCCCCTTTGTGATCAGACTAAGAGTCAAATGGCGTGACTGAGCCGGGTCATCCTTTTTCCATGAGGCCCATACTTCTACCTCATACATAACACTCCCACCTTCCAAAACCTCCACGACTATGGCATCGACACTTCTGCAAAACATAGTGGCAGTCACCTTCCCGGCAGATGGCGTCGGCTTAAATTTCTTTGTCTCTGGAGAGGACACGTGTTACCACCCCACTGACAACTCATTGCTGATAGGGGTGTAGTGGTGTATACATATTCCGTCATCTGTTATAATGTGATGAAGAGACTCTTTCTTTCCGTGGAGAACCGTAGCAGAAGCTACAGGATTGTCCCCATGCCTTCTCCTTGTGTTGGTTGTTCAGATTTCGTGTAAACCAATGGGAACAAACTTTCCACTACTGTAGAATACTGTGAACAATGTGAGAAACGCTTCCGAACGACACTGCCTATTCTGCCGTCATGTGACGTTACGTCATCCTCCTGCTGTCTCGAATCAGTTCCTCCACGCGAGTCTTGTTTACACCTGTTGATGCCGTGCTGAGTCGGCAGCTGTAATCCTCATCAATTACGTTTTCTCTAGTGGCCCGCAAACTTTCAGCACCATTCTGCGAGACGCTGACGAGATATGACAATCTCTCCGTAAACCGCTACCAGCTCCGAGGTATTCCAGCAGCGATTACAAGTTTCGCTCACAGTAATCGAGTAACGGCGGGTTCCTTTGTGAGACCAGTTTTTCAAATGAGTCACCATGTGTGTTTATCTGTAGGTGGCAGATTTCTGAAACTCTGCACCGTTGCCAACCGCATGTATCCGAATTACCGCACACTACTACTTTATCTCCAACAGACGAAACTCCAGGTATATCAGCCTTATACCTCAGTTTATGATCATTCCTCGTACGACAAGTAATACTACTACTACTTCTTCTTCTTCTTCCTCTTCTTCTTATTCTTGTTCTTCCTGGACCTTTCTGCTTTTGCAGGTGGTATCACGGAGCCTCTTCCAAGGTTATCTTCTCTCCCAGAGCCTACCATTCAACATTTCCTCCCACGGCAATCCTCTTCGATTCACATCATCCTACACTTGTTCTCTCTATCTTGTTGGTGGTCCTCCAATTGGTCTTTGTCCAAATTCTGTACATTTTTAGAGATCTTGTTGGAAGATTTTCTTGTCCCATCCTTTCAGAATGACCAGACCATTGAAACCTACTGCTCTCTATAGTTTCTTTTAGGATTGGTGTGAAGTATGTTTCGAATTCTTTCATTTCTTAACCTGTTCCTTCTCGTCCTACCTAGGATCTCTCGTAGAAAGCGCATTTCTGTTGATTAAAGCCTATATTTCTCAAATCTTTCTTTGTTCAAGTCCTACATTCTGATCCACAGCTCAAAAACGGCAGATATTATGACCGGTATATCATGATCTTTGCTCTGGCAAGCATTTTACGACTGTTAATTTTGTCCAATACATAACATAAAATTTTGAACAACTTTCTGTTCTCTCCGAAATTTCATCCACGATGTTACGTTTCTTGGGTAATTTGCTTCCCAGATACGTGAAAGCACCTGCTTCGCTAGTATTTTCTCCATTACAACTTATATCTTTAATTTTTTTCAGTTTTCCTGTTGTTTTTCACTACCTCGCTTTTTGTTAAGTTTACAAGCCAGCTTTTTTAGTGTCTGTATATTTAGTTGTTGTTCTAGTTTCTGCTCATTTTCTTCCCAACGAGCAGAAATTGGAAGAACGAGGCCCTTCAGGAAGCCCGATAAGTGCCCGCCGACGGGGCTCTGACGAAGTTAGGCCCAGCAAGCTAGTAATGGGGAACCCATTTGCTTTCATCAATCAAACAGGCCTCGGATCAAAACGATAAGCAAAGGCCTGAAGAAACTTGTGAGATCTCTTAGACGCTGAACTGAGGCTCTTATCAAGCCTAGAGACGGTGTTAACCGGTATTAGCGCGAGGTCTCCTGAGAAGGGTGACGGATTTATTGTCCGGTGTGGTTAGCAGCGACACATTAGCTGGTGGTGCCTCTGGGAGGACCGCGCGCTGGATCGGCTGATCCGGCCGGCCGCAGCCGTGATCCCCTCAGACTGGCACGCGCCGCCACTCCAGGGCACAGTGGGGACGCGTGGTTCAACTCGAGCAGCGGCTCTCAGGGCTGCCGGCGAGGAATCTGCATTCATAGCCGTCCACACGCCGCTCCTCTCAGCTGTTACCGCCACCAGATGGCCAATTTTGTCTCATAGCGGACACTGTCATCCCACTCCAACCTGCGCCCATGCCTGCTTCTCTTACGACAAGCCGTCCTCTCTGTCACTTCCCACAACACACATACATCATCCGACAGCCTAAATAAAGAAAATAAAAGTGCCTATCCGGGCTGTGTGCCATTTTTTGCACTTCAGTTGCCACTAATCCGCTACTGACAGAAGGGAGTGACAAATCGCTAGTCGTGGGAACGTGTCTTCCCCATCAGTGATGACAGGAGCGGAAAGGAACATTAGGGTTTCGTACCCGTTGCAGCTAGTCAGTGGAGACGGTGCGTTAGCTCGTATAGGACGACGATGGTGGAGAAAATCGGCTGTGTTCCTTTCAAAGGAACTATTCAGTCATTTGATTCTTGAAGTTGTCTCGGCTTAACGAGTGTCCATGAGGTTTCCGAATTGCAGCCGGATGACGTCGATTCCTTGCCATGATATTTTGGCTGACAACCATTGAGACATCTTAAGGTAAGTTTTATATAAAACAAAAGCCGAAATATCGTGGCAAGATGCCGACGTCACCCGGCTGCAAACTCCAAACCTTATGGAAAATTTCATCATTCGTCCAACAGTTTTTGGTAAACTATAGGAGAATAACGTGTGGATGACCCGCGATCGCTTGGAACCCTTTCCGCTAGAGTGCGAGTCATATCCTTTATATCACTGATGACGGTCTCGCGGCTAACTGAGAAAAGAAAATGAAATCACTTTCTAAATTTTGCTTTTACACTAAGGAAAAATCATGGCTTAAACCCAATCAGACTTTCCAGTTTGTGGCTTACGTCCGATTTCCTAACTATTCCACTAAAATTCGATAGTGCCTCCACGCTACCCGGACAAGTTAACTTGTTACGTGTAAAAGTCATGAAAGTAAGGGCCACATATACAGTATATAGTAGCTACATATTTGCTTCAATAATTTAATGTTCTGTTAATAATATTGGCGTGAGTATACAGGTGTAGGAGTTACGACCTGAAACCGCGGGTCGAACATGGAATAAAAAATTTATTTTATTCATGCGTTTATATTATCCGCCAAGATTAGGGTCTTCAGGCCTGCTGTTACACTTATCTATACACTCTTAGAAAGCCTATTTATATGCCACATTCCGAAGTGCACAGTACATGAGCTGTAATAATAATAATACACTACTGGCCATTAAAATTGCTACACCAAGAAGAAATGCAGATGATAAACGTGTGTTCATTGGACAAATATATTATACTAGAACTGACATGTCATTACATTTTCACGCAGTTTGGGTGCATAGATCCTGAGAAATCAGTACCCAGAACAACCACCTCTGGCCGTCATAACTGCCTTGATACGCCTGGGCATTGAGCCAAACAGAGCTTGGATGGCGTGTACAGGTACAGCTGCCCATGCAGCTTCAACACGATACCACAGTTCATCAAGAGTAGTGACTGGCGTATTGTGACGAGCCAGTTGCTCGGCCACCATTGACCAGACGTTTTCAATTGGTGAGAGATCTGGAGAATGTGGTGGCCAGGGCAGTAGTCGAACAATTTCTGTATCCAGAAAGGCCCGTACAGGACCTGCAACATGCGGTCGTGCATTATCCTGCTGAAATGTAGGGTTTCGCAGGGATCGAATGAAGGGTAGAGCCACGGGTCGTAACACATCTGAAATGTAACGTCCACTGTTCAAAGTGCCGTCAGTGCGAACAAGAGGTGACCGAGACGTGTAATCAATGGCACCCCATACCATCACGTCGGGTGATACGCCATAATGGCGATGACGAATACACGCTTTCAATGTGCGTTCACCGCGATGTCGCCAAACACGGATGCGACCATCGTGATGCTGTAAACAGAACCTGGATTCATCCGAAAAAATTACGTTCTGCCATTCGTGCACCCAGGTTCATCGTTGAGTACACCATCACAGGCGCTCCTGTCTGTGATGCAACAACAAGGTTAACTGCAGCCATGGTCTCCGCCTGATAATCCATGCTGCTGCACGTGTCGTCAAACTGTTCGTGCAGATGGTTGTTGTCTTGCCAAGTCCCTATCTGTTGACTCAGGGATTGAGACGTGGTTGCACGATCCGTTACAGCCATGCGGATAAGATGCCTGTCATCTCGACTGCTAGTGATACGAGGCCGTTGGGGTCCAGCACGGCGTTCCGTGTTACCCTTCTGAGCCCACCGAGTCCAAATTCTGCTAACAGTCACTGGATCTCAACCAACGCGAGCAGCAATGTCGCGATACAATAATCCGCAATCGCAGTAGGCTACAATCCGACCTTTATCAAAGTCGGAAACGTGATGGTACGCATTTCTCCTCCTTACACGAGGCATCACAACAACGTTTCACCAGGCAACGCCGGTCAACTGCTGTTTGTGTATGAGAAATCGGTTGGAAACTTTCCTCATGTCAGCACGTTATAGGTGTCGCCACCGGCGCAAACCTTGTGTGAATGGTCTGAAAAGCTAATGATTTGCATATCACAGTATCTTCTTCCTGTCAGCTACATTTCGCGTCTGTAGCACGTCATCTTCGTGGTGTAGCAATTTTAATGGCCAGTAGTGTAATAATAATAATTAGTATGCTATGATAATAATAATGTAAATATGGTATTACAGTAATGTCAGTCTTAACGATATTGTATTAAGTACTCTGATTATAAAATAAACCTTCTGTAATGTAGCAGTAATAACATACGAACGGAAATGAATGGCAGAAGCATAGAAAGAACGGAGTTTGCAGAATAAGTTAACTGGTCAGCGAAAGAGCGAGGAAATATATGGTTACGTTAGTATATGAGACGAAAAACCGAAACTGTAATACATAAGGATGAGGGCGGCTGGGAGAATGCTGGCAAAGAGACGGAGATACTGGTTCGCGACTGGGCAGAAGGAAGACAGCTGTGATGTGCCAAGAGCGAAGCTACGCCGATGGTAACAAGAAGGGCTTGGATCTCATCTTGAACGGAGCGTGATCCTGAATTAGATGCAGCTAACTAGGTTCGGGAAACGTGTGACTGAAATGGAGTCGGAAATGGAAAAAGATTTACACGTTGTTCTTGTACTGTAGCTACGGAATAATAGTAGGTCTTTGACAATCGAGGAGAGGTACAGAGGACACCAGTCATCAAGAAACAAAATAAAACACGGGAGAAGCATGCAGCCTATATGGTCGCATCCTCCCTAACTAAGCGTAAGGGGAATTTATGTGATCAACAAATTAAATGCAACAA
Source organism: Schistocerca serialis cubense (assembly GCF_023864345.2). Taxonomy (NCBI): domain Eukaryota; kingdom Metazoa; phylum Arthropoda; class Insecta; order Orthoptera; family Acrididae; genus Schistocerca; species Schistocerca serialis. The sequence continues at coordinate 330,197,977 of NC_064646.1, read as the reverse complement.
ACATGACATTCTTACGTACGAGGAGTAATCAATAAGTAATGTAACACATTTTCCTTTTTGAAATCAGGTTGATTTTATTCAGGATTCCAGTACACGATAGTATTCCCCACTTTTTTACGATACCGTTTTGTTTTTCAATATACAGGGTGGACCATTGATAGTGACCGGGCCAATTATCTCACGAAATAAGCATCAACCAAAAAAAACTACAAAGAACGAAACTCGTCTAGCTTGAAGGGGGAAACCAGATGGCGGTATGGTTGGCCCGCTAGATGGCGCTGCGTTTTTTAAATAGGAACCCCCATTTTTTATTACATATTCGTGTAGTACGTAAAGAAATATGAATGTTTTAGTACGATCACTTTTTTCGCTTTATAAGTACATGGTATATCGTAACATTCCGCCATTGCGGACGATACTTGCTTCGTGATACATTACCCCTGTTAAAATGGACAGTTGCGGAAAGGTCGATATCGTGTTGATGTATGGCTGTTGTGATCAAAATGCACAACGGGCGTATTTCTATGCACCAGGAATTTCATGGGGACGAGTTTGGACGTCGTGTACAGTGCTGCCACTGAGCACAAGAGAAATTACGGGACGATGACAGATTTTTTGCACGCGTTCTATTTAGCGACGAAGCGTCAGTCACCAACAGCGGTAACGTAAACCGGCATAATATGTACTATTGGGCAACGGAAAATCCACGATGGCTGCGACAAGTGGAACATCAGCGACCTTGGCCGGTTATTTTATGGTGTGGCATTATGGGAGGAGGGATAATTGACTCCCCATTATATCGATGGCAATATAAATGGTGCAATGTATGCTGATTTCCTACGTAGTGTACCATCGATGTTACTATAAGATTTTTCACTGCATGACAAAATGGCGATGCACTTCGAACATGATTGATGTGCGGCACATAGCTCGCGTGCGGTTGAAGCGGTACTGAATAGCATATTTCATGACAGGTGGATTGGTCGTCGAAGCACCATATCACGGCCCGCACGTTCACCAGATCTGACGTCCCCGATTTCTTTCTGTGGGTGAAGTTGAAGGATATTTGCTATCGTGATCCACCGACAACGCCTGACAACATGCGTCAGCGCATTGTCAGTGCATGTGCGAACATTACTGGAAGGCGAACTACTCGCTGTTGAGAGGAATGTCGTTACACGTATTGCCAAATGCATTGAGGATGACGGAAATCATTTTGAGCATGTATTGCATTAATGTGGTATTGACAGGTGATAACACTGTAACAGCATGCGTTCTCAGAAATGATGAGTTCAGAAAGGTACATGTATCACACTGAAACAACCGAAATAAAATGTTAAAACGTACCTAAGTTCTACGTTTTAATGTAAAAAACCTACCCGTTACCAACTGTTCGTCTAAAATTGTGAGCCATTCGTTTGTGACTATTACAGCGCCATCTATCACACAGCGAAATAAGTGGTCCAACTAAAACATTCATATTTCTTTACGTACTACACGAATATGTAATAAAAATGGGGGTTCCTATGTAAAAAAATAAACGCAGTTGATATCCGTTTGACCTATGGCACCGCCATCTAGCGGGCCAACCATAGCGCCATCTGGTTTCCCCCTTCAAGCTGGACGAGTTTCGTTCTTTGTAGTTTTTTCGTTTGACGCTTATTTCGTGAGGTATTTGGCCCGGTCACGATCAATGGACCACCCAGTATATGATACGATGGCCCTACGCCACCTTTCTGTGAGGGCTTGTATGTCCACGTGGTACCATTCTACTGGTCAACGTCGAAGCCAAAGTCTTGCTGCATCAATAACCTCCTGGCTACCCATGTACTGCTTACCGCCAATTGCATCCTTCATTGAGCCAAACTCATTGCTCTACATACTCATCTGTTAGGGGACGAGGAATCCAGCGGGCACACGCCTCTGAATACTCCAGCTGCTGGACGAGTGTGTCAGCACTAACAACAGAGACATGTAGTTGTGCAGCAGGGTGTTTGTTTGTGAGCCATCGATCACCTCGAATGAGAGTGTCCCCACGTTCCAAGACTGCAGGAATGACAGCTGTGTTCGACTGGCCACGACGCGGGAAATAGGACACATTTTCATGACCTTGTTCCGATGATGACAGACGCCTCACCCGACAACTCACCGTACTTTTCTTCACTACCCGTCTCTGCAGACTTTCTGCAAGCGCCTATGAGTATCTGCGATTCTCTGGTCTTCCGCTAAAAGGAACTCAATGACAGCTGTCTGCATCTCCGTTACATACGCTATTTTGAAGGTTATGTATAGCGCCCCCACCTACTGCAACTGCACAAAATTATAGGGGTGGGCCTAAAGCGGGAATATTCCACTATGTCCCACAGCAAATTCCGCATCTTTGCAACCGAAACTGGCCGAGGAAAAAATGCGTTGCGTTACCTATTGAAAGCTACTCGTATATGCGACTGCAGTCTTTCTCGGCGTATTCCACTGATGAACTCTTCTCGATTTATCAGCCGAGTGGTGACGTCGTTTCGTCGCAATGTTTCAATGAGTTTCGTACCCATCATCTTCTGGCGAAGTGTCGGGATGCTCTCAGGCTCCCTCTCATCTAATACTTTCCCCTTTTTGGGGAAGTATGTGGGGGAGTTTGTAGCCTATCGCCGTTTACTCCTCTGTGTACTTGTGTGTGTGATATTGTCTGTGATTTTTATGGTGTCTGTGATAAGTGGAATGTTCTGTACGTGTCTGGTACTTGCCTGAGGTTGGCATGATGATTGGCAGTATATGGAAGGGAGATGGATTAGAGACTGGATACTGGGATTTTCTCTTCGACTTAATCGTCGAAGATCGTCATTGGGCGTTTGTGCTTGTCGCGGGACATGTCATACCGACCTAGGGAGTGGATGAGAACGTTTCCTGATCTGGAAGAGCCCTCATAGAAGGCTGCGGCGTGCAGGTCATCGATAGGGAATCCGAGTGGTAGATGCAGTGCCCTCCTGAGACGCGGTTCTGCTGCCTCTGGAGTTTGTTCAGATGCTGCATTGCTGCGATCCCCAGACAGGGCACGTATACTCCATTACTAGCCGGATCAGGGCCTGATACACATTCACTCCTACAGGGCAGAGAAGGGAGCTGGTTGTGTTGAGGATTGGGTACAGGATGGACATTCTGGCGCAGACTTTCCTGAGGGCCTCGTCTATGTGGGGTTTCCACGTAAGAGGAGAGTCCAAGGTTACGTCAAGGTACTTGGCGGTTCTGCACCGGGGGAGTTGGGTTCCGTTTAGGTGAAGGTGAAGCGGGGGTGGGGGGGGGGGTGGGAGGGGGGGGGGCGTTGAGGAGGTTCGCGCCTTCCGAGCCTGCGGGTAATCGGCATAGCCTGCATCTTTTCCAAGTTGTTGGTGATGCGCCAGCGACGGACCCAAGTTTCTGTGTCATCTAAAACCCTTTGTAGCCTACGGATGACCAGATCCTTGTTCGGTCCTTGTACGGTGTGCACCAGGTGGGCCGTTGGTGTGACCGCAGTGTACAGACTGTACAAAACGGGCCCCAGGACCGATCCCTGTGGGACCCCAGCATGAATTCGTCTTTTGGTGGAGGTGGCAGTTTCTACTTTGATAGAGAAAGTTCTATCCGTGAGATAGCTTTTGATCAGCTTAACTATGCTCCCAGGGAAACCTTGTGTGTACAGCTTGTGGAGTATCCCTCTATGCCATACTGAGTCGAAGGCTTTGGCTACATCTAGTAGTCTCTGTGGTTGAAGCCCTCTGCTTCAACCACTCTCATGATCTGCTGTGGGGCAGAGTGGTTGTGTCGCAATCCGAATTGGAAATCCGGCAGAAGTTGCTCTCTTGTGATATGTTCCTGTATGGGTATTAGCAGGAGGCGCTCATAGATCTTGCTGAGAGTTGGCAAATCGGTCTGTAGTGCTGCGGGAATAGAGGGTCTTTCGCTGGTTTGTGTATCGCGACCACTTCCGCGTGTTTCCAGCAAGCTGGGAACTCACGGGAACGAGTAATCTCGTTGAAGACGTTTGCGAGGTGTGTGATAGCCGAGAGTGGGAAGTGTTTGACTAACTGATTGGTGGCACTGTCATGTCCTGGCGCATTTTTTGTGGGGAGGGACCTAATTACTTTTGCCACGTCTTCGGGGGCAAAATGCGTGGGTTCGTCTTCTGGGTCCTCCTCAGCATTGAGGAAGACAGCCAGTTGACGACGGACCATTACTTCCTGCTCTTCATCCTGGGGTTCTGCCGCTTGAAACTGCTTCTCGAAGGAGTCGGTGAGGGCGTTGGTCTTATCAGCATGGCTGTAGGTCAGTCCCCACTCACCGTGCAGTGGCGACATCCTAGCGCATATTTTTGTGAATTGTTTGGTTGCTTGCCATAGTGTGTGATCGTTTACTTCGAGAGCTGTGATGCGGTTTTGCGATTGCTGGTTTCTGTGCGTATTGAGCGCTACCTTCAGTTCTCTCTGTAGACGATTGAGTAGCCTCCTGGTGGCCTGATTTCTGGTGATCTTCCACTCTTTTGCCACTCTGTTCTTATGTCGAATTTGAGATAGCAAGTGTTCCGGGAGCTGTATTTGCGGCGGTGGGCCATCCGTTTGTGGAGGGGTGGCCTCTTCCGCTGCCTGCAAGATGGTGCCTGTTAAGTCTTGTAGCGCTTGTTTTACTGTTTCGGCAGTAGGTGACGGAGTGCGAGCGATATCAGAGGCGACAGTTTCTCGGTATCGCTCCCCGTCTGTACGTTTGTAAGACGTCTGGTACCGTGCGACTGCTACCCATTCTCCCACATCGACCTCTAGGATCACTGGGTTGTGGTCGGAGGACATTCTGTTGATTGTCCTTGGGGCTACAAACCCTGCGATCCTCCTAGTGAGAGCTATGTCTAACACGTCGGGCCTGACTCCATTCTTTGGAAGATGCGTGGACTCGACTGGATCCCATGTTTCGAAGTGGTGGGTGCGCACTAGTCGTTGAAGTTTGGCACCTGCTCTGGAGGTTACTCTAGAATTCCAATCAGGGTGTTTGGCATTGAAGTGCCCCCCTCTTATGAGTTTGCTTTCAATTTGCCCTAGAACAGCTATGTCTCCCTCACCTATCTGGTCATGTGGGGCCGGTAGACTGCAACAATTGTTAGGGCTCCGGTGGCAGTGGTTACTTCCACCGCCACTGCTTCGATTTTATTGGAGCTGGTAAGAATACCTGGTGGTGGGGGATCCCTCTTTTTATGTATATGGCCACTCCTCCGCATTGGGTTGGCCTGTCTTTGCGATAGCTAACATAGTTGGGGACTGTCGTATTCCCGGTTTTAGGTGGGTTTCCCCCATCATGCATATGTCGATGGAGAACCCTTTCATGAGTTCTCTGAACTCGACCTCTTGATTAACAATGCCGTCTGCGTCAAAGACGCACATTGTCGGGATGCTGTGTTCTGTATATCTACATAGCTGCTTGGCCGTCGTCCGCTACTGTAGGCCGGCCAATCACGCTCCTCCTGAAGGGGGTACCGGCGTCGAGACCCGGTGGCTATCCAATCTGACTGCGGACACCGCAGCCTTCAGATCGCAGCGTACCTGACGTATTTTGCTAATTGTGGGATTCCACGCTGCACTGAGCTGAAAACCGCTATCCCTGTTTACTAACTTGTTGCGCAGACGTATCTCCAATGCCTCTTTGAAGATCGAGTCCCACAAACCGTTGGCGCTGCGCAGCTTCTTCGTTTTTTCGGATTCGAAGGTGTGTCCCTCGATAACGCTATGTTCTGCTACTGCGGTCTTTTTTGTCCGTCCTAGTTGTACGTTCCTGATGTGTTCAGTACAGCGCTGGGAGATACATCGTTGTGTCTGCCCGATATATTCCATCCCACATTCGCACTCAATACTGTAAATGCCCGGCGTCTGCAGCCCCAGTTGGTCTTTGGTTGAGCCAAGTATATCTTTGACTTTTTTCGGTGCGCGAAAGATAGTCGTTATTTCGTGCTTCTTTAATTCTTGCGATCTTGGCTGTTGGCGAACCGGCAGAAAAGCCACACGTTTTCTTCGTCTTCTTCTGGTTTCTCCTCTCGCATCTTCTCTGCACACAAGGCGTGTCTTATTTGCGCCTCGGTGTAGCCATTCTTACGGAAGCTTTCCCGCAGATGTGCTAACTCTCGCTGTCACAGATCGACCTAGCTCTTTGTACTAAGGTGTTCAGTACTGAGTTACGTTGTGCTGGATGGTGGCAGCTCCGAGCATTGAGATATAAGTCCGTGTGCGACTTCTTCCTGTAGATTGGGTAGCCACCGGGTCTCGACGCCGGTCCGCACCGCGCCCCCTCCCCCCCCCCCCCCCCCCCTCCACCACCACCACCACCACTACCGACGCGGTACCCCCTTCCGCATCCCGACACTTCGCCAGAAGATGATGGGTACGAAACTCATTGAAACGTTGCGACAAAACGACGCCACCAGTCGGCTGATAACCCGAGAAGAATTCATAAGCTGCTCGTAGTCACCGCTTGTTCGAATCGACTGAAGGCTTTGCTGATTGTAGCCAGTTGATTTACATCATAGTAGTGTAGATTCGGAAATATTTTCATAACTTCTTATTTATTGCATCCTGAATGCTGTTACATTTTGGTCTTCCCAGTTACATGGTATTCAAGATTATGCCTAGATGTTTTACCTTGCTCTGATACTTGAGGATCTGGGAGTGACAGCTTCACGGTAATATTCACTGATCAGCTTTACGCACGTTATGTGGATTACCTTGATATTCTTTTGCAGTTATTGTAGCTGATTAAACGGCAGGCTACCAGGAAGTTTGCCACTTTCAGAGCAGATTCGCGTAACCATGGTAGAAGATCTTTAAGTATTTGGCTATTGCTCTCAAAAAGTTTTAAGTAAACTGCAGTAGAACCAACTCGGCCATAGCTGGTACCAAATCAGCTTCCGGGGACGGAAGAGCAACACCTCGTAAAAGCACTAGTGTTTATCTGGCTCTGGATAACGCCACAGTGTAATAGTGATGAAGAACAACGAGGTCTGTGGAGGACGAAGACGATAATCTCAATGACAAAGAGCATGGAAAAGTCTTTCTTCCTGAAGGCATAACTTCACTATCAGTATCAGTATAACGCAGAGGACACTGGCTTCAGTCTAGGTTGTGAATGAGTATTTACTGGCATGGTGAGTACGACTCAGTACGGTGTGAAAGGCAAGATGATCCTGACACCGTATTACTAAGCACAGCAACCATGGAGGCTATAGTGAATAATTTTGAAAGTACTAAAAATGTTCAAATGTGTGTGAATTCCTAAGGCACCAAACTGCTGAGATCATCAGTCCCTAGACTTACACACTACTTAAACTAACGTAACCTGAATTACGCTAAGGACAACGCACACACACACAGAAACACACACAGCCACGCCCGAGGGAGGACTCGAACTTCCGACGGGAGGGGCCGCACCATTCGTGATATGGCGCCTATAACCGCGCGGCCAGCCCGCGCGGCTTAAAATTGCTGATCACGGAACTGACAATCGGAGACCCAAGAATGGTAGGGGCAATGCCACACTCTCTAAGAGTGGCGGTATTTAATCATTAAAAGATAATTAGGGTAATTACGGTGGAGGAATCCTTCGTGGTCAGAAATAACAGAAATTCTAATTCGTTAATGAGTACTTTATTACTAATTTTATATGCGATGAAACGGCAACGAGATATGCTAGAGATAGTACGTAGATATAAAGGCATTTTCCGTAATTTTTATAGATCGTTAGTCCATTTCATTAAGAGATTTGTAATTTTTGTTGAGAGAAGTTTCTCGTTAGTAGAAAAGCAGTATGGAGGTTGTAACGGTGCCTTGCACTTGGATGTATGAGGCATTTTGATTGGTTATAAAAATTAGACCTCTCTGGACAGTCGCTTGTTTCCTCTGCTTGCCGAGGTTCGGTCTAAGGCTACACACTTCTGATGTTAGTGCTGTCAGCTTCTAGGACACATGGACCTACAGCTTAGGTGTGATGTTGCAGTACTTTTCTGCAAGGCTGCTGATTTTGTCGAGAAAAACAGTCCATAATCCTGTTGCTGGGAGATAATGACAATTAGATGTAACAGAATTATCTTGGTAAAGTAAAATAGTAAGGCACGAATGGCTGGGAGACACCGAAGGGTAAGTACCCTGGTATAAAGCAATTATAACTGCACCAGGACAACAGACGCCTCTCTGCCGCCGTTATGGTAAACTTCAACGTTCTTCTGTCGTTTGCCATCACTAGATGTAATCTCTCACTCGTCCGCCTTGCTCATGTTTAATTTTTGTATTGGTTCGTCCAGGACAGGTACCAATATTTTCCATAAAACAATAGAATTTTTGAGGGTGATATCTCGGGTTCTACTGATCACAGAGTAAAGGGACCAGTGTTTGGGATAGTCCTTAGTCTAGCGACCATTTCCAGACTTATCGGAAGAACGGGCTTAGTGTAGCTATCCCACGTACAGGGTCAAACATTCCCCCACCCCAGGCAAATTGAGCAAATCGATTGGTTCTTTTGAAAGGGTACAGTACCGCCCGATATTGAAAATAGGTACAACATACTTTATTATTTTTGTCAGAACAACACGTTTTTTTGTAAGATAACTCAATTTCAATTAATACAGCGAAGCCAGATACCAGTGTGGGAAAGAATGACAATTTATTTATTTAATTGATCACATGTGCACTCCCACAAAATAAATCCCTACATCCAGTTTGGTGAGATCTGTGAAGTGAATGAATGTATGGTCGTCTGCTAACTGCAGATAGTGAATGTGAATATATGATCATCTTTGAGACGATCCTTTGGCCACCTTTGGTGGGACCAAAGAGATGAAATTTACTTGAGCTTTGAGCGCCTGAAATGTGGCTGACCAATACAGTAGCAAGGTGCTCCCCAACTTCGACAGAGGTGCGAGAGGACCTGAAGAACGGCCATGTTTCAGCACTCTGCCGCTGGATCTTGTGCTGTTAAGACCTGTCTTAGGTGTGCACTGTAAAGACAAAAGAGTGGAGACATGGTATGCATGTGGAATATTTAAGAGTAGTTTGAAATAATAACTTCTCTATTTCAGGAACTTTTGTGGGGTGAATTAAATGTCAGGCAGGTAATATTAATGGGATCGTAGTAATCTTCGGAAGTGACCAACGGTCACAATGAAACCACGTGTAGCAATAAGTTGAAATACTTCCATGTGCTTAAGTTAAGCTGAATTACTAGCGTGTGTACTATAAGTTGAAATATTTAAGAAATGGCGTGTGCAGGACTTGAAATTAGAGACGAGTACTTCCACGTGGTGAGTACTGTGTGAGTCTCAATCTGTGTATGAGACAAAGGATAAAGAGAAGTACTCGTCCATGGTATCAGTTGAGGACTCGCGTGTGTGATGAATATGTTCTTAATATTACTTTGCGTGATATGTTTCCATGTGACGCTTGATTCATACTCTGAGAGAGAAGCAAGGTGAGTCAGCCGCCTATCCAGCAACGCCACTTGGCTTGCATTGCACAGGAAGACGTGCATATATCTCCAGAGTTCATAGTAGGAAAGTAGAATTACGAAGTGGGGCAGTGTCGTGTGAGACTGGGATAAATATTAATTGAAGTGGGAAAGCTGAAAGTGATAATGTTGTGACTATTCCCTGTGTTGTATTTCGTGTTGTAGTGTGGTGTATGTCATGTAATTTAAGTATGTGTGGTTTGCATGGGAGAGTAGCAAGGTAGTTTCAGAGGTAGTGGGTTATGCGTGTTCCTTTTGTACCGCTCGGTCTGGAGGAAAGTTTCGTGATGATGGTTGTGAGAGTCGAAGTGTGAGATATAGAAAAAGATCCACCATCCTATCCAGAAAGTGCACTGTAGCGTTAAATAATTACGAGACCATAAGATAGAGAATCACCAATGTAAAGCCATGCCCACTGGGCGGAATTTCTCATGTGTTATGGTTGTAGGTTATAGAATTTGTGTATTTAGGTTATAGAATTTATCGGAATAAATAAGATAGTGAAAAGAAAAAGATTGGTGGCCTTTTCCTTCGAATTGTATGTTGTCATGATATCCAGAAATTATAATGTGTGCGCCACTCATATTCAGTGCGATGGCCACGTGCTGATAAAAGCCGTTAAATAAAAAAAGAAAATGTGGTATTGCCAGTGCGTAGTGAACAGTCAGAGTTCTGTAAATTACTGATAGCCAGATGTGCGTTTCCGTTGCGTATTATTCATATAGGAGGATAATTGGTAACTTAATTGTGAGTACGAGAGTTCATGTTACTCGATAAATAAGAATGAATCCACTCGCTTGGCAGACCACTCATCTTGCAGGCCTGACTGCTTGGTGCCACAGTATGAGCAAGGCATGTGGGTGCCTCTCACTTTTGCGTTTGGTGTAGTCTAGGGTGGACCTTAGACACCTCGTAAAAGCACCATTTGTTAATGAGCGATTCCTGAGAAAATCAAAACCATGATTTTTCGGCACAAAAAGTAGCAATTGTGAAATGGCCATTTCTAGAACATCTATTCAGGGCAGATCGTCGAACTCTTTACCATCTGTTCTTAAGATGATATTCTCGGAGCCTTCCATACTCTTTTCTATATTATTATCCGTTACCGGGACCCAGAACTTCAAAGCTACCGTACCTATGCAGAAAACCACAAAAAGCGGTTTTAGCCTTTTTGCACTGTGTGCCGCATTATCTAAATAACAAACCGTATGAAATGCCCCAAATTGTAACTGTACATCCTTTAGGCATTCATCTGGAAATTATATTCTTCCATTGTCGAAAATCTGAGACCGTTATCAAGTTACACCCGAAAACCGATGTTTTTCGCTACCTAAGTCACCAGTTGTGGGGATGGCCACTTCTGTAATTTCTGTTTTTGCCAAATCGTCGAAATTTTTACCGCATGTTCTTAAGATGATGTTCTCGGGAAACTCAAAACTTTTCCAATATAACCATCCGTTACCGAGATCCAGGTTCAAAGATACAGTAATTATGCACGTAAATTATGCACGAAATATCCGGTCTGATGCATAAAACCAGTTTTAAGTGATGCAATGAACACGTAGCAACTGTTCTAGAGTTATCGTAAAGGTTCTAATGTCACCAGTCTGTTTTCAACAGCATTTTTTCACCTATGCAACTTTCTGGCGCACTGTCTGTATGTAATGGGAACTTCACGCCAGTATAAGTATGCCCAAAGTGGTACTGCAGTGGCAAAAAATAAGCTAAAAAGTGTCTTAATATGAACATAAAATTACTACAAGAAATTATGTAAACTGGAAAGACTGCTTATTCAGTAAAATATTTCTAATAACATTTTTACCCTTGTCAGATACAAATAATAAGGTCGAAGTTTTCGATGCACTGCGATCGATAAGTGAACTACTCAGAAAAAATGTGAAGCAAACGATTTTGTGTTAAGCTTAAGTTATGCATACTTATTTGATGTTTATATATGTGTCAAAGTATGGAAACGTGTAGAAGTACATGAATAAACTGTTAAAACTTCTCTGATCTACGGTTATGTGTTCGACTTCATGGACGCTGAGGTAAATTAGAACACTCTGAATAAGTTACTATGTTCAACATAAGCTACCTTTGCTCGCTAGGCTCGACTGCAGCTATGAAACTGCAGACGTGAACTTGCGGTTCACAAAGTACTAAATGAGCCATGATTACTGAATGGCGATCTGATACAAGCTCAAAATGGCCGTACTGTGGTTCCACTACAGTCACTAGAAAAAAACAATTTCGAAGACACTTGTTGACCCAGTTGTGATAGCGTTGTCGCGTAGGCACAGCTCACAGGAGACGAAAATCTCTTCACTCCCGACTGTTGACACGGGCTGTGCCACAACGAGTAGGCAGCACAATGATCTTACTCCGACAGGAACTTCCTGGAAGTGGGCAGGATCCCAATTCAAGCAGAAGTTTAATGATGGTCTCTGGCGACGTTATTTCAGGGCAGGGTCGGGTGGTGGCGTCTCGGAACCACGGGAGACACGGCTTCTTCCTAGCATCTTATTGGCGCTTTGCTGTGCAGCATCTTTGTGGTGGTCGACACTTCTTGTGCTACTCTCATTACTCGACGACACAGCATATGGAAATTGTTTCATGTAAGCAGCGCACCCTGTTGTAACGGGAAAAGAAGGAAACCAGCTGACAAATGCTCCTGTAGGAGCATAAAAGAAGCGATTATGCCCCTCCTTAAAACACTCTGATGGTAAAATGGGGCACCAGCTGTCTCAATCCTCATCCCGCCATCCTCATCAGAACTTCTGGCATGCGAACACATTCGCGCCTTTTCGTGCTGAACGGGACAATGGTGACGGGACACAACAGTAGCAGTAAAAGAAAACGAGAGATGGATGAAGACAATAGACGATGGGAGTCAAAGAGAGAGCAGATACTGATGGCCAGTGAGAGACAGTAGCAGTAAAAGAGCAAGAGAGCTGGATGGAGACAGTAGCAGTGGAGGGAGGAGACAGTGGAAATGAAAAATACAGAAGAGTGGAGACCATACATAGGTTCAGGGGATGTAGACCTTCCGAGATCGCATATCTTTAACACATAGTTGTATGGAAGGGCGCATTTTGGACCGAAATTTTAAATACAAGGACATAGGAGAAAAAATAAATTGGACCGCCTGAGAATTTTTGAGGTGCCTTGCTGTGATAGAGACAATGGTAGCGGGAAAGAAACATAGAAGGAGACAGTATAAATGAGAGAAGAGACGGTGCCAGTGGGGTTCACGATATATCACTGGGAGAAGAAGGCGTCGGCCGATGTGGCCGAGCGGTTCTAGGCGTTGCAGTCTGGAACCGCGCGACCGCTACGGTCGCAGGTTCGAATCCTGCCTCGGGCATGGATGTGTGTGATGTCCTTAGGCTAGTTGGGTTTAAGTAGTTCTAAGTTCTAGGGGACTGATGACCTCAGATGTTAAATCCCATAGTGCTCAGAGCCATTTGAACCATTTTTTTTATTTTTATTTTTTATTTTTTTTTTTATAGAAGAAGGCGACCGTGGGAGAGACATATGCAGCCAGTGGCAGTGAGACGGAGATGCTAACTATGAAGGCCTGACTACAGATAGAGACTGGGTAAAATGATTTAGAATGTTCTGTGTTGAAAGAGCGCGAATATGTTCGCATTCCAACGATTTTGCTGAAGAAAGCGGATGAAAACTGAGGCAGCTGTTTCCCCGCTTTTCTGCTAGAGTCTTTTAAAGAGGAACACATTCGCCTTTTTTGTGCTCCAACAAGACCATTTTTGAGCTGGTTTCGTGTAGAGCCTATGATTTCCTGTGTGTGCTTTTCTACCTTGACCGAATGCTATCTGCTGGTTCCTTAACCAGTGATTATCTATAGTAACAGTGCTTTTGCCACTTCTTTCAGTGTTTTCCACTTTATTAAATGCCTGAGCCTCTTCCAAATGCACTTACCGGTCTCTATGAAATAATACATGTGTTTGATTGAGACTGCAGTCGACCTTATTTAACTAGAGTTGTACTGTCCCCTCCTGTCGCTGATTTTAGTCATGCTTGGCAACCATTACAGCGATCACGTGTCAGGCCAAAAACTTAAGCAGGAAAAGAATCTGATACTTTAGACAATGGTCAGGGCAGCGAGCTTGTAACAGGCCCGGGGGTACTGATGGGCTTGAGTGGGGGGGGGGGGGGGAGATACCTTTTAAACTGTCGTCGTTTCGTGACCGTTTCTTGACCGTACGCCCTGTCCACACCACGTACCTGATAATCCCGCGGTGGTCGTATTGTTCTGCTCCACACTGCTGCTGGCTTGCCTGAAATTATCTATCGAATTATGCAAGCGGGTTTAGGGGAGCCACTCAGCGTTAAAACACAATACTGTTCGACGTCTGATATGAACAACTATATTCTGAGACGATTAAAGGAAAATCGCAGGTTGCACTGCTTACATTCAAATTCAGAGGTGTTATCCCAATTAATGGATTATTAACAGTCCACAATATCATTCGGACGAGCGTACGCGTAACCGACACGACGCGGCTGTTAGTTGATAATGCGGAAACGCGATGACCGAACGCACGTTCTCACGCTCGCTACAAATCACTAGCACTGATTCATATCAGTTCATTCTGGGAGACCGAAAACGGCGCGGATGACTGATGCTGTACGGTACGACACGTAACAAGAGGATACACAAATACGTTATCAGCAGCACTGCTCATTTTTAAATTACTTCCTGACTCACTTTCCTCTGAATTATTTATTTATTTTATCACTTTACTGTAATAGCACTTGTAGCAAGACTTCAACTTCCACGCTAACAATGCCTCTCACATGCAAAGGCACACACTACACAACATAACAGTTCCGTGTCCCGTGCGCGACTCTCTATACGCGGCTGCCCACAAAGATACTCCACAACTAAACCAGCGGTATGACAGTACACTTACAAGCTGTGATAGTGGAGGTCACGGCGGTGGACACACACACTGCATTTTCACAGGATGAGTGAGATGTTCTTGGGATAGATCCAGCGGAAGCCTCCCAACATACAGAAAGAGATGAAAATAGGAACACAGAATGAAAGGAACCAACTGAAAGAAGTAACATTTGAAGAACTCAAAATTATTATGAAGAATAACGACAATGACATGTTAGGTCTGTGTGAAACCATATGGCAAGGACGCGGAGATCTTAGCAGTGATTTAATGGTAATAAAGTATAGCAGAGGAATGTGATAAGGGCAGAAATAGTGGTGGCAATCATGCAGGGAACAATAAAGTGGATAAAGTTGTGATTACTTATCACTTCAATGATAGATTAATGATGAAAAGACATCCAGCTAATCCCACCAAATTGATAATTATCATACATCTTTCTTTTATAATTCCTTTACATGATGGAGATGAGATTGAAGAAACGTATGAAAATGTTGATGAGTTTATGAAAATAGCAAGTGACAAGGCTACTACACGGACGGTCATATTAATGTGTCCGCTGCGTTGTCGGAAGTCAATGTGCAATAACCACTCACAGACGGCAGATGGCACCACTAGCAGTGAAGGGTATATAAAGTGTGTCGGTGGTGGGAGGGAAATAATGCAGTCGTCGTCGCAATGCCGAAACGGAGCGATTTATCTGACGTCGAACAGCGCATTATCATTGGCTTCCGAGCCAAGGGCGGCAGCATTTCCGAAATGGCTAAGTGTGTGAACTGTTAGCCAGCTGCAGTGGTTAAAGTAATCCATGCATGGCAAAATGGCGGTATTCGAAACCGATGACGACGCAACTTCGATGCACAAGAGGCCATAGATGCCAGGAGTGAACGACGGCTGCGCAGATGTGTACGCGCGAATAGACGTGCAACTGTTGAGCAACTGACCGCCCAGATAAACCAAGGTAATACCAACAGTGTCTTTTCATGACCACTGAACGAACGTTTGTGCGTATGGGGCTCCGCAGCAGGTGCCTCGTCATGCACTCACGCTCATTGCCCTTTATCACCGACGAAGGCTGGAATTTGCACGCCAATACCGAAACTGAATGTCCACTGAGTGATGACAGGTAGTCTGGTCGGCTGGATCACCCATTTGGCGTGTACGGTGTTCCAACAATCGTCGAAAGTGTCGAGGCTGGAGGAGGGAGCGTTATGATCTGGGGAATGTTTTCGTGGCATTCCCTGGACTATCTCGTCATTCTGGAAGGTGGTATGGATCAATAGAAGTCTGCTCCTGTCCTTGGGACCATGTCCACCATTACATGCTGTTTGTTTTTCCTCGGCATCTACCAGCAGGACAATGCAACGTGTCACATAGCTCACCGTGTACATGTGCACCAGGATGGGTTTACTGTACTCCCCTGGCCAAGAAATTCCCCGAATTTAAAGGCAATCGGGAATGTGTGGGACTACCTCAATCGGGCTGTTCTCGCCATGGATCTTGAACAGAAAAACCTGGCGCTGCTGGGCATGGCGCTGGTGTCAGCATGGCTCCCTATTCCTGTCGGTACCTTCCAGAACATCACTGACTTTCTTCCTGCACGTCCGCGCTGAAAAATTTGGTTATCCAGGCTTTTGACAGGTGGTCACATTGATGTTTCTGGACCATTTACAATCATAACGGGAGATTTCAACGCCATAGTGGCGAGTGATCTTGAAAAGACAGGAGGAAGATTTGGATTAGAAATCACCAATAACAAGTGTGCCGTGTGCTCCTGCGATTTGATTGTTCCGGTGTAGTGTGTTCGATCTCTTTCGATTCGGTTTGCGGTGCGTGGGTTGGTGCGCCCTCTGGGATTCCGTAAGGGAACCGAAAGGGAGTCAGGGGCAGAGAGAGATGAGCAGGCCTGGACCGAGCGAAGCCGGAAGATCGCGGAAGTCGCGTCGGCAAGTGGTGTGAGTGTGGCAGTTGCATTGGGGCCGGCCGAGCAGCCGAACTGGAGGTGCTGCAGTGACTCGCTGTCGTTCGTTCTGTTTACGAGTTCAACCTTCCTCACGCTGTGGCCACGGGCTGGTGTTATTCTGGCTGTTACCTTATTAGCGGCATTTGGTTAATATGGTTAAAGGTGAGCTGTTGGTTTGGTGCATCTTCATCCGGTGTTCTGTCGTATTCTGGCTTGCGCTGCTGAGCAGTGGGTGTTCCCACGTCGCGTGTCGAAATACTGACTTGTGCCCTGGTTGATTTACGTATGAACTGGAGTGCCTATGTGGGCGTGTTTGCTTGAATTGTTGATGAAGTGTTTCACAATATCCTTACTTGAGTGTCTTTAAATTGCATTTCAGTTTGTTACTGAACTTATGTCAGTTAAGGATCGCCCGAATTCCCACGCTAGTCAAGTAAAGTTTAAGTCTTAAGCACCACTGTTTACCTCTTGGATTAAAAATGAATTCAATCTTAACCACAGCTAGGAATAATTGTAAGTGCCATGTGTGTTTGTGTTTTTGGTCCTTTTTGGTCCTTTTCTCTTACTACTGTTGAGTGTTAAACTGTTCTGTGGGTACTGTTGTTAACGGCTCCTGTTGCAACGCGCTTTCTGGCCCACACATCTATTGCACGCCAGTGGTTTAGTGCCAACCGCCAACAGTGCGTGACTTGTTAGCAATTCTTTTCTAATCACCGTCTGGCCTACGACTATTGATGGATTTCTGTGGTAAAATTCAAATGGAGGCACTGTCTTGTTAACTTGTCTGAACTGAATGTGCTTGCCTTGTAAAACAGTTGATTACTGATTCTGAGTAGTTTAAGCAGTGGTAGGGCACGCGTTATTCTGGACCAGACTGTACTTGCCATTAATTGTATTGTCTTGGTAAATTGGTGTGCTACGTAAGATTATAACGCAAGCGCCATTGTGAATAATATTTACCATTTAACCATATGAGTTGGTTCTGTGAATCATTGTGGGACACAAGGTCACGTAAGACAGTGCTGTATTGGGCAGATATTGCTATACGTCTGTGATATTATTCTCTGTAAGCCATTGTGCCCATTAGGTTATGTAAGGCTTAAATACAGTGACCAGTTTGGTAATTTTTTGTCTTCGTAATAACATTTTACATGCATTAAAATTTTGGGAAAGGTTTAAATCTCATATTTGCAGATTCTTTGATGTTAGATAACTTGTTGATGATTCATGTTAAATCAGCTGATGTAGATTTAAATTGAAAAAGTTGTATGTCAGTATGATGTTACCAGTACATTGCATGAATTTTCTTGCGTGATAAAAATTAAATTTTATATTATATCCTCAATTTGTTGCTCAGCCTTCCACTCCAGCAGCCCCTGTATCTTGCTACCAACCATATCAACAAGGAAGAGTGTCTACTTGAGCTTTGTGTGGAACATGAGATGGTGATGAACACAATCGTCGAAGCACATAAAAGGAGGCACGTACAGAAATAAAATGAAACGATCATATGGCAGTACTGGTGCAGATTTTTCGATTTGACTGTTTGGTGGTATTCCCTAGCCGACGAGGAATATCAGTCTGTCGACCACCGACAGTATAGACATACGACCTGTTGTTTGGTCAGTCGATAAATTGGAGTGTCTGTAGGACCCTCAAGAGTGTCGGTCAAAGATGGTCGTACTTCGTACCTTGTCCATCTGCATCCGGCACGGAGAGGCACGCCGGTGGCCTACAGCCGCGCCTGCTCCTGTACAGAGAGACCAGACGGCTACCGTAACGCCCACCAGCTGGGTCCCGCACAGCGTGTGAGCGGCTCCCGTGCCGCGTGGCGACCGCAAATCGGATCAGCGGCATCGCCGCCGGAGGCGTCGGAGCGGCAGGATCCGCCGCGTGGCGCCTCAGTGCTGGGTAGGCGGCGCGGAATTAGCCGCGCGCGATCACCGGGGCTGAAAACACGGCGCCCGCCACGCCGCCTGCACACCGTCTGTACTGCTGGCCAGGTATTCTGTAGCGCTGGCGTCGTCATTATGTGCTCGAGCGGCCGCCATCTGCCCGGTTCCCTCTGACAAGGTTTTGAGTGCGAGGTCGTAAGTTCAGTCTCTAGAAAAGCTCATTTGCAAGCATTGTGTTAAAAGAAAGAGATTTTTACTCTGCAGCGGAGTGTGCGCTGATATGAAACTTCCTGGCAGATTAAAACTGTGTGCTGGACCGAGTTCGAGTCTCGGTCCGGCACACAGTTCTAATCTGCCAGGAAGTTTCATATCGGCGCACACTCCGCTGCAGAGGGAAAATCTCATTCTGGAAATATTCCCCAGGCTGTGGCTAAGCCATGTCTCCGCAGTATCCTTTCTTTCAGGAGTGCTAGTCCTGCATGGTTTCGTAGGAGAGCTTCTGTAAACTTTGGAAGGTAGGAGACGAGGTACTGGCAGGAGTAAAGCTGTGAGGATGGGGCGTGAGTCGTGCTTGGATAGCTCACTTGGTAGAGCACTTGCCCGCATAAGGCAAAGGTCCTGAGTTCGAGTCTCGGTACGGCACACAGTTTTAATCTGCCAGGAAGTTTCATTGTGTTAACAGTTATGACAGGAAAAATATTAGCTGCTCATGACTCACCATATGCATCAGGAGGGCGACAGAAAATGAGTGTTACACTTCACAAAATCTACGAGGGTCACTCCACAAGAAATGCACACTATTTTTTTAAAAAATCCATCTTTTATTCTACATGTTTGAAAGTTTTACAGTGTGTAGATACATCCTTTAGGAAGGATATTTTCATTTCTCCACATAATTTCCATTCCTCTCAACTGCCTTACGCCATCTTGGAATCAGCGCCTGTATACCCGCACGGTATAATTCTGGACCAACCTGTTGGACAAGGGAGTCGTTATCTTCAAACCTTGTTCCACGAAGAGAGTCTTTCAGTTTCCCAAAGAGATGATAGTCACATGGAGCAAGGTCAGGACTGTAAGGCGGGTGTTTCAGTGTTGTCTATCCGAGTTTTGTGATCGATTCCATGGTTTTTTGACTGACATGTGGCCGTGCATTGTCGTGCAACAGCAAAACATCCTGATTTGCCAATGTGGTTGAACACGGCTCAGTCGAGCTAGAAGTTTCTTCAGTGTCGTCACATACGCATCAGAATTTATGGTGGTTCCACTTGGCAAGATGTTCACAAGCAAGAGTCCTTCGGAATCGAAAAACACCGTGGCCATAACTTTTCCAGCAGAAGGTATAGTTTTCAATTTTTCTTTCTTGGGTGAATTTGCATGATGCCACTCCATTGATTGCCTCTTCGTCTCTGGTGAAAAATGATGGAGCCATGTTTCATCACCTGTCACAATTGTTCCAAGAAATTCATCTCCACCACTCTCGTACTGTTCCAAAAGTTCGCTGCATATCGTTTTTCTTGTTTCTTTGTGAGCCACTGTCAACTTCCTGGGAACCCCCCTCGTACAAACCTTTTTTAACGCCAACACTTTCAGTATTCTGCAGACACTTCCTTCCCCTATCCCAACGTAGCGTGACAATTCGTTCACTGTGATGCGTCTGTCAGCAGTCACCAATTCGTTAACTCTCTGCACATTGTCTAGAGTGTGTGCAGTATGAGGCCTGCCGCTGCGAGGACAATCCTCAATGTTGCCGTGCCCGCTTTCATCACGTAACTTGCTTGCCCACCGACTAACTGTAATGCGATCGACAGCAGCATCTCCATACACTTTTTCAACCTCTTGTGGATGTTTCTCACTGCCTCTTTTTCACAGCACAGGAATTCTATGACAGCACGTTGCTTCTGACGAACGTCAAGTGTAGCAGCCATCTTGAAGACATGCTTTGACGGCACCACTCACGGGAACAGGTTGAACTAAGTTTGAAAACAAGCGGGAAGGATGTATCTACACACTGTAAAACTTTCATTCATGCAGAATGAAGACTGTATTTTTACAAAAATAGTGTGCATTTCTGTTGGAGTGACCCTCGTACATCGTCGACATTCAAAAAATGTTCAAACAGACCATTAACTTGCACCATGAACACCGAATGAAAAGTGGTCCATCACAATAATCGCAAAGGTTCGCTCCATCAAGATCGAAGGCCAACGCCTTGGGAGTTACAAACCGTGCAGGGCGTTCAGATAGGTATCTGCCCTTAAGGCATCCATACAGAATCATATTGGTGTAACAGGATGATCACATTCGATGGAATGCGCTGTCTTGCTGCCGAATACGAAATACTCTGTCACGGAGCTTATCATGAAACTGGCTATCCTTTAAGGCATAGCTGCAGATAGTCTGACAGTATGTATTATACGTACCGAGAAAACAAACTTCAGAAGACTGGATTTGTCCAGTGGTTCAAGGTGGAACGACCTGCAATGTCACACACGTTTCAGGAGGGATAGTTTGCTCTAAAGGAGTTCGATTTTTATACGCAGACCAGGAATCGAGCAAAAGCATCTTATATTGACCAGCTATTGGCCAAAAGCGGCGTTCACAGTATTGTTGTAGTTCTCTTACGCCCATTTTCCCACTCCTGCTTGCTGTGATGTAAATATTCACTACAGCCCTTGCAAGACCACGCACACGAGAAAGAATCTTAGGGCGCAGAGCAACTGCAACTTCTCGCAGCACAATAAATGACATTCCAGCGGATTTACCATCCACTTTAACAGTCGCCATAATTGTATACGAATTCGTTATGTCATTGATATAGTTAATATTGATGCAACTCTCTTGGTACCTTTCATTTCCAGGGTTCCTTTATATGCATTTTCTCTTCAAATCCCGATTGGTCAGTGTTGGAAAAAAAAACTCCTTACTGAACTATGGGGTAAGTTTGTTTATCTCATCTACAAATTTTCGGACCGTTTCCGCAGTTTGCTATGGATCGCCAAGTTGATGCTTTGTTTGAAATTTCATTATCTTATGTCTTCCAATTCTGTACCACTGTTTGAATTTATGCAACCGTCCACCGCTTCCCTTGAAATCACTGCAAACTATGTCGTGCTAAATATGATGTGCGTAACATAGTTGGTTACTATCATGCGCATCCTGTAAGTTGTGTCGAGTATCCTTTAAATGTGTGAACAGCAGAACAGCAGGTTTTTGTAGCAAGTGCGCCTTGTCGTCCCTTGAATATCCGTAGTTTTCCTTACGCACTACATCGTCATATTGCTGCGGACTTATTCGAAATTAGTTCATAATAATTTTCTTTTTTACTGAACTGCGGATGGTCTTCCAGGTTCTTAACTATTTTTTCTAGCTGCTACTTGGACAACGATTGTCCTTTACCATGTTTCACCGGAGACGGGATTTGTGGTTGCCTGTCCGACAAGGATGATGAACTACGTTGGTCGATACCATCACTTTCAATTAATAAGCACGTATTTTCATCATTGTTCTCCTCATGTACACTGTCCGTACAGTCGAGGTATACGACGTCACACTTTCCACTGACTCATCTTGCAGAGACGCTAATATTTCATCCGCTACCACTTTCTCCTCTGCGAAATTCCTTGGGTTCCTTTCTGACGAAGTGTCAAGTTCGGCCACTGTTGTTGCAGGTACAGAGTGTTTCCGTAAGAGCCTGCAAAAATTTGACAGAACATAGAGGATGCTCCGCTGAACAATTTGAAGTAATGAAGCTCGGATCCGAGAAGCCAGCTTAAGGAGATAATGGCAATAAAATCACGTTGCTGTATACATTTTTATTTAAATTAGTTACAATTAACTGCGGATACTATCACTGACACAATGAATGCACCATTTGTACTGTAGCTTACAAAATGTGCTGAAATCGACGAACATCATTCTCGATGCAAGCATGACATCGCAGGACAAGCACCCTGACAAATGTCCCCGGTGTGTTTCGAATCACATCACAGGCAGCTAGAATTCTGACAACTAATTCCATCTCCGTACCCACTGGGGTCTCACACAAAAGTTACTTTAGATAT
The DNA here is from genome assembly GCF_023864345.2 of Schistocerca serialis cubense. Classification (NCBI taxonomy): domain Eukaryota; kingdom Metazoa; phylum Arthropoda; class Insecta; order Orthoptera; family Acrididae; genus Schistocerca; species Schistocerca serialis. The sequence goes on along the minus strand of NC_064646.1, from coordinate 330,175,635 downwards.
CCCCATAAGAAATAATCAATGAGATTCAGGTCGGGTGACTTCGCAGGCCATGGGCTGGCCGGGGTGGCCGAGCGGTTCTAGATACTGCAGTCTCAGAAGTTAAGTCCCATAGTGCTCATAGCCATTTGAAACATTTGATTAGACTCTTTCATATATCGAGCGTGTCAAGTGGCCTACGTTTCTGGCACTTACTTCCTTCTCGGCGAATAGAAGACGTTATAGAAAGAGCTCTCTAATTCTGGAAGGAAATAACAAGGGAATTACGAACAACACATGGTTGTAACAAGTGGTTTTTATCATTGATGAATGGGATACATAGGTCTCACAATCAGATCCAAATGTCGTTAGCTATAGTTGCCATAGAGGGACGCATAACAGTAGCTGTGGTTATTCAGCGACATCGTAACCAGTCCAAATGTAGCTGAGTCTCAGTACATACCAAACCTTGTGGAACGGTATAAACAAAATATAGCGCCACAATGTACTCATTGTGCAAGAAAGAGAACATGAACAATATGCTGGCCATGTTTGACGGTGATCGACTACCCCTGACTACGTGACGTTCACAGTTGAGGCCTCTTTTCCATGTGAACGGTTTCCTGAACAGATGAATCTGGTGATTTTTGGTGTACTGATAACTGTTATTTGTGTCAAGTACGATCATTGCATTCCTCAAAATGTACATTTCGGATAAATAATCCCAGAAGGCATGAACAGCACTCTTATCAAGCAAGAAACCAATGCCACTTGAACGCTATACGGCAGTTTTGGAACGAGATTGCCATACTACAGCCGGCCGTTGTGGCCGAGCGGCTCTAGGCGCTTCAGTCTGGAACCGCGCTACCGCTACGGTCGCAGGTTCGAATCCTGCCTCGGGCCTGGATGTGTGTGATGTCCTTAGGTTGGTTAGGTTTAAGTAGTTCTAAGTTCTAGCGGACTGATAACCTCAGATGTTAAGTCCCATAGTGCTCAAAGCCATTTGAACCATAGTGCTCAGAGCCAGAGTACAAGTGTTGCAAGTCCCACTAGGCACGTTATGGTTCATGCTAGTTCGGACGCAAACACATTATATAGCACCATTTTCTTTCACATTTTAAAGAATCCTTCGCCAGTCGAGTCTTATCTTTGAACTGTTCTGTTTCTCGAACTTGATCTCGCCGTCTACGACTACTTTTTGTAAGGCACTTGGAAACACGGGGTTTTCTATAGAAATATTGGACAAATTTGAAGAGTTAACCGTCCATTTCTGTTGATAAACTTTAGTGAGTCACGCGAACTGTTGTTTCTTGCGTCTCTCTGTGCTGTAGACAGTGCACGTTTTGAGCTGCTTTTAATGAGCTTGTCACCTCAGCGTACACAGTGTAGGCGCACCGCTGTAACTGCGTCACTCGTCGACGACATTGGAACAAATTCTGAAAAGTTTGTTTTCGATTTTTACGACAGTCCTAATGAGGATATCACTTTTTGCAACTATCTACCTCTGACAGTTTCCGCGTAATTTAATTTCGAAGTTAGGAAGCCCATTATGAATCACCCCATCTGCAGGCTTTATCAACCCTTTGGGTCAAACTTACACAAATGGCAGAAGATCTCAGAACTGACTGCTTTGGGTCAAATAACAAATGATCGCAAGTGACTATTTTTTCCTTACGTACGCTCATTGCACATCACATGCTGTGCCTCCAGAAGATACAGCACACAACCACACACACAGGAGCGTCGAGCTGCCTAGTACTCAAGTGCAACCAAATTAAGGCTAGCCTCCAACAGATGACGCACAACGCAAAGACGGTTTTATGTTTCTGCCACACGTCGTCTAAATAGTTTCCAAGTAGACTCCATTTGCGAAACGTGGATATAATCGGAAACACGGCTCTACTCGGGCAGTGCCAGCAACAGCATAACAGTATCTTAAGGCAGCAACAAGACTTTCTCCACAGTCACCCGCCAAGAAGAGCCACATTGGACATTCTTGAAGCGATCGTAGTTATCATTCAATAGATCCAGTACTCGACCAGAGTTAAAGACAGACAATGCATGTGGACATCAAACTACTGCCAGGCACTATCTTCGTACTACAGTTAAGTAGTGTAAGAGTTATATTAATAAACTGAGTTCTTCCTAATCTGTGTTGCCATTATTTTACGGTGCATGTTGCCCAACTGTATATGAAAGGTTTAAAGAGGCCGCTATCAGTCACAAAATTAGCTGATTCTTAAGTTATTTAATAAAGAAACATCTTTCGAGATATAAATCTCATCTACAGGCTACAATGGCAACACAAATATATTTAAGAAAAGTACACGTACACTGGTGTGCAAACTTACGGACGAAAGTAACTTTCGTATGAAGTGTCACTACCAAGTAACATAGCTCGATGAAACTTGGGTCACACATACAAAGAAATGTTGCAGTACAGTGCAGTACAGAAAGTAACTGAAAGATATACACAGAGAGAGGAACAGAAATAACACTTTTATTCAAATGGTTCAAATGGCTCTGAGCACTATGGGACTCAACTGCTGAGGTCATTAGGCCCCTAGAACTTAGAACTAGTTAAACCTAATTAACCTAAGGACATCACAAACATCCATGCCCGAGGCAGGATTCGAACCTGCGACCGTAGCGGTCTTGCGGCTCCAGACTGCAGCGCCTTTAACCGCACGGCCACTTCGGCCGGCTAACACTTTTATTCTATGAGAATAATTACACTACAGTCACCACGATTCGTGACGGCACTTGGACATTACAAAAGATGGGGCATTGATTTTAAAAGGCTGTGTCATTTCCACGGACGGAAGTTCACGCTCTGCAACACGCTCCTGCAAGCATTTGGTAATGAATCCTTGCGAAGGGGGTTCCATTCCTTCACCAGCCGGTTGACACTGGCGGGTGGTCGTTATGCACTTGGACGTGCTGCAATACATCTCAACAATGCATCCCACACAAGTTCGATGGTATTAAAGTGGGAGGAAAGGGCAGGCTAGTCCTTTCGCCGAATATTGTCTGTTTGTGTGTATGATACACGTCTCCCTTAGACCTTACATTATCACTTTTACTGTCAGGTAAGTTTCATGAATAGGCCTCAGGTTTCATATGGATCATTTTATTGTTGACTAAACCTTATAACTACGTTACTCTTTTCACACAATATGTGACATTAGTTTCCTTGAGGAAGGCAGCTTTATGTCTGTCAAAACCTAGGTAAAGATTTGAACGAACTTTTGACGTGAAACTGGTTGGCTGTATGATATCCATTGTATCCATGATTCTACAGTTGCTGACTGCTGCCATGTTCAACATTTTAAAGCTTTGTGTTTTTAGCGATACAGTTATGACTCCAGTTAGTGATTTGATTTTCTTGTTAAATAGTCGGCCACGGCCCTTCATTTTTCTTTACAAATATACAGGCTGCGATAGAAAAAAATAATAAAGCTAAATATCATATTCAATTAAGGGTAATCAGAAATATCTGTTATTGCTATGCTGCGTGAACGAAGTCTTTCGTGACGACACTGTTGTATAAAAGATTGTCAGACTTCTTGCTCGTCATTTACCTCCATCGTCTTTGTAATAAGCAACTGACAGTCAAAATTTTTTTCTTTATTGTTTTTTCATTCCCCACGCCCCACATGGTCGGAGCTGCCAGCGGTACAGCACTCCGATCTTCAGCCAAGAGCATATATAGAGAGATTACAAAGATGACAGAAAACTAAAAATATGAGGAGTGCTTACGTTTTAAATTAAAAATATTAAGGAAAGGACATCTAGAAGGACGAAAAATATATACATTTAAAAATACAGTTGCGATGAGGTAATATTCTTGTATGAAAAGACTCTGGAGCACTGCACTTTCACTTAACATCGAAGGACCTGCATGGGGTGACAAAGTATTCTTGGAGGAAAGAGTATGCTCCATAGAGGTTATGCCTGTAGGTAAAGAGATAGGTGTTTGTTAGGTGGGGAAACTATAGAGAGGATAGACTGGAGGTGAAGCAGATAGTGGGAAAAAAGACAGTGTGGAGGACAGAGGGTGAGGAGGAATAATGGTGTGTATGGAGGGTAGTGGTACAAAAAGAGAGGGATAGGAGTAGGTGCAGAGGGAAAAGGAGAGAGGAGCCCTGATGTGGAATGGTGTAGGAGGGACAAATATCGGGGCAGATCTCGTTGTCTGGGAGAGGCAGTTGGTTAAGTTGCATTGATACAGAATATGGAGTGTGGGTGTAGGACTGAAGGAACGTGTTTGTAAATACCTGGCAGCATACCAGGATTGATAACGAGAGGCGAGACATGGAGTTATTGGAATCTAGTTCACAGATAGTATAGGAGGTGTGGAGGTATTCGATGTGGATGAGGAGAGGGGAATTCAATTCCTTGAGAGAAAAAGTAAACGGATGCAGAAAAGGAGATAAAGTGTATGGCTTTCGAGGATCTGGATGGACTTACAGAACTTTGGTGGAGTGGATATCCATGCAACACTGGCGTAACAAAGCATGGGTCAGATGAGAATTTTGTAGGTTTGGAGAATAGTGGATGGGTCTAATCTTCAATTCGGCTTGTTAATAGTTTTAGTCTATCGTGGCTTTCTGTTGGATGGTTAGTAGGTGAGGCATCCATGTCAGCTGCCAGTCGAGAGTTAGTCCAAGATAAAATTAAATGAACGTATGGCATCGTTGGCCGGGAGGCTCCATCCGGGGAAGTTCGGCCGCCAAGTGCAAGTCTTATTTCAGTCGACGCCACGTTGGGCGACTTGCGCGCCGGTGATGAGAATGAAATGATGAGGACAACACAGCATCCAGTCCACGAGCGGAGAAAATATCCAACGTGGACGAGAATGGAACTCAGGCTCGCTGCATGGTAGGCAAGCACGTTACCACGCAGCTAGGCACGCAGACAGTCCAAGATATTTTAGTTTATTAGTTAACTAGATGGTACAGTCATAAACGGTAAGGTAGATGTCATGGAGGTGGAAGGTGTGGGTTTTTGCCCTGTAATTATTGCCTAGGTTATGAAGGGCTTGAGGAGCCATTGGTTACACTAGGAGGTAAACTGATAGAGGTGGGTTTAGCGGGATCATTGGGATTTCTGAAGTGTAGAGTACACGGCGAAGAAAGCGGTGTCATCAGCATACTGAAGGAGGTTGATGGTGGTGGTGGTTTGGCAATATCAGCACTTTAGAGGAAATAAAGTAGAGGAGAGAGGCCGGAGCCTTGCGACAATCCTGCAGTGGGATGGAAGGTATGGGAATTGGTATTGTTAATAGTGAAAAAGGACGAGTGATTAGATAGGAAGGATGCAATAAAGTGGATACGTTAACTGGAAGTGCTTACGGCTGGAGTACGAGAGGGAGATTAGAACGGTATATATGGTTGTAGGCCTTACCTAGGTCAAGGGACACAAAAGTAGCATATTTACGTGAGCTGAGTTGGTGGGGTAGGAGGTGGCTCAGGTGCAGGAGCAGGTCATCAGAGGAAGAATTGAGATGTAAGCCGTTACGGGAAGAAAGTGATGTTGGTTCAGGTGTTGATGGATGTATTGGTAGAGGATCGACTAAAAGACGTTGCTCAGTACTGAGGTGAGGCAGATGAGGTCACAAAGGAGGAGCCACTGTGAGAGAGTTTGTGCAGTTTGAGGAAAAGTAGGATTTTACGAGGTTTTCCAAAGTTCGGGATAGTGACCTTTGAAAAGCATAAGGGCATAAAGGGTCACAAAAGTGACGAGGAAGGGCATTCTTTAAAAAGGCGATAGGTGATGTGGTCATGACCAGGTGATGCATTGCGTTTTCTTTCAAGTGCATATTTTATATCATGTGCTGAGCTGGGTTTGTTTAATTCTGAATGTGGAATGTTGGAATAATCAAAATAAGGGTCACCAGAGATGCAGAAGATGTCAGAGAGATAGGATAAAAAGTGGACAGCTTTCCTCAGGTTATAAGGTAGTGGATGGTTGTTGCAGAGAAGAAGGTAGTGAGGTATGGCGTTATTGCTTGTGACTCAGTGGAATGCTTTCCAGTACTTGGAGGAGTTGATGCAGAGTGTAGTGTTGAGTCTGGTGCATGTCAGGCGCCAGTCCTGGCACATTTTGTGGTGGTGGTGGTAAGTTCCTATAGAACCAAACTGCTGAGGTCAAGGCCGGCCGGTGTGGCCGTGCGGTTCTAGGCGTTTCAGTCTGGAACCGCGTGACCGCTACGGTCGCAGGTTCGAATCCTGCCTCGGGCATGGATGTGTGTGATGTCCTTAGGTTAGTTAGGTTTAAGTAGTTCTAAGTTCTAGGGGACTGATGACCACAGATGTTAAGTCCCATAGTGCTCAGAGCCATTTGAACCTTTTTTTTTGCTGAGGTCATCGGTCCCTAGGCTTACACACAACTTAATCTAACTTAAACTAACTTACGCTAAGTACAACACACACATCCATGCCTGAGGGAGGACTTGAATCTCCGATGGGGGGAGCCGCGCGGCGCCTCAGGCCGTGTGGCTACCCCGGGTGGCCGGCCCTTTTTGCATTTCATAAATTCTTGATATGGCTTTGTATAGGTCGGTGATGTGTAAGTGTATCCCTGTCACGAGTCTGCAGAACGGAGCGGTACATGTAAAAGGATTATCGAAGGAGGAGTAGGGCTTGTAGGGGTAAGAATGGAATGGTGAGGATATATGGTCTTGGTAGAGATGTGGGTGGGTACAGTGTCTGACAAGATCTGCTGAAAGACGGATGTGGCATGAGGGATACCGTCAGGTTGTTGAGGTTGTTGGAAGGTCAGGGAGCAGCTTCCAATCTCGGTTTCTACAAAGTCCCAATAGGTATTCCAGTGGGTACAGAAGTAGTTTTGGATAACTCTTGGATGAGGATTGGGATGGGGTGCTTGGGGATGAGGTTGTATGTAGGAGATGGTGAGGAGTACATGTAGATGGTCACTTCCAGTCGGATGAAGAACATCCGCAGAAAGGCGTCCAAGGAGGTTGGGAGATGCTGCGATGACATCGTGGGTGTTGCTTCCGACTGCTGTGCAGAACATCGACATTAAAACTCGATAACTGGAAAAATATGCAGTTGCTGAGCACAGCCTCGCAAAAAAACAACATGAAAAACAAAAAAAAAACTTTGAACATAGCTGCTAAGGTTCAGTGACCGTGTCAGAATGATATTGTAACAAATAAGCATCTTTTAGAGTCAATACAAACTTTAATTTTATTAATGTACTATATGCCTAATGTTTTAGTACAGTTAGTGTAATTCTGAAGACGACGCTCATAGTAGCGTCGAAACCAGGTCAATTTTGACTTAATGTTTGTGACCGAGGACTTATTTGTTACAATAAAACATAAAATACAGTTTGAAGAAACAGAAGTTTCATCCCAGGCTCCTACATACTAGGATTCTATAATTAAAAAGGCTATATGATTAAGAATGTGTGAGTGACAGTGAATATAATCTTAGCAGTGCATGAAAGCGAGCTATCGATGCAGAGAAGAGCCATCGATTTTCGACTCAGTATTCACGACTCCGCGGGAGCGGTGGCGCAACCAGCGCGGACGTTGATGCCATCAGTGACAGTACGACGCAACTACCAACCAATCAGAAGCTGTCTTTGGGCTATGTAAGGCCTCCACAGCGGGAGTTTCCCCAGACAGTTGCTCCTGACGAAGACGATGAAGGTTACCGTCGAAAGCTCGTGGTTTTAGCCTGAACTGACGCGGCCAGAACTTCTATGTTTTACATATTGCTATGCAATGTTTAAACTAACATTTCACACCGTTCATTACATGTGTGATTTTTTGTAAGTGATGACGTCCAGGTGAGGACCATTGTGGTCATTGCAGTACCCATCGACACGAGTATGCACGCCCCCAATAACTGTAGGGAAAAGTGACACTTGTGTTCGTTTCCACTTTGGTACGTTTATTGTTTCCCAAGTCTTGAATAGTTGTGACCTGTCAGCATATACATATATATAAGAAATACCACAGGGGAATAAAATGCATTCCGATAACTCGGGGGAACTAAGTGACCTGTTGACAAGATCGAGCAGGGAAACAACGTCTTCCGAAAAAAAATCTGCGTGCAGTTTTCATGAACGTTCAGACTGTGGGAGTGGTTCCAGAGTCCAATTGGAGACACGATGACTGTTTGTGAATTGTCTTACGGCTCATATTTGTTGTGTTAGGAACATTCGCGGACAATTCTCCACCAGTGAACAACTGTTTACAGTGGAGGAAACGGAACTGAATTTGAGGGAACATTGTATTTATTGTTTTGTGGACCTAATAATGAGCCCACACGTTTCACTCGACATAACATTAGTTACAGCCGGGATGAAAAGCTGTGGTATTGCAATAGGATTATTTTGCATGATGAGCGTGCTGTTTTTGACGAAGTGAGGAAAATTTCGGAGGAAAAAATAGTGTCTGCCATTTTACGCAAACGTTAAACGCCTGGAGATAGTGCTCTTATCACTGAATTCCTGTCCCAGCCTTCGGCAGCATTATTCCAAAACCTTGCACATACAAATATCGCTTTACTCTTTTCGCTGGCTTCTCACTGAAATTGAGGAGGAAACGTAAAAACACGCCACTAATTAGCGACGAGCGACAAAACCTGAAGAAGGGCTACCATTTACTCTCTGGTTCTTAGCAATTGGAGACATTTACGTTAGAAATTGTTTTACATTTCAGTAGCTGGAGTACTCTGTTACCTCATGATGAATCCAGTAGCACATGCGAAGCGGTCAACGATTTTATTAAAGTGCACATACAGAAAGTAACATCAATAAAGTAGTATTAATGTGCTCTAACATGACACATACAACCTGTCACATAGGTTACGAGTAGACGCTATACACTGATGAATCAAAACATTATGACCACTGCCCACCGCGGCGTTGGTTGCTGCCAGGTGGCGTTGCGGGCACATGACAGGGACGAGAGATCTCCCTAGCAGAGATACGGGCTGAAAATGGGGATAGCCACTGAGATACGCGACTTTGACAAAGGGCACATTGCTATTACGCAGAGCTTGTGAACTAGTATCTCCAAAACGGCGAAGCTGATCGAATGTTCACGTGCTACCGTCGTGAGCATCTACGGAAAGAGGTAGAAGGACAGTGAAACTACCACCAGGCGCTGAATGGTTGGACGTCCTCGACTCTTCACAGAACGTGTGGTTCGGAGCCTTATCTGCTCTGTAAAGTAGGACAGATGGTGATCAGTGACATCTCTACTGAAAGAGCACAACGCTGGTGCACGTACAAATGTTTCGGAGCACACCGTTCAGCGTACATTGTTGAACATGGAGTTCAGAAGCAGATCACCCATACGTATTCACATGTTGACCCAACGACATCATCAATTACGATTGCAATGGGCACGGAACCATCGGGATGAGACCGTCGATCAATGAAATAGTGTCGGCGCTTTGGGTTAATCACATTTTTGCTACACAAGGTCGATGTTCGGCTCCACAAACGCCGCCATCGAGCTGAACGACCGCTAGAAACGTGCAGCGCGCCACGGACGCAATCTGATGGGAAAGGTAGTATGCTAAGGGAAACATTCTCCTGCATTTGCAAGGTATCTGTGGTAGTAATCGAAGACACGCTGACAACTGCGAACCACTTGCATCCCTTCATGCTTGATGTCCTCTCCAAAGTCATCTTTTAGCAGAATAACCGTCCATGTCTTGGAGTCAGAACCATGTTACAGTGGTTTGAGGAGCATTATAGTGAACTCACGTTAATTACTCGGCGACAAAATTCGCCTGATGTAAATTCTGAGGAAACCATCTGGATCGCTATCGGTAGCCATCACCGCGTTCGCAAATCACCGGCCCGCTACTGACGTGAATTACATTACCTGTGCGGAGACATCTAATGCCACATACCTCCATAAATACTTGTTGACAAATTGTTGGACCTCTGATATGCAGAAACAGCGACGTATTTCGTTCCAAAGACGGACGAACAAGCTATTAAATAGATGGTCATGATGCTTTGGCTTTTTTTTTTTTTTTTTGGGGGGGGGTCATCATTCTACTGACTGGTTTGATGCGGCCCGCCACGAATTCCTTTCCTGTGCTAACCTCTTCATCTCAGAGTAGCACTTGCAACCTACGTCCTCAATTATTTGCTTGACGTATTCCAATCTCTGTCTTCCTCTACAGTTTTTGCCCTCTACAGCTCCCTCTAGTACCATGGAAGTCATTCTCTCATGTCTTAGCAGATGTCCTATCATCCGTCCCTTCTCCTTATCAGTGTTTTCCACATATTCCTTTCCTCTCCGATTCTGCGTAGAACCTCCTCATTCCTTACCTTATCAGTCCACCTAATTTTCAACATTCATCTATAGCACCACATCTCAAATGCTTCGATTCTCTTCTCTTCCGGTTTTCCCACAGTCCATGTTTCACTATCATACAATGCTGTACTCCAGACGTACATCCTCAGAAATTTCTTCCTCAAATTAAGGCCGGTATTTGATATTAGTAGACTTCTCTTGGCCAGAAATGCCTTTTTTGCCATAGCGAGTCTGCTTTTGATGTCCTCCTTGCTCCGTCCGTCATTGGTTATTTTACTGCCTAGGTAGCAGAATTCCTTAACTTCATTGACTCCGTGACCATCAATCCTGATGTTAAGTTTCTCGCTGTTCTCATTTCTACTACTCCTCATTACCTTCGTCTTTCTCCGATTTACTCTCAAACCATACTGTGTACTCATTAGACTGTTCATTCCGTTCAGCAGATCATTTAATTCTTCTTCACTTTCACTCAGGATAGCAATGTCATCAGCGAATCGTATCATTGATATCCTTTCACCTTGTATTTTAATTCCACTCCTGAACCTTTCTTTTATTTCCATCATTGCTTCCTCGATGTACAGATTGAAGAGTAGGGGCGAAAGGCTACAGCCTTGTCTTACACCCTTCTTAATACGAGCACTTCGTTCTTGATCGTCCACTCTTATTATTCCCTCTTGGTTGTTGTACATATTGCATATGACCCGTCTCTCCCTATAGCTTACCCCTACTTTTTCTCAGAATCTCGAACAGCTTGCACCATTTTATATTGTTGAACGCTTTTTCCAGGTCGACAAATCCTATGAAAGTGTCTTGATTTTTCATTAGCCTTGCTTCCATTATTAGCTGTAACGTCAGAATTGCCTCTCTCGTCCCTTTACTTTTCCTAAAGCCAAACTGATCGTCACTTAGCGCATTCTCAATTTTCTTTTCCATTCTTCTGTATATTATTCTTGTAAGCAGCTTCGATGCATGAGCTGTTAAGCTGATTGTGCGATAATTCTCGCACTTGTCAGCTCTTGCCGTCTTCGGAATTGTGTGGACGATGCTTTTCCGAAAGTCAGATGGTATGTCGCCAGACTCATATATTCTACACACCAACGTGAATAGTCGTTTTGTTGCCACTTCCCCCAATGATTTTAGAAATTCTGATGGAATTTTATCTATCCCTTCTGCCTTATTTGACCGTATGTCCTCCAAAGCTCTTTTAAATTCCGATTCTAATACTGTATCCCCTATCTCTTCTAAACCGACTCCTGTTTCTTCTTCTATCACATCAGACAAATCTTCACCCTCATAGAGGCTTTCAATGTATTCTTTCCACCTATCTGCTCTCTCCTCTGCATTTAACAGTCGAATTCCCGTTGGACTCTTAATGTTACCACCGTTGCTTTTAATGTCACCAAAGGTTGTTTTGACTTTCCTGTATGCTGAGTCTGTCCTTCCGACAATCATATCTTTTTCGATGTCTTCACATTTTTCCTGCAGCGATTTCGTCTTAGCTTCCCTGCGCTTCCTATTTATTTCATTCCTCAGAAACTTGTATTTCTGTATTCCTGATTTTCCCGGAACATGTTTGTACTTCCTCCTTTCATCAATCAACTGAAGTATTTCTTCTGTCACCCATGGTTTTTTCGCAGCTACCTTCTTTGTACCTATGTTTTCCTTCCCAACTTCTGTGATGACCCTTTTTAGAGATGTCCATTTCTCTTCAACTGTACTGCCTACTGCGCTATTCCTTATTGTTGTATCTATAGCGTTAGAGAACTTCAAACGTATCTCGTCATTCCTTAGTACTTCCGTATCCCACTTCGTTGCGTATTGATTATTCCTGACTAATGTCTTGAACTTCAGCCTACTCTTCATCACTACTATATTGTGATCTGAGTCTATATCTGCTCCTGGGTACGCCTTACAATCCAATATCTGATTTCGGAATCTCTGTCTGACCATTACGTAATCTAATTGAAATCTTCCCGTATCTCCCGGCCTTTCCCAAGTATACCTCCTGATTCTTGAACAGGGTATTCGCTATTACTAGCTGAAACTTGTTGCAGACCTCAATTAGTCTTTCTCCTCTTTCATTCCTTGTCCCAAGCCCATATTATCCTGTAACCTTTTCTTCTACTCCTTCCCCTACAACTGCATTCCAGTCGCCCATGACTACTAGATTTTCGTCCCCCTTTACATACTGCATTACCCTTTCAATATCCTCATACACTTTCTCTATCTGTTCATCTTCAGCTTGCGACGTCGGCATGTATACCTGAACTATCGTTGTCGGTGTTGGTCTGCTGTCGATTCTGATTAGAACAACCCGGTCACTGAACTGTTCACAGTAACACACCCTCTGCCCTACCTTCCTATTCATAACGAATCCTACACCATTTTCTGCTGCTGTTGATACTACCCGATACTCATCTGACCAGAAATCCTTGTCTTCCTTCCACTTCACTTCACTGACCCCTACTATATCTAGATTGAGCCTTTGCATTTCCCTTTTCAGATTTTCTAGTTTCCCTACCACGTTCAAGCTTCTGACATTCCACGCCCCGACTCGTAGAACGTTATCCTTTCGTTGATTATTCAATCTTTTTCTCATGGTAACCTCCCCCTTGGTAGTCCCCTCCCGGAGATCCGAATGGGAGACTATTCCGGAATCTTTTGCCAATGGAGAGATCATCATGACACTTCTTCAGTTACAGGCCACATGTCCTGTGGATACACGTTACGTGTCTTTAATGCAGTGGTTTCCATTGCCTTCTGCATCCTCATGTCGTTGATCATTGCTGATTCTTCCGCCTTTAGGGGCAATTTCCCAAACCTAGGACAAGAGAGTGCCCTGAACCTCTATCCGCTCCTCCGCCCTCTTTGATAAGGCCGTTGGCAGAATGAGGCTGACTTCTTATGCCGGAAGTCTTCGGCCGCCAATGCTGATTATTTAACAAAATTTTAGGCAGTGGCGGGGATCGAACCCGGGACCGAAGACGTTTTGATCATGCATCAAAGACGCTACCCCTAGACCACAGGTCAGTGCATTGTTTGTTGCAGGCGTGATAGCGTGTTCGGGGGAAAAAGCTTTTATTTATACGGTTATTTCATAGAAAGCTCCTAAAATAATACAGATATATGGGTGACGTAATTAAAGCTGCATTGAACGTGAAGTGTAAGAATGATTAACTTTTTCGTATATTGTTTATTCTACGTTAATAATAATTCCGTGCGTGTGGCTCAGTGGCTCAGTGGCCCAGTGCATGTCTTTCTATTGGACGCCACTTCGGCTACTTGAGTGTCCCTGACATACTCGTATCTCAGGTGTCCAACCGGAGAAACGGGACCTACAGTATAACGGGGATTCTGAACCACGAGCAGTTCCTGGAGAATCATAACATCTTTAATCAGCATAATACATATTCGCATTTTCTTCCTTTCAAGGAAGTTTGCTGGGCTCTTCCTTTTTAATAACAATAAATACAAAAGATTGTATCTGTTCACGCAGTTCCCGCCTGATGGAGGCAAGTCATGATTTTTTCTTCTTTCTCAGAATTCTTCGGCGATTTTGTACCACCAACTTTTATTTTAATTTGTTATTTTGTGCTTTGCTTTGGTATTTTGTGCTTTGAATACTTCAAGCACCTTTTATAACATAATCTACAGTCTTCTATTAGTAATATGATATTATTTTCCGACCATTCCACCGCTCACGCAACTGTTATTCGATTACTTTCTTTTTGTAATGTGTTGGCTTTCACGACTTGCCTGTACAGCCATCTCAAAAGCAGAACCTCAATTACGACGATACGAACGTAAAGACAACATAATACTCAGTCCCGAAGCTGAGAAAATCTCCGACCCGGCTTTTCGATTATTTCGTCTGCCAAACAGCAGACGAATTCTCTCTGCTTTGAGAGCGCCGAAGCGAATATCACGCGAACTTTCGTTGACACTATCCGAAAGGCCAAGGAAAACGAGCACCTGCGAACCGAATACGATCGAATACCGTCTGCTCGCGCTCGCCTGCCTTTTATACGGGGGAGTATGCTCCTTCCCTGTCTCGCGTCCGTCGGCCGTCGTAATTTAATTTATTATTTACTACAGAAATTGGTTGGTAATGGTGATTGTTGCCGACTTACGTGGTGGGCCTTAATCAAAATGATATTTCATTCAATTTTGATTTACAATTACATGCTTTTGTGAAGTTCTCTTTTTTAACAATATTAATCTTGAGTGGAAATTATTTGTTACGTTAATGAACGTTAGACTCGCTGAATCTTAAAACATGAGCATATAACTTGAACAATGGAATAAGCTTTTCATATTAATTTCCTCGGCTAGTCCGTTCACTTTTAAGCAAAAGATCTTTAGTTATAAATGACAATTGCGGCCCGCACGCGCTTAGAGTATTTTTTCTTACCTCCGTTAACCATTGCATTGTAGTCGGAGTCCTGGCTCTGGCTCTCGGCTGTTGTACTGAAAATAAGAATCTTAAAGCTACGTATTTTCTGCAACGTCGGGCGACTGTGGAGAAAAATGTATATTATGTCAATAGCGCGTGAGTTTTCCGCTTCCGCTAATTTTTATAAGTTAATATCGCCACGTAATGGCGTCGTTGGCTGCATCGGACGCTGCGATTGTTGCACTGTAAATTACTCGAATGCAGGTTAATTCAAGGAAGAGGGACATGAAATCGAGATCACCTCTTACAGATTAAAAGTGAACAGTAATATTAAATCATTATATTATCTGCTTAATTAATACAAATATGCTTACATTTGCCAGCACTCGCAAGATGTCCGTCTACACACGACCAAGACAAGAGAAGAAGTGAAGACGACTAAAAAATTAACAAAAGAGCGTATCTTGCCGTCTCTTTAGATCATTTTGTTATGTTTCATTGCACTCGAAACTCACACAGAGAAATTATTATAATACGGATATATGAGAAAAATATATGTTCGCCTGAGCGGCTGGTGTCCACTTATTATTCACTTTTTAAATGTCTCTTCTTTATAAATACTGTTTTTTAAGTCTTTTCTTATTATTTCACTGGGGACGCTATACTTGCTGCTCGTTCGCTTTGGTGGTTCCGCTGTAAACCGGGTTTAACGATCTGCTGTGACTACGACATTACATTCCCTTCAAACCGCTCCATCCAACTCACGTCAACAGCAAAGCAACCAAGACAGCAAACGGAAGATTTCGTTACTGCTAGTGTCGAATCGAATAGGACACGAACTTCCTTTGATGGTTCGCTTAAGGACCGACAATCATCGTAATACGAACATACACCAGCGAGTGCGAACCGAACGCGACCGAATGCTGTTCGTTCGCTGTCGCCCACCGTTTACAACAGACAGAATTCTCGTTCGCTGGTGCCCGTTCGCTTGTGTTCACTCCAGTGTAAGTTTATTCATTTATTAGGTTATATTCTATTACCTTTGATTTAGAGGCAGGCTGCATTCGTTTTTAAGCAAATCATTACTATCAGCAATTTCTATGCATCAGCAACTGATTATACCTCTCTAGTGTAAAACAGGCTTAAGAGATAACTGTCGCAAGAACGTAAAGGTGTAGATATACCAGCAATTGTCAATATTCGGGAATGTGACAGAAAAGATCATTTCAAGCAGAAATCTTCATATGGGTATATGCCCTGTTCCGTATTGTTTCCGAGACAGAACACGTTTAATGTACATTGTTATTTATCCTCTCTGTTATTCAGTACTTCGTCAGGTTTCCACCTGTGCACATGTAAAGCAATTAGTAAACATCACAACAAAATGTCAACTGAAAAATATGTATTTTCAACACATTCGCAAATGCCGGGATGGTTCATTTGTAAGGACACGGTCAACTCCCTACCCCATCCTACCCTAACCCTTTGTGACCAATGACGTCGCTGTTTGTTCCCCTCCCCCAAATCAACCAACCATCCAACACATTCACCTCTAAGCTTTTCGTACACGTCACAGTACAGCTGTTGTACAGTTCGTAATAAATGTTCTAGCACCCCACCACCAACTTTAGTAGATTTATGCGTTCTTCGGGGAACAAGTCTTGCTTGTCTGAGTGTCTGCACGTTCCCTAATGCAGACAGCAGCGTCCATGATGCAGCCAAGAAGTTTATCTTGCTTTCTCACCTTGCGTTTGTACAGCTCATATTTCATCCAACCTCATAAACAAAAATCTAATGGCATAAAGTCTGCCGGTCCTGGTGGACAGTTAATTATACTATCACGATTAGGATAAGTGTGTTTGAGATGTCCCCTCACTCGTTTCATAAAATGTAGAGCGGATTCGACATGCTGGAGGTACATTGCAGTCCCCTTGACAAAAGAAACATCCTCATTGTGTTCAACGAACGAATTTTTCAAAAAATGCGAGAAATTATGTCTCGTCTTTCGCTCTTGTAAAATGACTGGGCTTGTGAACATGTTATTATCATGCTGCACCAAAAATTGATGGAAAAACGAACTTTGAAACTGCTTTCCACTGTCGCGTGTAGACTTTCCTGCGACCATCGATGCTTATTATATGTGTTGTTGATTCCATTCCTTGTAATCATAGCTTCAACAGTGAGTAATGGAAGCTAAAGACGACTGCCATTGAACCAGTGACAAAATTCAAGTCGTGTGGCATTTTCCCCAATAAGAACATTGTCAACATGCTATATGTGAAATGGGTTCGAGCTTTCCAAGTGTGAGTTCGCCATACATGTGTTCTTAGGACAGTACTACGTGTAAAAAGTCGCCGTGTTGCTGTTCCTGCACAGGTTGTTGAACTACATGTTCAGAAGAAAAATGGGAACTTGGAAGAATACACGTTGCGTTCAGTGTGCTGAAAACTCTAATAAACACTCTACGATCAGGGATTTGACGTGTCGGAAAGCAGCGACGGTATTCTTCAACAGCACCACCATCGCATTCTTCATTAGTGATGATCATCGGCACTTTAGCCAACGCGTGTTGAAAAAGTCAACCTATGCGTCTCTCTAATACACTCTCAATCCCTCATTCTACATCACTGGCGACACGCCATGGACGACTGCGCGTTCATTGCGCAAGTTTAATAGCAGAAAGACATCCAAAGCAAAAAGGTTTAAAGAACCGAGAGAGACTGGGCTAGATAAAAACGTCAAAGGCGCAAAGAGGTCGGGTGGGTAAGACACATACGAGGTGTGACCAAAAGTGACGCTAATTTGTTTTCCTTACAGAATCTTTATTTTTTCGTCAACATCAACTTCATTCCCCTCCAAGTAATCCCTCTCAGATGTAATACACTTGTTCCAACGTTTTTGTTTGTTTTTTTTTTCAATCTTCGAAGCACTTCTGGAACACACGTTTCATAACTGTGTTCAACTCTTTCAACGATTCTATTTTTATTTCATCAAAGGTGTGGAAACGACGTTCTTTCGTGGCTCTCTTCAGCCTCGGGAACAGAAAGTAGTCGCAGAGGGCCTTGTCTGGCGAATACGGTGGCTGAGGAAACATAACGTTTTCCCCAAACACTGAGGTGTGAGCGAGAGCATTATCGTGGTGCAATTTCCACGAGTGCTTTTGCCACAATTCTGGCCCTTCACGCGAACGCCGCATAACTTCCAGGTAGTGTTCCTTACTGACTATGCAACCATCAGGCTGAACTCACAATGCGCTATCCCACTATAATAAAAAAAAACAGTGACAACAAACTTAACATGTGATCGAACTTCTCAATTTTTTCGATCTTGATCCTTCAGGCAGATTCCATTGCGACGATTGGGCCTCGGTTTCGACGTCATACCCGTGTACCCATGTTTCGTCACTATTATAGCCACCTTTAGAAGATCTCGATCACTCCCTACATTCAGCAGTTCATGAGCGATGTCTATGTGACGTCGTTTTTTATCGAAATTCAACAATTTCGGAACAAATTTTGCTGCTACACATTTCATGTCCAAAACATTCGACAAAATTGTCTGGCATGACCAAAAGCACTTTCCGACATTAATCTCTCTGATGATGATTCGGCGATTTTCCAGAACCATATTCTTTACTTCTTTCACATTGCCGGTCAGTAATTGATGTGTTAGGCCATCCAGGGCGGTCGTCTTCAAAGTCTTCTCGACTCTCTTCGAAGCGTTTTTACCGTTTGTAACTGTCTTACTCACAGTAGATTCGCCGAAAACCACAGTCAACATTTTGAATGCCGTGCTGCACTTTATTCCATTTTTCAAGAAAATATAATGCAAATTTTCGAAAGTAAAAATTTGGCAAGCACTCGAAAATGTGTATGACCTTTCCGACTCTGGACAGTAAACTAAACAGCTGAAAACGCAAACACACATCAGGAACATGTGCATCAACAATATAAAAAGAAATGAAAAACGGGTGTACAAAGTCCGCGAAATTAAAAAATCTCCCTGTGCTTTTCGGCCACCCCTCGTACGTGCGTGACGGAAGCCAAAAACAAATGTACATTAAATGTGTGGCATCTAGGAAACCATTCGGTTGGTTGGGTGGTTGATTTGGGGGAGGGGACCAAGCGGCAGGTTCATCGGTCCTGTCAGATTAGGCAAGGACGTCGGCCGTGCCCTTTTCAGAGGAATCATCCAGGAATTTTCCTGAAGCGATTTAGTCAAATCACGGAAAACCTAAATCAGGATGGCGAATGCGGGATTGAACCGTCGTCCTCCCGAGTGCGAGTCCGGCGTGCTAACCACTGCGCCATCTCGCTCGGGAAACCATTCGGAATAGAGCGTTATGTCGCAGTGTTTTTCCTTCAAATGAGCTTTCCTGACACGAACCTGAATACTGCCCATTCCTCCTGGGACACCCTGCATAGTAAAGCGAACTAAAGAAGCGTAAGCGCGCAGGCGACAACTTGAATATTTGTGACTGTCGCTGTAGCGCGTGCGATGAGTGGTGGGGATGAATAGGGTACGGCAGGATGGGGAGGGAGAACAGAACGGCTGCGGGTGGCTTTGTACAACGCGCGGGTGCAACCGGCGAGCGCTGGGGTGCGAGAGTAGGGAGGGGGTGATAAATGCCCCGGCGAGGGGTGGCTCGCGGAGCACGCCGGAATATTCATGAAGTTCTCCGGCGCATAAACTGCCCCAGACCTGTTATTAATAACAATAATTGTAAGAGGAGCTGCGCGCCAGAGAAAGGGTTTTCATAATGGGCCGGACCGAGGGGGAAGAGGTGGGTGTAGAGGACACGCGATGGGCGGGATTTGCAGGCATTAAATCCATCACGGCGGTCGTTGTGACAGAGAAAGTCAGTTCATTAGACGCGCGCGCTCCGCAAACAGCGCATTCGCGATGGTTTTCCACTGCAGGCGCCGGCGAGCCGCGGCGAATACGTCGAGAGGCCAAACGCATCTCTAACCAGGCTGCCCGCGCACGGCTGGGCTCGCCTGCAGCTGCCCGACGTGTCCTGTTAGAGGCGGACAGCGTCTATCCGTCACGCCTAACCAGAGACCTTCAATACGCCGGGAACGCTGGGGCTACAAGTCCATTATCCTTGCTCAGTCCATACCAGCGCTAGAAGTACTAAGACATCCGCACAGCGGACGATTGAACCACCACATGGTCTACGTCAACACGAACCTCATTTTTCTGTCCTACTCTGCGTACGTAGAACACAGTTTATGGCAACTCACACTGGTGGTGACGTGGAGACCGGCAGAACGAAACAGGCGAATCTGAAGGTAAATTGCAGCGTTGTTCATCGAGTGAAGGAATAAGCAAACAAGTCCAGAGCGTAGCAAAATCGTCTCAAGCATATACAACAGTCCAGGGAACAATTTAATTCACAAACATAAGCCAAAAAGAGCAAAATACACTATTCAGTGGCGCGCAAGAAACAATTAAAATCGCTCAAAAGAGGAAAGGTCGCTGGTCCTGATGGGATACCAGTTCGATTTTACACAGAGTACGCGAAGGAACTTGCCCCCCTTCTTGCAGCAGTGTACTGGATGTCTCTAGCAGAGCGTAGCGCCCAAAGGGTTGGAAAAGGGCACAGGTCATCCCCGTTTTCAAGAAGGGACGTCCAACAGATGTGCAGAACTATAGACCTATATCTCTAACGTCGATCAGTTGTAGAATTTTGGAACACGTATTATGTTCGAGTATAATGACTTTTCTGGAGACTAGAAATCTACTCTGTAGGAATTAGCATGGGTTTCGAAAAAGACGGTGTGAAACCCAGCTCGCGCTATTCGTCCACGAGACTCAGAGGGCCATAGACACGGGGTGCCAGGTAGATGCCGTGTTTCTTGACTTCCGCAAGGCGTTCGATACAGTTCCCCACAGTCGTTTAATGAACAAAGTAAGAGCATATGGACTGTCAGACCAATTGTGTGATTGGATTGAAGAGTTCCAAGATAACAGAACGCAGCATGTCATTCTCAATGGAGAGAAGTAAGAGTGATTTCAGGTGTGCCGCAGGGGAGTGTCGTGGGACCGTTGCTATTCACAATATACATAAATGACCTTGTGGATAACATCGGAAGTTCATTGAGGCTTTTTGCGGATGATGCTGTAGTATATCGAGAGGTTGTAACAATGGAAAATTGTACTGAAATGCAGGAGGATCTGCAACGAATTGACGCATGGTGCAGGGAATGGCAATTGAATCTCAATGTAGACAAGTGTAATGTGCTGCGAATACACAGAAAGAAAGATCCTTTATCATTTAGCTACAATGTAGCAGGTCAGCAACTGCAAGCAGTTAATTCCATAAATTATCTGGGAGTACGCATTAGGAGTGATTTAAAATGGAATATTCACATCACGTTGATCGTCGGTAAAGCAGATGCCAGACTGAGATTCATTGGAAGAATCCTAAGGAAATGCAATCCGAAAACAAAGGAAGTAGTTTACAGTACACCTGTTCGCCCACTGCTTGAATATTGCTCACCAGTGTGGGATCCGTACCAGATAGGGTTGATAGAAGAGATAGAGAAGATCCAACGGAGAGCAGCGCGCTTCGTTACATGATCATTTAGTAATCGTGAAAGCGTTACGAAGATGATAGATAAACTCCAGTGGAAGACTTTGCGGGAGAGACGCTCAGTAGCTCGGTACGGGCTTTTCTTTAAGTTTCGAGAACATACCTTCACCGAGGAGTCAAGCAGTATATTGCTCCCTCCTATGTATATCTCGCGAAGAGACCATATGGATAAAATCAGAGAGATTAGAGTCCACGCAGAGGCATACCGCCAATCTTTCTTTCCACGAACAATACGAGACTGGAATAGAAGGGAGAACCGATAGAGGTACTCAAAGTACCCTCCGCCACACACCGTCAGGTGGCTTGCGGAGTATGGATGTAGATGTAGATGTAAGCAAGGCTTCAGTGAGTAGCAATAGTCGGGCTGCTGTAAACACTCGTCATAGGACGGCGCCACCTCACGTACTTGCAGTGGCTGATCCACCTAGCGTGGGCGCAAGCCGCCGCTGTCGCAGGGAGCCTGAGTATCTCGTACGTGCTTCCCCTGCCGGTACTCGGACTAGGCTGGGAATCCGAATCATTGTTGGCTACTAAAATGATTGTGCAGATAACTACGAGAGGCGTTCAAGAAGCAATGCAACAAATTTATTTTCTGGAAACAGGTTGGTTTTATTCAGGCTTTCAATGCACCATATTATTCTAGAATGAAATTTTCACTTTGTGTGCGCTGATGTGAAACTTCCTGGCAGATCAAAACTGTGTGTCAGACGAGACTCGAACTCGAGGCTTTTCCCTTGCGCGGGCAAGTGCTCTACCGACTGTGCTACCCAAGCACGACTCACGAGCCGTGTTCTAAATTTTACTTGCGCCTTCTCCTGCGAACCTTGCAAGACTAGCGCTTCTGGAAGAAAGGGTTCCCCACTCTTTTGGATAGAATACCTTATTTTTGAACATAATCACATTTCAATGAGAGAGATTTACGCCATCTTATTTGGAGGGCCTGTATACCTGCAGTTTTCGTCAACATCAGAGCCAATGGCTTGCTGCATCAATAACCTCTCCATGATCCACGTACTTTTTCCAGCGGAGCGTATCTTTCATTGGGCCAAACATACGGAAGTCAGAAGGTGCGAAAAGTGGGCAGTAGGGTGCATGAGGTACACTAATGCTCATAAAGTAAGGACAATTGCAGAATGTGGTGCCACACAACGTGGCAATACGCAAAACTGGCGCTAATAGCAAAGGCACATAGGGAACACACACGACACAGATCTGTAAGTCCACGGTAATGGGGATAAGTTGAGAAACCCGTCCCGAAACACACGTGCTACAAAATGCCACTGTTTCCTGCACGTGTACCCCGACATCAGTATGGGACATGATCACCATGCACACGTACACAGGCTGCACAACGGTTTGGCATACTCTGGATCAGGTGGTTGAGCAGTTGCTGGGGTACAGCCTCCCGTTCTTGCACCAGTGCCTGTCGGAACTCCTGAAGTGTCGTAAGGATTTGAAGACGCGCAGCGATACGTCTACCGAGAGCCACTCCATTCGCCTGATATCTTCTATTTGAAGGTACTCCTCCACGATGGCAGCTTAGTGGGCCGTGCGTTATCATCCATCAGGAGGAAGTTGGCACCCACTGCACCCCTGCAAAGACGGACACGCTGGTACAAAATGACGTCCCGATACACTTGACCTGTTACACTTCCTCTGTCGACGACAGGCATGGGTGTACGTGCACCAATCATAATTCCACCACACACCATCAAACCACGACCTCCATACAGATCCCTTTCAAGGGAATTAAGGGGCTGGTATCTGGTTCCTGGTTCAAGAAAACCTGGCGAGAATCACTGTTCAGAGTATACCTGGACTCATCCGTGAACATAACTTGGGACCACTGTTCCAATGAGCATGTACTGTCTTCTTGACACCAGGCTTTACGGGCTCTCCTGTGACCAGGGGTCAGTGGAACGCAACTTGCAGGTCTCCGGGCGAATAAACCATGTCTGTTCAGTCGTCTGTAGACTGTGTGTCTGGAGAGAACTGTTCCAGTGGCTGCGGTAAGGTCCCGAGGAAGGCTACCTGCATTACTCCGTGGCCGTCTGCGGATATCTCTGCATCCTTGAAAAGGCGGACATACAGGTGGAAAATGACGTCCCGATACACCTGACCTGTTACAGTTCCTCTGTCGAAGACATGCAGGGGTATACGTGCACCAATCATAATCCCACTCCACGACCTCCATACAGACCCCTTTCAAGGGAATTAAGGGGTTGGTGAGATATCTGTCTTCTTGCGCTGTTGTACATTGTGGACGTCCCATATTGTAGCGCCTGGACACGTTCCCTGTCTGACACCTCTGTGTATGTGGACTGCTGACAGCGCCACCGTGTGACAACCGCACGTCAAATGCACCGCATGGTCATACCCCGAGGTGATTTAAACCCGAAAACCGCCCACCAGAGCGTTGTTTCACAATGTAGCATTATCCTTCACTTATGAGCATGAGTGTAGAACAATGTAATAAAGTTTTGTTAGCTGCTCTCTGGTGTGAAGTCTTGTGTGATGCCTTGCACTCTCATGGAGAAGTTAGTTCGCATTTCTGTGGCTACGAACACGCCGAAAGTCATTTATCGCACCATGAGGACTATCAACATAGACGTCCAGTTAAGAAGCGATGTGTTTAATTGTGATCCACCCATCATCTCTAATGAGGGTGTCCGTACGCTGTAACATTGCAGGAATCGCAGATATGTGCGGCCGGCAGGATAGGTTTGCGTGACCTCGTTGCTATGATGACAGACGCCTCTCCCAACGACTCACCGTGCTTTTGTTTACTGCCAGGTCTCCGTAGACGTTCTCCAAGCGTCTATGAATATCTAAGATGCTCTGATTTGCCGCCAAAAGGTACTCAGTGACAACTGTTTGCTTAGTACGCACCTCCGTTACAGACACCGTTTTGAACGCTACGTATATCGTCGCCATCTATCTGAACTTTATGAAACTATAGGGGACGAAGTAGGAATATTCCACGATGCCCCACAACAAATCCCTCTGTTTTACAGCCGAAACTGGCCGAGAAATAAATTTGTTGAATTACTTATTGAACTCCCCTCATACAATGGAAAAATCGTGCCGAAGTGAACCTGGTGCTAATTCCTGTCTTCTGGTACGAGAAAAATCGATGCGGCAGAAGACTCACGAACACTATAAGGCACCTGACATTCATCCACGGCTGTTGTAGGAATCATCCACATCGTACTGGTCTGATCGCATCTCCTTCGTGTGACTGCGATGGAGGAGAGGTCGTCAGCGACATTCTTTGTGTCTGCCCGAAAAGATACAACGCTACTGTCAACCACTATGGAAAATGGAAGTGAGCGCTTGGCGTCATTGGGATGAAATGATGATGAAGACAATGCAACACCCAGTCCCTCAGCGGAGAAAATCTCCGACCCAGCCAGGAATCGAACCCGGGCCCGTAGGACAGCAAGCCGTCACGCTCACCACTCAACTATGTGGGCGGACGTCTATTACTATAATGTCAGGAGTTACCATCGCTTGCTGTCTGCCGGCGTGAGTAACAATACTGCTATGCTCGAAAGACAAGAGATTGCTCCTCATATTGCCCTGACGGCAGCAGCCAGCCAGTGGGAACAGGCCGCCTAATCTGTGAACGGCGTTTAAATTATTTATGTCTAGAATAACAAGTAAAATTTTAATATGATTATACTATAATTTTATGTTGATTTTGATGTACAACGTATCAAATACCGCGAGTACGTTCTTATGCTATTTAATGAACGCTATATTTGTGAATCCTGCGCAGATGCCGAACAATAAGAATAATAAAAAAGAACTTCTCGTCAATAATCGTCGTATGAGATCAGAAGATGCCAGTCACAGCCATGTCACCACGTTTTTTCCCCTCACAGTCAGCTGTTTCCAGATACAAATCTGTACGCCGAAGTCCATTTACAGTGCGCCGCGATTCGCATTTTAAGTTTTTACAAAAAAAATTTTAAGAAAAGTTTTATCGTTTCTCAGAATATTCGCACTCAAAATGGACAGTTTTTGCATGCGTTCCAACCAGTTCTAGAAACATTTCTTTACCAGTCTGACTGCCATCTCAAAAACATAGTTTCCTGCCGCGCGGTCTAGGGCGTCTTAACACGGTTCTGCGTGTTGTCCTTAGCGTAAGTTAATTTAAGTTAGATTAAGTAGTGTCTAAGCTTAGGGACCGATGGTCAGCCGTTTGATCCCATAAGGCCTTACCAGAAATATCCAGAATGGTTCCTGCGGCTCCATGTATTTAGGCGATCAGAATTGCACTGCATCCAAGCGTTTAATTTTAGGTTTTTGTTCAACGTGAGGGAATAATAAAAAGTCATTAGCCGAATATTAATTGGATAGGGGTAATGAGATGTTAATTCGATGTTTTTCTCCTTGACTGTCTGACGTGTTGTGTGACAGCTCATATTGTCACGAAGAAGACTGGTGAGACGTTTTCGTTGGCTTTTCTTAATGTCACAGAGGACGTGGAGAAGACAAATTAACTGCACTTCGATCTTCTAAACCAGTGCTCGCGATATGTCCAATGTAGCCAAATAAACAATGGATCGGGGTTTTTTGGTTTGTGTGTGGACGCCGTGGTGCGCGGCAGCGTGCAGCGCTTGTTTACTGCGGAGTGCCGCTTGTGCTGCAGGAAAGTGTCGACTGAACTTTGAGTAACATGTCTTCCTCGACGAGAGAAACATTGGTATTTAGGTTAGAATAGAACATCGAAAGGCCTACCCTATCACTGTTCGAAAATGGATGATTAATGATGAAAAGTCGCTTGATCAGGCGGCAAATCTTGTCAGTCATTTTTGCATCACATTGTACTCACCAAATACACTTAGCGTGAAAATAAAACTGTGGCAGGGAGAGTACGTCCTATCGCAGAAATTAGCTGGTGTTATGAAGTGGCTTGCTTGCACGCAGCAACTGTAGTCGTCGCAGGGTTAGGTAACATCTACTGCAAAATTATGGTGGCAGCACAGAGTGGCAGCAGTTCACAATAATTAATTAATAGAAATTAAGGCATTAACAGAATGTAACTAGAATGTGAACAAGATGTGTGGAAACCTCGTTCAGTGTACACTTACACTGATCTGTCTATGAACATCGATTTAATAATTAATTCAGTGAACCTAAACTGATGTAAGAGCTTAGAACACCCAGTTGGGCTCTTCTGGTCGGCGACTTAGTCACGATGCTGATACTGTCTTAAATTACTGTTGGTACTATGCAGCTAGTTGAGTCGAGTAGTGATTCGCATTATATCCACGTCTATCTGCTAGATGTCCACTTGGAAACCACAGGCTGTCCAGAGTCCCTGATTCTAAAATAAAATATCTCAAAAACTGAGATCGATAGATGAGAGCAACAAATGGTACTATTGTGGTCCCAGACCCCAAACGTGGCATATTGACACCAAATGTAGTGGGTGGGGGCCAGGAGGTGACATATTAAAATTCGGCGAGAACTTTCCAAATGATTTATCCGTTTCCTCTAAAGTGCTTCATTCACCTCAGTCTCTGTCACTGGCCCCACAATGCTGAGGGAGCACCCCCAGCGGCCCGTGTAACGCAATGCAGTGTATTTTTGGCCTTGTTCGCCAGCTATAGAGCTCCAATTACGTCAGGATAACTGCACCAGCAGCAGACTCAGCAAACACTATCCTCATTGTCTCCGCGCTGCTCCAGCGGGAGCCGTAGGCCGGGCCCACTGCTACTTCTTCCTCAGCTGGCGTAGCTGGGAACACAGCGGCAATGACCACCTGCGAGCCAGTGTCCGAATCTGCAGGCCTCGCCACGGAAGTCTCCGGCATGTGTCGGGAGCCGAGACAACTGCCCGCGGTGGCAAGCCGAAGAGTGGCCCACCCTGGCTGGCTGCGGACCCCGCGTCAGCCTCAGAGGGTTGAACCAACGACCCACCATGGACTGGGACGCTGTCGCCCCATCTCTTGCTGCATGTAGACTGGCGGAATGACACGCCCCGCCATCCAGGACAGCTGCCACACTTGAATGAATCTCGTTAGAATACAACACCTATTTATACTCGGCTACATGCCTCTGTTTCGCTAACGCATTGCTCCGCATCATGTATGCAACACATCCCGGTTGCCTCAGGACGCCCCTTCTGCCTATAGCTTGTGCCATGCGAACTGCTGTTTTCACTCTTTTCAATGGTTGGACGGCCCTGTGGCCTCCATTCCACTTCGCAACCGCTGGTCAGTGTAACTTACTGCAATCCAGCCTGCACCTGACTGTAACTCGTGCTCTGAATATCGCATGAAACTAACTTTCCCTATCCTAAACGATGGCGTCACACCATCACAGCGCCTGCACCAGCTTGACCAGTGCCCTGCTGACATGCACGGTCCATGGGTTCAGGAAGTTGTCTCCATACCCGTACACATCCATCCGCTCGACACAATTTGAAACGAGACTCGTCTGACCGCGAAACATGTTTCAAGTCATCAACAGCTCAGTGTCGTTGTTGACGGGTCCAGGTAAGGCGTGAAGCTTCGTGTCAGGCAGTCAACAAGGGGACACGGGTGGGCTTTCGGTTCCGAAAGCCCGTATAGAAGACGTTTCGTTGAATGTTTCACACGCTGACACTTGTTGATGGCCCAGCACTGAAATCTGCAGCAATTGCGGAACGGTTGCTCTTCTTCAAAATGTTCAAATGGCTCTGAGCACTATGGGACATAACTGCTGAGGTCTTCAGCCCCGTAGAACTTAGAATTACTTAAACCTAACTAACCTAGGGACAACACACACATCCATGCCCGAGGCAGGATTCGAACCTGCGACCGTAGCGGTCGCGCGGTTCCAGACTGAAGCGCCTAGAACCGCTCGACCGCACCGGCCGGCAAGTTGCACTTCTGTCACGTTGAACGATTCTCTTTGGTCGCTGTTGGTCCCGTTCTTGCAGGATGTTTTTCCGGCCGCAACGATGTAGAAGAATTGGTATTTTATCGGCTTTCTGATATTCACGGTACTCTCTTGAAATGGTCGTACGGGAAAATTCCCACTTCATTGCTATCTCGGAGATGCTGTGTCCCATCGCTTGGGAGCCGGCTTTAACACCACATTCAAACTCACTTAAATCCTGGTAACCTGCCATAGTAGCAGCAGTAGCCGAGCTATCAACTGCTCCAGACACTTGTTGTCTTATGTAGGTGTTGCCAAGCGTAGAGCCGTATTCTGCTTATTTACGTATGTGTTTTTGAATACGCATGTCTATACCAGTTTTTTGGAGCTTCAGTGTTTTTTGATTGCACTCGTCTATCGATCGTAGTTCTCGAGATATTTAATTTGGTATTGAGGGACTCCTCCGCTGGGCAGTCACACTGTTTTTTTGTGACGTAGGGTGAAAGTACAACATAGTCGGTGTTGTGTGCGCCCTCTATGGAGTCTGACCATAATTATGTTGCGCCTCCCTGAAGGCTGGCCTTGCCGTGTGGTGTCCTCTCTGTGTGTACCGATGTTGTACTAGACTAGACCCAGCGCTTTCCAATAAACTCCAAAATACACTACTGGCCATTAAAATGGCTACACCACGAAGATGACGTGCTACAGACGCGAAATTTAACGGACAGGAAGAAGATGCTGTGATATGCAAATGATTAGCTTTTCAGAGCATTCACACAAGGTTGGCGCAGGTGGCGACACCTACAACGTGCTAACATGAGGAAAGTTGACAACAGATTTCTCATATACAAACAGCAGTTGACCGGCGTTGCCTGCTGAAACGTTGTTGTAATGCCTCGTGTAAGGAGGATAAATGCGCAGCATCACGTTTCCGACTTTGATAAAGGTCGGATTGTAGCCTATCGCGATTGCGGTTTATCGTATCACGACATTGATGCTCGCGTTGGTCGAGATCCATTGACTGTTAGCAGAATATGGAATCGGTGGGTTCAGGAGGGTAATACGGAACGCCGTGCTGGATCCCAACGGCCTCGTATCACTAGCAGTCGAGATGACAAGCATCTTATCCGCATGGCTGCTTTCGCAGCAGCATGGACTATCAGCTCGGAGACCACGGCTGCAGTTACCCTTCACGCTGCATCACAGACAGGAGCGCCTGCGATGGTGTACTCAACGACGAACCTGGGTGCACGAATGGCAAAACGTCATTTTTTCTGTTTACAGCATCATGATAGTTCCATCCGTGTTTGGCGACGTAGCGGTGAACGCACATTGGAAGCGTGTATTCATCATCGCCATACTGGCGTTTCACCCGGCGTGATGGTATGGGGTGCCATTGGTTACACGTCTCGGTCACCTCTTGTTCGCGCTGACGGCACTTTGAACAGTGTACGTTGCATTTCAGATGTCTTACGACCCGAGGCTCTACCCTTAATTCGATCCCTGTGAAACCCTACATTTCAGTAGGATAATGCACGACCGCATGTTGCAGGTCCTGTACGGGCCTTTCTGGATACAGAAAATGTTCGACTGCTGCCCTGGCCAGCACATTCTCCAGATCTCTCACCAATTGTGGCCGTCACAATACGCTAGTTACTACTCTTGATGAACTGTGGTATCGTGTTGAAGCTGCATGGGCAGCTGAACCTGTACACGCCGTCCAAGCTCTGTTTGACTCAATGCCCATGCGTATCAAGACCGTTATTACGGCCAGAGGTGGTTGCTCTGGGCACTGATTTCTCAGGATGTATGCACCCAAATTACGTGAAAATGTAATCACATGTCAGTTCTAGTATAATATATTTGTCCAATGAATACCCGTTTATCATCTGCATTTCTTCTTGGTGTAGCAATTTTAATGGCCAGTAGTGTAATTAGATCTGTGAATGAGATCGCCGGTTTACCAGGTAGCTCTAATTCTCATATGACTTCTCAGGTAAACCAAGAACGCTACCGTACCGGTGTAGGTGACTTGAAATGAGATCTCGGTTTCTCTTATAAATCACAGAGACATTACTTACCTAGAGCTGAGAAGCTGACCTCGGTAATCTTGAAGCTGAATTGCTATCATATTAGTAATCGTTTACTTATACTTTACCGTTCCCGAACGTAGTGACGCCCGATTCATCTTCATCAAGAAATATTTAGTCTTTGACAGATTCAGAATAACGATTCGGAGTAGCTTCTCTTGCTCGCTCTACTTTGTAAAATTAGTGCGACGCTCGATGGTAGCTGCGTTCATGCATTACTTTGACTCCAATATTAAAGTGCAGTATTTGATCTA
The DNA here is from genome assembly GCF_023864345.2 of Schistocerca serialis cubense. Lineage (NCBI taxonomy): Eukaryota > Metazoa > Arthropoda > Insecta > Orthoptera > Acrididae > Schistocerca > Schistocerca serialis. The sequence continues at coordinate 330,145,146 of NC_064646.1, read as the reverse complement.
TCAGCGAATATGCAACGTCATGTTCAGAACTCATTATAACATACACACAAAATTAGGTAAAGTCATGATAAGATTTTGTCATTAGTTTTTAAATTTTGATGAAACTTCTTCGTATGAGGTATAAAACCTCAGACATGTTACGAACTAGTCATCTTCCTGGGCTACCTCACACAAAGGATGCAACGAAATTATTACATGGCGCGTTCTCTACGATACAAAACAATGCTTTTACCCCGTCGGGCGTGAATTTTTGAGAAATGAGATAAACTTGTTTTATTCAATGATGACTTCAATTTCATATTATAACAAATAATATAATTTATGAAAAATAACTCGTATCATTGAAATTTAAAAAAAAAAGCGATGTCAATAATAGTTCTTCAGATCCCGCGGAACACGGAAAACCCTGCTCTAGTCAGATTGTACCAAAACAAAGTGTCTGCCTGTCATCCAAGGCTCATCGAATGTCTGCCTCTAATTGAGATTGATCATCATTTGTAAAGATCGATTTTACTTGACACCTTTGTGCCCGTGGCAGCTTACCGATGTGATGAATTATTGTTTCCCAATTCCGTCTCGACAAGTCAATATATTACCAAGTCTGGGATTTTATGCTCTCTCACTAACGAAAATTTGGTACCTCTCGTTATGCCGGAAAAGAACGGAACAGTGAATAAATGCATCTCGATTTATCTCGTTCCAGTTGCCCGTGTGATAGGTTAATGGTGACCCATAGGGAGAGGATCTGGACCTGAGCTAGGGAAAACTGATTGGGGGGCTACTCTTGTTAGTTTTGCAGCGAATAATTTTTTTTTTTTTTTAATTTCATGGCAATTATCTCTAGATACACTTGGTACTAGTTGATACCCGCTAAATGTTCTGGCTTTCTTCAATATGATACTGAAATGATGCACCCTGTCAACCATGCAGGATGTAAGTTCGGTTTACGAATATTTTCATCCTAGGGGCGTGGGAGGTGAGGGGGGGGGGGGCAAAGGATCATTGGGGAGGACTGTCCACAAACGGAGGGACAGGTGGATTGGACACCTACAGATATTGCCTATTCACTCTGAAATTAATAGAAGGGAATATTCCTGGCAAGAATGCACGAGGAAGATCCAGTAGAAGTAATGAGTACATCAGGTACATAAAGCAAGGTATGAAACCGACTCTCAACTGAAGAGACTCAAGAAGACAGGGAGAAATGGAACACAAGAATTGCCACCGACCTGTCTGCGGACTGAGGACAAGAGAAGAAGCACAAGTTCCGATAACGTATAGTGAAGTGTAAGTATGCTGTACTTACGCATACATTCGAAAATAGTTTCGCAGTCGAAACTGTGCATTAATGGAAACAAAATGAATGGAAATTTTACTTGATGCAGTGTCGGACCAGTCTGGTGATTAATGTCGTCATTCACTCTTACGCGAAATTTGGACAGACGGAAATCCGAAAATTGGACAGAACTTTCGTTTTGCTGCGATGCAGTCAACAACGAAATCTCCTAATGTAAATGGGCCTATTCGTAATTCAGTCATTGTACTGCAATAATTCATACGGGAATAAGCGAGATTCTGGACAGCAGCAAAATGGCAGAAAATTCTGATTTCACCCCTAGCAAGGCTGCCGAAAGCGCTTTTGCGGGGAAAAGCTTTTATTTAAACACCGGCTTTGTTAGCCCATCCCCCGAATAATGCCCTGTGCCGCCTAAGCGAGAGGGGACGGCGACAGAAGTGAATGTCGGCCCGACAGATGCGTTCAGCGTGACAGGCCGAAGCCGCCCTCCGGTCAAGTGGGTGACGTCACGCCGAGGCCATCTAGCGGCGCGTCGGCGAAGCTCGCAGCCCGCACAGCGACAAAAGACCGCCAATTACCGTTCTACTGTCGCGCATCGATTATTGGCGTGGCTTAAAGAGGGACAGAAGAACCACTGTAGGGGCAAGCAGGAAGGCTCTGCGCTCTAAATAACAAGCATGATCGAACACATCGAGGCGATATCCGTTTCCCATTTAAATATTCTTTTGCTGGAATAAAAAAACGGCATCGGCCACGTCGCCAGAGAGCCTAGCTGTTGGGGCTCGCTTACGTCCGTTAACGGGGATTACACAAATGCTCATGAATTTTAATATGGTTCAGACTGGCGCAAAGGAGGCCGCGCGAAAGCCTTTATAGCGCGCGAGAGTGTAAAAAACGAGGGAGGAATTTTCGAAAGGTACAACAGCGCGTTCGTTATTTCCGGCTGGTGTCGCGAAAAAGGGCAGGGTGTGAAAGAGGACACCAGCGCCTTTGTGGAGAGTCCGTCAGGTGTGTTTTCACGGGCCACACGCCAGCGACACCCCCCATCACAACAGGCTTTCCCGACTCGCCGCCTATCGGGTTTTCTTTATCGATCCTCCGTTAGGTCGCCTAGCAACGCTCTGAGAACTTGTCGAAGATACCGCTTAGGAGCTCGTGGACGCTCTTTACACCGATAGACATATCCACTGGAGCGGAAGATTTCAATGTGAAAATCCTATTCACCTTCGAAACTAGACTGCGCAAGTCGTAACAGAAAAGAATACGAGTAAATCCTTAGTACACATTTCTCGAATTATTGGAAATTGGCACCTTACAGTGGTATGAAGAGAAAAGTCATAACTCATGTGGTATTGCCGTCATCAGTCCAAAGATGAGAGTAGATGTACTTTTCGTTCCAATACATCCATATGGAGGACGTCCTCCGGCTTTTACAGGGCTGGCGGAAAGTAACCCCTATTTTGAATTTTGCTGACGTCATGTGTAGATAGCAATAAAGCTAAGTTGTTTTGTAAACAAAAGTTTGCAGTTTTTCAAATTTTTCGGGTCCAGTAGAGCTTTTGATGTTCGTTTGAAGTCACAGAGACGCCAGGACAATTAAGCATTGGGAAGAGAGCCAAAATTGCTGCAAGATTTGAGAAGGGGCCGTCTGTAATTCAGGTGCAACGGTGGTGGAGAAGTCATCATGGGAGGCAAGATGTTATGGAAGTTTTACCCCTGACGAAGATGACGCAGGTAGTCATCGAAAGCTTGGGATTTTATCCAAATTTGACGCGGCAAGTAAACCGAGAACTTTTTATGCAAGGACTCCGTCGCGAAAGACTTCGTAGTCATGTTATGGAAGCAATTGCAATTAAAATTTTTTGCAGGAAATTGATGACTACGAGTAGAATCGTGGACGTGAAGAGACAGGGAAGCCATCGACTCTTGTGTCGGTGGAAAATATGGCCACAGTGAGGGAGATGTTCGAGCGGAGCCCTTCAGAATCAGCAAGGCAGACTGCAAGAGAGAGTGGTATTACATGTTGTCCTGTGCGTGCGTTTCTCCCCAAAGATTTGCTATACAGATTGCCGAAGCCTCGTTATATCCCGTCGTCCTATCCAGATGATTGTGACAGGCTTGTCGAATTTTGTGAAACGATGCTTGCATGGCATGGAGATCATCCACAGCTGTTTGAAAAAATTCTAAGGATTGATGAAGCTACATTTCACGTTAATCACCATAATAGTTATTATTGGGTAGAAGGCGATCCCCAAAGACCCAGCTGAAAAAATACAGGGCAAGCCGAAAGTGACAGTACGGTGTGGATTAAATTCCTCCCGCCTTATTGGAACCTGACTGTCGAGAGACACTATGAACGCTGAAAGATACTTGGAAATGTTGTATGGCCTACAGTTCCTGACTGAACTAGTCACACGAACTGATATTTATGCAAGATGGAATAGATACATGGCTTTAGATGACTCAACAATCTTGTGTAGATCATGCAGGACAAAGACTTTGTCTTTAAGACAGTGGCTTGATGAACGCTTTGCAGAACGCTGGGCAGGTCGCCAATTTATCATAGAATGGGCAACACGAAATCCAGACCTCATCCCATGCTATTTGTTTTGGGGCTAAGTAAGGAGTGCATCGCAGCATTACAGCAGACTCTTGGCTAACTCGAGAATCAGATCGGTGAGGGTGCAAGCAGTGTTACCTCTGAATTCTTGGGGAAGGTCACAGCAAAGGTCCCATTTCCTTTAAGCCAGGGTTTAGAAAATATTGTAACTTTAGGAAAGATAATGATATATATAATAAACTACATCTGTGCAAAAAATTAAGTTTATAGCTATAATATTGTAGACGGGAAAAGTATTAAAAATGGCGAGTTTCTTTCCGTCCACGCTGTAGAATATATCAGAAAATAAGAATATACAATGAATATATACACTAATGCATCTTCCACAGATTCCAAGTGAAATAGTCCTCATCCATACGGAACAAGTCAAGAAATTTCGAACATTTTTCGTTGAAAAGATTATAACAAACTTGTCACCAAGTATGTAACTGAAGAGTGGAAATGAATATGCTCCAAGTGCCATTTTTTCACAAAACGCGTTTTCACTGCTATTGTGTTCTCGGTGCTTTGTTGCATGACCCTAGACTTAAGCCAGATGCCAAATCATGGTGAAAGGGTTTCAAACATGCCTTACTAGATAACACATGCATGATCTATGTGCCAAACAGTGAGGACTCAAACCCCAAATCGATCATACTTCAGTCTGAGAAAGCCTTTTAAATCGCGCAGTCTCTCCAGGAATTTGAAACTCCAGCTGTACAATACAGTGATCCAACCCGTAGGACTGTATGGTTGCGAAACTTAGAGTGTCCGGAAAACAAGAATTAAACAATCTTCTCGTTTCCGAGTGAAAAGTCTTAAGGAAGATCTATAGTCCTGTACAAGACAAGATCATTGGAGAACAGAGGATCCAATATACACTAATGGCCATTAAAATTGCTACACCAAGTACACCAAGAAGAAATGCAGGTGATAAACGGCTATTCATTGGACAAATACATTATACTAGACCTGACATGTGATTACATTTTCACACAGTTTGGGTGCATAGATCCTGAGAAATCGGTACCCAGAACAACCACCTCTGGCCGTAGTATCGGCCTTGATACGCCTAGGTATTGAGTCAAACAGAGCTTGGATGGCGTGTACAGGTACAGGTGCCCATGCAGCTTCAACACGATACCACAGTTCATCAAGAGTAGTGACCGCCGTTTTGTGACGAGCCAGTTGCTCGGCCACCATTGACCAGACGTTTTCAATTGGTGAGAGATCTGGAGAATGTGCTGGCCAAAGCAGCAGACGAACCTTTTCTGCATCCAGAAAGACCCGTACAGGACCTGCAACAAGCGGTCGTGCATTATCCTGCTGAAATGTAGAGTTTCGCAGGGATTGAATGAAGGGTAGAGCCACGGGTCGTAACACATCTGAAATGTAACGTCCACTGTTCAAAGTGCCTTCAATGCGAACAAGAGGTGACCGACACGTGTAAGTAATGGCACCCCATACCATCACGCCGGGTGATACGCCAGTATGGCGATGACGAATACACGCTTCAAATGTGCTTTCACCGCGATGTCGCCAAACACGGATGCGACCATCATGATACTGTAAACAGAACCCGGATTCATCCGAAAAAATGACGTTTTGCCATTCGTGCACCCAGGTTCGTCGTTGAGTACACCATCGCAAGCGCTTCTGTCTGCGATGCAGCGTCAAGGTTAACTGCAGCCATGGCCTCCGAGCTGATAGTCCATGCTGCTGAAAACGTCGTCGAACTGTTCGTGCAGATGGTTGTTGTCTTGCAAACGTACTCATCTCCTGTCTCAGGGATCGAGACGTGGCTGCACGATCCGTTACAGCCGGCCGAAGTGGCCGCGCGGTTCTGGCGTTGCAGTCTGGAACCGCGAGACCGCTAAGGTCGCAGGTTCGAATCCTGCCTCGGGCATGGATGAGTGTGATGTCCTTAGGTTAGTTAGGTTTAACTAGTTCTAAGTTCTAGGGGACTAATGACCTCAGCAGTTGAGTCCCATAGTGCTCAGAGCCAATTGAACCATTTTGATCCGTTACAGCCATGCGTATAAGATGCATGTCATCTTGACTGCTAGTGGTACGGGGCCGTTGAGATCCAGCACGGCGTTCCGAATTACATTACTGAACCCACCGATTCCATATGCTTGCTAACAGTCATTGGATCTCGACCAACGCGAGCAGCAACGTCGCGATACGATAGACCGCAATCGCGATAGGCTACAATCCGACCTCTATCAAAGTTGGAAACGTGATGGTGCGTATTTCTCCTCCTTACACGAGCCATCACAACAACGTTTCACCAGCCAACGCCGGTCAACTGCTGTTTGTGTATGAGAAATCGGTTGGAAACTTTCCTCATGTCAGCACGTTGTAGGTGTTGCCACCGGCTCCAACTTTGTGTGAATGCTCTGAAAAGCTGATCATTTGCATATTACAGCATCTTCTTCCTCTCGGTTAAATTTCGCGTCTGTAGCACATCATCTTCGTGGTGTAGCAATTTTAATGGCCAGTAGTGTAATTGTGAGGTGGATGAAATCTACAATAGCTCAAACACTGTAGACCTTTTGAGAAGCAGGCGGCTAGTATGCGCAAGATACGTCACTCGGATGGATAAATATCGATGGCCTTAGAAATCCTTGGATGTTTACTCCCTCGGAAGAAGGTCACTAGGAAGACCAAAGGAAAGGCGGAGAGATGGAATCGACAAGGACCTGCTGCAAATCGGCCTCCAGGGTAATTGGCGACAGAAGGCAGAAAACAGAATCCAGTGGAAGAGAAATGCTGTTCAAAACGGTTCAAATGGCACTGTGCACTATGGGACTTAACATCTTAGATCATCAGTCCCCTAGAACTTTGAACCACTTAAACCTAACTAACCTAAGGACATCACACACATCCATGCCCAAGGTAGGATTCGAACCTGCGACCGAAGCAGCCCTGCGGTTCCGGACTGAAGCGCCTAGAACCGTACGGCCACCGCGGCCGGCCAGAAATGTTGTAGCTGCGCGCATTCCTCTGGGCCTGAACGAGTAAAATAAGAAATTATATTGTAATAAATTTAAAAGATACGAGAAATGAAACTGTAAACTAAAGTTCAACTATTTTAATGTTACTGCTGTATTTCTGTGTGTGTATTATCACAAATAAACCATAGTGCCTCTGTGTTAAAGGCACTTAAGGCACAAAATTTTTGTTTTGGCGTTTAGAAGAAGTCAATTTCCTGGTACGGCACTTGGAAAGTTTTAATGCATTGTTCTCTCTCATTATTTTTTGCGATGATGAGGAGTCAGAATACCTTCTTATTTATTTCTACACAGATAAGTTGTGTACAAAGAAAGATTCATTCTTTTTCATTTTCAGGAGAAATGTGAGATTCAGCGTTTGGAATCACTTTTCAATTGCTCAGTACACTGAGGTGCATATGAAAATTCTGAGGCAATTGTAGCCATACATTATAAAACAGGAAAATCATTTTACAGCTCATATTTACACTGATCGCATTATTAGTACAATAAATTTGTATAGATGTTTGATTTTACACAATCCTCGCTTTATTTGTTATTGTTAATAACATATGCACAGTGGTTAGTGCCGCCAAGAAATTCGTCAATGAAGTACTAGGAGCTGGGTACCAATAAATCCTTTAGGCTCCTTTTAAACTGAACTTTATTAGTAATTAAACTTTTATGGCTGTTGACAAATTATTGCAAATGCGTGTTCCTGTGTAATGGACACCTTACTGAACCAAAGTAACTGACTTTAAATCTTTCTAGAGATTATTCTTATTTCTAATAATGAGTCCATAAAGTGACCTGTTGGTTTGAAAACTAGATAGATTTTCATAATAAATTTCTTTAAGGATACATTGGGAAGCAGTGGTTAGCATCCTTAGTTACTTAAATAAGCCTCTTCGGTATGTCCATTAGTTCACGTCACAAATAATTAACACTGCTTTATCATATAGATAAAAAATTGCGCCATCTGTTGTAAAAGACGGTATTTTTTCTTACCGGTATGATAAAGCAGTACTGAAATAGTAACAGAGGAAAAATGACTGCAAGTATTAACAATACCACAAAACCGAGAGAGGTGACGGAGTAGTTAGCACACTGCATTAGCATTCGGGAGGACGGTGGGTCAAACCCACGTGCGACTATCCTAGGTTAGGATTTCCGTAATTTGCCTAAATTGCTTCAGGCAAATGCCAGGATGGTCCGTGTGAAAGGGCACTGCCAACTTCCTTCCCCATTCTTCCCTTACCCGATGGGACCGATGATCTCGCTGTTTGGTACCCTCACCCAAATCAGTCAATACACAAATAATTCATGTTACACGTTTTTAGACTCGGAATATTTTACATTGGCTTGATGAGTTGCCCCAAAAGGTCATCCCATGTGACATTATGGAACGAAAGCAAGCAAAAGTATGCTAGCTTTTTTATTTTCATGTCACCTACCTCTGACAACATCTGCATTTCAAATAGGGAGTTATTTAGATGCTTCCCCAGGTCTGTGGTATGCTCCTGATTTTACAAGAATTATCAAGCTGTAATTCCAATAATTTAAGATTGTCAAGTTGGATAAACCTCTTAAAATTTCTAAACTGAATATAGTGTAGTTATTTTTCAGAGTTTAGTGAGAAAGAATTGGCAAGGAACCATTTATTAGTGTCCATGAAAATTTCGTTAACCGACCTTTCTACAACTACATATGATTTGTATTTATTTGTAATGTATGCAAACGACAAATACTTGACAGATGGTAATGTTACATATCAAGGTTTATTGATACCCAAAAGAGGAAATAAGGACCCTAAGATGGAACCTTGTGGCTCACCACATGTAAGTAGTTCCCAGTCGTATGATGTCTCATAAATTACTAAACCACTCTTTCCTACTGATACCTCTTGTTTCTTGCCAGAGATACACGGTCTGAACCATTTTGCAAGCATTTCATGTTACACCGCAATATCCTAAAGATACTAAAAATGATATGGTGATTTAGTGGTTTGTTCCAGCTCTCCACGCAATACTATACTGCATATGCCTCATCACCTCCGTATGACTACTTGAATCTGCTTACTGTCGTCCATTCTTGGTTTCACTCCACAATTTCCGCCTCTCCCGTCCCCATAGACACAAACTTCCCTCCATTAGCGAACTGACTGTTACTTGATAACTTAAAAACCAAGTTGTGGTATAAAATTTTTCTCTTCAAAACGAATGAGTACCTTTTTATCGATTGATTACCTTGCTTAATCCATCTTATCTTCGGTAGTCGTCTACAACAACGCATTTCTGTTCTAGTGGTTACACTGCTTATCGTTCACTTCCGTACAAGACTATACGCCAGACACCTGCTTTCAGAAAAAAACCTACCTAACACTTAAATTCGTATTCGACGTCAGCAAATTTCTGTTTTTAAGAAAAAATTTTCTTACTTCTGTCAGCCGACATTTTATATTCTCTGTCCTTCCGTCGTCGTCAGTTGTCAGTTATTTTGCTGCTCAAATAGCAGAGCTCATCTACAACTTTTGGTGCTTCATTTCCTAATCGAACTCCCATAGCATCACCTAATTTAATTTAATCACGCTCTCTTACTCTTGTTTAGTTGTGATCATCCTGTAACTTCTTCTCAACTCACTATCAATTTCTTTCAAGGGACCTTCCAAGTCCTTTGCCGTCTCTAACAGAATTTTCATTTCTTCTACTTGAACTTTAATACCTTTTCCAAATTTAGCCTTGGTTTCCTTTACTGCCTGGTCTGGCTACAACCCTTTCTTCATTACAGCTACTGAATCTTTTTCTTGTCCTCGACTCTTAGATCTGCAACGTGGTTCGTATACATGTTATAGATAGCTTTCGATCACTGTATTTTATGCCTGATAGGTTTATAATATCAAATGTTGTATGCAGTCAACATTGCAGAAAGCTTTTTCTGAATCTAAAAGTACCATAAAAGTAAGTTTGCATTTCTTCAACCTACCTTCTAACAAGGAAATATCACGTGACATCATATTTTAAGCAGAAAAAAAACATATTTCCAAGATATCAGCCCCAGCAATAGATCCCACGCCAAAAGTTTGACCATATTTCTGATATTACGCAGTTATGACCTTCTCAGAGTACAGCTTTCAAACTTTCGCCCACATCTTATGTTTGTCACTCGCTCTGCCCCACTGAAGCCGCCTAGTGCCCGAGTGCGATCCGCTGTACATCGATGTGACAAGCTGAACCCTCATATTTGCGGGGTGCTGAAGGCCATGGGGTAGGAGGGGAGAGGTAGACACATCTGCCCAACATGTTTCGAAATCTTTTTCTAGAGAAATGTTATTTTGCACGAAAAATGAGTACGTAATAATTATGTCAACCTCATTCACATGCGCATTAAATATTACTTTGACAATATTCTCAATATTCTCGTATTGATATTCTGCACACACATACAAACTAAGTAACTGAAAAATAATTATGAAATGAAGTTAATGATTTTAAATTTACAATTTAATCATGCCACTCACGTTGAACAACAGCACATCTCCTGTAAATGTACTTCATTTTAAAACAGCTTTAAAATCTAATGAAAAGAACGCACAACAGCTTTGTTAATATTTAAATTGTGATACGCTACTTCTTTGACGACACATCAGTTCATTTCGTTCATTAGTCTGCATCTGTGAATCGCAACCCAAAAAAATTCAAAGCAAAGAGATCTCTGGCGCTATCTATGGCTTAGAAACCGTGAACTTTGACGCAATGCATAAACCACGTAACCAGTGTTAAAACAGTATTTTTCAACCTCTGTATAGTACTTCGCTCCCGAGCATTGGGCGGTTGCAGCCGAGCGAAGCGAGTGACAAACAGCTGGTACGCGAGAAACTTTAAAAGCTGTACTTTAGAATGTCATAACTGCGTGGTATCACATTTCTGGCCGAAATCGATTGCTGCGGCTGGTACCTTACAAGTGTGATTTTTCTCCATAAAAGTTGGTGATGTTTCCCAATAAGATGAATCGACTAATCATTATTTCCTCCCGTCTTTCTAGACTCCTCTTTGAACCGAGTTTACTCTTTCTCCAGGTCAGATTGGCCCAGTATTTCAATTTTTACCAGTTATGCCAAACTCATGCTGCCTCTATAGCTATCCATAAGTGTTGCCGGTGCAGGATTTTGTGCACCAACTGACCTCTCGATTATGTCCCGTAACTGTTCGATGGGATTCATGTCGGGTGATCCGGGTGGCAAATCATTCGCTCGAACTGTCCAGAATGTTCTTCAAGCCAATCACGAACAAATGTGGCCCGCTGAGATGGCGCGTTGTCAACTATAAAAAATCCATCATTGATGGCTGTAGATGGTCTCCAGGTAGCCGAACGCAACGGTTTCGTCAATGATCGGTTCAGTTGGACCAAAGGACCCAGTCCATTCCATGTGAACACAGCCCACACCATTATGGAGCCACGACTAGCGTACACAGAGCCTTGTTGACAATTTGGATCCGTTAATTCGTGGGGTCTGCGCAATACTCGAACCCTACCATGAGTACTTACCAACTGAAATCTGTACTCATCTGACCAGGACACAGCTTTCCATTCGCTTAGGATCCAAACGATATGGTTACGATTCCAAGACAGGCACTGCAGACGATGTTGTGCTGTTAGCAAAATCACTCGCGTCGGTCGTTTGTTCCCATAGCCCATTAATGTCAAATTTCAACGTATTGTCCTTACAAAATGTTCGTCGTACACCCCACAATTATTTCTGATGTTTTTTCATGCAGTGCTAATTGTACGTTAGCACTGAGAACTCTAAGCGAACGTCTCTGCTCTCGGTCTTTTAATGAAGGTCGACGGCCACTGCATTTTCGTTGTGAGAGGTAATGCCTGCAGTTTGCTACTCTCGGAAACTCTTGACAATGTGGACTTCGGAACACTGAATTTCCTAACGATTTCCGGAATGGAATATCCCATGCGTCTAGCTTCATCTACCATTTGGTGTTCAAAGTTTATTAATGCCTGTCGTGCGGCCATAATCACGCCGGAAACCTATGCACGTGAATCACTTGACTGTAAATAACATCTCCGCCAATGCTAAGCCCTTTTATGCCTGTATACGCGATACTGCCACCATGCATATCGCTGACTCATGACTTTTGTCACCCAGTGTATACATGTAATATTATTATTTATTTACACTACTGGCCATTAAAATTGCTACACCAAGAAGAAATGCAGATGATAAACGGGTATTCATTGGACTAATATATAATACTAGAACTTACATGTGATTACATTTTCATGCAATTTGGGTGCATAGATCCTGAGAAATCAGTACCCAGAACAACCATCTCTGGCCGTAATAGCGGCCTTGACACGCCTGGGCATTGAGTCAAACAGAGCTTGGATGGCGTGTACAGGTACAGCTGTCCATGCAGCTTCAACACGATACCACAGTTCATTGAGAGTAGTGACTGGCGTATTGTGACGAGCCAGTTGCTCGGCCACCCTTGACCAGACGTTTTCAATTGGTGAGAGATCTGGAGAATGTGCTGTCCAGGGGAGTAGTCCAACAGTTTCTGTATCCAGAAAGGCCTGTACAGGACCTGCAACAAGCGGTCGTGCATTATCCTGCTGAAATGTAGGGTTTCGCAGGGATCGAATGAAGGGTAGAGCCACGGGTCGTAACACATCTGAAATGTAATGTCCACTGTTGAAAGTGTCGTCAATGTGAACAAGAGGTGACCAACACGTGTAACCAATGGCACCCCATACCACCACACAGTGTGATACGCCAGTATGGCGCTGACGAATACACGCTTCCAATGTGCGTTCACCTCGATGTCGCCAAACACGGATGCGACCATCATGATGCTGTAAACAGAACCCGGATTCATCCGAAAAAATGTCGTTTTGCCATTCGAGCAACCGCGTTCGTCGTTCAGTACACCATCGCACGCGCTCCTGTCTGTGATGCAGCGTCAAGGGTAACTGCAGCCATGGCCTCCGAGCTGATAGTCCATGCTGCTGAAAACGTCGTCGAACTGTTCGTGCAGATGGTTGTTGTCTTGCAAACGTACATCTGCTGTCTCAGTGATCGAGACGTGGCTGCACGATCCGTTACAGCCAGGCGGATAAGATGCCTGTCATCCCGACTGCTAGTGATACGAGGTTTTTGGGATCCAGCACGGCGTTCCGTATTACCCTCCCGAACCCACCGATTCCATATGCTTGCTAACAGTCATTGGATCTCGACCAACGCGAGCAGCAATCTCGCGATACGATAGACCGCAATCGCGATTGGCCACAATCCGACCTCTATCAAAGTCGGAAACGTGATGGTACGCACTTCTCCTCCTTACACGAGGCATCACAACAACGTTTCACCGGGCATCGCCGGTCAACTGCTGTTTGTGTATGAGAAATCGGTTGGAAACTTTCATGTCAGCACGTTGTAGGTGTCGCCACCGGCGCCAACCCTGTGTGAATGCTCTGAAAAGCTAATCATATGCATATCACAACATCTTCTTCCTGTCGATTAAATGTCGCGTCTGTAGCACGTCATCTTCGTGGTGCAGCAATTCTAATGGCCAGTAGCGTATTTTCGCTACAGCCATCCATTGGCTGCGTTTACACAACTTCCCTCACTTTCTAAAGTTCTCTTCCTTGCTCTTTTGCCAGTACTCCTTCATCCGTTGGCTCACTCGTGCACGTTCTTTTGTTGAGAATACTCTGTTCTTCCTCGTTTTCTCCTCGAAGAATTCCTTCACCTCCGCAAACTTTTTCCTAAAGATCTGCCTGTTTACAATTTCTTCTGCCGTGATCCCGCATTTTTCTAGGTCCCAGTGCACTTCTTTCACCCATGGAACTTGTGTCTTCCTGTTCTCCTGGAAGAAACGGATCTTGTTGGCGATCCTCTCTGATTCCATTCTTTTAATATGTCCATAGAAAGACAGTCTTCCTTTCTTCATCGTGGTAGTGATATTTTCAAATCGTTGATACAGTTCTTGATTTGATCTTAGGCGGAACGTAAATTCATTTGATATTTTTCTGGGCCCAAGAATTCTTTCTTAGGAATTTCCTTTCTTTCTTTTCGAAGTCTGAAAGTCCCTTCCTGGCTATTGTCTCAGATGCACATAAACATTCAGGTTTGTCGACTGTGCTGTACTGTAGGAATATGGCCTGGTATTCAATATTATTTTAACAATATTCTGTACAGATATTCTCCACATACATTATGGCTCCAAATCAGTATAATTTGCTACCATGATTTATTAAGTTGATCAAGCATTTAATTATTTAAAACGTGCTGCATTATTATGTATTGGCTATAGACAGAGTTACAGACTGGTTTCTTTGAAGATATCATCTAGGATGACGTACGGATTCTCAACTTAAATTCGGATCATTATACAGCTACGGTACAAAGAGTAGATAAGGACCAGGGCAACGTCCCCTCCTAGCATGGAGCACAAGAAAGAAATGTGCCAACAGGTACCGCTATTCACACAGAAATGGGTATAGAATACCGATTCTTTCCCAGTATCGTCTGCAGTGTGCATACAGCCGACAGGATGTCAAGGAATTGCTGTGACGAATATGTGATGCGGAAACTGTTAAACAGATAATAGCAGTTGGGAAATCCACTTAAATAAGCGACATTGACAAAGGGGCAGACTGGTATGGTCCAGCGCCCCGGAACGAGGATATCGGAAACAGCGATGCTGGTTGACTTTTCGCGTGCTACTTCATGAATGGTTGAAGGACGAAGAAACCAGAAGTAGTAGACAGGTGTCGGACATCCATACCACATCACGGAGCAATGAGGTTGGAGGATAGGGAGCCTATTGTGGCACACCTGACGACAAGTATGTTTGTGGTATAGGCATAAGCATTTCGGAACACATCGTTTACCGCGCGTTGTTGGACGTGGGGTTCCGCAACTACATGTTCCCATGTTGGCACAACGCTATCGCTAATTACGATTTCAGTGGACACGACATCATAAAGTCTGAACCGTGGAATAATGGAAACGTGTCGCCTGGTTGGATGGACCACGTGTCTTGTTTCACCAAGCCGATGTTTGTGTCCGGATATGCTGTCATCCCGTCCCAAAATAAGAAACTCGGTATTGACGCCTGTCGGCGAGGGCAGTATTATGATACGGGAGGCCTTCACCTGGGCTTTCGTGGAGCCTGCTGCAGCAACGTCAGTAACCCAACATAACAGCTGTGGCTTACTTGAACATTAATGCGGACCACCTGAATCCCTTCACGCTCGATGCTTTCCCCGACGGCGGTGGCATCACCAAATAGGATAACTGTCCGTGTCACAAGGCCAGACTCTTGTTGCAGTGGTCTCAGGAGCATGATGGTGAATTCAAGTTAATGCCTTGGTCACCAAAATCGCCTGATCTGGAACAGTTCTGGGACAGCATCGGGCACCAGCTCCGCGCCCACCAACCACCAGCCCATAGTTAACTTGAATTACATGACCTCTTAGACCCGGTTTATATGACCTCTGCATAGCCATCCGGAGCCACATAGCGGCGGAAAAATGTCTAGGACTTGTCGAATCAGTGCCAGGCAGAATCCCTACTGTACTGCATTCCAAAAATCGACTGACATCCTATTTTTCAGGTGTTCCTTATTTTCTGACCTTTCGGTGTAAGTAGAGATAGTAGTTGTTACGGCGTAAAGTCAAGCACCGGCCCGACAGTCTGGAAAGATAGAGAAGAGATGGCTGTGAGAAGACATCAGCCAATCGCACGCACCCCTCTCCAGGACGACAACGCGACAGTAGCGGTCCCTATGTGAAGAGGACATAAGCGTCGCGACCGACTGGCGACGCCCCAGTTGAATAGCAGCTTCTAGATTAGGCACTTGTATAGCAGTGGCTTAGGATTGTGTATACTGAAGAAAATTGCTTAACTTGTATTTCGCCCTTTGATTTCGACACCTCTGCGTAATTGCAAAGTTAAGTATTCTCTCTTTTCATTTTGTAATAAAACTCATTAATACGATTTGTTTGAATGTTGTCAAGCGATCCGAGTAAGCAGATTTCCTAGATCCCACATATTTGATGACTAGGAGACATAATAGTAGTACCAACAGTAATACTAATATTTTCCTTTAATTTCAACTGTAGCCCCGTTATGTTAGCTTAGACAGAATGCAGAAACATAACTGTAGACTGTCTCGCTCGATTATGCCGCAGCTCCGCCTCCTTCACACAGCTCATTCAATATGTGACGCCGTTCGCTCCCCTTATATACACAACCACAGCAACACTAAACACGAACAACAACAACTCAGTCTGGGGCTGGTCAGCAGTTCGTGGTCTAGTGGCTAGCGTTGCCACCTCTGGATCACGGGGTCCCAGGTTCGATTGCCCGCCGTGTTGAGGATTTTCTCTGCCCGGGGTCTGGGTGCTTGTGTTGTCCTTATCATTTTGTCATCATCATCATTCGTGACAGTGGCTAGATTGGATTCTGTAAACAACTAGGACTGTGAAAAAATTGGGACTTTGTACACGCGCTGATGACCGGGCAGTTGAGCGCCCCACAAACCAAACATCGTCATCAACTCCGGGGCTGTGCCACCTGTCACAGAGAATTACGATTTTAATCATTTACATCCAGCCAATAGTGTAAAGTGTACGATGTTACACTGATACTCGACCATGTCTTATGGGAGCTTCACTCATTTTATCAGGCAAAGTACTTTTGTTTCTTCCGCCAGACTTTCGTATCTAGCTTCCCACTGTTTTTGCCGTGATTTCCCCTAAATCATTCAAAGTGAATACTGGGATGGCCTCATAACACGCCGCAGCTCTTCTTCTTGCTCGACTTCCTCATAATTTTGCAGCTGATCTAGCGCTCAGTCAGCAACGAGCTCCACGATGACGGAACGTTCATAGCGCATAATGTTCTTTCCTTCAATATGCACGAGGGCGTGCTGAAAAATAATGCCTCTGAATTTTTTATTTGAAAACTCTTAAATGTTTCTAAACAAAACAAACATTATTAACAATCTACATCTTCATTCTTCATGTCTACATATTGATTTCTGAACATGTTCGTCCTGGCGATAAACACATTTCTCCCAGAGAGAGACCACTTTGCTGATACCGATACCGTAAAATTGTCTGACTTTGTTGGTGGAGCCACAGTCTCAGCTCTGCTTTCACCGCTTCATCACTACCAAGGTGAATTCCTCGGAGGTGTTCTTTAAGTTTTCGAAACAAAAGGAAATCGGATGGGGCCAAGCCAGGTATGTATAGAGGGTAATCGACCACAGTAAAACCAAGACGTCGAATTGTTGCAGATGTCGCAACGCTCGGGTTTGGGGTCTGGCACTATAATGCCGAAGGAGAGGGTAGTCCAAGTTTGGACGAACTCTTCGAATTCGAAACTCAATTACAGGAAGCTATTTCTAAAATCATTGGGGGAAGTGGCAACAAAACGACTATTCACGTTGGTGTGTAGAATATATGAGTCTGGCGACATACCATCCGACTTTCGGAAAAGCATCATCCACACAATTCCGAAGACGGCAAGAGCTGACAAGTGCGATAATTATCGCACAATCAGCTTAACAGCTCATGCATCGAAGCTGCTTACAAGAAAAATATACAGAAGAATGGGAAAGAAAATTGAGAATGCGTTAGGTGACGATCAGTTTGGCTTTAGGAAAATTAAGGGACGAGAGAGGCAATTCTGACGTTACGGCTAATAATGGAAGCAAGGCTAAAGAAAAATCAGGACACTTTCATAGTGGAAAAGCGTTCGACAATATAAAATGGTGCAAGCTGCTCGAGATTCTGAAAAATGTAGGGGTAAGCTATAGGGAGAGACGGGTCATATACAATATGTACAACAACCAAGAGGGAATAATAAGAGTGGACGATCAAGAACGAAGTGCTCTTATTAAGAAGGGTGTAAGACAAGGCTGTAGCCTTTCGCCCCTACTCTTCAATCTGTACATCGAGGAAGCAATGATGGAAATAAAAGAAAGGTTCAGGAGTGGAATTAAAATACAAGGTGAAATGATGTCAATGATACGATTCGCTGATGACATTGCTATCCTGAGTGAAAGTGAAGAAGAATTAAATGATCTGTTGAACGGAATGAACAGTCTAATGAGTACAGAGTATGGTTTGAGAGTAAATCGGAGAAAGACGAAGGTAATGAGAAGTAGTAGAAATGAGAACAGCGAGAAACTTAACATCAGGATTGATGGTCACGAAGTCAATGAAGTTAAGGAATTCTGCTACCTAGGCAGTAAAATAGCCAATGACGGACGGAGCAAGGAGGACATCAAAAGCAGACTCGCTAAGGCAAAGAAGGCATTTCTGGCCAAGAGAAGTCTACTAATATCAAATACCGGCCTTTATTTGAGGAAGAAATTTCTGAGGATGTACGTCTGGAGTACAGCATTGTATGATAGTGAAACATGGACTGTGGGAAAACCGGAAGAGAAGAGAATCGAAGCATTTGAGATGTGGTGCTATAGACGAATGTTGAAAATTAGGAGGACTGATAAGGTAAGGAATGAGGAGGTTCTACGCAGAATCGGAGAGGAAAGGAATATGTGGAAAACACTGATAAGGAGAAGGGACAGGATGATAGGACATCTACTAAGACATGAGGGAATGACTTCCATGGTACTAGAGGGAGCTGTAGAGGGCAAAAACTGTAGAGAAAGACAGAGATTGGAATACGTCAAGCAAATAATTGTGGACGTAGGTTGCAAGTGCTACTCTGAGATGAGGTTAGCACAGGAAAGAAATTCGTGGCGGGCCGCATCAAACCAGTCAGTAGACCGATGACCAAAAAAAAAAAAAATTTCACACGCATCTACATAGTGTAAGGTTTTCATATGTTTTTTGCCAGGTAACCCCCCCCCCCCCCCCCGGCCCGCCATGATCAATGGACCTTGCCGTTGGTGGGGAGGACTGCGTGCCTCAACGATACAGATAGCCGTACCGTAGGTGCAACCACAACGGAGGGGTATCTGTTGCGAGGCCAGACAAACGTGTGGTTGCTGAAGAGGGGCAGCAGCCTTTTCAGTAGTTGCAGGGGCAACAGTCTGGATGATTGACTGATCTGGCCTTGTAACACTAACCAACCTGGCCTTGCTGTTCTGGTACTGCGAACGGCTGAAAGCAAGGGGAAACTACAGCCGTAATTTTTCCCGAGGGCATGCACCTTTACTGTATGATTAAATGATGATGGCGTCCTCTTGGGTATAATATTCCGGAGGTAAAATAGTCCCCCATTGGACTGGCGTTTTACGGATCGGAGCGTGGAATGTCAGATCCCTTAATCGGGCAGGTAGGTTAGAAAATTTAAAAAGGGAAATGGATAGGTTAAAGTTAGATATAGTGGGAATTAGTGAAGTCGGTGGCAGTAGGAACAAGACTTTTGGTCAGGTGAATACAGGGTTATAAATACAAAATCAAATAGGGGTAATGCAGGAGTAGGTTTAATATTGAATAAAAAAATAGGAATGCGGGTAAGCTACTACAAACAGCGTAGTGAACGCATTATTGTGGCCAAGATAGACACGAAGCTCACGCCTATTACAGTAATACAAGTTTATATGCCAACTAGCTCTGCAGATGACGAAGAAATTGAAGAAATGTATGAGGAAATAGAAGAAATTATTCAGATAGTGAAGGGAGACGAAAATTTAATAGTCATGGGTGACTGGAATTCGAGAGTAGGAAACGGGAGAGAAGAAAACATAGTAGGTGAATATGAATTGGAGCTAAGAAATGAAAGAGGAGGCCGCCTGGTAGAATTTTGCACAGAGCACAACCTAATCATGGCTAACACTTGGTTCAAGAATCATGAAACAAAGTTGTATACATGGAAGAACCCTGGAGATACTAAAAGGTATCAGATATAATGGTAAGACAGATTTAGGAACCAGGTTTTAAATTGTAAGACATTTCCAGGTGCAGATGTGGACTCTGACCACAATCTATTGGTTATGAACTATAGATTAAAACTGAAGAAACTGCAAAAAGTTGAGAATTTAAGGAGATGGGACCTGGATAAACTGAAAGAACCAGAGGTTGTACAGAGTTTCAGGGAGACCATAAGGGAACAATTTACAGGAATGCGGGAAAGAAACACAGTAGAAGAAGAATCGGTAGCTTTGAGGGATGAAATAGTGAAGGCAGCAGAGGATCAAGTAGGTAAAACGACAAGGGCTAATAGAAATCCTTGGGTAACAGAAGAAATATTGAATTTAATTGATGAAAGGAGAAAGTATAAACATGCAGTAAATGAAACAGGCAGCAAGGAATACAAACGTCTCAAAAATGTTATCGACGGGAAGTGCAAAATGGCTAAGCAGGGATGGTTAGAGAACAAATGTAAGGATGTAGAGGCTTATCTCACTAGGGGTAAGATACATACTGCCTACAGGAAAATTAAAGAGACCTTTGGAGAAAAGAGAACCACTTGTATGAATATCAAGAGCTCAGATGGAAACCCAGTTCTAAGCAAAGAAGGGAATACTTGAGGACAATGTTATGGAAATGGAAGAGGATGTAGATGAAGATGTAATGGAAGATACGATACTGCGTGAAGACTTTGCCAGAGCACTGAAAGACCTGAGTCGAAACAAGGCCCCGGAGTAGACAACATTCCATTAGAACTACTGACAGCCTTGGGAGAGCCAGCCCTGACAAAACTCTGCCGTCTGGTGAGCAAGATGTATGAGACAGGCGAAATACCCTCAGACTTCAAGAAGAATATAATAATTCCAATCCCAAAGAAAGCAGGTGTTGACAGATGCGAAAATCACCGAACTATCAGTTTAATAAGTCACAGCTGCAAAATTCTAACGCGAATTCTTTACAGACGAATGGAAAAACTGGTAGAAGCCGACCTCGGGGAAGATCAGTTTGGATTCCGTAGAAATGTTGGAACACGTGAGGCAATACGGACCCTACGACTTATCTTAGAAGAAAGATTAAGGAAATGCAAACCTACGTTTCTAGCATTTGTAGACTTAGAGAAAGCTTTCGACAATGTTGATTGGAATACTCTCTTTCAAATTCTGAAGGTGGTAGGGGTAAAATACAGGGAGCGAAAGGCTATTTACAATTTGTACAGAAACCAGATGGCAGTTATAAGAGTAGAGGGACATGAAAGGGAAGCAGTGGTTGGGAAGGGAGTGAGACAGGGTTGTAGCCTATCCCCGATGTTATTCAACCTGTATATTGAGCAGGCAATAAAAGAAACAAAAGAAAAGTTCGGAGCAGGTATTAGAATCCATGGAGAAGAAATAAAAACTTTGAGGTTCACTGATGACATTGTAATTCTGTCAGAGACAGCAAGTGACTTGGAAGAGCAGTTGAAAGGAATGGACAGTGTCTTGAAAGGAGGGTATAAGATGAACATCAACAAAAGCAAAACGAGGATAATGGAATGTAGTCGAATTAAGTCGGGTGATGCTGAGGGAATTAGATTAGGAAATGAGACACTTAACGCAGTAAAGGAGTTTTGCTATTTGGGGAGCAAAGTAACTGATGATGATCAAAGTAGAGAGGATATAAAATGTAGACTGGCAATGACAAGGAAAGTGTTTCTGAAGAAGAAAAATTTGTTAACATCGAGTATAGATTTAAATGTCAGGAAGTCGTTTCTTAAAGTATTTGTATGGAGAGTAGCCATGTATGGAAGTGAAACGTGGACGATAAATAGTTCATACAAGAAGAGAATAGAAGCTTTCGAAATGTGGTGCTACAGAAGAATGCTGAAGATTAGATGGGTAGATCACATAACTAATGAGGAAGTATTGAATAGAATTGGGGAGAAGAGGAATTGTGGCACAACTTGACTAGAAGAAGAGATCGCTTGGTAGGACATGTTCTGAGACATTGGGGGATCATCAATTTAGTACTGGAGGGCAGCGTGGAGGGTAAAAATCGTAGAGGGAGACCAAGAGATGAATACACTAAGCCGATTCAGAAGGATGTAGGCTGCAGAGATGAAGAAGCTTGCACAGGATAGAGTAGCATGGAGAGATGCATCAAACCAGTCTCAGGACTGAAGACCACAACAACAACAACAAATAATTCACCTTTACTGTCTTAGATAAAGATGAATGAGCACGCTGCACGTGTAGAGACTAAGATCCTTGACTCTGTGTCGAATGTAATCTGTGGTGCGCTTGGCCGTTAGAGCAGCGCTGGGGCATTCTTACTCGAGGCATAGTAGCGAGCAGTTGCGTTTTTTGAGAAGTAGATTTGATACTTGTGATCCTGAGAGACATTATCAGGAATATTTTATTATGGAGATGAAAACGTGTTTGTAAAGGAATTTTATTGATTCTATCGATGGAGGAGACTTTTTGAAGAAATTTTTCTAGATAATCGATGCATGCGCAAGAATGAAATGTTTGTTTGTCAGAATTATTAATTGAACGGAATCTTTTTCTAGATAATCGATGCATGCGCAAGAATGAAATGTTTTTTTGTCAGAATTATTAATTGAAGGGAATCTTTGTCCCTTAGATAGCTAATGATATTCAGAATTAGTGTTAATTTGATCTATTTATGGCCATTACGTCACAAGTAGCGCAACTGGTTTAAATGTGTGTAAGTTTTTTAGTAATGAGAGGATTTTGTAATTGTTAGTCTTCTGAAGTTGTAGTGTTTTTTGACAACAGACAGATTTTAATTTTCCAACAACTGTTTTCTGTAATGTACAACCCACCTCCATCGTTCTTAGTAAAATTTTGAATATTTTGTCGCGTACAGATAATATGAAACAGTTATTTCCTTCCGAACTGAAGAGTATTTTATTTCGTGGATATTTCAAGTCAAACTTTGCACTTCATGTTACGCAACTTTCCCATCGTAATTCTGTTTTGAGTTACAGTTAAACAGGTTTCACTGAGTACACTGTTAATTCTTTTGGGATTTAATGAGATCGGTTTTCATTATTTCAAATTCAGAAGTCCACTTAGACTAAAGTGCCTGTTTCACGGCACTGTTAAAATGCGCAGCGCAGGGCCTGTTAAAAGTCAGTATCGCTCAGCAATTGAATTCAATCTCTAAAGCACACATTAAACGACGAGAAAGTTTTTTAAAAAGGATTATCCAGTATTTTCATTTATAGATAAATTATTAGAGAAAGCTTATAATAGTTACGTTACACACCGCCATGTTCCACACTACAATTCGGGGCACTCTAACGGGAGAGGGCTGCGAATATGTAGACATGAAGAATAGAGATGTAGAATGTTAATAATGTTTGTTTTATTTCAAAGCTTTAAGAGTTTTCACATAAAGAAATGGGAGGCGTTGCTTTGCAGTTCTCCCTCGTATGAAATGAACATTTTCATCATTTGCTTGGGGCCGTTGTCCCACTCCACGCGGGGTCGGCCTTGTTACTATGGATTTTGGCGATGTTAGTGTCAGAGGGTGGCCAGATGCCCATCCTGCCGCCACCCCGTAACCCCTCGGGACGGAATTAGTGTACCCCAGCTGTCTGTGTCTAGTGTAACCCATGCAATAGTACGACCGTTTTGCTAATGTCTGCGAGTCGTGTAACTGAGGCGGGACGTGGGGCCAGCCCGGTATTCACCTAGGAGATGCGGAAACCCACCTAAAAACCATATCCAGGCTGGCCAGGTTTAGTGACATCTCTGAACTGTCAAAGGGACTGTGTCTGTGATACAATATCCACAGTCAACGCCTACCTTCAGGAGTTCTGGGAACTGGGATGATGCAAAACTTTTTTTGATGTGTGTATATTTTATTCATTAAACTTTCTACCTCTAGTCTTTATTTTGATTGGTGAATATTGATTATATTTTCATTAAGAAACACAACTAAGACTTTATGATGTATGTACTAAGGCAAGTTAAAAACCTAGTGAACATATTTTAATCCAAAGAATACACTAAATCTTTCGTCCATATTAAATGTATTCTGAATCCATAGTTTTTAGTTATTTGAGCTATCCAATTCATCTTCAGCATTCTTCTGCAGTGCCACATTACAAAAGCTTCTATTCTCTTCTTATCTGAAATGGAGAATTTACCAAAATAAAACTACTTATTCGTGAGTTTTATTCACATGTAACATACACTTACACACATCAACAGTGTCTCACGTTTAGCCAGCCAGTACAAAATTAACTGATAAATTTTATATTTATGTCTCAATTTTTCGGTTGGGGATTAAAACAGTTTGAAAATTTTGGCCAAGTAGAAATCGCCGTCACGCTATAAGTTCAGCTCTATAATGACACACAACTCAGGGCCGCATTCGCTTCGCTGTCATGTCGTTGCCATAATACGCTTGGTCTCCGTTTTGCTGCCGCTCAGGTTCCGTCTCTTCTGATTACTCGTTGGACTTTGCTTGTCTCCAGTGGTGCCTTCACCTGCCCATTTCCTCGTTTGTTGTCTTATGTGTTCCCACTCAGCATCCGGTGTTATCGCTCCAGATCAAACGGTTCAGTTTCACCGGGTTTCTCTTGAATCGTTTCCGACATTCAATCCGATCTTGATCGCAAGAAAAATAGATAGAGTTCTTCCTGTTCTGATAGATGTTTTTAAAGATCTCAGGAATTACCTTAAATGGAAATAAATTGTTTCTCCTTTAATAGCCAGTACCGGGCGGTTTCGATCAACACCGACTCAAAGGAAGGCCTCGGCGCTTGTTGCTGATGTCACGTCAGCTAGGCACGGCGAACGCCAGGTCTGTTGCAGGCAGAAACGCCTGGGCGTGCTTATCACTATAAATCTCTTATTTTTGGACAAAATGTTTGGTATTGTTTTGGATTCTGCAGTTTTATTTAGATAAAATATTTTCTTACTATCGTAAAGCTACAAATGAAGATCATAGTTCTGTATTACTGAATCCTGTCGAAACAAACGTAGATCAATATGAGAAGATGCTTTGCCCCATTGCAAGCTTCGGAAATTTTACATTCAAGTAACTATATTTACTTGATCCATTTTTATATCGAAACTTACCCCCGACCCCCTTAAAATGAACTCCTTTCTTTTATTTATTTATTTATTTTCGTTTGGCATCGTCACTGGAAATGTGAACTAATTTACATGTGTAAATGTCCAACTGTGACCAGTCATTAGATTACAGTCGTTTTCAACGAAAGGAATTCTAAACAGGAAACAAAATAGCTTCTTACATCGAAAATACTGCTGAGCTTAAACTTTTTTAAACATGCACATTAGAAAAAATAAATATTCCCCTCTTGCAACTGAAAGGAGAAACTTTATAAGATAAAAAAATTTTATTTGATAAAACAAGTATCTCTCTTTTGCCTCTTCTTCTGTCCCCCACCCTCTCCCCCAACGTGTACAATCGCAAGATATTTCACTAACATTCAGTGCTCCTCACCCCATAGTCAACCAAGATACCTAAAGAAGAGCACCAGTATGTTCACAGTTTCTTGTAAAAGCAACCCAGTACAAACGTAACTTCCTTAGATTTACAAATAAGGTAAAGAAGCACGAATTCTGTTGCTGCTGGACCATGAAGTTGTTTTTGTATGTCAGTCCTTAAAACAGGTGGGAAATTAAGTTCAGGAGTACACTATTTGTTAAGAAGTGTAATGAATTGCACAATTAATTGATTGCAGAAATCTCTCAGAACAATGCGTATTGGTCAACTACGGTCAATAGTTTCACATTTTCCTGTGTCAGAGAGGGAGACACCACCATAATGAGAATGCTTGCAACAGACGTGGCGTTCGCCGTGCCTAGCTGACGTGACGTCACGAACAAGCGCCGAGGCCTTCCTTTGAGTCGGCGTTGGTTCGATCCGGGCCCGGCGCGCCTTCCCGAGTAGAAAGCAGCGCATTAGCGCCCTCGGCTAAGCTGGCGAGTCCCTCATACGAAACGAACCTCACACATATATTATTTCCTGCAAAGACATGATGAGATGATGACATGATGACATGAAGAGATATAACGTTATATTATAATTGGAGATGTGCTATTTCCAGTCATTCCAACAGGAAGGAGGAAGACGGCTCGTGTTATCTGTAGTTCAACCATGTTTAGACGGTCAATACCGCTGTTCGATCGCGTCCACATTGTTACTTTGTGCCAGGAAGGGCTCTCAACAAGGGAAGTGTCCAGGCGTGTCTGAGTGAACCAAAGCGATATTGTTCGGACATGGAGGAGATACAGAGAGACAGAAACTGTCGATGACATGCCTCGCTCAGGCCGCCCATGGGCTACTGCTGCAGTGGATGACCGCTACCTACGGATCATGGTTCGGAGGAACCCTGACAGCATGGTCACCATGATGAATAATGCTTCTCGTGCAGGCACAGGACGTTGTGTTACGACTCAAACTGTGCGCGATAGGCTGCATGATGCGCAACTTCACTCCCGACGTCCATGGAGAGGTCCGTCTTTGCAACCACGACACCATGCAGCGCGGCACAAATGGGCCCACCAACATGCCGAATGGACCGCTCGGGGCTAGCATCATGTTCTCTTCACCGATGAGTGTTGCATATGCCTTCAACCAGTCGATCATCGGAGACGGTTTGGAGGCTACCCGGTCAAGCTGAACGCCTTATACACACTGTCCAGCGAGTGCAGCAACGTGTAGTTTCCCTGCCGTTTTGGGATGGCATTATGTTGAGCCGACGTATGCCGCTGGTGTTCATGGAAGGCGCCGTAAACGCTGTACGACACGTGAATGCCATCCTCCGACCCACAGTGCAACCATATCGGCAGCATATTGGCGAGGCATTCGTATTCATGGGCGACAATCCGCGCCCCCATTTGCACATCTTGTGAATGACTTCCTTCAGGATAATGACATCGCTCGACTAGAGTGGCCAGCGAGTTCTCCAGACATGAACCCTGTCGAACATGCCCGGGATAGATTGAACGACGTGAGCCACCAACCACTCTGATGGATCTACGCCAAATCGCCGTTGAGGAGTGAGACAATCTGGACCAACAGTGCCATGTTGAACTTGTGGATAGTACGCCACGACGAAAACAGGCATGCATCAATGCAAGAGGATGTGCACTGGGTATGTACCGGCATGTACATCAATCTTGACCACCACCTCTGAAGGTCTCGCTGTATGGTGATACAACATGCACGAGCAATAAAAAGGGCGGAAATGATGTTTATGTTGATCTCTATTCCAATTTTCTGTACAGGTTCCGGAACTCTCGGAACCGAGGTGATGCAATTTTTGTGGATAGTACGCCACGACGAATACAGGCATGCATCAATGCAAGAGGACGTGCACTGTGTATGTACCGGTGTGTACATCAATCTTGACCACCACCTCTGAAGGCCTCGCTGTATGGTGATACAACATGCATGAGCAATAAAAATGGCGGAAATGATGTTTATGTTGATCTCTATTCCAATTTTCTGTACAGGTTCCGGAACTCTTGGAACCGAGGCGATGCAATTTTTTTATGTGTGTATAATACGAGATAAAAAGAGTAAAAGAAACCATAAAGATATCATATGTGACGTGGTATGATAATCCATTTAATAAGAGTCCTCTATATGTATGGAAAAATTAGGAGCAATAGTCGCACATTAATCTGAAATTTCTGCTATAGTTGAGTATTATGGCGCAGACTCTCAGAAAATATTTTTCTTGTTATTGCTCAGAAATATGTGTATCACACGGTATTTGCATTTCCTAATAGCTCAGTTGTATCACAGTAAAAAAATCCATCCTCTGCTTGAAAAGTCAGATGAGCACAATTAAAGCTTGTGCATCTCGGCATAGTTGAAGGAAAAACTGTATGAAAGATATCGAAGGCAATTCAGGCTTAGAGCAAGGGAGACCTTTGAAGCTGAGAAACGAAGTGTGATATGAAAAGGCAAAACATTTAAGTTGAAAAGTTCCAACGAAGTTCAAACCCAAAGCTCTAGATGTAAGACACACAGATCGGGAGCAAACGTTGTACGTCGATAGAGTATCAACCGAAACTCCAATTTAGTGCGTACTATGTGGCGTCGTCCAGCAGAACGGGCGTAAACATTAATTAAAAGTAACACCAGAATGACGGAGCACTGGAAAAGCAGAACTGTAACTAAAATGTGTAGCTTCCGTGGGGAAGTTTGTAGAGCGTTAGATCGTCATACCTCGTGGGTTCATATCCTAGTGACCACAATTTTTTTTTCACTGTATTATGAAGTGTTGTATGGAATATTAATACTTCCGCATGTGTGATGCAATTGTTTCTTTATTCTACTGTTCTTATAGTATATGTTTATTCTGTGAAACTAGCTGCTTCATCACGACTGGTGTCTGCTCTGTCACACATGTCCAACCGAACACCACCCTTATCTATATACAAATATACTCTATAGGTTTGCTACTTTCAGCTAACGAAGCAAAAGCAGACTGCCAAAAGAACATTGCTACAAACTCTGAAGAGTCCTTTTACACGTCAAGAAAATGTTCTCCCTTATAGTAGTTTCACGCGTAAACAGTTAAAACAAGCTGTCTTCAATGGGATTCGAACGCGGGACGTTTGGCACAGCGACGCTCTACCAACTCAATCACGCGAGATCTACGAAAGTATCACTCGCAGACACACTTTTCTTGTTACTTTTAATTACCGTTAACGCACGTTCTGCTGGACGACAGCACATAGCCCGAACTACATTGGTGTTTTGGTTGATACCCTATCTCTCTACATACAACGTTTGGTACTGATCTGAGTGTCTGACATCTGGAGGTTTGGGTGTCAGTAGCAGACTCAGCACTTATTTCTTTCGCATGAAATTCAAAAATAATGCATTGAGCTACTCAACTCATACTATATACACAAAGGATACTACCCAGTTACCCAATAACTAGTGATTTATTGTCTTTCTCTTTAGCAACTTTTTTTTATATGGAAACATCATTCACGTCTCTAAATATGTCATACATGCCGCATAACGGCAATTTCAGAATACCATCAGAAGAAAAGTTTCAGTTCTCGTTCAAAAAATATTACTGATATTTGCAATGACTTGCTAATATCTAAACACAGTGAAAACCACAGGTTAAAAATAAACATTTTATAGAGTCAATTTTTTAAATTATTTAGTAATAGGCGTTCTTCTGTTATTCCATGCTATAAGACAGCACAATACGAAATGTCAGACTGAGTTTATGTAACATAATCTATTATTCGCCATACCAAATAAGTAAAAATGGAACACAATACAAAGTTAAGCAGAATACGAGAGACCACAAATTAGTTCAAGAAGCATGATTTATGTAAAGACGATTATAATTTGACTTTTATTTGCACCAAGAGAAAAATAGGCGTAAAAAAATCAACCGTAGTGGTTACGTGTTTTCTGAGAGTGGTCAGAATTCGGTCAAGTAAACATGGGCTCTAAATCGCATACCTGAAGAGCTGTGAGCAATTCTCTGATACTGTGAAACAAATCTTTTCTACTGCAAGCTCTTTACTTTCCATATTTTGAGAAGCGGTAGGATTGATCAAAACAAGAAAAAAAAATGTCCAGTAAAGATGTGCTCTAAAATGCATACCCTAAAAGTTATGAGCACTTGTTCATTAGAAGAGCTGTGTTTCAAAGTAGCGAAGATGAACAAGTGCTCATATTGTGGTGTCACTGCCAGACACCACGCTTGCTAGGTGGTAGCTTTAAACCGGCCGCGGTCCATTAGTACATGTCAGACCCGCGTGTCGCCACTTTCAGTAATCGCAAACCGAGCGCCACCACACGGCAGGTCTAGAGAGACGTACTAGCACTCGCCCCCAGTTGTACGGACGACGTAGCTAGCGATACACACTGACGAAGCCTCGCTCATTTGCAGAGCAGATAGTTAGAATAGCCTTCAGCTAAGTCAATGGCTACGACCTAGCAAAGCGCCATTAGCAGTATATTGTCTGAAACTATAGAGTCTCACTTGTATCGTATGAAGCATGTCCCATCAAGAACGATGTATACAAAGGATGGATTAAAGTTAAGTATTCCAGAAGCTACGTACTTTTCTTTATAGCATTCATTACGTACCCTTTTTCAGACCTCACTCCATCCTTCGTGAGTTGGCGCGTGCATCTTGGCCGCCTCTTTCAATTAGTGTGCGTAGTGTTCGCAAGTCTGCCGACACTACACTTATCTCTTAAGGTATGCGTTTTACAGCCCGTTACTTGGCTTTTTTGTTTCGAATGATCAGTCCTGTCATACACCCAAGTATTGACCATTACTTCTGAAATATATAGGGTGTACTGCTCCAGATTTGCATCTGGTGGCCAAAGTTGGAATTAATTTGTTTTCTGTCAACATAAAAAGATATTCCTTATTCATAACCTGCGTATCGGGTGGTTGCAATTATAAAGTGCAGCCTCGTGATGACTGGGTGTTGTGTGATGTCCTTAGGTTAGTTCGGTTTAAGTAGTTCTAAGTTCTAGGGGACTGATGACCATAGATGTTAAGTCCCATAGTGCTCAGAGCCTATAAAGTGCAGTTACTCACGGAGCTCCAGTGTGGGCTGTAATTATCGTATAGCACAGACTATAATGTATTAATATGGAACTGATTTACTATAGAAAACAAATTAGTTCCAATTTTGGACTTTAGGTGCAAATCTGGCGCTATACACTGCTTATACGACGATATGATGCTCACGATTTTATTTGATGAGCCATAACGTAGGTGAACATATGATTATCGAAAAGAGAGACCGTGTACTGTTTGGGAAACTGTCTCATGTGAATGGCTGCAACTGCACAGCTGCACTGATAAGAGTGTCGCCGGCTAGAATGTCTGAAGAAGATCCTATGACATGAAATTGTTTAAAGAAGATGATAGTGAAATTCGAAAACACGAGTGAACTCGGTGTGGCACCTGGAAGAAGAAGGCGTCCTATCTCAGTGGAAGCTATTGACGATGCTGCTGTTGCTATAACTTACCATGTCCCGGTCAGGGCTATTGCTCGTACAGTGTCACGAGAATTTTCCATGTATTGTGTGGTATTGATTCACAATCAACTTTATTCTTGGTCAGTACTTCTTTGAAGAGAAAGCATCCAGAGGGCCTGTCAGGTGTACCGTGACGTCTGCATGTTATCAAGACATCCTTATTCAGCATGTTATTCCTTTTTTGGAAGAGCGCAACTGTATGGAAACCAGTATTTTCATGTAAGATGGGGCAACACTTCGCGTCGATCACCCAGTGAAGGGCTACTTAATAAAACCTTCCACGAACGTCTTATCTCCAAAGGTTTACCAGATACATGGCCTGCAAGATCACCTGATCTGAACCCTGAGACTTGTGGCTCTGCCGATATCTAAAGGACCTGTTTACCAGGTACAGGTTCTGTCTCTACCTAATCTGAAGGCCAGTATACAGGAACATGTTGTTCATATTCCAACGGAAATGCTGCGTGAAACTGTTGATCCCGTCGTTTTACGGATGCAGCGTACTGTCGACGTCTCTGGTACTCATACTGAACAAATTGTGTAAGCGGCGGTTAATAATAAAATCAACATTATGCCTTTCTCTCTTGGTTCAAATGGTTCAAATGGCTCTGAGCACTACGGAACTGAACTGCTGTGGTCATCAGTCCCCTAGAACTTAGAACTACTTAAACCTAACTAATCTAAGGACAACACACACATCCATGCCCGAGGCAGGATTCGAGCCTGCGACCGTAGCTGTCTGGCGGTTCCAGACTGTAGCGGCTAGAACCGCTCGGCCACTGCGGCCGGCTCTTTCTCTCTGGTCTGAGCTTTTCTGCCCACGTCCCGTCCCTAATTCATTACACATGAAAACATTTATATATGTCTTTCTGGCATTCACAGCGTCAGATTTGCACCTGGTGTTTGAAACTGGTACTAACTTCTTCCAGCGTAGACCGGTTCCGCATTAACACCTTAGAACGTCTAGCAAGTTTCTCTGCCATACGATAGTTTAAGGGCTCAGAAACACGCTGGTACAAGTGACATTAGCATTATTCTTGGGGAAATGCATATCCACTTTGACATGCAATAAAAAATCCAAGGTCTCTGTTTCTATGTCACACACGTCCTTTATTTCATTTTCGTTGCCATACCCATATTCTATAATGTTCTATTAGTAGAATATGCGGCCACTTATTTTTATTATTCAATTATTATATTAGCTTATGAATAATAGGCTGGCTGGAAACAGGAATGTAACACGTTATATTACGGTACCATTCATGAAAACATTACTACTTAATCGTTCCATACAACAAAACTGTAGAGCATTGAAATAAGCAATATCGAATGCTGATTTATACACAAATGACTAATAGATGCTTACCTTCCGATCATCGTCGATTATCCAGCACCGAATGCCCTCTGTTCACGGTTGTTCGTCATTTTGTATCATGTACAGTAACACAGACTTTGCCTGCTTCGCTGGGTGGTAACGTGCTCGTCACCCATGCAAGCGGGCCCGGGTTCGATTCCTGGCGGGGTTGGACATTTACTCCGCTCGGAGACAGGGTATTGTGTTGTTCTCATCATCAATTCATCTTCATCACCGGCGCGCAAGTCGCCCAATGTGGCGTCGAATGAAATAAGACTTGCACTTGTCGGACGAACTTCCCCGAAGAGGGGCCTCCCGGCCAAAGATGCCATACACTCATTTACTTGTACCACCTTTTTTTCTCAGAAAATAAATGCTTCTCCAAAGATTGCAAACTGATGGTCAACAGATCGTAGCACCAATCAAGGCTGAGCTTCTCACAAACTACTTGCCGGCCGATGTGGTCGAGCGGTTCTAGGCTCTTCGGTCTGGAACAGCGTGACCGCTATGGTCGCCGGTTCGAAACGTGCTCGGGCATGGATGTGTGTGATGTCATTAGGTTTAAGTAGTTCTAAGTTCTAGGGGACTGATGACCTCAGATGTTAAGTCCCATAGTGCTCAGAGCCATTTGAAACTTTTTTTTCTCACATACTTGTCAACACATATACCACATAAAACGTTTCTTTAAATTTTTATCACTTGTACCACCTTTTTCCTGTGTCCTTCAGTTACAGCTCACACTGGACCTCAGTATGTAGTTGCACTTTAATTATAACCACTTGGTATTACCAACACGTTTCACTAAACTTTCTCTGTATCTGCTTTCCTTTAACAGCCCCTTGATTTTATTATGCAGATGAAGACGCAAGACTGATAAAAGAAACATGTTGCTACAACCTCTTCAGGCTCTGCGTCCAGCCAGCTGGACATTACTTCTCTGTCTTTCTTTAAGTGCAATTACAGTTTCTTCTACACTGCAACCACGTGTCCAGTACGCTGGACATTGTAACTGTCTACGCATTTTTTTTTCTCAGTGACATTTTGTTTCTGTTATTAGTTACACTGTGATGTTCCGCCCAGTGCGTTATGGCGGCACAAAGAAGTGGCCTGTAAGAGTCTTCTTCCATTTCGTTGACTGTCGATTGTAAACTCGTGGACTGAGTACAGAAAGTATCAGCCCTAGATGCTAACAAGAAATCAATCACGAATCTATTGGATTTTAAGATTTCTATTGGTGAATCCATGAGTTCAGCTGAAATTGCACCACAACAAGACATTTACTCTTCAGACTATGAATCTGAACCTCATGAAGTAGCTCTTAGAAAACGCGCAAAGATAATTCACGTTCCAAACAGAGATATTAGGAAAAGTGAGAGCAGACATTTGCCTCTCTGCCCAATTACAGACAAAAATAAATGGATGAGGTGCTGAAACAAGGGCTGCAAAACTAAAACCAAGTTCATATGCTCCGAATGCCAAGTACATCGGTGTATCAGTAACGGGAAGAAATGTTTCTTTGACTTCCACTACTGAAAAGTGATTGCAGTGTACTACCAGAATTTCAGAATTATTGATGACTGAAACTGCTTTTCCTGTGTTATACTTTTCTAATACTCTGTAAGTAACGTATGAAAATATTAAATAAATATTATAAAACATGAATTTGTCTTATTACTTTCACCGCCGTATATGACGAATAGTCGCTCTGAGTTCCATTCTCCAGCCGGCTGGAAATAGGAAAATCTCTATCTGGTAGAGCAGTAACACAAAACTACCTTCACAATGCTCATTTATGACACCCATGTGCTACATCCTTATTAAAAGATAATTGAAATAATAGAAACATTTTGCTTGGGTCTGAGGAGGATATGACATAAAAAAGAATTTGATACATCTGAATTCCAAAAGCTCTGAACGATGTCTAAAGGTGCCTTTATCACTTTCAGATAGTGTAGAAAGTATATGGAACACACAGGCCAGTCGTTGCCTATGACACAAATGCCGTTTAATACCCAAAGTTACGGTTTAAGATTCCATTGATAGGTGAAAACATTATGATCACTGCTTACCGCGACTTTGGATGCTGCCTGGCGGCGTTGCGGGACGTGACGCGGAAACAAAAGGATGTAAGCAGAGCAGACATGGGCAGGATATCTCCATAGCAAAGATATGGGCTGCAAATGGGGACATAAACTGGGATAAGCGATTATGACAAAGAGCACATTGTTATTACGCAGAGCCTGTGAACGAGTAAGTCGAAAACAGCGAAGCTGGTCGAATGTTTATGTGCTACTATCGTTAGCAACTACGGAAAGGCGTAGAAGGACAGTGAAACTACCACTAGCCACTACATGGTTGGATATCCACGACTCTTTACAGAACGTGCGATTCAGAGACTTGTCTGTTATATAAAGTAGGATATATGGTGATCTGCGGCATCTCTGCTGAAAGACCACAATGTTGGTGGACGCACAAGTGTTTCGGAGCACATTATTCATCGTTCATTGTTGAATATAGAGCTTCGCAGCAGATCACTACTACTTGTTCACGAGTTGACCCAACGACATCATCAGTTACGATTGCAGAGGGCAGCGGACCATCGGAATTCGGCCGTCTATAAGTGGAAACGAGCCGGCTCTTTGGGTGAACCACATTTTTGCTACATTAGGTCGCTAGTCTTCTCCACAAACGCAGTCATCGAGGTGAGCAGCTGCTCGTAACGTGCAGCGCGCCACGGACGCAGGCTGACGGGAACAATATTATGCTATGAGATACACTCTCCTGAGCTTGTATGGGACCTACGGTAGTACTCGAAGACACGCTGACAGTTGCGAACCACCAGCCTCTCTTCATGTTTGATGTCTTCCCCAACGGTGGCGTCATCTCTCAACACTATAATTGTCCCTATCTCGTAACCAGAATTGTGCTACAGTCGTTTGTGGAGCACTATAGCGAACTCACGTTGATGTCTCGGCGACCAAATTTACCTGATGTATATCATAAGGAATCCATCTGTGTCGCCATCGGGCGCCATCGCCGCGTACGCAAATCAGCGACCCGTTATTAACGCGAATTACATGATCTGTGCGTAGACATCTAATGTCACAGAATGAAATTTTCAATCTGCAGCGGAGTGTCCGCTGATATGAAACTTCCCGGCAGATTAAAACTGTGTGCCGGACCGAGACTCGAACTCGGGACCTTTGCCTTTCGCGGGCAAGCGCTCTACCAACTGAGCTACCCAAGCATGACTCACGCCCCGTCCTCACGGCTTTATTTCGGGAGTGCTAGTTCTGAAAGGTTCGCAGGAGAGCTTCTGTAAAGTTTGGAAGGTAGGAGACGAGGTACTGGCAGAAGTAAAGCTGTGAGGACGGGGCGTGAGTCGTGCTTGGGTAGCTCAGTTGGCAGAGCACTTGCCCGCAAAAGGCAAAGGTCCCGAGTTCGAGTCTCGGTCCGGCACACAGTTTTAATCTGCTAGGAAGTTTCAAGTTTCATCTAATGTCACATACCTCCACGAACCTACCAACAATCTGTTCAATCTCTGATGCGCTGAATCAGTTGTGTATTTCGCTCCAAATACGAAGAAACAAGCTGTTAACTAGGTCGTCATAATGTTTTGGCGCATCAGTCTACATGGTCTGCAGATGAATTATTTCACTGCTAAAATATATATTCGATGAGCACATGTCGCGAGATTTTTAAGGTACCATCAAAATTCTACTTGTGTTGCATGTGACCAACGCTTCACTTTTAGTAAATGCTGCTTAATAAGGATTTATATTAGCAATTAAAAGGCTCCCAAATGAAAAATTCGTTCTACATAAATCTGTTTCCACTGAATGGATTCAGGCAGCCCCAAACAATGACTCAGTGTGCGCCAAGTAATAGCAGATTGAAAGATCAACGTTACAGCAATTGTTTGCAACTAAACTTCCATTTTTAGTAGTTTCATAGTAGTCGACATATTCTTTATCCACACAAGAGATAGTATCAGAATGTCATTTCAGCTTATGATTCCGTTAAAAGTGTATGAAGTCTGTCGAAGAATATCGCTCTCATAGTCTACAGTTCACATCTCACAATAGCACCATATTCTCAATTCTATACCAAAACAGGAATTCCTCTTTTTAATCTCTCCAACATTTCTCTCAGCTTTTCACCTCTTGTATTTTCTTATTATGGAATCATAATCCTCAGCAGACAATAATTTCCTCTTCTCAGCTGATTTCTAACTTTCTTTTTTATTATATTCTTACTGACGTCTGTGAGCACTCCATGACTCATGACATAAATTGCTAAACTCTCGTTACCCACTTCCAGCTAAACTTTTGCTAATGAGGTAATTATTTATGATTCAACAAGTCCCATTTCCAGTGGATATAATCCAACTTAGATCTATTCTTCCTTTATGGCACACAATCAGTCCGAGGGTTGATTAGGATCAGTGTAATTGGCAGGAACATCAATAACAACATATTTAGAATCTTATTGACTTTCTGACTTCATCTGCATTTCTTTGTAGGAGCTACTACCGACAACTTTCATGTTTTGCGACATACACCTTTTTTACGGCCTTCTTCTAGTCATTTTCTATTGACATTCTTCCCTGGTATTCCGTTTACAAACCCATCATATCTCAGTAAATGACCAATATAGTGGAATCTCGCATAGCGAGCATAATTCGTTCCAGAATCTTACTCGTAGTGCGAAATACTCGTTACGTGAA
Organism: Schistocerca serialis cubense; assembly: GCF_023864345.2. NCBI lineage: Eukaryota > Metazoa > Arthropoda > Insecta > Orthoptera > Acrididae > Schistocerca > Schistocerca serialis. Next base: position 330,108,253 of record NC_064646.1, on the reverse strand, counting down.
GCAGTTTATCCCATGTAAGTTAATATAAAATATGGTAATGCGTTCCATACAGAAAAGTACCAAAAGTTCTATCTTATTCATGCCATTTATTCAAAGAAAATTATACATACAGTATTAAGTGCTTTATTATTGACTGATTTTTACTTTGAAGCTATCTACAGTCGTTTGTTTCTGACGACGCCTTGACACTTGGCCAAAATGCGACAAAGCATTATCGCCAAATAAATTTTTAGTGAACGTAGCCACTGCTTTATTGTGGTGATGATTTTCAGTGTACGATACAAACGATTCCCATGCTTTCAGAATTTCTCTCATTGCATCAGAAAATTGCTGCTTTGTTGTTCCCGCCTCCTCCACCTCCTCTGATGAACTCCTCTCCAGAATTTCCTGCTGAGAAACACACAAAGCTATATAAGCTTTTCAGTGGTCATTTTTGGCTGTGATCTTCCACAAGCTCATCGATGTCATTATTGTCCTCTTCTCTAACCCCGTCCTCTTGGCCAAAGACACAATCTCGTTGACTAGAGGCTCCACAGGCACTGACTCAAACGCCTCAGAGTCACATTCGACAACGTACTCCGGCCAAATCTTCTTCCAAGCAGAAGTGACAGTTCTAGTGGTAACCTCTTCCAACACCTTTTCGATCATCTTGGGCAAGCAACGATATTGAAGTGCTATTTCCAAAACTCTCTGAGATTGGTAGCTTCAGTCAACTCAAAGCAATGCTCGAAGAGTGCTTTAATTTGGAGCTTCTTAAAAATAATCTGCTGGTCCACATGCTGGAGTAATGGAGTGGTGTTGAGAGGGAGAAATTGGATCCTGATGAATTGAAATTCATCAATAAGGTGGTCTTGAAGACCTGGAGGATGGACAGGAGCGTTGTCCATAACAAGCGAGACATGGAGTGCCAGATCAACCTCAAGCAAATATTTTTTCACCGAAGAACCAAACACTTCATTGATCCAATCACAAAAAGGTCACGTTTCACCCAAACCTTGTTATTGGTCCTCCACATCACATTTAACCTGCTCACTTCTTGAAGACTCGTGGAGTTTTTGAATGGTAAACAAGCAGTCGTTTAATTTCCGAAAAGCCGCCTGCATTGGCACAGAATAGCAGTGTGAGACGGCCTTTCATTGGATTGTGACCGGGCAATGCATTTTCCTCTGCTGTTATAAACGTACACTTCGGCATCTTTTTCCAGATTAGACCGGTCTCGTCACAATTAAAAACCTGTTGCGCCAGATAACCTTCAGAATCTACGAGAATCTTGAAGTAGCTGATGAAGATCTCTCTTGCCTTTGTGTCGGAGCAGCCTGTTTCGTAATGCCTCAGAAAGCTGTGGACGTTGGTTATTCTCTTAAAATTCCTGCACCACCCACAGCTTCCACGAAAAACTTCATACACTTTTAAGGGAATCATAAGTTGAAATGACATTCTGATACTATCTCTTTTGTGGATAAAGAACATTTTAAAGGCCCATTTGCATGCTGAGCTTTTACTAGCAGAAAACGTAATCATAAGTAATGAAATAAAGAAATAATTTGAGCCATAGATATAGTCCACGGATGTATAGATACTGTATACAACTGCTGGAAACATTTGAATATTTTTTGATAGTCATATTATTGGTGAAGGAAGAAGAGTCACCTTTTGGTTTCTAGGTCTTGCCCAGACAGAACATATTATGGCACACCGCCATTAATACTACATTTTTTCATTAATACTACATGTTTTCATTAATATATTCAGAAGTTGCAACCAAACGGCACTCGTAATTGCATAATGTAAGTGTCGTCCTTTAAATTGTGCTTTTATTTAAGAATATACTGTTATTACTATATATGTTTTATTTTGTATCTTTAGTCATCGTAAGATCGTTGGGTGACTTGACATGGTAAAAGGTTCCGTACTTCTAAGCAAAAAGTCGTCCAGCTCGATCCACCATCGTCTTCAAGTGCTGTTTTTTCACGAAGTCCGACTTACCACAGAGAGAAGAAACATGGTTCAAAATACATGAACGGACCTTTAAAAAAAAAAAGCAATGTTGTTACATGTTTCTTGGATACCACAAACTGGATACGAGATCGGAACACATTGAAGCAAGACGAATTGTATGTCGACACCTGAAATTACACTCTAATCGCGGATACAATGTAAGGCATCGCATCTTTACATCAGCAATCTTGCCCAAGCGCTTTGTATTATCGTAGCTTGCTTGGTAGATCTATCACAATTTTCCGTTTTCGTAGCAGTGACTTTAAGCTACATGCGGTTTCCAAAATTATTTTCACAATTCATACAATGCAACAATATAGTTTTATCAGTTCACAATATGGCCGACTATAGTTCTGTGCGACGTAATATGGCGTGCAACCATTCAAAATTCCACAATTACTTACGACAATTATTTTCTTGTTCAAGCATTGTCGCACGCAAGATTAATTTTTACGTTTATTCTGATTACACAGTTTAAATTACGTGTGACATGGTACTGACCAGAAAAAAATTAGCGGAGATGGAGAACCAGAGACGGCAAACACAGACCCAATCCAACTCTGACACGCCATTAAATGATGAAAATGACGTTACGGTTTACTCGAATACTAACGAGCGACATATCATTGACTATTCCGGTGCCGAAAATTTAGAAAATAGACCGACTACCACTAATATGCCTAAATCTAGCTCCGAACCCATTTTGGTATCTAACGTCATGTTTGTTTATTTAGCATCCGTGTCAACGTACAAACGATATTGGACTTGTCATACATAGATTTTAACAATATAGAATATACAAAATGAAATGGTCTACAATTGGATTTGTCATACACAGAAATTAAAATATATAATGTACAAAATGAAATTGTCTATAATAAAAGACAGCAAACTCACAGTTTCTTTCCACATAAATGGTTTATAGTTATTTGTTTCTCAGTAACAATATATAACTAGTACTATAGATGGTAAAGTATAATAAAAGCTGAAACAAATGAAGATAGAAAATTTTGGAGGTTAGTTTGTAAAGTCATTTTCTTGGTCTTCAAGATATTCATTTATTGAGTAGCAAGTTTTATCAATTAAAAATTTTCTAAGTTCCAGTTTAAAATTAGTATTGTCCTTTAAATCTTTAATTTACTGAGGCAATGCATTATAGAGCTTAATGCCCAAGTGGCTTACATGCTTCTGAGTTCGTGTTCTTCTTACTTGTTCTACGTGGAGATCATTCTTGTTCCTTGTGTTATAGCTGTGACAGTCTGCATTTGTGTGGAGATTGCTTAGATTAGCTTTAGTTAAGAGTACACATTTAAGTATATAGACTGATGGCAGATTAAGTATTCTTGACCTTTTGAAAAGAGGTCTGCAGTGAGCTTGTGTTGGACTGTGGGTAATTGTTCGAACAGCCCGTTTTTGTAAAATAAAAATGTCTTTCAAATTAGATTTTGAGCTGGCCCAGAACACTATTCCAAATGAGGCAACAGAATGAAAGTATCCAAAGTATGCCATTCTGATGCCTTCTAGAGTGCAAACATTTGCAATAACTCTCAGTGCAAAGCAGGCTGAGTTAAGTCTGTGTGTAAGACATTTTACATGCTGTTTCCAATTCGTAGCTTCATCTATATGCATTCCTAACACTTTTGCAAAGTGTACTCTCTCTATTAGTCTGTCACCCAGTTCTAGATTAATGTCTTTATCCTGAATCCTTTTACCAAATTGTATGTAATTTGTTTTCTTTGCATTGAGTGTAAGATTATTTGCACTGAACCAAGTCTCAATACTTTTTAGGATTTTGTCAGTAGTTGACTGTAACGAGTTATTAAAGTCGCTTACTATCAGACTTGTGTCATCTGCATACAGTACAATTTTGCCTGTATCATATTGTAACTGTAAATCATTGACATATATGGGAAAGAGTAGTGGCCCTAGGATGCTGCCCTAGGGTACTCCTAAAGGAACTTCTTTTGCTTCTGAAACTAACATTTTTTGATTTGAATTTACAGTGGTGAGCTCTACAATCTGAGATCTGTTTTTGAGAGATGACGCAAACCACATTTTAACTCTTCCTCTAATACCTATTGCTTCCAGCTTATCAAGGAGGATTTCATGGTAAATCGTATCGAAAGCTTTAGATAGATCTAAATTGATTCCTACTACACTTTTGTTCTTCTCCAAATTTTTAATTATTTCCTGGGTGTAGTCTATGACTGCAGTTTCTGGGCTTCGTTTTGCATGAAAACCATGTTGATTACTATTCCAAAGTTTATTATTGTCTAGGTAACTAGTGACTCTCAATTTCATCAGTTTCTCTAATATTTTAGAGGAAGCAGGAAGAAGTGATATGGGATGGTAGTTTTCTATATTATGTCTGTCTCCATTTTTAAATAGTGGCCTCACTTTTGAGATCTTCAGTCGCTGAGGAAACACACCCTCACTAAAGGATAAATTTGCAATTTGTGCTAAAGGTTTTGCAATCTGCACTGCAGTCCTTATTATGACTGAAACTGGTACTTCATCAACACCTGCTGCCATTTTTGGTTTTAAGCTTCTAATCACTCTAATTACTTCCTGTTCATTTGTTGAAGGAATATTCATGCTGCAGGCAACCCTTGTAGCATGTATTATTTTTTGTTTTGTGAAGTTTAAGTTTAGTGAATGTGGTACATTTAAAAAATAGTTATTAATTTAGTTTGCCATTTCCTCCTTTTCTATATTGCAATTCTCACTGCTTTTGAGTATTATCTCTTCCTCTACTCTCAAGGTAGTAGTTTCATTCCTCACACTGTCCCATATAGTTTGTGGTTTGTTGTCTGAGTTACTGATTAAAATGTCATTATATAGCAACTTTGCCTTTGCTGTTGCCTTTCGGTATATTTTTCTGTATGTTTTTACATATTCTACAAACTGTGGATCTTAGAAAGTTTTAATTTCTTGGTTCAGTCTTTTCATGGTTACACTGTAAATCCTAATGCCTGTAGTTATCCAAGGTTTGTGAGCTTTTTGATCTGAAGACTTGAACCTCACTAACTTCTTAGGGAAACACATTTCAAATTGTGAAATGAATATAGAAGAAAAGTTATTATATGCATTATTTGCACTTGATTCTGATCCCACATCTATCCAGCTTTCATTGCTTAGACAGTTAACAAAATGTGTGCAGTTTTCTTTAGTAAAAATTCTTGCAAGTATGTTCGATGAAAGAACAAAAAGACATGATGACTGACAACAAAAATCAGATGGAATCCATTCAGAATCAAATGACACAACATAAACAGGACCTCGACGCACGTATCGACCAAAAGATGACGTCTATACGCGCCGCTTTGAAAACAGCCCATGACGAGATAAAAACACGACATGGCGAAATTAAATCAGATTTAGCTGCACTTTGTGTAGCCGTGTTGAGAAGATAAACAATAGGCTGATTAACCAAGTGACCGATCTCAACCCGAAATTTTCAGAGCTTTCATTACAACTAGAAAACACAAATAAACATTGACAGATATTCAATCACAAGTAAACAATCTGAGTAAAACATGCAAGTCTGTAGTTACTCAGATTAAATCTTATCCGGCAGTGCCCCTATTGCCGATGTCGAGCACAAGGTTTCACAATTTACAAACAGCTTTCTGATAAAGTAAGACAACAATTTCTCATGCATCAATAGAGGATTTCACAGTTGGATAGAGCAAAAGCACAAATATTTTGACGACTGGTTACAAGAAAAATTGCCTGTTGTTGTCCACGACACTGTTGCGGAATTTTTAAATAACAACAAACACGTAATCAGTCAAGCAGCGCAATACGTCGCTGCGCAATCAAAACAGTTTGACAATTACGTATAACCAGTGTGCAATGATTAGAGCAACCAAAACACACAGTCTCATAAAACACAGACAATTTCAGCCATTTATACCTGAAAAAGGAACCATACATCCTGTTATGTTTCTTAAAGCCTTCAAAAATTCATTTCCTCGTACAGGGAGTGACCTAAAAGGATATCTTATGTTGTCGGTTATATCCAAGGCGACGCTGCTGTATGGGCGTATACTGAAGTCGACAGATGCGTCACGCACGAACAATTTGAGAGAGCCGTTTTATCTAAAGTTTGGTTACAATCTGTACACAATCTTCGTTGGCAGGTTGTGGATCCTGAACCATTCAAGCTTAAGCACGACGATTTGCGCCGGTATTTTGAGAAATATTTAAATACGGGACATGTCCTGAACGAGCCAATTGCAACGCTCGACGTCCTCCGCTCATTGAAGGCAAGACTGCCATTTAATATCAAAAAAAAACTTCTGCACATCACAGACAACGACGCAGGGTATTTTCTCACAGTGCTCGATTTTGCTGATATGCTTTACGAGGACCAGCGTTCCGTACAGCAAAACAATTGCTAAAATGTTTTCACCAGCGCCATGCAAAATACGCAGGGTAGCCAACCCAATTCCGGTGAGCCGGCTGCTGTCGGACACGCAAGCCAACAGAATCAACCGCTTCACATGGCAAATGTACGAGGGCAGTTGAATAAGTAATGCAACACATTTTTTTTCTCGGCCAATTTTGGTTGAAAAAACCGGAAATTTCTTGTGGAATATTTTCAAACATTCCCGCTTCGTCTCGTATAGTTTCATTGACTTCCGACAGGTGGCAGCGCTGTACGGAGCTGTTAAAATGGCGTCTGTAACGGATGTGCGTTGCAAACAACGGGCAGTGATCGAGTTTCTTTGGCGGAAAACCAGGGCATCTCAGATATTCATAGGCGCTTGCAGAATGTCTACGGTGATCTGGCAGTGGACAAAAGCACGGTGAGTCGTTGGGCAAAGCGTGTGTCATCATCACCGCAAGGTCAAGCAAGACTGTCTGATCTCCCGCGTGCGGGCCGGCCGTGCACAGCTGTGACTCCTGCAATGGCGGAGCGTGCGAACACACTCGTTCGAGATGATCGACGGATCACCATCAAACAACTCAGTGCTCAACTTGACATCTCTGTTGGTAGTGCTGTCACAATTGTTCACCAGTTGGGATATTCAAAGGTTTGTTCCCGCTGGGTCCCTCATTGTCTAACCGAACACCATAAAGAGCAAAGGAGAACCATCTGTGTGGAATTGCTTGTTCGTCAAGTGGCTGAGGATGACAATTTCTTGTCAAAGATTGTTACAGGCGATGAAACATGGGTTCATCACTTCGAACCTGAAACAAAACAGCAATTAATGGAGTGGCGCCACACCCACTCCCCTACCAAGAAAAAGTTTAAAGCCATACCCTCAGCTGGTAAAGTCATGGTTACAGTCTTCTGGGACACTGAAGGGGTTATTCTGTTCGATGTCCTTCCCCATGGTCAAACGATCAACTCTGAAGTGTATTGTGCTACTCTTCAGAAATTGAAGAAACGACTTCAGCGTGTTCGTAGGCACAAAAATCTGAACCAACTTCTCCTTCTTCATGACAACGCAAGACCTCACACAAGTCTTCGCACCCGAGAGGAGCTCACAAAACTTCAGTGGACTGTTCTTCCTCATGCACCCTACAGCCCCGATCTCGCACCGTCGGATTTCCAAATGTTTGGCCCAATGAAGGACGCAATCCGTGGGAGGCACTACGCGGATGATGAAGAAGTTATTGATACAGTACGACGTTGGCTCCGACATCGACCAGTGGAATGGTACCGTGCAGGCATACAGGCCCTCATTTCAAGGTGGCGTAAGGCCGTAGCATTGAATGGAGATCACGTTGAAAAATAGTGTTGTGTAGCTAAAAGATTGTGGAATAACCTGGTGTATTTCAATGCTGAATAAAACAACCCCTGTTTCAGATAAAAAATGTGTTGCATTACTTATTGAACTGCCCTCGTATATACAAAACAGAACCAACATGCTCAACACAGCACAAACAGTAATTTCTTTATTTATTTATTTTTGAAATTTGTGCTAAGTTCCTATGGGACCAAACTGCTGAGGTCATCGGTCCCTAGGCTTACACACTACTTAATCTAACTGAAACTAACTTACGCTAAGGATAACAGACACACCCATGCGCGAGGGAGGAGTCGAACCTCCGACGGGGGGAGGCGCGCGAATCTTGGCAAGGCGCCCAAGACCTCACGGCTACCCCACGCGGCAAACAGTAATTATAAAACTTCTTATTCTACTGGCGGCAATCCAAATAAGAGACAGCAGCAACAACAACTACTACTGCAACGTTAATAATAATTATCAGAAATGCAACAAAAATTTTAAGAGAAACAAAAATAACTGTCAGTCCCCACTAAACCAGCAACAGAGCTGGAGTAAAAACAACTACGTTGCTCAGTATCAAAATAGTGCCACGCCATCGCAGCAAAACAACAATACAGGCCAGTGGCGATTGCCATCGCCGCGAATGCAAAGTCAAAACTGGAATGCATCTACGAACCCACATGTGAGTCAAAACATGAAAATGCAACGACTGCCACAGTTCGGAGACTGGAATAAACAATACCCAAATGTCAATATTATCGAAGTAACTAGAGATACTCCTCCGTCTGTGCCTGCACCCACTACAAATGTGAGGACGTTAAACTAAACACGTTACTACTGTTCTCCAGGTAGTGGCTACGGAAGATATGGGGGGGGGGGGGGGGGCGACTTCGATTTAAATTTATTGTTTGACACACCCACTTTGCAACAGCACAATGATCTTGTACCTGACACTTGTATACAGTAACCATTATTATTCACAAGGTATAATCATGACGATAACTTGTCTGATGATCTGTTACAAGAGAACACACAGTGTCGCTCATCGACCAATGAAATTGTTTTGGCCGCAATTACAGGTGTTGTTTGTGGTATTCCTACTACTATTATTCTGGACACAGGAGCCGCTGTTAGTGCCTTGTCCTATGATTTCTACAAGAAAATGTGTGAGTTTGTACCCATACCAAAGTATCCTGTTCAGAACTTAAAATTTTGACTGCCATACACAATAAGCCTCCGAGCGTTAAGAAACAGGTGTTTGTGACAGTCTAGGTAGGTAATGGAATCGTATAATGGCCATTCCTCGTCGTCCAAAACCTTGTCACTAATTGTATTTAAGGTTTAGATATATTGTGTGAGAAGTAGACCTGTGGTCTAGGGGTAGCGTCTTTGACTCATAATCAAAACGTCTTCCGTCCCGGGTTCGATCCCCGCCACTGCCTACATTCAGCCGGCACGGTAGCTCAACGTGTTTGGTCAGGGGGTTAGCTGCCCTCTGTAATAAAAAAAACTGAGTCAATCGACCAACAACGAACATAAAAGGATGTCTTACGACGTCCACCCCGAGCAGATGCAACGAACAGAAGCGAACAAAATGAAATTTAAAAAAAAAGGGGGTAGCGTCTTTGACTCATAATCAAAACGTCTTCGGTCGCGGGTTCGATCCCCGCCACTGCCTAAATTTTGATAAATAATCAGCATTGGCGGCCGAAGACTTCCGACATAAGAAGTCAGCCTCATTCTGCCAACGGCCTTGTCAAAGAGGGCGGAGGAGTGGATAGAGGTTCAGGGCACCCTCTTGTCCTAGGGGTGGGAAATTGCCCCTAAAGGCGGAAGAATCAGCAATGATCAACGACATGAGGACGCAGAAGGCAATGGAAACCACTGCATTAAAGACAAGTAACGTGTATCCACAGGACATGTGGCCTGTAATTGAAGAAGTGCCATGATGATCTCTCCATTGGCAAAAGATTCCGGAATAGTCCCCCATTCGGATCTCCAGGAGGGGACGGCCAAAGAGGAGGCTACCACGAGAAAAAGATTGAATAATCAACGAAAGGATAACATTCTACGAGTCGGGGCGTGGAATGTCAGAAGCTTGAACGTGGTAGGGAAGCTAGAAAATCTGAAAAGGGAAATGCAAAGGATCAATCTAGATATACTAGGGGTCAGTGAAGTGAAATGGAAGGAAGACAAGGATTTCTGGTCAGATGAGTATCGGGTAATATCAACAGCAGCAGAAAATGGTATAACAGGTGTAGGATTCGTTATGAATGGGAAGGTAGGGCAGAGGGTGTGTTACTGTGAACAGTTCAGTGACCGGGTTGTTCTAATCAGAATCGACAGCAGACCAACACCGACAACGATAGTTCAGGTATACATGCCGACGTCGCAAGCTGAAGATGAACAGATAGAGAAAGTGTATGAGGATATTGAAAGGGTAATGCAGTATGTAAAGGGGGACGAAAATCTAATAGTCATGGGCGACTGGAATGCAGTTGTAGGGGAAGGAGCAGAAGAAAAGGTTACAGGAGAATATGGGCTTGGGACAAGGAATGAAAGAGCAGAAAGACTAATTGAGTTCTGTAACAAGTTTCAGCTAGTAATAGCGAATACCCTGTTCAAGAATCACAAGAGGAGGAGGTATTCTTGGAAAAGGCCGGGAGATACGGGAAGATTTCACTTAGATTACATCATGGTCAGACAGAGATTCCGAAATCAGATACTGGATTGTAAGGCGTACCCAGGAGCAGATATAGACTCAGATCACAATATAGTAGTGATGAAGAGTAGGCTGAAGTTCAAGACATTAGTCAGGAAGAATAATAAAAAAAAAGTGGAAAAAACTGATAAGGAGAAGGGACAGGATGATAGGACATGTGCTAAGACATGAGGGAATGACTTCCATGGTACTAGAGGGAGCTGTAGAGGGCAAAAACTGTAGAGGAAGACAGAGACTGGAATACGTCAAGCAAATATTTAAGGATGTAAGTTGCAAGTGCTACTCTGAGATGAAGAGGTTAGCACAGGAAAGGAATTCGTGGCGGGCCGCATCAAACCAGTCAGTAGACTGATGACAAAAAAAAAAAAAGTGAGAAGGACAGCACTATTGATTTCTCCCAACGTAGATATATACTTAGAGATAAGAGTAGTGATATTTCAATTGACATGGATACCAGGACTCTGAAGCAGAATAAATGTTGTACAGGGTACAAGATTCGGTTAATACAGGACACTGATGATGTTGACACACAGGCACACGTGCCTGATGCCGAGTTTGCAGGCTTGACAACTTTAATTAGTAAGAAGTTATTAGAAACCACAGCTATCACACATGATGAAAGTAATAAGCCTTATGATTTTTTTTTCCAAGCATATACAAGTATTTAGCAAACGACCAGGTGTGATCAACACCTATGTGTATAAAATAGAAGTTAAGCCTCACCAGATTTTCTTCCACAAAATCCATAATGTGCCACTATCCCAACGAACTGCTGTGTGGCACAAGTTGAAGCAAATGTTAGATTGGAAAATCACTGAAAGTTCCACATCACCTTACTGCAGCCCTTTACTTGTTGTAAAGAAACCCAATGGGAATATCAGAGTTGTTTTGGATGGTCGTGCAATTAATGAGATTATTTTACCTGTTTGCACGAAACCCGTGAATTTAGAGGAGCAGCTCCAGAAATTTTTAGATTCTAAGTATTTTTCTACGATTGGTTCAAATGGCTCTGAGCACTATGGGACTCAACTGCTGAGGTCATTAGTCCCCTAGAACTTAGAACTAGTTAAACCTAACTAACCTAAGGACATCACAAACATCCATGCCCGAGGCAGGATTCGAACCTGCGACCGTAGCGGTCTTGCGGTTCCAGACTGCAGCGCCTTTAACCGCACGGCCACTTCGGCCGGCTTTTTTGTACGATTGATCTGACCAATTCGTTCTGGCAAGTTGCAATCACGCCAGATTCTAGAAAGTATACTGCATTTGTGTTCGGGGGCGAACCTATAATTTTGTGTCCTCTTCGGTCTGAATATCAGTTTAGGCATGTTCATCACTACATTGGATACTGTACACGGTGATGAATTGGTTGAATCAGTTACTCACTACATTGATGATGTGCTCATAGCTAGTAAGACTTGGTCTGAACACATTGATATTTTGCAAAAGATTCTGCGTAAATTCTCACAATCTGGAGTGACAGCTAATCTCAAAAAGTCGAAATTTGCTTCCAATGAAATTCAGTATCTTAGACATATTATTAATGCTCGAGGTATACAACGTGACCCAAGTAAATTAGATACAATCAGGAATTTTCCTAGTCCACTGACTATAAAGCAACTGAATTCTTTCCTTGAACTTTGTTTTTTCTTTCGACGATTTTTACCACGCCATCTTTTAAACATCAAACGTCTATGCACCCTACTCAAAAAGAATCAGATATGGACATGGTCTGACCAGTATCAGAAAGACTTTGGTAGTATTAAGCACGCTTTGGTTAACGCAAAAATTTTGGATGACCCTGATTTTAGTTTAGATTTTTGTATGACATGTGACACCTCATCCAATGGCTTAGGCTGTTGTTTGTTTCAAGTTGTAAAGAATGGAGAACAAGAACATGTAAAATTATTAGTTTTGCGAGCCACACACTTAGTGAATGTTCGCATCTCGTGGTCGTGCGGTAGCGTTCTCGCTTCCCACGCCCGGGTTCCCGGGTTCGATTCCCGGCGGGGTCAGGGATTTTCTCTGCCTCGTGATGGCTGGGTGTTGTGTGCTGTCCTTAGGTTAGTTAGGTTTAAGTAGTTCTAAGTTCTAGGGGACTGATGACCATAGATGTTAAGTCCCATAGTGCTCAGAGCCATTTGAACCATTTTTTTTTAACTTAGTGAATGTGAATGCACTTACTCTGCCACATAACTTGAAACACTCTCTATAGTGCGGGCTATTAAGATATTCGGTTATTGTTTGTATGGTAAGCACACTAAAGTTTATACTGACCACCAAGCTCTAACATTTCTGTTAACTTGTAAGCTTGTACATCCCAGATTATCACACTGGGCTTTATCTTTGCAAAACTATTCCTTTGAAATTGTATATATTAAGGATAAAGACAACGTAATTGTCGACTCTTTGTCTCATCTGCCTCAACGCTTGAATGAGAGTAACTCTGACCTGCAGAATGTGAATGAGTACTGGATACATCTTATGCAGTAAGCTACAGCACCAGCATTATATCCACTTACGTAGAAATATGTCAAAGTTGCAGAAATCTGATCCTCACTAGAATAAGGTAAGAGTTTTACTCACAAATAAACCTGACCATCCTCTGTCCAACCGATATTTGATACATAATGATGCGTTATTTTATCGCCATCTTCCTGAAGCCACTACTTGGTGTGTTTGTATTCCTAACGACTCTGAACACAACTTAATTTGGCACACACATTTCATTTGGGGTCATTATGGTACCAAGAAGTGCCTAGCAAAGCTTAGTACCTGTTACTTTAGCAATATGAGATGTAAGATCCACAGTATTCTCAAAACATGTGGGATTTGTCAAAAATGTAAACCACTGAACGTTTCTACGAAGACTGATTCGCATTCTATTCAACCCAGTAAACCTCTAGAAACTGTAACTGGCCCACATCCCACAAGCAGTGGTGGTGTGAAACATATTCTTGCATTTTATGATTTATTCTCCAAGCATGTTAAACTATATGCTATAACATCTGCTACTGCCACTGCCATCATTCGTCGTTTCTCATGTGACTACATTCCTCACGTGGAAAAACCAAGATCAGTTTTATCCAATAATGCTCCATACTATATTGGGTACAAGTGGCATAAATTTCTCAAAGACAATACTCTTAAGAGTGTTTTTATCTCAAGGTGTAATTCCACTGAACGGGTGTTCTGTGAGATTAACAGATTTATGAGAACCTACAATTCAACCAAAGATATCAATTGGGTAGCATATCTGTCTTTATTTGAAGAAATATACAACAACCTCAATGTTTATGAAACACCGCACACTCCTAATGAGTTCATGTTCGATCGCAAAGAAGACAATGATTGGACAACGCCACTACCAAAACTTCCTTTTCAGCAAACAACACATGACAAAAAGGAAGGGAAGCCTGTGCTACACTGACTGTGGAAGCCAAAATCAGGAACAAAACTTATGCGCACACTGCCAAGAGGAAGCTGGAATTTAAAGATGGTATGTTAGCGCTTTTGCATACTTACCATAAGTTGTCTCCTCTTCAGCGGTGCAACGCGAAGTGGCGTCTGCTGTACGATGGTCCTTATCATATGTCAGCATTCCGCATCCCGGTGCTTATCTGCTGCAGTATCCTAAAACAGACAGAATTATTGGACTGTATCCTCGCCGTGATCTTAGAGTATACCATGCTCAACAGTAAACAAATCTATGGATCATACTTAAGCTATACACAACTATCAAATACACATACCTCACAGAACTTCTACAGAGAAGCTACACAGTATAAGAGATTTATTTCAGCTGTTCTCCTCGTCAGCAGAAGGAGAAAGAAGGGATACGTCTTCGCCGAATACTTACAGCAACCACTTAAAATTTTAAAGCAAATCTTATATTAACTTTTGTACAGGTGTGAAGAAGATATATTTTCAGCCTACGACATTGACTATCTGCACCATCAGTCTTTGACTACCAACGACTGATTGACGTGAATACTTAATCATTCTGCACCCTTACACTTTCACCTTGAAACTGATTGGATACGCATCTCACCATTGAACACACACACTTATGAGTAGTTAAGGACATGCTTATACTGCACACATACTCTCGTGTCATGAGCATTTTATGTGTTTGATGTTAGTTCATATCTTTTGTTATTTGCTTACTTGTAGTTGTGCTCTTGGTCTTATTGCTGGTGTGGGATGTCGTGCATAATCCTCCTCTATTTCAGGTGACATCATTTGCAAAAGAAAAACATTGATCTAAGCTTGTAATGATTGTAAATACTTAAATACTGTAAACTTATGTAGAGCTATATGAAAATATATCTGTGTGACCAATCATACTCGTGTGAAGACAAGAGAAATATGTTTCTACATTTATGTAAAGCCAATCTGTAATATGTTTGTATGTATTTGTAACTATGTAAAAACCTATATGTGACATGTTTCTATGTATTTATCTATATTTAGGGAAAGCTAAATGGTATATGCTCACTTGTGTATGTTATCTGTACTTGTTCCATGTGCCCATATGGGAAAAGTTATGAGACTTGCACAACCTTAAACTACTTGTGGACGTTCGCTACATGTCACTGAACTTGTAACTACGAGGAAACTGGTGCACAAAATCGCATAATTGAAAAAGACTGTTCATGATACATTGTTATGTATATAGACTTGATGAAATATTTATGTTTGAAATTTGTTTACAAAAAGGTCGTGTTACAAATTGTCTGCATGAAACATGTCAATGGACATTTGTTAAACGTCATAACTACTTGTGTATGAATATTTGAATGTCAACTGACAAACTGAGTACATGAAAAAACTGTCATAGTGAAGTGCCCCGGCACTTTTGACTCCATCGCAAATTGACATTTACTGCGCTGCATCTCTGTATATCTGCATCTCTACAAGTCTGAATAGCAAGAACTGGTTCCCTACTGCACCTATACTCGCTTTGCTCCAAAACAATGAACACCACTACATGAGTGGAGGAATTCTGGACAGGTCCTCAAGGAGCAAAATGTTCTCGGAAATGACGGACACACTTACCTGGTCTTAACGAGGAGTGATGTCCGAGGTCCTGCTTCCATGCCATCATGAACTTATGCTGTGAATCCACCAGTCTTCTATCAGGCTATGTACGACCTAAAAAAAAAGAGAGAGAGAGTTACATCAGTCTAAATAAACAGTGCAAAAATATAAACTGTGCTTCGAGTGATCGCGCACAAGCATCTGTATCAAACCTGTGAACTGCGACATTTAATTGCCATAAGCAATGGTGACCTTTACAATGTTATCGTACGTTTTCTGTTCATGGATCTATGAACGACGAAACGTCGGGGAAAGGCATTACATCTGAAACAAAAACACATTTCAAGCACAATACTCTGTGAAAGAGACTATCAGCAAAAAGAATTTGTAATTTTATCTTAACAAACGCATACATACATACATACACTACTGGCCATTAAAATTGCTACACCAAGAAGAAATGCCGATGATAAACAGGTATTCATTGAACAAATATATTATATTAGAACTGACATGTGATTACATTTTCACGCAATTTGGGTGCAGAGATCCTGAGAAATCAGTACCCAGAACAACCACCCCTGGCCGTAATAACGGTCTTGATACACCTGGGCATTGAGTCAAACAGAGCTTGGATGGCGTGTACAGGTACAGGTACAGCTGCCCATGCAGCTTCAACGCAGTACCACAGTTCATCAAGAGTAGTGACTGGCGTATTGTGACGAGCCAGTTGCTCGGCCACCATTGACCAGACGTTTTCAATTGATGAGAGATCTCGAGAATGTGCTGGCCAGGGCAGCAGTCGAACATTTTCTGTATCCAGAAAGGCCCGTACAGGACCTGCAACATGCGGTCGTGCATTATCCTGCTGAAATGTAGGGTTTCGCAGGAATCGAATGAATGGTAGAGCCACGGGTCGTATGTAGCGAAATAAATAAAAAAATTAAATTTATTGATTTTTTGGAAAGAGAGCAA
This sequence comes from Schistocerca serialis cubense, assembly GCF_023864345.2. NCBI lineage: Eukaryota > Metazoa > Arthropoda > Insecta > Orthoptera > Acrididae > Schistocerca > Schistocerca serialis. Next base: position 330,091,777 of record NC_064646.1, on the reverse strand, counting down.
ATTATGGATATGAAACTGTAAATTTAGAATTTTTGAAAGGCTTTGTTACGGACTGTATTGACCGGCTTCAATGCGGACAAATTCAGTGCTGTGTAAAATTTGCCTGTAATATAATTTACAATCCCGATTAATTACATTTTTGAATTCTTCGTCATTGTTGATTTTATCAGAGTTCTCACCTTAGACGTAGAGTTAGTCCTTCTGCCACAATATTAACTCATTAGTCGCCATCGATGTTCTTCTCTTTGTTGACCGTGTGTATCTTCCTAAGTCGGCATCGATTTCATTCACGAAGACGGTGGAGACCAAGGAATACAATGCTACGTCGCTCTAAGTAACTCTCGTAAAACTTATATACTTCTCACTATTTTTTATTCACAACACAATAAGACTTGCTGTGCTCGTCGCACAAACCATAATTACTAACTATATGGCTGCTTTTCCGCACACTCCAAAAATTACGTCCATCCTCCACAAGGCAACAATCGAAAGTGTCTCTTAGCTCCTTCTTGGAGTATGAAACAGAAGAGAATCCAATGTGAACATCACAAAGATTATAATCTATATGCCTCTCAATTTAATCTTTGGCGCAGCCTTTAAGGTATTGTACGTCTCTGCGTCGGAATGTGTCATTACAACTGCCCCCCTACTGTATACTGTCACTAGAAAATTTTATTTGGTTGACAGGATACGGTAGTCGACCTTGCATTTGATAGGTTTGGGGGTCTTTTTATTCACAAACTGCATATTTACTGTCTCATTTTCATGGCACTGTGAATTCTTTGGTATTACTGAGTGTGTGTCAGTTTTTTGGTATACTTATGCTAATATTAACAAACCTTAATCCTAATATACAAAGTTATGGTTAACACTGAGAAAACGACATCATGTGCTAAAGTTTGTACAGTAAAATATACAATGAATACAACGTTATTTACAAATGTTTCCTTCCTCATCAGAGGCGAAAATTAAGTCCTTGTATTGCTTTCTGTATTTATTCTGGGGCGACGAGCTTTGTTCGCTAGCCCCAGTGTTGAATATGGGCGGGTGATAAGCGCGCTTGATTGTTTGGTCGTCCGTTAGCGGGCGACGTTGGTTGAATGCGCGCGCCAGTGCACTGAATATGCACCGACGTGCGGGTACCGTCGAGACTTCCGAACCTCAGTATGCGTGTGTTTTTTGTAGTTCCTTCCAGTACTTAGACTGGATACGACGAGGTACATTGGAATATGTGCCCCGAAGAACACACCACACTATGTGCGAGGCGGAGAACGACCCCGTCGGTGCAGCTCCAGGTAAGAAGCATACCATGTCAAACTTGTTTGGCATTGTCTTTTCTTATTGTGACGCCATGGGACGTTTGACGATACAAGCCTCAATTTTCGATGTCACTTGTTTAGGCTCGCTGACACTTGCAACGTAGCACTACTTTGCACAATTTTAATTTTTACACACACCACTTTAACTGGGAGTATTGCGATCGAAACTTTCTTTTTCACTACACTTTTTTCTTCGCATTAACCCCTTTTACCTATTGTACCGAGGTTCATTCCCCTCAATACTTCTGGTCAATGAACATAAGTATTCACAAATTTTTAAGTCACCGGACTTGGCATAAAATACAAAATACATCACATACAATGGAATAACATATAACACATACAATACATTGTTTACGTTAATTACTGGAAAAACTGTCGACGAAAATTGAAAAAATTTTTGACCACTCATAGTGGCTTCTTCGTCTTGGATTTTACTGACACACACACCTTTTTCCATTAATCTGTTAGAAGGAACAAGTCCTTTGTTTTCCTTCATGAACTCGAGTGTAAGTTAAGGTTTACCTTCGTTACGTGTTCTTCATGCGCAACGACATGCATCAGCATGCAGAGAATACACCTGTAGCCGCTCCACTGCAGCTTGGGAAGGGAATTTTCTACCTTCTACTTAGGGTAATGGCAACGACTACGTGTATGCTACGGTTTTTACGTATAAAATCCGAAAATGCACGAAATAATCATTTATATATAGCATAACCCTAATATGTACAGTATTTTGTGCTTAAGCACGTTCTGGTGTGCTTGTAAATCATTACCCCTAATAAAACTTCCTACATTAACATGGATATATAAACATAAAATCTTGAAGTTCAGGGTGTAGCTACTATTACTATGTACGGTGTTTCATAATAGCGGCACGCCCTTGTGTACGTGTATCATCTTCAGTTAAAGTGCGCTTATAGGTGTCTTGTATTATCATGGGAGAAAAAATACAGACATTTTAATGTATCGGTTGTCATGAAAATCTATATACACGAATAATCCGACTTTCATAGCTTCAGTGCAGCATAAAATTCTGTATGACGTTTTTGTTCATAATTCATTTCATGGACGATGCCTTTGCTTACAGGTCGTCGATCACACTACTTACCTGTTTCTCGTATAGTGGCGATATCATTTTCATTCTTTGTGACTGTAAATCGTGATATGTATGAAATATATAATTTTGACATGATTTATCTCATGTTTTAAGTGTGTAAAGTAATTCATACCTTCCTTCTGCATACATGAGTGGAGCATCGCTAATGTTGCACTGTGTATCAGGTTTTTCCTTTTCCTCGTAAACTCGTAGGTCTTACGGTTTTAATTAAGTTGTTTCTTGACGTTCTATGTTGTTTACGTTCCGTACATGTACAAAGCTTCTTTCGCCTTTCACACATTCATACATACGTTTATACACACAAAAAATATCTAGCACTATAGTATACACTTTGCTGGTGGGGCCCTTTTTTGGTACCCTGCACCATTCCCTCAATATTCCAAAATAATTCAGGGTGTGCTGAGCATCGTACCCTCATACTAATAATACTTACAACTAAATATTTCTTCTTACATACATAGCTGCCTTACGCTCCATTAATGCGCAATCATTCCATATTTTCCTCCTTTACACTTTAGCTTTCGTACATGTACCCTCGTGTATAGCTTATATATTCTACAAAGTAGTTTGCTGAGTGCTTTAGGCGTTTCCTAACGTTAATGTGTTTCTCTCTCTATAAAGCCTAGGTATTTTTTTTGAGGGCGATTCAGTTCATTACTCACGTTGCATAGATCTGTTTTTTATTTTCCTATTTTAAAGCTTGTGTCATTCTTTTCCTTAGTCACAAAAATTAACGCGTTTGCCTTGTTGTTCATTCTGAAAATCGCTCGCTACTGTGTAATGCAAATGTATGCGTTATCTCTTTACTTTCCTCTTTTTCCCTATATGTAATTGTGTGTTGTTCTCGTGTACATAGCCTCTCTTCCGGTTATATATCTGCATTATTTTTTTTCTATTGTGCTATTTTCTTTCTCCTTCCGTACAAGCTAAGATTTTACTCAATATAATATAATATTACAATACCGTCCATGACCAATATGTACTTATATGTACACTTTTAGTACCAGCTTATAATTAAATTTTCTAAGCTACTATTTACAAGACTTGTGTACCATTTTCTTTCTTGTTTTTGAATGACTTTCGTCACTGTGTCTCAAAACTTTTGAACATTCCGCGCCTGCACGCTTATGTACCATGACTGGACTGCATTGTTGCTGAACATTATTCGCGATAGCCGCCATCGTGTAATATGAGTCACGTGTCGTCTGGACTTGACCGCGCATGTGCCTTCGCGCTTTGTATACACTCGCTGATCGGACAGGGAAGGGGGGAAGATTTCTCCCCGGCTCGCTGCCTACAGCGCGACCAATGCCCTCGTCTTGCCATGCCGCTATCGCGTGCTCGTCAGCTGAGCGTTGTATTGCAACTTTGACGCGTGGTTTATTGCTCGTCTCAGGCTAACAAACTCTGACCTTCGCGTTAATTTGTCTTTGTTCCTCTCTCTTAAATAACTAAGTTAGACTACAAAAGTACCGTATGGTTTATTTTATAGTGTTAAGACTCACAGTAACACATGTTTCATTAGGTGTGGTTAACTATGCGTTTTAAAGCTGGCATATGCCCCCAGTTGGTTACTAGTTTCGATGTTTAATTGAAACTTCAGTTACGTTTTCTATTTTAATGCATCATGTTTTTCAATAACTGACTGTCTTTTTCAGTGTACTTCTTAAACTACAAACCTCGGACTTAGAGTATATATACAGGGTGATTCAAAAAGAATACCACAACTTTAGGAATTTAAAACTCTGCAACGACAAAAGGCAGAGCTAAGCACTATCTGTCGGCGAATTAAGGGAGCTATAAAGTTTCATTTAGTTGTACATTTGTTCGCTTGAGGCGCTGTTGACTAGGCGTCAGCGTCAGTTGATGCTAAGATGGCGATCGCTCAACAGAAAGCTTTTTGTGTTATTGAGTACGGCAGAAGTGAATCGACGACAGTTGTTCAGCGTGCATTTCGAACGAAGTATGGTGTTGAACCTCCTGATAGGTGGTGTATTAAACGTTGGTATAAACAGTTTACAGAGAATGGGTGTTTGTGCAAAGGGAAAAGTTCTGGACGGCCGAGAACGAGTGATGAAAATGTAGTACGCATCCAGCAAGCATTTGTTCGCAGCCCAGGAAAATCGACTCGCAGAGCTAGCAGAGAGCTGCAAATTCCACAATCAACTGTATGGAGAGTCCTACGAAAAAGGTTAGTTATGAAACCTTATCGTCTGAAATTGGTTCAAGCACTGTCTGCAGCTGATAAGATTAAAAGAATCGATTTCTGTGATTTTATCCTTGCTCAAATGGAAACAGATGAATCTTTCGTTTCAAAGATTGTGTTTAGTGATGAAGCAACTTTCCACACTAACGGGAAAGTCAACCGTCACAATGTCTGTATATGGGGCACTGAGAATCCGCGGGAAACAAGTCAGTATGAACGTGACTCGCCTAAGGTGAACGTTTTCTGTGCCATTTCAGCCAATAAAGTTTTTGGTCCCTTTTTCTTCGAAGGTGCTACTGTAACTGGACTACAGTATCTGGAGATGTTAGAGAATTGGCTGTTCCCTCAGCTCGAACAAGAAGCACAACAATCCATATTTCAGCAGGATGGAGCACCACCACATTGGCACTTATCTGTCCGTAACTACTTGAACGTCAACTACCTGAGGCGATGGATCGGCCGCCAGGCAGCCCGTGACAGAGCACTTCATCACTGGCCTCCAAGAAGCCCTGATCTTACCCCCTGCGATTTTTTCTTATGGGGGTATGTTAAGGATATGGTGTTTCGGCCACCTCTCCCAGCCACCATTGATGATTTGAAACGAGAAATAACAGCAGCTATCCAAACTGTTACGCCTGATATGCTACAGAGAGTGTGGAACGAGTTGGAGTATCGGGTTGATATTGCTCGAGTGTCTGGAGGGGGCCATATTGAACATCTCTGAACTTGTTTTTGAATGAAAAAAAACCTTTTTAAATACTCTTTGTAATGATGTATAACACAAGGTTATATTATGTTTCTTTCATTAAATACACATTTTTAAAGTTGTGGTATTCTTTTTGAATCACCCTGTATATTTTCGTGTTCGCAAGTTTTTCAGGTTAATGACAGCAATTTTACTATGTGATCCAAGGTCGTATAATTTCAGTTTTGCTAAAATAACATATAACCTTTAATGAAAAAATTCCTTGATATCCTTGTGGGGGTATAACCCTTTAACCCTTTCACCTTGCCCGTTCGTGTGTTACCTAACAGATAACATCCTGGGTGAGGTTTGTCTATTACACTCCTGGAAATTGAAATAAGAACACCGTGAATTCATTGTCCCAGGAAGGGGAAACTTTATTGACACATTCCTGGGGTCAGATACATCACATGATCACACTGACAGAACCACAGGCACATAGATTCAGGCAACAGAGCATGCACAATGTCGGCACTAGTACAGTGTATATCTACCTTTCGCAGCAATGCAGGCTGCTATTCTCCCATGGAGACGATCGTAGAGATGCTGGATGTAGTCCTGTGGAACGGCTTGCCATGCCATTTCCACCTGGCGCCTCAGCTGGACCAGCGTTCGTGCTGGACGTGCAGACCGCGTGAGACGACGCTTCATCCAGTCCCAAACATGCTCAATGGGGGACAGATCCGGAGATCTTGCTGGTCAGAGTAGTTGACTTACACCTTCTAGAGCACGTTGGGTGGCACAGGATACATGCGGACGTGCATTGTCCTGTTGGAACAGCAAGTTCCCTTGCCGGTCTAGGAATGGTAGAACGATGGGTTCGATGACGGTTTGGATGTACCGTGCATTATTCAGTGTCCCCTCGACGATCACCAGTGGTGTACGGCCAGTGTAGGAGATCGCTCCCCACACCATGATGCCGGGTGTTGGTCCTGTGTGCCTCGGTCGTATGCAGTCCTGATTGTGGCGCTCACCTGCACGGCGCCAAACACGCATACGACCATCATTGGCACCAAGGCAGAAGCGACTCTCATCGCTGAAGACGACACGTCTCCATTCGTCCCTCCATTCATGCCTGTCGCGACACCACTGGAGGCGAGCTGCACGATGTTGGGGCGTGAGCGGAAGACGGCCTAACGGTGTGCGGGACCGTAGCCCAGCTTCATGGAGACGGTTGCGAATGGTCCTCGCCGATACCCCAGGAGCAACAGTGTCCCTAATTTGCTGAGAAGTGGCGGTGCGGTCCCCTACGGCACTGCGTAGGATCCTACGGTCTTGGCGTGCATCCGTGCGTCGCTGCGGTCCGGTTCCAGGTTGACGGGCACGTGCACCTTCCGCCGACCACTGGCGACAACATCGATGTACTGTGGAGACCTCACGCCCCACGTGTTGAGCAATTCGGCGGTACGTCCACCCGGCCTCCCGCATGCCCACTATACGCCCTCGCTCAAAGTCCGTCAACTGCACATACGGTTCACGTCCACGCTGTCGCGGCATGCTACCAGTGCTAAAGACTGCGATGGAGCTCCGTATGCCACGGCAAACTGTCTGACACTGACGGCGGCGGTGCACAAATGCTGCGCAGCTAGCGCCATTCGACGGCCAACACCGCGGTTCCTGGTGTGTCCGCTGTGCCGTGCGTGTGATCATTGCTTGTACAGCCCTCTCGCAGTGTCCGGAGCAAGTATGGTGGGTCTGACACACCGGTGTCAATGTGTTCTTTTTTCCATTTCCAGGAGTGTATAATGAAAGGGCCATCATACAACAACTGCCACTTTTTGTTTAATGCCTTAATTTCAGAGGATTTTGGGTGGGTATGTAATAGTACTTCCTGTCCAATGTTAAATTCTGTAACCTTTCTTATCTTTTTGTTGAACTGCTTTCTCCTTATTTCTGCTTGTTCTTCCATCTGTAGTAATGCTTGACGTACCTTTTCGTCTACTTTTATTTCCTTTGTGGCTAATTTAAGTAAAGGTTTAGCCCATTCGTCAAGTTCTGTGCCTTGAAACATTAACTCTGTAGGTGTAAAGCCTGTTGAAGTATGAATTAAATTATTTACAATATGCTGAAATGGGGCTATGTATTCTACCCACTTTGTCTGTTTATTTGGTATATAAGTTCTTATAAAGCGATTAAATTCTTTAAAATTTTTCTCAATCGGGCTCGATTCTGGGTGAAATTTGGATACCAATATATGTTTTATGTTTTGAGATTCGTGAAATGTTTTCCATTTATTACTAGTGAAGTTTGCTGCATTATCAGTTAATACAATTTTCGGTTTTCCCACTAGTGGTATGTAGTCTTCCATCATGCGTTTGAATATTGCTCCCGAGAGTACTGCTTTTATAGCAGACATTTTTAAGTACTTTGTGAAGACATAATAAAATGTGATCACATATCTAACTCCTCCCCTAGCTCATGGATATGGTCCTGCTGCGTCCACGGAAACTAGTTCTCTTGGTCTAGTTGGAATGATTGGGTGTAATACGTCCAAACAAGATCTATTAATATGTTTAACCTTCCGACATGTTGTACACTTTTTTATTATTTGTTCAATCCTGCATCTGAGATTCGGGAAGTAACAATACGTTGATATTTTCGCTGTACATTTTGATACCCCATAGTGTCCCCATACTCTGTGTGTGTATCTAATCAAATTGTCTATGTGTTCTTCTGGGATGCATACACACCAGGTGTTGGATTGTGGATTGCGCCTGGAGAAAAGAACATCATTTGACAGTATGTAATATTGTTTCAGTGTATTATTGTCATCTGCCTGCAGTTTTTGTATAACTTGTCTCCATCTATTGTCTTCCTTCTGTAGTTTGCTCATGTCTTTACACATCTTTCTGTAATATGGTTGAAATGTGCCATCATGCATCAGAAAAACTCTAAAATCGGAAGTCTGTTCGATCAATTCATTGAACTCGCTCAAGCCTTGTGGCAAGCGCGATAGTGCGTCGGCAATTACATTCTGTTTACCCTTGATGTAAACTATCTCAAAATCAAATTCCTGGAGGAATAAACACCAACGTGCAATCCGTTTGTGCAACAATTTACATGTGAGTAAAGACGATAATGCTTGATGGTCACAAAACACTCGTGTATGCCTTCCCCAGAGATAGTATTGGAACTTGCGGAAAGCCCACACTATAGCTAACACTTCAAGTTCAGTTGCCGAATAGGTTCTTTCACATTCCGTTAACGTTCTACTGTCAAAACTAATTATGTTAACTTTCTGTTCTCCATTATCATTTACTAATTGGAACAGACAAGAGCCTAATCCCTGAGAGGATGCGTCCGTGCTCAAACAAAAGTTGTAGTTCATGTTAGGATGCTTCAAAATGGGTGCGTTTATGAGTGCCTGTTTGATTTTTACGAAATCTTCTTCACGTTTTTCTGTCCACAACCACATGTGGTTTTTCCTTTAAAGGTTGAGTGGGGCATCACTATTCAGTAACTGTTTGGGCACGAATTTTCGAAAAAATGACGTGACCCCCAGAAAAGCTTTCAATTGTTTACATGTTTGTGGTGAGGGAAAATATTTTATGGCATCAAGCTTTTTTGGATGTGGTAAAATTCCGCCTGGTGAAATAATGTGGCCTAAAAATTTTATTCGATCCCTTCTGAATTCGGACTTCTTGAAATTTGCTGTGACGTCATATTCTCGTAATTTCTGGAACTCTTTGTGTACCAATTCTACATGCTCTTGCCAGGTCTCCGTGCCTATCAAGAGATAGTCTACATACGTCACTTTGCTAATCAGTTCTGGACCCAATGTTCTGTCTAAAGCCTCTATAAACACCCCAGCACTCACGTTGAGTCCAAATGACAGTACCTGGAACTGATAGCTTCTGCCAGCATGAATGAACGCAGTATATTTTCTGCTATCACTATGTAGGGCTATTTGCCAATACGAAGCCTTCATCTCAACGGATGTTAAATACTTCACTCCATGAAATTTAAGCAATTGCTCTTCTAAGTTCTCCGGCCTAGTGTGTATTGGTACAATGATCTTATTAATTTCCCGCGCATCAAGTACTAATCTGACTGAACCGTCAGGTTTGCTGACAGCTAGGATGGGGTTGCAGTACGGTGAATTCGAAGGTTCTATCACCTTCCACAGAACCATTCTATCTATTTCTTTACGAACCGCTTCCTTCTTTGCCCATGGTATCGCATATGATTTATGGCAGTACGTTTTATGTAGGTAGACTTCCATTTTGTATTCATAATTCTTTATTATTGTCGGCTGTTTTCTAAAAATGTCTCGGTATTCATAAATAAGATCTGCTAGTTCATTTTGTTGAGTTTCTGAAAGACAAGTGGATTTTCCTACCTTCCCGTGGGCGACCTGTTTGTTAATTATTTCCGTGTCTAATTGTTCGGGCTAAGGAATATCTATCAATAACACTTGTGGGTAAACTAATTTTACTTCAGCTTGTATCTGTAATTGACCATTACGCTCTATTGTTGACTTTACAACATTGACCTTCACACTACGACTGCCCACTCGGAAATAGCAAAGTCCACTGCCTATGTCGATGTTTACTTTATGGTGCCAGAAAACTTCCACACCTAAAATACAATTGACAATTAATTTGTCAACGATTAAGAATGTACAGTTTATCGTGACATCGCTAATGGTAACAGGTATTTGCGTCTGCCACTTAATACTTTTTGACTTGTTACCTACAGCTGTCAAGATTTTACAATTTTCCGTTGGCAACACTGGTACTTTTCATGCTTTCGAAACTTCTTTAAATAAACTGTTAGAAATAATATTCGTAGATGCGCCTGTATGTAAAATTACGTTGGTAATTATAGTTCCTATCTTTGCTGTTATTACAGCCTGCACGAGGTCACTTACCTTGTCCGGTGCTTTCATCTCTTCTTCACATAGATCATCTTCTACGGTAGCATCCCGATCATATCCTAAAAATAATTGTTCAAGATGTAATGTGTGCTTGTTTGTGCCCCCTGTTGTCAAATCAGTCGGCCGGTGGGGGCTCATTGGGACCGATTGTTGTTTACCGGGGGAGACAACGGCGTTGCTTCATTACTGTCCGTTGCCTCTACGAAGTGTACTGAGTGGTTATTCTGTCGCCAATTAGTTTCGGGACCGCTGCGTGCAACATTTTCTTGCAACCGGTCGTCGCTGTTTCTCCTTGGTCGGTCATTCCTATTACCGTAACTATTGTAATTTTCATTTGTGTGCTGCCTTTCATAACGCGAACCTGACCAATCATTCACGTGATTTCTATCATTTCCATACCGGCGTGGACCGTAACCTGTATTATATCTTCGGTCTTCACGCCTCTGTGGCGCCGAATTCCTCCGATTTCCGTAATTCCAGTTTCCATTATTTGGCCTTGTCGCATACAGATGCCAACTGTGTTGGTTTTGTCCACTGCCATTAAAATGATTCCCGTTACCGTTGTTTTTATTGGTTACGGAGTGTTCATTCCGATTACTTGTGCTCGGCTCTTCTTCATATATTAGATCAATTGAGTGAAGCACAGAAAGATAGTCGAGATGCAAGGCGACACGCCTACTGCCTGTTGCAGCACCGCGTTTGGCGAATAGCCATTGTTTGCCTGCGCCGGTGCATGCACATACGCCGGACTAGGCGCCTGATGTTCTGCGTTATTGACATCGTAATCTGGCACGGGCGAATAAGTGTCAGGCTGCCTGTTGCTTGACGTAGGCAAATAATTTGAAACATTCAGTCTACCCACAATTTCCTTACGTATTCTGTCCTCGGCTACTTTGATTTCATTACCAAATTTTTCAAAAAGTTTTGTTTCCCGGTCAGTTATTGATTCATTTACATTAACGGTTTCTAAAGTTTCATTTATTTTGATAATGTCCGCCTTGATACGTCCAGTCTCCTGTTTCAGAAGACCGACTTCTTCGTTAACTTTATTAACTTGGTCAGGTATTTCTTCACATGCGGACTGTACTCTGGTTAAATTTAATTGAATAGCCTGTACGCTTTCATGTATTTCTTTTTGTGCCGTTTGTGTTTGATTGTGTGTTTCTACGATTTCTGACAGTTCCTGTTTTTTTGTAAGATCTGACAATTTATTTTCTAAATCATTTGCCAATACATTGTATACACTATTGACTGTTTTGATAACTTTGTCTTCGATCTTTTGATCGATATCATTGGTGAGTTTTTTTAAGCGTTGATCGAAATGTTTGTGCATATTTTCAAATTGCGTGTTTACATTTGAAAACTGCTGTTGGAACCCAATTTCCATGTTTGACAATTTTGTGTTCGTTGTGTTGTGGCTGATCTTTAAATCAGATAATTACTCACTCACGTTTGACATCAGACTATATAATGCCTCAAGCGTAACTGATGAAGCTTGTGTGTTTGTATTTATGCCATTATTTGTAACCATTGTTTCTCTACCACGGTCTGATTGAATCGAAACCGGGCTAGGTTCACTGATTTCACTCGAAATATTTTCATCTGATCCGGTAATCGATGCTTCATCGACTGTGTACAAGGTTTCATTTGCAAGTGGTTCGTTACTGTTAATCCTTGTGGAGTGCAATTGAATTGTATTTACTTCTACATTATGTTGTGCTGAAAAACGAATTGCGTCATCATTTACGTGACTATTGTCAGAATCGGTGATGTGTCCATGAACATTTGTCAAATTAAAATTCTCCGATTGCATTGTGAAGATATTATTTTTGTCTGGACTTTACTGTTAATCTAAATCTTTAAATTCTCTCGCAGTTGAATTAATAAAAATATGTCGCGATTGTTATTTGTTGCACGTCGGAAATTTACAAGATGGCGCACTACGTCTTCTAATTCTGCGATTGTTGAACATAAAAAAGTAATTATCAAAGTGTAATTGTGTGTTGCCACAAACACTACCAGGATTTTAATATGGAAAGGAAATGGTTCTGCTTTAAGTGGAGCTAAGCTAAGGAGCAGCTGCTGCATGCATTTGCACTTTCCTCCCTTAATTCCGGCTGAGTTGCATCACTCACGATTACGTTAGTTTTGTAAATCCTTGTCCTTGTTCCTTCTGGTTATTGTACCATCCGTTTATACAGTTAATATTGTTTCACCTTATTCGTCATTTCCCATGTGCGTCATGTAACAGAGGAACAGTAATTAGTACAAGTACATTTGTAGTATAACAATCAAGTACTTAGTCTTTGTTCCACCAGCACTGTCCCTGTCAGCGGTCGCCAGTCTGGCGAAATAAACAAAAAAATTAAATTTATTGATTTTTTGGAAAGAGAAAAAAATTATGGATATGGAACTGTAAATTTAGATTTTTTGAAAGGCTTTGTTATGGACTGTATTGACCGGCTTGAATGCGGACAAATTCAGTGCTGTGTGAAATTTGCCTGTAATATAATTTACAATACCGATTAACTACATTTTTGAATTCTACGTCATTGTTGATTTTATCAGAGTTCTCACCTTAGATGTAGAATTAGTTCTTCTGGCACAATATTAACTCATTAGTCGCCATCGATGTTCTTCTCTTTGTTGACCGTGTGTATCTTCCTAAGTCGGCATCTGTTTCATTCACGAAGACGGTGGAAACCAAGGAATACAATGCTACGTTGCTCTAAAAACTCTCGTAAAACTTAGATACTTCTCACTATTTCTTATTCACAACACAATAAGACTTGCTGTGCTCATCGCATAAACCATAAATACTAACTATATGGCTGCCTTTCCGCACACTCCAAAAATTATGTCCATCCTCCACAGGGCAACAATCGAAAGTGTCTCTTAGCTCCTTCTTGGAGTATGAAACAAAAGAGAATCCAGTGTGAACGTTACAAAGATTATAATCTACATGCCTCTCAATTTAATCTTTGGTGCAGCCTTTAAGGTATTGTATGTCTCTGCGTCGGAATGTGTCATTACATGTGACACATCTGAAATATAACGTCCACTGTTCAAAGTGTCGTCAATGCGCACAAGAAGTGACCGAGACGTGTAACTAATGGCACCCCATACCATCACGCCGGGTGATACGCCAGTATGGCGATGGCAAATACACGCTTCCAATGTGCATTCATCGCGATGTCACCAAACAAGGATGCGACCATCACAATGCTGTAAACAAAACCTGGATTCATCCGAAAAAATGACGTTTTGCCTTTCGTGCACCCAGGTTTGTCGTTGAGTACACCATCGCAGGTGCTCCTGTCTGTGATGCAGCGTCAAGGGTAACTGCAGCCATGATCTCCGCCTGATAATCCATGCCGCTGCAAGTGTCGTCAAACTGTTCGTGCAGATGGTTGTTGTCGTGCCAAGTCCCTATCTGTTGACTCAGGGATTGAGACGTGGTTGCACGATCCGTTACAGCCATGCGGATAAGATGCCTGTCATCTCGACTGCTAGTGATACGAGGCCGTTGGGATCCAGCACAGCGTTCCGTAATACCCTCCTGAACCCACTGATTCCATATTCTGTTAACAGTCATTGGATCTCGACCAACGCGAGCAGCAATGTCGCAATACAATAAATCGCAATTGCGATAGGCTATAATCCGACCTTTATCAAAGTCGGAAATGTGATGGTACGCATTTCTCCTCCTTACACGAGGCATCACAACAACGTTTCACCAGGCAACGCCGGTCAGCTACTGTTTGTGTATGATAAATTGGTTGAAAACTTTCCTCATATCAGCACGTTGTAGATGTCGCCACCGACGCCAACCTTGTGTGAATGCACTGAAGTGCTAATCATTTGCATGTCACAGTATCTTCCTCCTGTCGGTTAAATTTCGCATCTGTAGCACGTCAGCTTCGTGGTGTAGCAATTTTAATGCCCAGCAGTGTAAATTAATCTTTGTTCCATAGATTGTAAATTTTTTACACAAATTAATTAATTAATTAAGTATTTTTTTGCAGTCACTACTTCATATCTATGAATTCATCTATTGAGTAGAATTCTGTCAGAATTTTAATACTGTTTGGCAAATGTGGCAGCATAATTTACCCCTTTCTGTGCCAAAGTGAGAGTTAATCCAGAATAATGAACATAATCCTTTCTTCTAGTGTTGTAGCTATGAACTTTGCTGTTATTTTTTAGTTGGGATGGGTTATTAATGAAAAATTTCATGAGTGAATATATGTGTTCCGAAGGTACTGTGTACATCCCAAGTTCCTTAAATAAATGTCTGCAAGGTTATCTTGGGTGGGCTCCAGCTATTATTCTGATTACATGCTTTTGTGCAATGATTACTTTTTGTCTTAATGACGAATTGCCCCAAAAATGATGCCATATGAAAGCTGTGAATGAAAATAGGCATAGTAGGCTAATTAACTGATATGTTTATCACCAAAATTTGCAATAACCCTGATACCATAACTAGCGAACCTAACCATTTCAGCAGATCATAGATGTGTCTCCTCCAATTCAATTTCTTATAAATGCACACACCCAGAAACTTTGAGTATTCTGCCTTAGCAACAGACTTCCATTCGTAGTCTGTATTTATAAATGGTGTTATGCCATTTACTGTACATAAATTTATAAACTGTGTTTTCTCAAAATTTAGTGAGAATTCAATTGCAGAGAACCACTTAATAATTTTCTGAAGGACATTATTTGCAATTTCCTCAGCTGATTCTTGCTTCTTGGGTATGATTACTACACTTGTATCATCAGCAAAAAGAACTAGCATTGCCTCTTCATGAATATAGAGTGGCAAGTCGTTAATATATATTAATAACAATAAAGGTCCCAAGACTGAACCCTGTGGGACACCTTTCTCGAGACCTCCCCAGTTAGAGGACTCTGCTGATTTTTCCAGACTATCTCCAATGTTAATTTCAACCTTCTGCATTCTTCTGGTTATGTATGAATTAAACCATTTGTGCACTGTCCCACTCATACCACAATACTTAAGCTTATCTAGAAGAACTTCATGATTCACAGAGTCACAAGCCTTTGAGAGATAACAAAATATCCTAATGGGTGATGTTCGGTTTTTGAATGCATTTAATATTTGACCAGTGAAAGCATAAATAGCATTTCCTGTTGAAAAGCCTCTCTGAAAACCAGATTGACATTTTGTTAGTACTTCATTTTTACAAATATGTGATGCTACTCTTGAATACATTACTTTTTCAAGAATTTTGGATAATGCTGTCCGAAGTGAGATTGGGCAGTAGTTGTTAGCGTCAAATCTATCCCCTTTTTCATGCAATGGTTTAACAATAGTGTATTTCAGTGTATCAGGAAAAATGCCCTGTTTCAGTGACATACTACATATCTGGCTGAGAATGCTACTTATTTGTTGGGAACAAGCTTTTAGTTCTCTGTTGGAAATGCCATCAATTCCATGTGAGCTTTTACATTTGAGTGAATTTATTATTTTCCTAATTTCAGTACGAGAGGTGAGTTGAATTTCAATTTTATCAAATTGCATAGGTACTGCCTCTTCTTTATACTGCCTTGCATTTTCTAATGAATACCTGGTCCCTAATATCTCTACAACACTTAAAAATGTTTATTAAAAATGTTTTGTACTTCTGACTTCTTGTTAACAAACTTTTCACTGTGTTTGATAGAAATACAGTCTTCCTGTGTTCTCGGTTGCTCTGTTTCCCTTTTCACAATATTTCAGATTGTCTTAATTTTATTATCAGACGTGATAATCTCAGCACATACTTCTGGACTTTTTAATAACTTTTCTTAATACAGTGTAGTAGCGGTACCTTTAGGATTTTGTACCTGTTTTAAATGTTACTCCACATTTGTGAAATCCATGATGATCTTGTCTCTGCGATGTCATGTGCACATGAGCACACAGGTTGAGTATAAACTATGTGTAGTGTGATGAACTTGCTTCGCAATGACCGTACTAGGATTGAACTTTAAATGACTGTACATGTGCGGTAGGCGCAATACCAACATAAAACTGCTATAGGCGCACGTGCCACATTCAAACATTGAAAATCTGTTTTGTGTAAATATTATGTTACGATATATATGTTATATATGACATGTATGTGTATTTGTAGACTTATGTGTGCAATGTGCTTTGGAGTGAGTTGCTCACCTGCAGGTCTGTCCTTTAGCCTCAAACCTCAGGGGGCAGTTTAATGGCACATTTGCATGCTGAACTTTTACTAGCAGAAAACGTAATTATAAGTAATGAAATAAAGAAATAATTTGAGTCATAGATACAGTCCACAGCTGTATAATATTGTATGCAACCGCTGGTAACATTTGATGATTTTTGATTGTCATATTATTGGCAAAAGGAGAAGAGTCACCTTTTGTTCTCTAGGTCTTGTCTGGATGGGACACACAACGGCACACCGCCATTAATACTACATTATTTCATTAATATATTCAGGAATTGCAACCAAGTGGCACTCTTAATTGCATAATGTAAGTGTCCTACTTTAAATTGTGTTTTTATTTAAGAATACACTGTTGTTACTAACCTATGTATGTTTTATTTTGTGTCTTTAGTCATTATAAGAGTGTTGGGTGACTTGGCATAGCAAAAGGTTCAGTACTTTTAAGGAAAAAGTCGTCTAGCTCGATCCACCATTGTCTCCACGAAGTCGGATTTACCACAGAGAGAATAAATACTGGTAAAAGTACATGAATGGTCCTTTAATGTTTGTATGAAACATTTTTGGTATTCATTACTACAATTCATTGTATTGTTTCTGTCAGCAAATGAATGAGCCCAAAAAATAATAATAATAATAATTAAAATCTGTTGACTGCTTTATCTATATAAGGAGCAACCTTTTGACATTGTCCAGAATACGAAACCATTGTGTAGATGCTCTTGTCACTCTTTTTGAAGCATCTGTCTTCTTAATCTTGTCCTTTCTCTTAAGGATAGTGCAAACAGTTGATGTAGACGGTTGGTATGTGCATTCTAAATCAGCAATGCTCACACCACTTTAGCGTTTTTCAGTGATTTTACGTTTCATTTCCAAGGTAACTTTCTTTCTTGTGGCTGTCTTCTTGTGGCTTTATCTTTGGGGACGTTTCTACGAAGGTTATTAAAATATGCAAACCAAAAAACACTCTGTGATCACGAGTTTACAAAAACGTGTGACCACAAGATGCATTGAGATGGTAGCAGAAAAAGCTCTAAACCCAGACTGTGAGACATGCTAAAGTCATTCCTCATATGCCATTGCGGACATATAGTTGACATTTCCCCTGCTGCACGCAAACAGCTGGTGACATCACACTAAATTATTGTCACTCGTTATGCAAAACAGCCGGTGTTAAGTGAGTCATTTTTTTATAATTTGTCTTGCTCGTTATGCGAATTATGGGAGATGTTCGTTAAGCAAGGTTTCACTGAAATCGTAACCCTTTTTTCACAATAGTTTTCCATTACCTCTTTTCCCTCTCTTTTAAGAACTTCATTTGTTATCTTATTGGTTCATTTCATTTTCAGGATTAACCTATAACATCACATCTTAAACGAATCCAGTCGTTTCCTTTGCTTAGTCTCCTGCATCCAAGTCTCAAACCATAAAATGCCACACTCTAAGTATACACTTTCAGAAATCTTTTCCTAATTTGTAAGCTGTTCGTCATGACGTAAATTTCTAAACTCTCGTTACCCACTTCCAACTAAACTTTTATATATGAGGTAATTATTTATGAGGCGTCGAGTCCCATCCCAATTGAATCAATCAAACATAGATCTCTTCTTGTTTTATTGCTCACAATCAATCTGAGGACTGACTAGGAGCAGTGTAACTGGCAATACAATAGTTGGGAGTACCGTAGCTTGAGGTCACTACTGTCTGAAAGATGAAGATGATGACAACTTTTGTTGTGTATGAGTGAAAAATGTCAAAACGTTAAATGTGATTTGTAGCCCATATGTAGCTATGTAGATCATTATTGCCTTAAGGTGACGATGACTGATGTTATTGTGAATGAGTGAAAAATCTAAAAAGCATTAAATGTTATTTTAGTGAACATGTGAAAAATGTAAAAACGTAAGATGTGATTTGAAGTAATATGAATACCTTAAACTGAGGTTCACTACCACCTAAATAATGTAATAATATTAAATGTAATTTGTAACTGATTTTAGTGTATGTGTAAAAATTGTAAAAATATTAAATGGGATTTGTAACTGATTCTGGTATATGTGTGAAAATGAGAGTGGTGAGAATACCTTAGCTTTGAGTCACCACCATCAGAAAACGTAACTGATTTTAGTGTATGTTTGAAAATGTAAAAACTTTGTACAATTTAAGCTCTGAATATCTTTCATCGTAGTTGCAGTATATGCAGTATATATTATAGACTAACTTGAAATGTGTATGTATGTATGTTTAACTCGAATCTGATAAAGACTGTATCAGCACCAATTATGAAGGTCATCTTATGCTTGTTACAAAAGTTGATATACTTTTTATACTGTTTCTTGGTGTTAGGCATGGCACAAAAGCTAGGTATGTGTGGGTGTATCTATATAAGTGTGTGTGTGTGTGTGTGTGTGTGTGTGTGTGTGTGTGTGTGTGTGTGTGTGTGTGTGTGTGTGACAGAGAGAGAGAGAGAGAGAGAGAGAGAGAGGGAGCAGAAAGAGAGAGAGAGAAACAGGTGAATTTTAATGGTGCCATTTTATGCAATTCTGGTGAAGCTTATATCTTTGGAAGTACTGTAGTGTTGGCAATTTCTTTTTAAGATGGTACTGTTTTACACATTTCAGATGAAAGTTAGTGTTTTTTGATGGTGCATGCTTCCATCTCAGATCATAGGCTCAGCATTTGACATAAGCTTTGTAACACAGAGCCATCTAGGACTGCAGTGTCAGATGGGGGTTACTGCTATCAACATGAACTGTTTTGAATTTCCCACCACCATTATCTTGCACTTTTTAATTTCCCGCCACTGCCACCTATGATTTTTTGACGACTGAAGTGCCGACTAGTGGCAGATACTTGAATTATGTCATGGACTGTTGGTAACCATAATACAAATAACCCAAGACTCTGATTCACACATTTGTAGATATGTACCAAATTACTCACATTGCATCAACACAAATTGTAACGATCAGTAGCTCCATTGTTGGGAAACCAGAACTCGTATGCTGCAAGACACTGTCAATGCCCATATTGTGCTGAAACCATCTACAGAACTCTGCTCTCACATCAAAATTAGGATTGCGGATTTCCTGGACTCACCAGATGTTAGTCTACTGTGCAAGGGTCATTTTCCAGTGTCCAGTGACCAGGTTGTGATCATAAGAAGTGGAGGAGCTTCAGCAGGCCATATGACCAGCTTTCTAACAGACGCCTTACTTAAATCCTAAATGTAGCAGATGATGGTTGTAATCTATGTAATAGTGCTCATTGTACAGGCATTCCACCTCTAAAGCATTTTTCCTAATTTTCTTATGAATGTCCACGTCCTTACCACTGTTTTGCCATTGTTAGGAAATGAATAACATGTGTGTTGTGACTTTATTGAAGATGCTAAGCTTATAGGTTTTCATATGCACCTGCTGTGACATACTATTATAGTTCCAGCACGACATGCTTTGTACTTCACCCTTGTGTTATGATAAAAATATGTACCATCTAGTGCGAGCTAAGGACTCAAATTGCCCTACAACTGTCCTGTGCATTCTTCAAACACTGAATGAACTCACTTCAGTTGAACTAATAAAGGGTCAGAGTCAATGAACTTTTTCCAATATATATAGCACTTCTGGGTCTAAGCATGCACAACCAGTTGTAAGTGTTATTCACATCTGTGATAGTTTACATTCTGATATAGCTTTATAATATTAATTGTGTGCTGCTCTCTTCCAGCTCTAAAACATCTACACTATCATTATATTATCGCAGAAAAGAATTCTGCTGTTTTGTTTGTCAAAATGGTACTAAAAAGTTTGGTTTGAATAAAATGAGCTTGAAAGACGCACTTAGATCACCCTCTACAGTGATACATTTGTCAAAATATCAACCTTTTCAAACTAGTCTCTGAAGGCATTGTAGAGGCATTGCCTAATATAATTATTCTGTATCCTTCAAATGTTAGCCGGCCGCTGTGGGCAAGTGGTTCTAGGCGAACCAGTCTGAAACCGTGCGACCGCTATGCTCGCAGACTCGAATCTTGTCTCGGACATAAATGTGTGTGATGTACTTAGGTTAGTTAGGTTTAAGTAGTTCTAAGTTCTAGGGGACTAATGACCTCAGATGTTAGTTCCTTAGTGCTCAAAGCCATTTGAGCCATTTCAAATGTTACATATATTCATTGAGATTCATTAAAAGCGACTTGTACTGGAATGAAAATAGGCAGAAGAAAATAACTTCTTCATTTTTAAATCGCCTGTTCCTGTAATCCGGTGTACTGCAGTGAAGCTGAACTGAGAGACTTACAAAGATATTAAGCGATTGCAGGAGAAAATAACTGATATAATTATTGGTAACTCTCTATCATCACAACTGCCCAGAAATTTTAATATATTTATATCTTCTAAGTATAGTGTCACTCCCATTGATCATTCATATTCTTTGTTGTGCGTAATTTCCAACACCAGCAATAGCATCAGGTGAAATCTGCATTTATGTTAACATTAAGAAAAAGTTGTAATTCATGCCAAAAACAAGTCCACTCAGTAACCTGCAGGTATTTCTGTATTGGGAGTGATAACGAATTTTATTATAATGGCACAAAAACTGCATCCTAAAATGAAAGAAAATATTTTTCAATGAAATTGAGAGACAACATTGTTTTCCAAACATCAAAATATCAGTTTCAGATGTTTCTCACAGTATATGGTTCTCCTAGTTCAAAATAGGCAATACAAACCAATAAATTATTATTACCTGTCAGTTAGATCATCAAAATCATAAGAGTGTAAAATGTGGCGTGTGTCTAATTACTCTCTAGCTGTAATTTTCAAAAGCTATTTTTTGTGGCAATAAGGAAGGCGAATGAGTGTTAAGCTGATATGTGAACATCTCACATACGTATCTTCGTGGACTTAGGCATTCTCACACTTACTTGTCAATCTACAAGTTCGTTAATGGTATTTGTTATTCATAACAAGACCGAATTTAGGATGAACACAGCAATTTGTAATCGCAATAATAGAAGTACAAATACTTTCCATATAGACTATGCATCCCTCTCTAGGGTTCAAATGAAAATTTAAATTCTGAGACAAAAGTTTACATTTTGTATTTTCTAAGAGATTCTGCCCCATGATAACGTCCATTCGCATGTCTCCAGGGTCACACAAAGTGTAATGGCCAAGTTCAAGTGGGAACAACTTGAGCATCTATCCTACAGGCCACACACGTCACTGTGTGTCTTCCACATGTTTGGCCTGCTAAAAAAGTATCTCAAAGTGAAGTACTTCAACTTGGATGACAAACTGAAGGACACAGTGGAGGACAGGCTCATGTCTATGGCTATGGTTCTGGGAACAACGGATTCTTTGGCTTTTCAAACAGTGGGATAGCTGTGCTCAGGCCTCTGGTGATTACTTCTCAATAAAGTCTTCAATTACACACAGTGTTGTATTCTACCTTTTCTTTTGAACACTCATTATACAGACAAACACATCAAATAATGTAACTCTTCAGGCTTTCCCGGCGAGATCTTGACATGTGGAATAATCGGGTCTACTGCCGGATGTTTGTGTCGCTCTAGCACAATATTTCGGGAACGTA
Organism: Schistocerca serialis cubense; assembly: GCF_023864345.2. Classification (NCBI taxonomy): domain Eukaryota; kingdom Metazoa; phylum Arthropoda; class Insecta; order Orthoptera; family Acrididae; genus Schistocerca; species Schistocerca serialis. The sequence goes on along the minus strand of NC_064646.1, from coordinate 330,069,707 downwards.
ACTCATTGCCTTCTTCAGGTGCTACCTGAGACTACCGTATTGTAGGATCTTGTCCAGTATTTATGCCCAGAGGGGGCTGGGCGCTCTCTTTGCCGTCCGCGCCCGCCTGGCACTTCTTGTAAGGTGTTGTCTCTTCCCCGGTGCTCCCTCGGACGTCCTCGCCCGACTTGGTCGCCATCTGTGGCAGCTCTCTGAGGCCCGTCCTGTGTAGGGCGCTCCGTTCGCGGTCCGCGCCCGCCTGGTGCTGCTCCTGAGGTTTTGGCGCTTCCCTGGTGCTCCCACAGACGTCCGCGCCTGGCTGGTCCACCATCTGTAGTCGTGGTAGCTGTCTGGCCAAATGCGGATCCGGTCCCAGACAGCTGCCACGACTACATATGGTGGACGAGCCAGGCGCGGACGTCCTTGGGAGCACCAGGGAAGGGCCAAAACCTCAGGAGCAGCACCAGGCGGACGTGGACCGAGAACGGAATTGTTTTCACAAGCGGGAGCGTTTGTAGCGCAATAAATTGCAGCAACAACAGGAAGAAGACACCACAGCTATCTTTTTTAGGTTTCCTAAGGATCCTGAAAGGTATATACCATCATATTACTAAACTGTATCGTCATGATTCACTTGCAAACTACATATGTATTAATGATTAATGTTTCGTTTTAGGAGCAGAAAATGGCTAGTTAATAGCAGACGAGAAGACCCAGTTTACCTGTATAATAATAGTAGGTTTTGTTCGCTACATTTCGAACAAAACCAGTTCATGAACACAGACAATAATAAACTCGTGTGGAATGCAGTACCTACACTGTTTGACATCCCAAATAAGCCACCTCAACTGACGATGAAGAGGAAACTGCCACAAAGATTCGACATCTATCTAAAGCTGTAAAACAGTCCTATGACACAGAAGCAGCCAGTTCAATCTCCATGTGTCAGTGCCAGATTCGTGTGAATCGTCAACACACACCTGCTTTGACGATGAAGTGGTTAGATTAAGTGCAGTTATTCGTGTCTTACAAAAGCGTAATGTTTGGCATGTATTTCATTCACTTCGGTTGTTAGTCACTTAATTTTCCTTGCTTCCTTCGTGTGATGACATTATTTTGTTAGCACTTTGTTCATTGACAGATTGTTTGAAAATTATTCAAATATTTGGTTTTGCGTGAAATGTAATGTAACCAGCTCATTAAAATGTTTTCAACATATTTCTCCCACTATTTGGCAGTTGCTTGTCCCATTTAGAATAATATAAAGATGAAGGTCGTACTTGCGGCAACAGGCGACATCAATGACAAACGCAGTAGTCCTACTGAATGATAAATCAGCTGTCGATCGCTTTTGCATGTAGAGGTAGATGTCTGTGCTTCTTACGTGTGGATCTGTGTGTTTATATTCTTTTGATATCAACGTGGTAAGCTGCAGTTCTAGCTAACGTCACAAGTGTTTCTTCACGAATGTGTTGTAGCTTGCCACTCGATTCACGGTTTTTGCCCATACTTGCGCTTATTTTAGAATCATTTTTAGAAACATATATGTCTTCTGATACTACACAAACCCTTGGAGGCAAGAAAATAACTCAAATATTTCGTAAATTACGCAGGAAATGGATGCAAAACAAACATTATGCTTACGACGCGTCTGCCGTTCACCTTACTCGCCGCTTGGAGCGCTAGTGTCGCTCCATCTGTCAAACGGTAACAACTTTTACAGCAGTGAGTGTCGCGACTGTTATGTTAGACTGTGGTTGTAATTAGTGAAGTTTGTTGTGAGGGAAGTTCGTGTTGATTTGTATTTACTTTGGTTCCACGTGTTTTCATAAAAATTCCGCGAATAAAGAAATGTTGGGACTTTAGAAAATATGAAAAAAGCTGTATGGGCCATCTTTTTCCATAAGCTTCCACAAATGAAAATCTAGTGCACGTTCTTCGCCTGAATAATGCTGACACTGGAGCAAGTACAGGAGAAGTACCAGATATGACCACAAACATTCTTTACCTGCACTAGTAATGAATGAAATTAAACCATTATTTAGAGACCTTTGTAAAGATACCTTGTTGAAGAAGTGTCTTCATGGGAAACCCAAAATTTAAATGAATGTGTGAATTCTGTCATTTGGAACTGGTTACCGAAAACTGTATTTGTTCAGCTTACAACCCTCAAATTTGGTGTTTATGATGCTATTTTATGCTTCAGTAATGGTGTAATTAGAAAACTGGATGTTTTGGAATTATTGGACATAAAATCTAGTGGAAATATTGAAAAATCCTTGAAGCAAATCGATAAAGAGAGAATCCACAAAGCAGATATTACTAACTTAAAATGCACAAAAGAAGCCAGACAGAAAATAAGACGGACCAAGAGAAGAAAAGAAGATCAGTATGATTCATGTGATGCTCAGTATGGTGCAGGAAAGTATTAGTGGTAAGTAATTCTCATCAATAGCTATACTAGGATTGCAATATTAAAGTTTAAATGGATTTATCCCAAAACTACATTTTCTTTTAATTTCAGGTAGCATTATTTGATAAACTAACAGGGTTAGAAACATGAAATTTGGTCAATTGGTACTGCAGATGGTAATAAGTTATTACAAGGAAATTGAGAACCACCAAACAATCAGAAGCTGTTTTATAATAATTAATGTACATAAAAATGTTAAATTTTAACAGATAAAGAATAAATTTTTTTCTTCATGACCATAGGAGGTATTATGTTCGTTTTCCTTGTAAATTGAGGCATATATGTTTTATATATATATATATATATATATATATATATGCAATAAAAATTTCATTGTTTATGGCTTATAGTTCTTCTGAAAAGTGTACCTATTCAAAGGGTAAAATAACATTGGCAGAATAGGGATAAAAATTGCCTTCTGTGTCCCCTTAAACAAATAACAACATCCTCTATTAGAGCTGACTTTTTCACTTAAAAATGTTGCAGTATTTAATGAAAATTGCTTCATCAGATTATGTTTTTATTTACATATAGTGCAGGGATCAACACTGTTCTGTTACTATAAAACCGAAACAGCTTGACCCTGCCAGATATGTGACCACGCTTATAGAAGAAGTTTCATGAAAAACGTATTCAAGTCGTTATTGGCCACTTTCAATTTTCCAAGAAAACAATGTAAAACAATAAAAATAAAGGTTAAGAAAAGACAAAAGCTCAACATGCACTAATATTATATGTATGTGAGCGCGGCAAAAATAAGGGAACTTCCGCCATGAGTCAATGACTATACCGACAAAACTTTCTTTCCGAGAAACCTTGACGGCAACGTGAAGGTCCGTTGACAGCCTGTGTAAATTCCGCCAGTTGAAAACCGCTATGGAATGTTTTGAAGTGACGGCGAGTGTGAATTAGTTATTAAATATTGCATGTTATATTTCAACACTATGGCACTGTATTTTATAGATTATGTGGTTTTCATATTGTGACATTGCACATAGAGACTGGCAAGCGATTACATTTCGCATGAAATATCCGGTATCCTTGTAAAGAAGATCTACAGACGAATAAAACTACTAGTACTACTATTGCAAAAAATGGTCACCTTTATTTACGTTGCAGATTTCCACTACGTGAGAAATATTGTGAATGATCCCATGGCTCAAAGATCGATTTCACACTAGTCACGCAATGTAATGTTTTGATTAGTTACAATATCTCTGGCCCGCTGAATTCGGCGCGAAGCGTCCAAACAGAGAGACGGTTTGTTACGTTGGAGTAGTATCGAGTCTTATGTTCTGTGTTAATCGTTCATTGCTTTGATCCAGAATGACAGAAGCAGCTGTGAAAAACACAAACTGCATAACACTTAAAGGATCAGCTAAACTTGTTGCGGAATATCTGAGTGAGTTTTTGGTTTTGTGCTGTAACGGTTTTTAATGTGTATCGATTTATGTTTATATTGTATGCTACCTAGCTTATATTCAGATCAGGATAAGTTAATTATCCATTATTTTATCCTTTTAGATTATGGGATTAACAGTATATTGTATCAGAGAGGTATTTATCCCTCGGAAACTTTCAGCAGTGCTGAGTACTTCGGTGTTACTATTCTTATGTCCCAGGACGAGAAAGTTAAAGATTTTCTTAAGGAGGTACTTGGCCAAGCTCAAGGTACGTTACACGATTCGCTTGCTGAAACGAAAATAACAAGTAGGTTGTAGTGTGTGGATGTTGAATTATGGCGCAACTATCTATTTCACACTTTTCTTTGCAGAGTGGTTGTTGAATAAGAAAGTGGAAAAAATTGCACTCACAATCACTGATGTGGACACCAAAGAAATCATGGAAAGATGGGATTTCAAAGTCCAGTACGAGAATAGTTCGAGTTGTGACAATCCAGACAAAGAAATTGGAAACAAAGATCTTCAGGTCATTCAGAGAGAAATAAGAGATGTGCTACGACAAATCGCGGCGTCCATTAGCTATTTACCACTATTGGATTGTATATGTGAGTGTTTTCCTTTTTTACCACAGTAAAGGAAAAAATCTTGACATTAAGATAAGTGCTTGGTTACTTAAAGTTCGTTGTTACTTGTCGAAATCTCACTTTTTGTGTCACAGTAAGGTTCATTGGTATATAGGGCTGCTATATCATTTCTTATTCGTGTAATATAGTCATATATGGTACTATTTTCTAACTGATGGGTAGCAAACTTGAAGGTAGAGCAAATCTAATGTAAGATTGCCAGTAACGCTAATTGTTCCAAGCTTTACTGAAGAGGTTCTAGAGTGGACGCCACATACCCTTACACACTTCGCACCAATTATTCCTTTCCCCAGAATATGATGCTGTAGCACATTAATGAATGAAAACAGGAAGTTACTTGGTCACATACTCGTCTAGGAAATCTGATACCTATAGTGGGAAATGTGCTGACTTTAAACATTAAGTCTCTGTGTGACATACAACTGTAACTTATAGTTCTAATTGTGTAAAGATCTAATATGTTTAAAAATTGCTTCATTCCTTGATTAACCACATTACAATTTTTGATGTTGCAGCTGGTCTTTCACACTACAGATCTCTGTATGTTACCTAACATCATTAATGGCCTATTAGTTATTTTTCTAAGCGTTCAGCAAATGTAACAAAAGCTGTGTTACATTAAAATAATAGATGTAGTTGACGTATATTTAACGGTTGAAAAGTAGCTGTTATATTTTTGTGCTGAAATTGTTGCAGGTTCGTTTGATGTTTTGATATACACTACTGCTGATTGTGAAGTGCCAGAGAAATGGAATGAGACAGAGCCTGCATTTATAACAAACTCGCAAGAAGTAAAGCTGCGCACATTTTCCACATCATTACATCGTGTAGACACTTTAGTGAGCTACAAAGCTAATACGTAATGAGATGTGTGAGACCCATGTGGACATTTATTTATTCATAGTTACAGTGCAGCACACATTGTACTGTAAATTGATATGACTGATCAGATTTTTAGGTGTAACTCACTTGTAAATATACACATTTATTAAAAATTTCCCATTCTCAGTTTTTATACATAAATTTAGAAAGAGTTTAAATGTTGCTTATTTTGTATAGACCTATTTTAGTCTCGTATTCAATGTAGTAAATTCAAATAATACTGTTCCATTCAAGTTTGCGTGAAGTTCTACAGTGTATAGTAGCTTTGTAATACATCACATTTTATGTTTGGAGAGAGCTCAAGGGTGTTTTTTATTGCTTTGTTTTAGAATATTAAACATTTGTATTTGTGAATGGATGTATTGTATAGTTTTAAAAGATGACAATTTTGCTAATACAGAGTTTGGAGATACAGTTTGATTTAATCCATTACACCCACTCCTATAATGAGCTTTCCATGAAATTTGACTGTTAATGAACACTTCAGGTGGATAGTGTCCTGTGAACATGGTTGATGCATGTTTTAGAAAAACTCCTTTATTGATTCTCATCATTGTTTTTATGTGCTGTGGCCTCCCCAGTTTATATGTCGATGATAGTAATTTGTGTGTGTGTGTGTGTGTGTGTGTGTGTGTGTGTGTGTGTGTGTGTGTGGACAGAAATTGGTCAGTTATTTGCACGTCTTCCAACTACTACAGATTGTGATCGTTACAGATTTATCACCTTATTTGCGGATTACAGGAAGTTACTAAAGAAGTGCGCAAATGCTTATTACTGGTCAATGGTTTTAAGTCAAGAGCTACTGTTAATGTTTCTCTAATCATATGCTATTAAAATATTTTATAGACTGTAATAACTTCCTTTGTGAATACAAAGTAAATGCGTCTCTGAATGATTTCGTCACCTTGGCTTACTGAAGGTGCAGTTTACATTGCGTTGAAAGCTGTTCTGCAACATTGTCTGCGAGTCGTACTGGGTTACTGATGCTAATGACAGTCTGTAAACATCTTGGCAACATAAAAAGATTGTCATGCAGCTGCCATACGGGAACATTTTTCCTGGCCTGCTACTGCTGAATGCTGGTATGCAGTGCTTGTTTGTTTTTGCTCTGTCTTAAGTGCCGCATGTTGTCTTTATGTAGGTTCCTGTATGACAACAAGTAACATTGATTGATTTATCATTCTGAAGCAGAGGAGTGCCTCTGGAATGTAAGTTATAAATATGTTACACAGAAGCATGCCTTCCTACAAAAAATGCTGTGATTTTGCACCAACAGTAAAAGTCTCACATTTCCAAACTCTGCAGCAGCAATGGGATTCGTTACCTGACTTTGGGAAGCTGTCAGCTGCCACCATAAGAAATGGTGGTGACAAACAATGCTCTCCATAAGGCAGAAATTCTTCCCATTTTGTGGGAGGCAGCAGTAAGTAAATGTGGATGTGCAGATATACATTCCGCTTGTGGGAAGTTAGTGGCAGTGAGGCTGAAGGCATTTTCTTTATTAAAAATGTTTTCGATTAATTTCAGCAAGAAAATAAGAACATATTTACAATGTCAAGTATCAGAAAATATCTGAAATATAGTTTTTAAAGGCCTCCTCCAGGCTTTCAATTTTTAAAATTTTCTGGTTGCGGGGGGGGGGGGGGGGGGGGGGGGGGGGGTTGGTGTTCATACATGCCATGTGATTGCTGACGGGCTCTTTTCAAGTGTGGCAGCTATTCTTTCAATTCCCTTGTGTATTTAACACCCCTAGAAGTACCAGTTTCAACAGTATTGCATTATTACCGTCTGTAATCAATAACAGCCAAAGTAAGTTCGGATTGCTCCTTCCAGGCTTCATTTTCTTGCTTGGAAACTTCACTTCAGAGATAAATATAGGTATAATACTGAAGTACTGGATTTGTGCTACAGGATCACGTTGGTCAGTGGTTTCCACTGGTATTGTAGGATCATTCCGCATGAACTGATCTAATCTGCAAGACACTCCCAGTTCAACCACCTTCAATTTTCATACAGTATGTACAACGTTTATCTCAGAGACCTGCATGAACTGAGAAGTTTCAGCCCTGTCCTTAACTAGTATCTACTTGACCGATTTCAAGAGCACCATCTTCATAACTGACAATATGTTAAAATATGAAAGTCTGGTATGCAGTTATTTTTGACCTGTGAGTTGTTATGATGTGGATTTCAGTGCAGAATGTAGAAATTACAAAGGGCAGAAAATAATTCATGGGTACTGAAAATTTCATTTGTCAGTGCATAGCCAGGAAATTAATGAATTCTAAACTTTCATAAAACTGTATTCATTATGTATTGGCCTTTGAATTTTGTGAATCATTGATGTGATGTGTCTTAAATTTGACCTGATTTTATAGGTAGTTGACACAAATGAGAAATGTGTGTTTAAGTTTGTAAGAAAAACCTATTTTTACTTTTGTTTCTGTTAAGGTGCAAAATTTGTCTTGCATTTGGGAAACTATAAATCCTCGTATTGGTCAATAATGGCTGTAACAGTACGAAGCACACTACTTTTTGAGATACTGTTGACACGGGCTGTGTGTAATGTATTGCACCTACACTCACACCATGTGACATGTAATTCAGAACATTATTGATATTTAACCCCAATTCCTTTCTTGCTTTGAAAAACAAACATTCCTTTGAAATTGTTTAGTGGCAAGTAGTCTACTTTTGTTTTTAAACTTTTTTTGTATGCTTAATGGAAAAATTCTCATCATAGTTGACATTTCAGTGGTGACATTCAAACTGCTGATAAACTAGCGTTCAGATCTTCAAAAATATTGTCATATAAGTGAAATGCAATTAATGTCTGTAGAGTTTACTTTGTGAAATTAGTTTCTGAGTGATAGGAGTGATTATGGTCCAGTTTTATATCATACTTTGTTACACATTTTATCTGATCATTCAAATCAACTGACCATATGTTTTCATATTGCAAGAGTTTTTTTGGGTCTCTAAAAAAAATTGAACATTTGTGAGGGTAGTGCTGTGTGTGTGCGTGTGTGTGTGTGTGTGTGAGAGAGAGAGAGATATATATATAAACTACTTTGGTCTATTGAGCAGGTAGTGTTACAAAGAACATTCTTTGAACCTGTAAGTCATACAGTGTGTCCCATTTATTGTGACCACTCTAAATAACTGTTTGTCCAGATGCAAATTACAAAAAGTTTCAATCAGATGTTCTTTAGCCATATGGGGACATCAATCAGCATGATTGCCTTCATTGTAGCTTTGTTTTTTTACAAAGATGCAAACTGCGGTATGACTTCTAAATGGCACCCATATTTTTTATTTGGTAATTCATTTCCTCTCCTAAAGACCTATTCAAAAATGTATCACAGTGTACAACTCACTGAAACATAATGTTATTAATTACATAGCACAACGTTGACATTAACGTTCCAGCATTTAGTGCAGGTACTGGGGGTAATGGAACACATCCACGTGCTGACGTTGACGGAGGACAAATGTAAACATAAGTAGAATGCACATCCGTTAACCATCATCAGTTGAATGTTTGTGTAAGTTAAATGTACACCAACAAAGAGAAGGTAGAAATGCTATTCATCTATGGAGAATGTAAATTAGCACAACAATAATTGCAATACTGTTTTCTTAGGTACAGGTACATTAAGTACAGTAGTTTAGTCCTTTTAAGAACTTTTATGTAGAGTAGGCATACAGTAAAGGCTGTCCTCCCTACAAACTGCATCGACATAGCTAACGGTTCTTTTATTATTATTGTTGTTGTTGTTGAAGGTAGGCGAAATGCTACACAGGCAGCGGAACTGTACAGAGAGTGATATCCTGACAAGAACCCACCTCCCCTACAGATGTTTCCTTGTCTTGCTGCGATGCTTCAGGAAACGGGAAGTTTCAAAGCACGGCACTGCAGTTGTCGTAGCACTCGCACAGACAAAGCTGCTGAAGTTACTGTTCTCGCTTTCTGCTGCTGTGAATCCACATGTGAGCACACGACAGCGTGAACACGTGATTGGCATTCCTAAAACCAATGTACAGCGTATTCTTATATGTCACCGGATCCATCCTTACCATGTACACCTACATCAAGAATTGCATGGGAATCATTTCCAGAATTGTGTACAGTTCTGTCAGCGGGCACAGCAGCAAATCCTCACCAACCTGAACTACTACTCCAATGTTCTATTTATCGATGAATGTTCCTTCTCAAACAAAGGACAGGTAAATACAAGGAACACGAGACTTCCTGGCAGATTAAAACTGTGTGCTGGACCGAGACTTGAACTCGAGACCTTTGGCTTTCGCGGGCATCTGAGCTACCCAAGCACAACTCACGCCCCATCCTCACAGCTTTACTTCTGCCAGTATCCCGTCTCCTACCTTCCAAACTTCACAGAAGCTCTCCTGCGAACCCTGCAGAACAAGCACTCCTGGAAGAAAGTGTATTGTGGAGACAGCCACAGCCTGGGTGATGTTTCCATAGTGAAATTTTCACTCTGCAGTGGAGTGTGCGCTGATATGAAACTCCTGCAAGGTTCACAGGAGAGCTGCTGTGAGTTTTGGAAGGTAGGAGACGAGATACCGGCAGAAGTAAGGACAGGGCGTGAGTTGTGCTTGCGGAGCTCAGATGGTAGAGCACTTGCCTGCAAAAGGCGAAGGTCCTGAGTTTTGAGTCTCGGTCCGGCACACGGTTTTAATCTGCCAGGAAGTTTCATATCAGCGCACACTCCACTGCAGAGTGAAAATTTCATTCTACAAGGAACACGTCTTATTGGTTCAGCGTCAATGGAGAGTTAACGTCCGGTGGGGGATGCTCGGCAATTATTGGCCATTATTTCATCAATGGTAGTCTAAACAGCACAGCATATGCCAACTTTCTCAGACAAATTCTTCCTCTTCTCGTTGAAGTGCCACTAAGAACCAGAATGCTTATGTGGTATCAACATGACGGATGTCCAGCACACGATGCCTTGCGTGGCCGTCGTGTTCTGAACCAAAGGTATCCTGCCAGATGGATTGGTCGAGGAGGAACAGTTACTTCGCCTGCTAGATCTCCTGATTTAAATCCTCTGGACTTTTTTCTTTGGGGATGCATTAAAGACGTCTATCGTGATATTCCAACAACTCCAGAGGACATACAGGAACATATTGTGCTTGCTTGTAATTTTCTTCAGCAGGCAACACTGGACACAATAATTCTTTCATTGAATGAGTGCACCAGTGTATCGGTGTCCAGGGTCACCAGTTTGAGCACCTTTGAATGTTCTACTGGGCAAGGGTACAGGAGAGTCAAAGTCAATTTTGTGTTATATTTTTACTTGGTTTCCCTTTTTTTTCTGACAACTCCAGCAAGTAGATGAGTTTGTGATCCCGGACTCAAAGTCAATATAATGTTGTGTTTCAGTGAATGATACACTGTGATGCATTTTTGAATAAGTCTTTAAGAGAGGAAATGAATTACCAAATAAAAAATACAGGTTGCCGTTTCAAAAAGTCATACCGCTGTTCATATCTTTTTAAAAAACAAAGCTACAACGAAGGCAACCTTGCTGTTTGATGCCCCACTGAAGGCTAAAGAACATTTGCTTGAAACATTTTGCAATTTACATGTGGACAAACAGTTATTTAGGGTGGCCAAGATAAATGGGACACCCCGTGTGCAGCAAATAGGCATACAGGATTATTAATTTTGCCACTGGTACAGCAAATCTTTCGTCTCTGTCACACATTTGCTACTGGTATAACTATGACAAGTGTGAAGTCTTCATGATGTATGGTGGTATCCTGTTTTGAAATCATTGTTTAGGATAATTCAATACAATCATGAACCTCAGCAAATGAAAAAGACAGTATTCCAAACATTTCTGATAAAGCAGACTAGTTCTGAACAAGTAGCACTATGCCCCCACCCCTGTATTCTTCATAGTATCAAATTCTCACGTATGAAACATACATATCAGCATTTGACGTACCTCATGAACTGTGTGTTGTACAGTATGATTTTGCTGGTACTGCCTGCAAAATGTTGCAAATGCAATTAGTCAAGACGGGGAAGCTGTTGCAGCTTTCAGTTCGAGTGTAAACAGCTGCTACAGAAACAATTGTCTTCTGTAGAGATGCGACAATGCTGAAGCATTGCCATAGACATTTTCAGTGTCACATTATGTCCTGGTTGAGATAGACGTGTGAAGCTGCCATTCGCAGCCCAATGAAAATGTCTTGCCTGATGTTGAAATCTTACTGCACAAACAGCAGAAATGTAGTAAGTCATAAACTTACTTCCATCCATGGATTGTCAGTGAGAAAAAGTTCTATAACGGTTTGAAATTATGTATAAAATTTGTTGAAAGTTGCTGAAGTGTTGCTGTTCTTAAATACTATATGACTACAGTTGGGTAATTAGTGCACCATGAGTATATTTGGATAATTAGTGCACCATTAATTAAACTGCAACATGACATAGACAGTTTCCAAATTTAAAACCTGTCTTACTGTGTTAAACCTCCAACAAATACCACTTAAAGAGTTGACAATAAATACCATAAGTTTCAAATAACATTGAAGAAAGCCCAATCACAAACATATTACACTGGAAAAATAATAGGCTTACCACACTTACAAAATGGCTCTAAGCACTATGGGACTTAACATGTCATCAGTCCCCTTATGACACTTAAAAATATCAACAAATAAAGTAGCAGCTCTTTACTTAGACACCAACATTATGGTCATCTTTGATGAAATAATTACAAATCTGGAATATGGGTGCTATTCACTTAAATAAATGGAGCACATTGACTACCATGGGACTGACAGCAGACTTTCAAGTCAGAAACCAGGTGCCTGACAGTGGCCACATGATCCACTCTGTTTGGTACCATATTTTGTGGTTTTTTGTACACCTGCAAGAAATAAAATTCAAAAAGTTGTACCTGGTTTCATGTGGAGTGGTGTCAAAAATTAACACACAGTGCTGCATCACGAGTGGCTATTGAAAAGTTTTTAGCCCGAGATAGTTAGCAAAATATCTCTCAAAAACTGCACCACCTACTTTTATGGTGCCCTTTGTGGGTACGCAAGTCAAATTTCAGCTCCAGCTTCGTTAGTTTTGTCACTATGATGCTTTGTATACCGTAGTGTAAGCAAATTTGCAAATATCAGGAACTGCTCTGTGATTGAATATCTTCATTTGAAGGGAATGACGCCCAAGGAAATTGTGAAGGACATGGGAATACACTTGAGGACAGGGCTCCATCTTATGCACCAGTGAAAAACTAGGTGTCCGACTTCAAATGTGGTAGAACGAGTGTGGAAGATGCACCAGGGAGTGGAAGGCCTGTCGTTGCCACGGATGAAACGGTGTCTGCATCTCATGATATGATTTTGCAGGATCCTCGAACAATGTTGCAGCGCACTGGAACTACATTTGGAATCTCCCATGGGCGTACTGATCGAGGTGTCCCAGTGGTCCACACTGGACTTGCATTCGGGAGGACAACGGTTCAATCCCACATCCGACAGTTCTGATTTAGGTTTTGCACGATTTCCTTAAATCACTCCAGGAAAATGCCAGGATGGTCCCTTTGAAAGGGCACAGCCTCCACTTCGTTGTCTGGTCTCTTCCGCCACAACAGCCCAACCCGACGCCATGGGCGTGCTCGTGGCATTGTCGTGGATATTTTGGAAATGCACGAAGTTTCATCTCGGTGGGTCCCAAAAGACTTGAATCCAGATCAGAGATGGGATCATGTGTAGTGTTGTGAAGAAATCCAATTTGAAGTGGATGGAGACGGATTTCTTGCAAGGTATGTGACAGTGGATGAAACGTGGTTTCACCACTTTGATCCTGAGACAAAACAACTGTCACAACAATGGAAACATCCTTCATCCCCTACCCTAAAAAAATTCCTGGCGCAAAAATTAGGCAGATGGCATCGGTCTTCTGGGATGTAGAAGGGATAATTATGGTGGATTACTTGCAAAATGTCATAACTACCAATGCATCATACTATTGCGCCTTTTGAGAGAAGAGAGAAAGAAGAAAAGGCATGGAAAATTGGCGCGTGGAGTTCTTTTGCATCAGGACAACGCACCGGCGCATGAAGCCTCTGCAACTCTGCATGACTGTGGGTTTGAATTATGTGATCTACCAAATTCTCCATATTTGGCTCCATCGGACATTTTTCTTTTCCCAAACAAAGATCTCAAAGGATGACTATTTGACGATGATGATGCTGTGAATGCTTGATTTGACTCAAAATCGAAGACCTTTTATTTGAATGGTTTGCAGAAGTTTTCTGAACGTGTATTAGTGTACAAGAGTATTATATTGAAAAATAAGTTGGTATTATGAAATTTCTGTCATTCTGTATATGTTAGGCTAAAGACTTTTCGACCTCCCGTCATATATACTGTACTAAACACACAGCGCCACGTGTGAACCTCCACTGTGTACATCAGTGGTAGTTGACATGTTAATAAACCAACCTTTACCTTGAATGTTGCCAAATGTGGGCACTGGATGACATAAAAACTGGCAAAACTGTATCTAGGCAACAAGTGCAGGACAGTCAATCTGTCATAGATTAAAAATTTATTCCCTCAGAGCCACTCTTAATGTTCGGTGATGTCCAACATAATATTCCTGAGAAACTTATTTATAATAGTCATATAAGCAGTTTCCTGTTGTTTTCCAAATTTCTTGCTACACCTTCTATAGTCAGTGTGTTATTTTCAGTACACCAGTTGGATACCTTTTTTACAAAATTTGATGCTGCCTTTTTCTATAATTTGTTAATAACTTGGGTTAATTTTCGACACACTTAAAAAGGTTTAGCTTTTCTAATGGGGTTGTTCTCTTTAGATAAGTAAGAAAAGGGCGAATCTGTTGTAAGGCTTTCAGGATTATGGCATAGACACACATAGAGGATTCAAGAAAAGCAGTTAAATTAGCAACCAAAGCTGACAGCTAAGCTCGCGTGTGCAATGTAAGTGCCTTTAAACTTCAAACTAAGTGACTAGTTGACATGCTGCACTTGAGGTTTCAGTAGAAAAGAGCATAAAGAACTCCCATATCAGGTCCGATGTTAATAGAGGAAGGAGATTTCCAAGAAACTATGAAGACTGAAGGGAAATTTTATACTTCATCAGGATGAGTGACTCATTTTCACCATTGCTATTGGATTCGAGAAATCTACATCTACATAGAAACTCCACAGTCCACCATACAGTGCATGACAGAGGGTACCCTGTACCATTACTAGTCATTTCCTCTCCTGTTCCTCTTGTAGGTAGAGTGAGGGAAAAATGATTGTCTATACGCCTTTGTATGAGCCCTAATTTCTCGTATATTATCTTCTTGATCCTTAAACTCGACGTATGTTGTAGGCAGTAGAATCGTTCTGCAGTTGGCATCAAATGCCGGTTCTCTAAATTGTTTCCTTGAAAAGAATGTCACCTTCCCTGCAAGGATTCCCATTTGAGTTCCCAAAGCATGTTTGTAATGAGTTCATTTGTGTAGCTATCTTCCACAGCAGGCACAGAAGTATTGGTTTTGTAAATAAAAATAAAAAAATGCTTTGTCTTGCTGCACTGTATTTTATTCTCCTAGATGTGTTTTGCATTTTGCACTTTATGGCTTCATCAGTGAGATCTATAATTATATAGTCTGATACACTTTTGTTTTGATATATATTATTCTAAGATTATAAAACAGTTCACTTCTCGCTATTTATGTAAATAAGTGATTACTTACAGTTCGCGTTTTTAGTTGGCATGAACGTTTCCTCTCATCTGGTCACATGGAGGTCACATTATCACACTATTTACAAAACATAATCGTGTTTTGGTGTTTCAAACAAGTTTGTTCCCAATTTTCATTGTATTTGCCCTTGTTGTTGTCTGTAACACCTACGTGTTGTTCAAACCTGCCAGTAACAAATTTAGCACCCACCTCCGAATTGCACTGATGCTTTCCTTCAATCCAGCCTGGTACGGATCCCAAACACTCTAGCAGCACTCAAGAATAGGTGGCACTAGTGTCCTATATGCAGTCTCCTGTACAGATGAACCAGCCAACGGCCTTGCCGCAGTGGTAACACCGGTTACCGTCAGATCACTGATGTTAAGTGCTGTGAAACAGACATACGGCTGGGAGCTCTGTGTGCTGATCACATGCCCCTCCATATCCGCGTCCAGTGACGCCTGTGGACTGGGGATGACATGGCGGTTGGTCGGTACCTTTGGGCCTTCATGGCCTGTTCGGGAGGAGCTAAAATTCTCCTAATAAACCGAAGTCAACCATTCGCCTTTCCTGCCACAATCCTCATGTGCTCATTCCATTTCATATCACTTTAAGGTGTCACACCTGGATATTGAAACAACGTGACTGTATCAAGCTTGATAATATTAACTCTGTATCAAATTGCTGTTTAGGGATAGAAACCTCGTTTGAACAAAAATGCAGCTAGTTTTTTGTGATGAAGTCTTCAGATGCCTCTAACAGAATAATTTTCTACTGCAGCAGATTTTATACAGCTTATTTAATAGGACCATCCTGGGAGTGCTGGACCATACAAACGTTCTGACCAAAGTGTATGATACCAGACATAAGCATAGTTAACAAAGCTCTTCTTTTCTGCACTAATTCAATGGGTGAATAAAAATTGGTGTCATTCATTGTTGGCAAATCGAAAAAAACTGCACACACTGAAATGTGATACTGCTGCTTGTCTGATTGATCTTGTAAAACACATATCTGGTTGTGAAGACATTGATGATATAAGAATTTGCAAGTGGTTAGTAACAACACTACTGACTGGGATTTGGGCAGTTAAATAATATGGATGTATCAGCAGCGAACATGTGCTTGGTTTAGGAGGATAACAAAGACAAGATTATTAGAGACCCTTTTATCAAGCATACCCTGAAATGTGCTGATCTGTTGTTTGAGCATGCAGGAAAAAAATTGGTGGTCACTCTGGAAAATGAGTGCTTTCATCAGGGAAAAAGTGAATGAGAAACGAAAAAAAATGGAAACATTATTTTTCAAAAGTAATACAAAATACTGTGTGTGTTAAGTGTAAGTTCATAAGTAAGTTGACAGCTTTTCAATAAGGCACACGTAATGCAATGGGTTCTCAAATTTTATGTGTAATATGTTTTGCAAATACAGTAAACAGCAGTTTCCAATAAGAACAAGTGTATTTAGTATCACCCATGGTTTTTGATTTTCGATACAGGCTCGGGACCACATTCAATTGAAAGTGTACTACTATCTAAAATGACATCGTTCCATTGACTTCATTCACAAAGAGTACTTTTTTTAAAAAGTTGTTGGACATATCACAATACTGAACCTGAATGGCTTCAGTATAAATTCCAGTAGTGTGAATATGTTGAAATATGGTTTCCTATCAAAACAAACTTGTAAGTTGAGCACTCATTTAATCCAACTCTATTGTTTCATACAGTTGTAACTGTTTTATCAGAATGTCCGACAAGTGTGAATGCTTAGAGCGGAAGACCCAAACCAAGATTGAACTAACATTCTCTATATTACAAATGACAATTAAGAACAACAAAAACACTTAATAATTTTATGAAAATCAAAATTCTCATGAACTTTAAGCAGGCATTTTCAAATTTGCCAAGAGATATAAACATAGAACCATTGAGATTCCGTAGAGAATTTATTATTAGATTACAAAATACAGCCACCATCAGTTAGCAAAAGTGTTAACATAATTGCTTACTAACAGTCAAGCCAATTGCAACTGTGACATCTGATAATTGTTACAAAGTTCTTTTATTTGGATACTGTCAATCTGCTGAAGCTGATGTTAGTAATGAAGGCTATGCATAGGCTCTGACTTTCAGAGGAAGATCTTGCAGGATAAAGGATGAATACTTTGCAAAAAAAAAAAAAAAAGTGTTGACCTTGTTGTACAGAATAGTGACTATTGTGATTATAGCAATAACACTTCTATTATACCTTCTCATCCGTTGTTGGTACATATCTGTTTGATCTTATTGCAGTTATTGAACTAAAATAGTTTTCTTTTTCTAGTGAATGTACAATCACTCATAGATAACCATAAAAACCCTCTTCTAGCTGGGGTTATCTTCTGTGTACATTTGACTGTATACATTCAAAAAAAAAAAAATTGCAGGTAATTCCCTAACACACATCTACTATATTGCATAGAGCTCATAAGAACAGCTTTGAAGAGTATAGATGTTCCAGGTACACATTATGAACAGCACAAAATAAATTCTCAGTGTGCCACAGTACATTTTAATAAGGCATGATAAGTTAAGTGAAAATTAGAAAAAGATGCAGTTTGAAGTAAAAATTAGAAAAAAAAATCCACTGAACTTCCCTTTGCAAACCATTGGTGGTGTACTCCACTTGACTCATTTGTGCATAACAACCACCATTTCATCGTATGAGCAGACAGTCGACACCGTCAAATGAAACTGAGACATCTTTTACCACACAAACTGTGTGTGGGAAGGGACAATGGCTGATGGAGGTGGGTCACATTGATGGAGGTGATCACATGGTTATATGTTCAACCTTATCTTTTGATGCTAACATTTTAGATTAGTCTTGACCCTAACTGTTTTGAACATCAATTGAAAATACAAATTGCTGTAACTTGTCACATTTATTTATACCTCCATCAAGTGGGTGTATGTCAGTTAACATGTCAATTGTCAAATACATAATGATGAATGTTTCACTGCCAGGCTGGTGGGCACGTGGCTTCTGCAATGAGGTTCTGCTGTGGCTGCTGCCGGCCCTGTGGCAATCAACATATTAGTAAGGCATGCATGTATTGTTTGTATGACTTCTGTTACTTGTGACTCTGTCACAGCAGAAGACAAAAAAACTATTTTAATACTAAGTTTGATTATGTGGATGCCTTGATTATGTAAGTGAACAGTAGTATAAATTCAAACACCTTTCAGCGGTATTTTGTTTATGTTACTATTCACCTTTGCAATCAAAACCTGCACATAACTTGTAGCTCTGTACAAGGGCAGGTTTTTGTCTTCTATTGCCTAACATTGCCACAAGTTAAACATGTAGCAGAAAGTACAACGTAATAAATTTGAATGGTTACAGCATGCTAGCAGTCAGGTAACAGTGCTGACTTCATGCTGTTAAGATATAGCCAACCTGCTAGGATCTGCATAAGTTTGAAAAAAAGGAGAAATTCTCACTTTAATAAGAAGTTCCCTTCACATGTGTTTTTTTTCCCCCATACCATTTAATAAAGTTTCTGTATCTTCCATGGCCAGGCTGGGCTGGAAAGTGGATGCAGAAGTGTCTGGATTCAGATCCCCACAACCAGTGCTTGGGTTACCTTCCAACCTGCAACGTTGATTCTTTATCAAAAACAATCTGTTGAAGATGAAATATTACCAATGTACAAATATTTTAAAGCCATCTATTCAGCCAAAAAACAAATGCAAAATTACTGGTGAAACCAGTGACAATTGCACTCCACAATGACCTACTGCAGATACTCAGGCACATCATGCAGCAGGTTTTCCCTTGAACACCAGCAAACATAAACACTCAGTAATCCTCAGTTCTTGGGGAAGGTTGCAACTCTTGCAAATAGACTTGCACGGTAGCATTCTTTCTCTTGTTAATGAACCATCAGTTGCAAAAGTAAATAGTGTTTGCAAGCCTGAGGCCACCTTATCCGAACTACATAAGATGAATTCACAATAGCGAGTAATGACTACCATCAGCTGTAGAATGGTATGATGGCAATCAAAATTTGTGCTGGACCAGGGCTCAAACCCGTATTTCCCACTTATCACAAGTGGTCGCCTTACCATTTGGATATCTGTGCACTACTCACGGTCACACTCAAATTTCCATACGTCGTCAACCATATGTCTACTATCTGTACTCACACATTCATTATGTGTATTCCCGTACAGATCAGACGTTGTGCTTCAAAATCACATGCCCAGTATTGGTAGATAAATATGACATTCCAGTGTCGGCGTTATTCTGATGATGATGCACTACAGCGATGACAGCTGTTACTAAACGCATGTGATGAATTCACAATTGCAAATTGTGTTTAGTAATGGCTGTGGTTGCCGCAGTGCGTCATCGTCAGAATGACACCAACACTGAAATATTGTATTTATCTGCCGATACTGGGCATGTGGCTTTCAAGCACAACGTCTGATCTGCACGGGAATACATATAATGGATGTGCATGTACAGATAGTAGACATATGGTTGATGACATACGGAAGTTTGGGTCTGGCCATGCGTCGTGCACTGATAGCCAAATGGTAAGGCGACCGCTCACGATAAGCAGGTAATCTGGCTTTGAGTCACGGTCTGGCACAAATTTTCATTCTCGTCATTCCATTCTACAGCTGATGGTAGTCATTACTCACCGTTGCGAATTCACCTTACATGTTTAGTAATGCTGTAGTCGCCGCAGTGCATTGTTATCAGAACAACAGCGACAATGGAATATTGTATTTATCAGAAGTAAGCAAACAAGCATGTAAACTTCAGTTTTTACAACCACTAGATGGTGCTGTTGGGATGTGACATTAGTTGTGTTTTAAAATTTGTTATTGTTAAAACAATGGCAGCTTAGAAATTAGCTCTGTAGTTTATTAATTTTATAATGAGTGTTTTAAAGGAACAGTTTGGTGAAAAACAGATTTCTCACAAAATTTTCTTGGAAACCTAACTCAGCAACAATGTCTCATGTCATAATTGATCACCTTCAGACAACACTATTTAGAATAGGTTAGCAGAAAGTCACTGTGGTTTCTGCATCCATCAGTGATGAATTTTATTAAGATGGACCCAAACTGCTTGTTCCAAAAAAAAAACATTTTTACTGTGCACAAAGCAAGTAAAGAGGATCAGCATTTGACTTACTGTGATGTATTCTTAGGTATATCAAAGACTGAATACATTTCATTCTGCATAAACATTTAGCTGCGAAAGAGGTATGTTCCCATAGAATTCACCCAACTTGATCTAGATACAAAACAGGTGTGTATTACCTAGTGCAAGGAAATTCTCAAAATATTCAGTCAAGAAATGTGTAATCTATGTACATCATAACAGGAGACAACACTTGGGTAGATTACTACAAGCTGGATACTAAACACCAGTCAACAGATGGGTGTTGCAAGATCAACAAAACCAACAAAGGTAATCTGTTTCCAAAGCACATTCCAAGAAAATGATTGCTTGTTCTGAGGTTGCATTGGACATATCATGGCCATTGCTATAGATGGTTTGTCACAGGTCATTGATGAAATTAGGAAAATTAACTGAAACACTGCATCTTTCTTCATAATGACAGTCCAAAAAGTTCATTATCTATTCCATTTGGAATGTTTGCATTTAATGGTCCACTATATAGTGTACCTGCGATCTAATGTAATTAATTATTTGATGTGGAGTAACATCAGATTAAGGTCTCCTTGCCTGTATTCACCGCATTTGTTGCCTAATGACTTCTTTTTTATCCTGTATTTCAAACAAAAGGGTACAATGATTTTCATCAACTTAGGAAGTTCTAGAATCCATTCAAAACAATGCTGTTGGGGAACCAGCATCGGAGTGGATTTGAGCTCTACCTTACAAAAACGTAAGAAACCTAGTGTACAGCCTATTGTGAGTGCAAGTGCTTTATCATGATAAAACATGATTCAGCCATTCTCCAGGTAAGGCATACTCCAGCATACAAACCTGTGGTTATTGTTCTACCTACATTCTTATGTGAGACTTTGGAGTCATTGGAACTGTAGACTTTTATTCCAAGGGCCTTAGTACTGAATCCAAATCTACCCTCTGTGAATTTTGGGTGATGACAGGAGGTGGAGGTGGTGAAAGAGAGGCGGAGGTAGGAGATAGACGGGGGAAAAGAAATAGACGCAGGATGTGTGCTGTTCATTTTTGGAACACAACCTATGACCAGCTTAAAGACAGAAGTGATGACACTTTCTTCAGGACCTGACCATCATTCTGCAGGACAATGCTCAAGCACATACAGTGCAAGCTGTTACTGATTTGTTTGACTGATGGGGGTGCTAAGTGCTATACCACCTACTGCACTCCCCTGACTTAAGCCCTCTTGAGTTCAACTCAGTTTCCAAACTGAAGGAAACACTTCATGGCATTCGCTTCAGAACTGCTACAAATTCGTCAGGCAATAGACCACGCCGCTCGAACTGTCAACTTACTGGCACTGCTAAGAGTATCCTATGACTTCCACATCACTGGCAACAGGTTATACACAATGCTGGTGACTACTCTGAAGATCAGTTAAACTTTTGTACAAGCTATAAATAAATAGTTGCCACTATTAAAGTTCCAACCCTCGTATATGGATATAATATTTGTTTGTCTCTCAATGGAAATCACTAATTGTGTGAGAATAAGAGCTGTGATTACATGAGATAAGTTTGTATTGGTGCTGGAGGTGTGCTCGGATAACCGAAATGGTTAAGACAACTGTTTGCAATACACAAGAAATCCAAGTTTGAGTTCTGATCTGGCACATATTTATTTTCATCTTACATCCTTTTCAAAAGAGACATCTACAAAATATTCCTTCTACATGTCTTTCCAGAGTTACTGAGAATTTGTCAGCTTATGTATTATTAAAATGATGTGACATGCCTGATGTTAGGAGTAGAAAAAAACACTAATCATCATCATCATCACATCCTAACATCAGGCGTGTACAGTTTTGTACACTGATTAATCAATCTGCTTGCCCCCCTCCATGGCCAGCTCAGTCATCAGGTTGGCACCAATATACTTCTTCTGGAGCTTTATGAAGGGCCTAGTTCATGAGACTCTATTTGATATGTGCCTGGACCAATACTAGGATTTTGGCAGCTCGTGGAGTTCTACAGCAATGTGTCGTTGAGCACATACAAGGCAAGGCAGAAGTCCCTCAGTCTGGCACAGTCTTATTTAGTTATTGTTATGGTGGTGCATGTTATGCAAAAACAAACAATTTGTTTAGGAGGACATAATGTGTATACTGCTTTCTAAGGCAGTTGTTTTTTGTGTGTTCTATTGAAATTACTGTACCATCACAAAATTCTCCATTTTGGTCAGATTATTGCTAACAAAATTTCATCTGAAGCTAGTGCATGTTTATAAGGAATGTATTTCTTCATTTTCATTAGTTAAAAACATGTGGCTGTAGATCATATTTCTCTTGAAGATGATCAACATGAACTCCAACCACCACTGAAAACATCAAGAAAGTGCATGGAATTTGACAACTGGTCAATAAAGATGTATGAAACAGCTGATGCCCTAGGTATATAAGAGAAGCGGAGAGTAATACGTAAAGAATTAACCCTAAAAACGCTTTACACAGAATAGGTATTACATATTTGGATACTAACCAAAACGTTTATATCATTCTAAAATGAATACAATTGATAAGGCCCGTCAGTCTGTTATTTTGGGTGAGATATGGCTCTACCATCTTATGTCTGAAACTAAATAGCAATAAAAAATCAGAGCACTGGGTGGAATCCAGTGATACTTCGCTAAAAAAGGTGAAGTTGCATTCATCCATCAGAATGGTCACAGTCAGCATTTTCAGATATTTTGATTATCTTGCAAAGGGCGATAATGTAACCTGTAAATATTGCACAACTTACCAACACCAGTTGGATGAAAACACCAATGAGCGGTGGTGAAGATTGTAACAGAAAAATTAAACCCCTCTTCAGAGCAAATGCATCTATCCTATCCTACTCACCACATTAGGTGCCCTTTAACTTACATCTGTTTGAAAAATAAATAAATCTTTGATTGGTCATAGTTTTAATTCAAATGAACAAGTTATGACAGCTTTGGAAAGTTATTCTGCAACCCTTCAAAAATTCATTTGATGAACAGGACATATTCTCTGGAAGAAGATTTGGACACCTGCATTGACTCAGAAGGGTAATCCATAAAAGATAAGTACTTTTTTTATCTAAAATACACATTCTTTCATGGTCAGGCCAAGTATCTTCATTTTATTTTCATAATTCAACCAATGGTTCATTGCCACATGTGTGTGCCAACATTTGACAGTTTGAATAACTCCCGTAGAAAAACAGTACAATATTGTTTTGCACTGTGCGCTAATTAGGAATGGTGCATAATCTTCGCTTTCTAAGCTTTTATTATCCATTCCTGTTAAAATAATACTAGTGATACAACAATAATATAAACCTTATGCAAAATAATAATCCTATTCCTTTGAGAGTGAATGTACAATCTATTTGAATGCTTTTCATGCCTGAAGGTTTGATTCGGAGACGGTTATACTTCTCATAATAATCTTTTGGAGCACTGAAATAAGTTAATCCTTTGGAACTAGAAATATTATTCTCTTTGTTGAAAGTCAGTAAATTATGTTCAAGGATATAAATTCAGTCTTTCATTTCTTACATTATTGTATCCTTTGAGACGCTAGCCTTGGTCAAATCCCTTTTCGTAATTTTATATTAACCTCACAAACTGAATATATAGAATTTACATCACTATGTGTGGGAAAAATACTGTGCATAGTGCAATGCATGATAAATTTATGGGTAATCGTTAGCAGTGGTGGGATTGTATTCTCAATTTAATGTAATTTGCCCCAAATGGGGCTCTGAAATGCAACCTCTGTTTTGCCTGACCATAAGCCGTCAAGCTTTACGAGTTATGAGCTAAGTTAAGTTTCATACAGAATTTCATTCTCATCCCATATGGTAAGTCTCCCGTGACCCACAGTTCTGGGTGACTTTCCAAAACATACCCCTTTTCCTAGGCCTCTTCGGTCCTTTTCCTTCACCCTTCTTCCTTCCCCTTCTTCCTGAAGGAAGAGCCTCTGCCTCTGGAAGCTTGCCAATCACAACAGTCTTTTATGTGTGTATTCTGCCACTGCTTGGTGAGTAGATTTTTTATCTATCCAATTAAATAAGTTCAACAATGTAAAATGGTGCTCATAGGACTTTCTGATATAGAAAAAGCATTCAGCAGTGTAAATGATGTAAGATGTTCCAAATTTTGAGAGAACTGTAGGGAAAGATGGGTAATTTACAATATGTACAAGAATCAAGAGGAAGCAATAAGTTTGAAAGACCAAGAACAAAGCACATGGATTAGAAAGGGTGTAAGTCAGAGATACAATTTTTTGTCCCCTACTATGCAATGCATGGAAGAAGCAGCAAAAAGAGAGATTCAGGAGTGGAATTAAAAATCAGAGTGAAAGGATATCAATCATATGATACTGCTACCTCCAGTGAAAGAAGGAAGAGCTGCAGGTTTGTTGAATGGAATGAGCAGTCTAATAAACACACACTACAGATTGAGAGTAAACTGAAGAAAGATAAACATAATGGGATCCAGCAGGAATGAGATTAGCAACAAATTTAACATCAAAATTAGAGACCACAAAGCACAGGAATTTAAGGAATTCTGCTACCTTGGAAGCAAAGTAACAGATGATGGATGAAGAATGGTCACCATAAAAACAAACTAGCAGAGGCAAAGAGGGCATACTTGGGAAAAATAAACCTACTATCATCAAGTATCAGCCATAATTTCAGGAAGAAATTTGTGGATATATACATTCATGGCACATAATTCTATGGAATGTGTCATGGATTGTGGGAAAACTGGAAAAGAAGAGAACTGAAGTGTCTGAGACATGGCGCTAAAGAAAAAAATGTTGAAAATTGGGTGGACAGACAAAATAAGAAAAGAGGTTCTCCACAGAATTTGAAATGAGAGGAACATGTAGAAGACATTGACAAGAAGGAGGGACAAGATGATAGGTGTAACATTCCCTGTCTTAATCATGACATGAGAAAAAATTAATAAAATTCAAAATTCTCAGTATATGACTGTGAACTAACCATATTTGCAATTCATATTATTAATAATTAGAACAGGTAATTCTACATTCATTAGCTGGTGTAATTAATCATTGAAAATGTATGTTCTCCATTTCTGATTGCTAAAATAACCTGAGTGCTGCTGTGGGAGTATACTCACATCCAGTCTTACAATTCAGGGACAGTAACTTTTTCTCACAATAAGAAGTAACTCACGTTCAATAAAAATAACAATATCATCTATCAAAAAGTACACAGGTATACTGTTCATTCATAATTTTAAACAGGCAGTGGACGTGGAGACGCTAACATCGGCACCTGTGATGGCGTTGTAAGTTTTTCTCCCTGCCCTGATCACCAGATTGTTTTGTTTGCTGAGAGTCTTCTTAATTAAACTCAGTGCTGGTTGCCAAGCCTTGCTAAGATTATAGCTGCAGTCACAATCTTGGTCGATGGGATCACCCCTGGTATGAATTTCTGTGGGCTCTCTAATGCCGCTGTCCCAGTATTTGGAAATCTGTGCCAAGATCTTGATATGTGATTCCCAGACAAACAGTGCTCTGCAATTGCTGGCTTGTTGGGGTACATCAGTCAAGCATGTCCCTGGTGTTCTCGGCAATGATATTCGACGGTGCGCACTGTCTGTCCAATATATGTTTTCCCACATTGACATGGAATCTCCTATAAGCCTGTCTGCCATTCTGGGTATCCATTTTTTTAAATACCATTTGAGGTGTTCCACCTCCTGGCACAGACTCTCTCCATCTTAAATGGTGCATGCCCTGTGTACTAGCGTTTATAGCACCCCATTCCGCTGCAAAGGGTGATGGCTCTCTACGTGAAAAGACAAGTCTGTATGCATTTCCTTCCAATACATACCGTGGTCCAGTGCACCATCAGCTCTTCTCTTGACCACGATGTCCAGGAATTGCAGTCTTCCTTCTGCTTCAGTCTCCATAGTGAATTTTGTGTTGGTATGCACGGAGTTGGAAGGGAGCCAAGGAATTTGTCCCTTCTATGGAGCCAGATGATGAACATGTCATCCACATAATGGAAAAAACACGTGCATTTCCATTTGTATGATGCCAGGACTTCCTCCTCGAAGTTCACCCTATACAAATTCATGACCATAGGTGAGAGTAGGCTGCCCATTGCAACTCCTTCCGTTTGTTCATAGTGTTGTCCATTATAAAGAAAATACAAGGAGGTCAGAACATGCCTGAAGAGATTGGTGGTCTTCTTGTCAAATTTCTGACCATTAAGTTCTAGTGACTCTCATAAAGGTACCCTGGTGAATAATTAAACAATGTCAAAACTCACCAGGATATCTGTGTCTTTCACCCTGAAGTTGTAAATGTGTTTTTCAAAATACACATAATTGCAAATATGATAAGTACATTTATCCATGTAAGGGGACAGTATTTCCGCCAGCCACTTTTCCAGCAAATATGTAGGTGCCATACTGTTGCTGGCAATGGGGCGCAATGGCACCCATCTTCATGAACTTTAGGAAGCCCATAAAGTCTTGGTGGTAGAGGTCCTTGAGGTAACAGTTTCTTGGTGACACCCTGTGGTAAATACGCGTCCTTGAGAAGAGCCCTACTCTTTTCTCCTCTGCCTTCTTTGTTGGGTCAGCATTGATCTTCCTGTAGGAGCCGTCAGCTAGCAGGCTCTGCATCTTCCCAATGTAGTCCTTGTGGGAAAAAACAACAGTCGCATCGCCTTTGTCAGCAGGTAAGAAAACAATCTCAGGGCACTCTCAGGTTCCGAATGGCCACCCTCTCTCTGCTGGTAATGTTTGACTTTGTAGTCTTAGTTCTCATCAGAGCATAGCAGGTTTCACGATGTACTCCTTCAGCTGCTTCAGGCAGTAGTCACACACAACTTCTTCAACTGCACTGATGATGTTCGCAATCGGTGTGTACTTAGGGGTAGGAGCAAAGTTAAGTTCCTTCTCCTGAACCAAAACTGCCTTGTCACTTGGCTCCATGTCAATCAGATTGTATTGCACGGGGCCTCCAGTGATGGTTTGTCAGAGAGACATGAGAATTTGGTATTTGACATCCTGTCGCCTTTCTATGGGCTGAATCAGCTGTCAGGTGACACCATCAATCCAATCCCAAGTGCAGGAATAAATTGATTGGCCAGTTGTAAATGTTGTCTAAGTAATTCTTAGGAATTATATTCTAGATTCCGTTGGGTAAAGTGCACTGTCTCACAAACCAAAGCAAGGCCAGCCTACTTCTCCATTCTCCTAGCTGCTGCAGAATTGATGTGATGTGTGATGATAGCAAAGTTCGGCACATCCTCGGTAGAACATCTCTTCAAAAATGCAAGAGCACTCAGCAAACAGCATCTTTGGTTGCTCAGCTTGTCGAATTTCTTCATGCTGCGATACATCTCTCCCTGTAGAAGTATATGATGTGATTTTTCAAAGTCCATGCCATATTTGTTGACTGAACAGTCCACAGGTTTATTGCTGGTTTAGTGTCCAATGGGCTCAACGTTTTGGTGATCAGACATGTCACCACGTCAGGGGTGCTGACTAACCAAGCTCCTTAAGGCACTTGGCCAAATAATATCCCCTCCCTCCATGAGCCGCTCCTTCTGTGGCCACGCATCACAGAGATGCTAGCATTGACATCTGTGATGGCGTTGATATTGATATAAGTTCTCTGTCTGCCCTGGTCACCAGACCATTTGTTTGCTGAGAGTCTTCTTAATTAAACTCAGTGCTGGTTCCCAAGCCTTGCTAAGATTATAGCCACAATCTCAGTTGATGAGATTGTCCCTGCTGCGAACTTCTATACCCTCTGTAATGTCGCTCTCCCAGTAGTGAGTCTGTGCTGAAATACTGGCACATTCATACTCCATCATGCGATTCTTGGATGAACAATGATCTGTGACTGGTGACTTGTTAGGATAAATCAGTTGAATGTGTCCCTGGTGTTATCAGCAACAATCTTCGGTGGTGCACACTGTCTGTGCAATATATGTTTTCCATATTGACATGCAACCCAGAATGGCAGATTAGGCAAGCTCTCCACTCCACAGCAGTACAACCTGTGGGGATGGAAGAAGCCATGGAGGAAGAGGTGGCTACTGCTTTTATACTATGCACTGGTGCACTATTGGGAAAAATTGAACACATATTAAAGAAGCATTGAATAAAAACTGTGTTTTGCATGCCCAATAAAACATGAGCATTATTAGAAAGTGTCAAAGATGATCTTGGTTTGCTGAAGGCCAGCGTATACCAGTTTCCATATCAATGTGGGAAAACATATATTGGACAGACAGTGCGTACTGTCAAAGATCATTGCTGGGAACACCAGAGGCATACTCTACTGATGTATCACAACAAGTCAGTGGTCACTGAGGACTGTTTGTCTCAGAATTACATGACCACAGCACAGATCTCCAAATACTGGGACAGTGTTGTTAGGGAGGAAATAGAAATTTGTACCAGGGACAATCTCATCAACCAAAATTGACACTGCAGCTGTAATCTTAGTGAGGCTTGGGAACCAGCACTGAGTTTAATTAAAGACTCTCAGCAAACAAAACAATCTGGTGACCAGGGTGGACAGAGGACTTACATTAATGCCATCACAGCCGCTGACACTAGCATCTCCACATCCACCAAAGTGCAGTTGCAGACTGCAGACAGAGCAGCTCACAGGGTCAGGGGATATTAGTCAGCCATGTGTCTTCAGGAGCTCATGCAGTCAGTGCACCTGATGATGATGACATGTCTGATCACCAAAATATTGTGCCTGTTGGACATTTATGAACCGGCAGTTTTACTGTTCGGCCAACAAAGTGGCAGAAAAACTGAAGAACCACATAATATCATCTATGATTATCACTGATATCCACTCACCATGAATTTTATTTCCACTTCTGAAATTTTCTTTTATTCCTTGTACAATTTATTCACAAAACATGTTCAGATCTGCATGTTAACAAAATATTACTTCTGAATATTCACATTACATCCATTCCCACAATACAGTTGCCAACTGACAACCACTGAGCAGATGCAAGCAGTGTAACAGATATGTCACTCTAACAGCCTTAGGTATCCAGAATGAAATTTTCACTCTGCAGCAGAGTGCCTTTTGCGGGCAAGTGCTCTACCAACTGAGCTACCCAAGCACAACTCATGACCCATCCTCACAGATTTAGTACCACCAGCACCTCGTCTCCTGCCTTTCAAACTTCAAGAAGCTCTCCTATGGAACAGCAGAACGAGCACTCCTGGAAGAAAGGCTATTGCTGAGACAAGGCTTTGTCACAGGATAATATTTTAATTGACTAACAGTTATGAAAGATATTTGTAAAATTATTTAAGTGTAACTTTACACACAGCATAAAACATAAACATCATTTTTTGATTAGTTTTACCAAATACTCATGCTTTCTGTTCCAAAATTTACATCATGAATATTTTTTACAACTAACAATACAAAATGATAATTTTATACATAATTAAATTTGTCTTTCTTTTTCATACAATTGTGGTAGTTCTTTACGAAAGTCGTATCACTTTATAAAAATTACTTCATTCCAACCTGTACTGAATATTATAAATATGACTTTTGTTTACATTACAAACAGTTGTACACACCATTTTACAAAGATTGCACCAAACTAATTTCCATGTAGTGCACTGAGTATCAATAACAATAATTAGTGTAAAATGAAAATAAAAATATGGCAATATTCATAAAAGTATGTAATGGAGTTAAAGTGTATTGTGTTGTATACTAGTCTGATTTATCGTGTACAATATTATGTGAGTTTCAGTTTGTCACATTACATAGGAGATACATGAAGACATCAGGGAATGACTCTCAAGGTACCTGAGGGAGGTGCAGCAGATAAAAACTGTAAAGGTAGACAGAGATTGAAATATATCAAATAACTAATTAAGGATGTTGGGAGAAAGTGCTACTCTAAGATGGAAATGAAGCCACGGAGAATAATTCATGGCAGGCCACATCGAACCAGTCAAAAAATGGATGAGAAAATAAATAAGTAAATGGGTGCAAGTTGGTAGACAACTAATTGTAGATATGTTGTCCTGTACACATTAATACACTAACGAATCAGACAGCAGCATTCACACAGTAGTCATGTACACATCCAAGCATGACAGTTCCTTTCTGCCATTTTGTCATTTCTAGATGTCAACCCATTTAACTATACTGATTCCATACAACCATCTAGCACATACACACCACTACACTCATGGCTGCCTGGCACCAGTTCTACACCAACCACTGCACTCCAAAGACACCAGTGTGCTTTTTTAAATGTGTGGCATACTTTGTTCACTGAGCTTGTATTGCAACAATAAGTTAGGTGCCTAGGGTGGCGGCATATTTATTGGCATAAAGAATTAGGTAAAATCTAGTGAGTTTGTTACAGAATTTGAGTACAAAGAATGTGCTTCAAAGCAAGTATCAAGGAACAGTGGAACATGGTAATCAGATGCTGCCTCAGAAACCATAGTGGCAGAGCGGTTCAGAAGAATATCTGAGAATATAATGAGCAAGTTTCCCAATCATGTTAATGTAATAGGAGATAGCTTAAATTTTGCAGCTATATAATAAGAGAGTCATGTGAGTGAATCTGCCAGAGACAGGGGTTCATGTGAGAATATTCTCAACATCTAGTCTGAAAACTACTTTGAGCAGATAGATAACTGACTCACGGAGGCAATGTGTTAGATCTCACAGTAGCTCACAGACCCAAACATTTTGAATCAGTTAATGTAGAGGACGACATCAGGTGATCATAAGACTGTTATAGCATTAATAACTGCCAGAATTACAAGGAGTGGTAAGAAAGGTAGGAAAACATTTTTGCTTAGCAAGAATGATAGAAAACAAATTGCAGAGTATTACAGTTGCCAACATCAAATATGAGGGTTACTCAGAAAGTAAGGTGAATCACCACAGGTAATCAAATGTTGTGTAAATACTGAAAAGTGCATGCTCTGGCCCCTACCTATAATGACTGATTCAAATTAATTATTTAAATTCTGTCTCTGCTGATTTTTGGGACATATACTTTGTCCTTCATAACAGCACACTGAGAAAACAGGGTGGAAAGTTCAGAAATGTTGAATGATCAAAATAATTGGTACTTATCTGGTAAAATTCTTCTTCATTGTTTCTTGTGGTTCATGTCTAGGAGTCTTCTTTCTCATTTTCCTGTACAATATTGACAAAATATGTAGATTTTCAGGAGTTCCCAGGTTTGATCTTGTTGTATCAATTCTAATCAATACAATGAACACATTTCAATTTTCATTTTGTTGATACATTATGGAACAAATTTCACAAATTTTAAGTAGCAATTTTTCTTTGTTGTTCACAATTGTTAAAGATACTTTTGAGGATTGGTATTTAGATGTAATGGGCAACACTCATCCAACTTTGACCATATGCAACCATACACAACTTCTCTTGCCCAACTACTCCACACCAACTCATTTACTTTACCTGTTGATTGTCCATAGATTGTTAAATACAAATATAACAACACATTGACCAAAGATTATTAAATTTCTCCATGCTTACATACCTCTCTGACATTTACAATTATCATAATAATCAAGACCTTTTTTTATAAGAAATATTTATAAAATTTATGGTAATTAAAAAAGGGTATCACAAAATGTGTGATAAAGCACCTTGTGCCAAAAATTATACTTGCTATAGAGAATATGTTGCAATCAGATCAGTTTCATTACAATGCACACCACCTCCAGGCATACGTTCTTGACAGATGATGCCATTTGCATTGGCATTGTCAGGGGGTATTGTTTACAATGTCACTTCAAAATGTTCAAAACAATTGATCAGCTCACTGACTGTGAAATATGGCTGGTGATACAGTTTTTGACAGCAAAGAACATTGCAGCAGCAGAAATTCATCAACAAATAAGTGAGTTACAGCCAAATGTATAAGAGGGTGAGAGCTTTCGAAGACAGGTGGAAAAATGTCCATGATGAACCCCAATCTGGCTGACCATCAGTGATCTCAGAAGATCTGATCGAAGCCTTTTGGCAAAAAGATACATGATGACCAGTGATTCACAATTTCAACTTTAGCATCAGAATTTCCAGATGTGGGTAGAAATAACTTTGCACAAAATCATCACCGAAAAGTTGCAATTTCGCAAATTGTGTGCACATTATGTTCCTAGATTGTTTCTGCGAACACAAAATGGAAAGTCGTTTGTGCTCATGATTTTTTGGATTAACATCATAAGGAAGGTGATCAGTTTTTAGATAAAATTGTAACAGGGGACAAGACATAGTTTTCTCATATGACTCCAGAGTCTAAATGTCAGTGAGTGGAATGGCATCACATGACATCACCAGTCAAAGTCAAGGTCAAGCAGCCTATCTCCATACACAAGGTTACAGCAACCATATTTTGGAACACACATGGAGTCTTGTTGATCAAGTTTGTGCAGCAAGACACAACAATAAATGCATCTACTTACTGCGCTCCACCGATTAGACTTAGATGTGCAATACAGACTAAGCAATGTTGCTTTCTGATATCAGGAGTTTTGTTGCTGCACAGCAATACTGGACTCCATTCTCATATACACACCCAAAATCTGATTAGACATTTTGGATGGAAACAGATTGTTCATTCACAGTAGAGTCAAGACTTGTCACCGAGCAATTTTCAGTTTTTCTACTACTATCAGTTTCTCAGCAGCAAGTGCTTCGCAACAGAAATGGGATGAAAGAAGCAATTAAAGACAGGTTATCCTGACAGGCGGCAAACATCTGTGAGTTAGGGATATAAAAGCTTGTAGAACATCATAACAAATTTTTAAACAACTATGGAAATATGTAGAAAAATAGAGAAAGGTAAGGAATTAAATAAAAATAATGTTTGAAAAAAATCTGTGATGGTTTATGTTTTATAAGAAATCAGACCTTACTTTCCGAGTAATCCTTGTATTAAGCTGTAAGGATGATATTGAACAAATGGGTAAAATTCCGAAGCTTTGTGCAATATACCTTAGACTATCTGATCAAATGCATCAGGATACTCTACGTAATGCAGCGGAGGGTAGGGGAGATATTGTGTCGTCAATAGAGAAGCTATAACAGCCGAATGGGTCAGTCAGTAGAGCTCAGTGACTTCAAACATGGACTAGTCATTGGATGTCACCTGAATATCCAGGAATATTTCAGCCCTTCTAAAGCTATTGGTAATGTTATGTTGAAGTGGAACTGTGAAGGAACAGCCACAACAAAACCAAGTCCAGGCAGTGACCGTCAGGCACTCTGGAGAGTGGCTGTAAAAAAATCACATGAAATCAGCAGAAGGAATCACTCCTGAGTTTCAAACTGCCACCAGCACACCAGCTAGCACACTGGCTGTGTGTAGGTAGTTAAGAAGTATGATGGTTGAGGAACTCCCCATAAGCCTCACACTTCTGTAGTCAGTATTAAGTAATGTTCGATGTGGTGTAAACAGAAGCGCCACTGGATATTAGATGAATGAAAATGAGTGGTTTGGAATGATGACTGAAGCTATTCTCTGTAGCAATTGGATGGAAAGGTTTGGGTTTGGCAAACTTGTGGATAATGTTGCCTGCCAT
This sequence comes from Schistocerca serialis cubense, assembly GCF_023864345.2. NCBI lineage: Eukaryota > Metazoa > Arthropoda > Insecta > Orthoptera > Acrididae > Schistocerca > Schistocerca serialis. Next base: position 330,035,774 of record NC_064646.1, on the reverse strand, counting down.
TGTGTGTAGTGTCAATTGTGAACTATGGAGGAAGTGCTGTTACAGTGTGGGAGTGCTTTTCATGGTTAGGGTGTGATCCACTTATTGCTCTTAAGAAAACTCTAAATGTGAAAGGATATGAACACATTTTACAGCATTGTGTGCTGCGTACACTAGAGGAATAGTCTGGAGACAGTGAGTGTTTGTGTCAGCATGATATACATCTTGTCATAAAGCAGCATCTGTGAGGCAATGGTATGTGAACAACAACATTTCTAAAATGCACTGATCTGCCCGTTTTCCTGACCTGGACTCAGTGGAATGCCTTTTGGATGAGTTAGAATGTCATCTTCACTCCAGGCCACAGCATCCTGCATCACTACCTTCATGAGGAAGAATCGTTTGCCATTTCTCCGCAGATATTCAAACATCTCATTACAAGTGCCCCGGTAGAGTTCAAGCCATGATAAAGGTGAAGGATGGATTCACACAATGCTGGTGTATGTAATAGATGTCAGGACACTTTTGATCAGATAATGTATGTGCTGAGCAAGGCCAAGAGGGGTGGGAAAGACCCACTGTTCACTATCCATGTTAGTAAATTGTTATTAAGGCAAATAAGGCTTCATCGGAGATTTAAGAAAATTCAACCTCTATTTGACAAAAAAGCTCAACAATGCCAAAATGAGCATTAAGATGATCAGTGTAAGAAATGTTCATCACATTCAGAATGAAGATTTTGCCAACTAAATTTTAGTCCTACTTAGTCAGTAAATGGACTGAAATCACTTTTAAGTTGCTTAGTGATCATACTGGCACTCAAATTGAAGATAACAGAGGGGAGGGGAAAATACTGATTTCAGCCTTCCAAAATTGATTCACTGTATATTGTTTAGAACTTGATTATTAGAATATATTACTGGGATAAAGATCATAATCAAGCACGGTGATAATGTTGCACAACAATGTCAGTATTTCATCTACATCTACATTTATACTCCGCAAGCCACCCAACGATGTGTGGCAGAGGGCACTTTACGTGCCACTGTCATACCTTCTTTTTCTGTTCCAGTCGCGTATGGTTCGCGGAAAGAACGACTGCCTGAAAGCCTCCGTGAGCGCTCGAATCTCTCTAATTTTACATTCGTGATCTCCTTGGGAGGTATAAGTAGGGGGAAGCAATATATTTGATACCTCATCCAGAAACGCACCCTCTCGAAACCTGGCGAGCAAGCTACACCGTGATGCAGAGCGCCTCTCTTGCAGAGTCTACCACTTGAGTTTGCTAAACATCTCCGTAACGCTATCACGGTTACCAAATAACCCTGTGACGAAATGCGCCGCTCTTCTTTGGATCTTCTCTATCTCCTCCGTCAACCCGATCTGGTACGGATCCCACACTGATGAGCAATACTCAAGTATAGGTTGAATGAGTGTTTTATAAGCCACCTCCCATGTTGATGGACTACATTTTCTAAGGACTCTCCCAATGAATCTCAACCTGGTACCCAACTTACCAACAATTAATTTTATATGATCATTCCACTTCAAATCGTTCTGCACACATACTCCCAGATATTTTACAGAAGTAACTTCTACCAGTGTTTGTTCCGTTATCATGTAATCATACAATAAAGGATCCTTCTTTCTATGTGTTCACAATACATTACATTTGTCTATGTTAAGGGTCAGTTGCCACTCCCTGCACCAAGTGCCTATCCTCTGCAGATCTTCCTGCATTTCACTGCAATTCTGTAATGCTGCAACTTCTCTGTATACTGCAGCATCATCCGCGAAAAGCCGCATGGAACTTCCGACACTATCTACTAGGTCATTTATATGTATTGTGAAAAGCAATGGTCCCATAACAGTCCCCTGTGGCACGCCAGAGGTTACTTTAACGTCTGTAGACGTCTCTCCATTGATAACAACATGCTGTGTTCTGTTTGCTAAAAATTCTTCAGTCCAGCCATGCAGCTGGTCTGATGTTCCGTAGGCTCTTACTTTGTTTATCAGGCGACAGTGCGGAACTGTATCAAACGCCTTCCAGAAGTCAAGGAAAATAGCACCTACCTGGGACCCTGTATCTAATATTTTCTGGGTCTCATGAACAAATAAAGCGAGTTGGGTCTCACACAATCGCTGTTTCCGGAATCCATGTTGATTCCTACAGAGTAGATTCTGGGTTTCCAAAAACGACATGATACTCGAGCAGAAAATATGTTCTAAAATTCTACAACAGATCGACGTCAGAGATACAGGTCTATAGTTTTGTACATCTGCTCGACGACCCTTCTTGAAGACTGGGACTACCTGTGCTTTTTCCAATCATTTGGAACCTTCCGTTCCTCTAGAGACTTGCGGTACACGGCTGTTAGAAGGGGGGCAAGTTCTTTCACGTACTACGTGTAGAATCGAATTGGTATCCCATCAGGTCCAGTGGACTTTTCTCTGTTGAGTGATTCCAGTTGCTTTTCTATTCCTTGGACACTTACTTTGATGTCAGCCATTTTTTTGTTCGTGTGAGGATTTAGAGAAGGAACTGTAGTGCGGTCCTCCTCTGCGAAACAGCTTTACGCGTGTCATCCTCTGTTTCAATGCCATCATCATCCCGGAGTGTCTGGATATGCTGTTTCGAGCCACTTACTGATTTAACATAAGACCAGAACTTCTTAGGATTTTATGTCAAGTCGGTACATAGAATTTTACTTTCAAATTCACTGAACACTTTACGCATAGTCCTCCTTATGCTAACTTTGACATCGTTTAGCTTCTGTTTGTCTGAGAGGTTTTGGCTGCGTTTAAACTTGGAGTGAAGCTCTCTTTGCTATCGCAGTAGTTTCCTAACTTTGTTGTTGAACCACGGTGGGTTTTTCCCATCCCTCACAGTTTTACTCTGCACGTACCTGACTAAAACGCATTTTACGATTGCCTTGAACTTTTTCCATAAACACTCAACATTGTCAGTGTCGGAACACAAATTTTCGTTTTGATCTGTTAGGTAGTCTGAAATCTTCCTTCTATTACTCTTGCTAAACAGATAAACCTTCCTCCCTTTTTTTATATTCCTATTAACTTCCATATTCAGGGATGCTGCAACGGCCTTGTGATCACTGATTCCCTGTTCTGCACTTACAGAGTCAAAAAGTTCAGGTCTGTTTGTTATCAGTAGGTCCAAGATGTTATCTCCACGAGTTGGTTCTCTGTTTAATTGCTCGAGGTAATTTTCGGATAGTGCACTCAGTATAATGTCACTCGATGCTCTGTCCCTACCGCCTGTCCTAAACATCTGAGTGTCCCAGTCTATATCTGGTAAATTGAAATCTCCATCTAAGACTATAACATGCTGAGAAAATTTATGTGAAATGTATTCCAAATTTTCTCTCAGTTGTTCTGGCACTAATGCTGTTGAGTCGGGAGGTCAGTAAAAGGAGCCAATTATTAACCTAGCTCGGTTGTTGGGTGTAACCTCCATCCATAATAATTCACAGGAACTATCCACTTCTACTTCACTACAGGATAAACTACTACTAACAGTGACAAACACGCCACCACCGGTCGCATGCAATTATCCTTTCTAAACGCCATCTGTGCCTTTGTAAAAATTTCGGCAGAATTTATCCCTGGCTTCAGCCAGCTTTCTGTACCTATAACGATTTCAACTTCGGTGCTTTCTATCAGTGCTTGAAGTTCCGTTACTTTACCAATGCAGCTTCGATGGTTTACAATTACAATACCTATTTCTGCTTGGTCCCTGCATGTCCTGACTTTGCCCCGCACCCTTTGAGGCTGTTGCCCTTTCTATACTTGCCCGAGGCCATCTAATCTAAAAAACCACTCAGTCCACACCACACAACCCCTGCAACCCGTGTAGCCACTTGCTGCGTGTAGTGGACTCCTGACCTATCCAGCGGAACCCGAAACCCCACCACCCTATGGCGCAAGTCGAGGAATCTGCAGCCCACACGGTCGCAGAACCGTCTCAGCCTCTGATTCAGACCCTCCACTCGGATCTGTACCAAAGGTCCGCAGTCAGTCCTGTCGATGATGCTCCAGATGGTGAGCTCTGCTTTCATCCTGCTAGCAAGACTGGCAGTCTTCACCAAATCAGATAGCCGCTGGAAGCCAGAGAGGATTTCCTCCGATCCATAGTGACACACATCATTGCTGCCAACATGAGTGACCACCAGCAGATGGGTGCACCCTGTACCCTTCATGGCATCCGGAAGGACCCTTTCCACATCTGGAATGACTCGCCCCGGTATGGAGCTCCCAACTACCAGTAAGCCCACCCTCTGCGACCGCCCGGATCTTGCAGACTGAGGGGCAACCTCTGGAACAGGACAAGCGGCCATGTCCGGCCGAAGATCAGTATCAGCCTGAGATAGAGCCTGAAACCGGTTCGTCAGACAAACTGGAGAGGCCTTCCGTTCAGCCCTCTGGAATGTCTTTCGCCCCCTGCCACACCTCAAGACAACCTCCCACTCTACCACAGGTGAGGGATCAGCCTCAATCTGGGCAGTATCCCTGGCAGCCACAGCCGTAGTCCAATCGGGGGATGTGTGGGATGAGCTGGCCGTCCCCAACAAAGCCCCATTCGGACCCCCACAGTGATGCCCATTGGCAACAGCCTCAAGCTGTGTGACCGAAGTCAACACTGCCTGAAGCTGGGAGCGAAGGGATGCCAACTCAGCCTGCATCCGAACACAGTAGTTGCAGTCCCTATCCATGCTAAAAACTGTTGTGCAAAGAACGTCTGAACTAATCTACAGAGAGCACAAACAAATTGACACAAAATTTAAACGGTTATTAAAATACAAGATTGCCTAGTAAATGCAGTGATGCTGCTACTTGCGCACTGCTGACACACTGCTCAGTGGTGGAAGGAGACTACCCGATTTTACACTATTCAGGTACTAAAACGCGATGCTATTTGAGAGTAGTATCACAAGGAAATCTTGAACATAATGTTTGGGTTGATGCATTACAGGTAAATGCACACTATGCTGTGAGTAAACATTGGACAGATGATATAGTCACTGGCATCTGGATATTGCTGACTGCATCCCACATGATGTAACATTCTGGCCCAAGATGCTGGGGTTAGTAGTCGTGTGTGAATGAGGTGTGCTTTCTTGTGTCTCTGTGTGAATTTTGTATGTGTCTCTCTTTACTGATGAAGGCTGTGGCCAAAAGCTTTAGGTGAGTGTCTTTTAATTGTGCCTGTCTGCAACTTGACATGTCTTCTTTACAGTAAGTAGCAAGTTATCTTTTCTTACATTGTCAGAGAAATTTATTGTATTCAAATTTACAATATGTCCAAGAATGCTGAAGGTAGCTAGTATTAATGATATTGGTCTGTAATTTTGTGTGTCCATTCCTTTAGCCTTTTTATATACAAGAATCATATGTGCTTTTTTCCAGAGAGAAAAAGAGAGAGAGAGAGAATGTTGCTTGGGACTTTGCGCTAGACATTGATTTTAAACTCTTTCAGCTGCTTCTCCACACCAAGGATGCCTATCAGATCTGAGAATCAAATGCTCAGCTTTTTATCTGAAAATTAAGCAATAATCAGAACTATAGAGAAGGAAGACTTCTTAATAAGACAATAGAAAATCCAGGATAGAATAATGACAATATTATGAAAAGGATAGTTGCTCTCACGTGTAGCTGAGATACTGAGTCACAGACAGGCACAACAAAAAGACTGTCAGACAAACAAAGCTTTTGGCCTAACATGCCTTCATTGGAATTAGACAAAACAAAAGCTTTTGTCTTTACATGCCTTCATCTGAATTAGACAAAACACACAAACACTCTCGCTCTCTCTCTCTCTCTCTCTCTCTCTCACACACACACACACACACACACACACACACACACACACACACACACACACACACACACACACATGCGAGCACATACACAACTCTCATTCACATGACCACAGTCTGGCTGCCAAGGCCAGTCTGTGATTGTAAGTTGCATTTGCATGTGTGTGTGTGTGTGCGTGTGCGTGTGTGTGTGTGTGTGTGTGTGTGTGTGTGTGTGTATGTGTGTGTCAAACACACCTGGGGATTCACAAAGAAAATGTGGCAGAATGAATGCGTAGTTTAGAATAAATTTAACTGGATGCATAAATAATCTACTCACCAAGTGGCAACCGGCCAGAGTGGCCGAGTGGTTCTAAGCGCTACAGTCTGGAACTGTGCGATCGATACGGTCGCAGGATCATATCCTGCCTCAGGCATGGATGTGTGTGATGTCCTTAGGTTAGTTAGGTTTAAGTAGTTCTACGTTCTAGGGAACTGATGACCTCAGAAGTTAAGTCCTATATTGCTCAGAGCCATTTGAACCATTTCACCAAGTGGCAACAGAACACACACATAAAAGATGGTTGTAATTGGCAATCTTTCAGAGCCAGGGGCTTCTTCTTCAGGCAGAAGGGTTGAAGGGGAAGGAATAGGGGTGAAGGAAAAGGCCTGGAGAGGTCTAGGAAGAGGGGTAGATTTTGGGAAAGTCAGCCAGAACCGCGGGTCAGGGAGATTTACCGCAAGGGATGAGAAGGAAAGACTGATTGTTGGGGACTGCATCGAACAAGATTTGAAAACCTGAGGGCTTAAAGATGGAAGACAGGGTAATATGCAGACAGACACTGCTTAAACATCATGTATGAGTTAATAAGAGTGAAAAGCTAAGTGCATTGTACGTAACAGAGGTGGGAGGGGGGCAGTGATTAATAGGCAGGTAAGACAATGAAAGATGTAGAAAACTAAAACAGAGTGAAACAAAGAGTAATTACTGCAAATAAATGCTGAGATGGAAGAAATTAACGTAAATTAAGCCTAAGTGGGTGGCAGGAACCATGGACATGTTATAGTACTAGTTCCCACTTGGAGCGTTCTGAGAAACTGGTGTCTAGGGGAAGAATCCAGATGGCACATGTGGTGAAACAGGCACCGAGGTCATGGTTGTCATGTTGTAGAGCATGTTCTGCAACAGGACATTGCTAGTTCCCAGTATACACCCTCTGCCTACACCCATTCATCCTAACTGATGATTTAATAATTGTGTGTACAGAATTCTTTACATTTTTGTGTGTTTTTTTTTCTGCTCTGATCGACATTTATTGCTGTCTCTTACATAGTTTAACTGCCAAGCTAAGTAGTTTACATTTTCTCCTATAGCTTTCACTTTCTATTTACCCAGTTTTTAAAATTTTGTCTGTTTTCACAACTTTCCCAGTCGATTTTTTCCTTTTTTCTTTTCCAATTCTTTTTTTGTATCATATAGATGATGATGGCGTCCTCTTGGGTAAAATATTGCGGAGGTAAAATAGTCCCCCATTCGGATCTCCAGGCGGGGACTACTCAGGAGGACATCGTTATCAGGAGAAAGAAAACTGGTGTTCTACGGATCGGAGCATGGAATGTCAGATCCCTTAATCGGGCAGGTAGATTAGAAAATTTAAAAAGGGAAATGGATAGGTTAAAGTTAGATATAGTGGACTTTTGATCAGGTGAATACAGGGTTATAAATACAAAATCAAATAGGGGTAATGCAGGAGTAGGTTTAATAATGAATAAAAAAATAGGAGTGCAGGTAAGCTACTACAAACAACATAGTGAACGCATTATTGTGGCCAAGATAGATACGAAGCCCATGCCTACAACTGTAGTACAAGTCTATATGCCAACTAACTCTGCAGATGATGAAGAAATTAAAGAAATGTATGATGAGACAAAAAAAATTATTCAGATAGTGAAGGGAGACGAAAATTTAATAGTCATGGGTGACTGGAATTCGATAGTAGGAGAAGGAAGAGAAGGAAACGTAGTAGGTGAATAAGGATTGGGGGTAAGAAATGAAAGAGGAAGCCGCCTGGTAGAATTTTGCACAGAGCACAACTTAATCATAGCTAACACTTGGTTCAAGAATCATAAAAGGAGGTTGTATACATGGAAGAAGCCTGGAGATACTGACAGGTTTCAGATAGATTATATAATGGTGAGACAGAGATTTAGGAACCAGATTTTAAATTGTAAGACATTTCCAGGGGCAGATGTGGACTCTGACCACAATCTATTGGTTATGAACTGTAGATTAAAACTGAAGAAACTGCAAAAAGATGGGAATTTGAGGAGATGGGACCTGAATAAACTGAAAGAACCAGAGGTTGTAGAGAGTTTCAGGAAGGGCATAAAGGAACAACTGACAAGAATGGGGGAAAGAAATACAGTAGAAGAAGAATGGGTAGCTTTGAGGGATGAAGTGGTGAATGCAGCAGAGGATCAAGTAGGTAAAAAGACGAGGGCTAGTAGAAATCCATGGGTGACAGAAGAAATACTGAATTTAATTGATGAAAGGAGAAAATATAAAAATGCAGTAAATGAAGCAGGCAAAAAGGAATACAAACGTCTCAAAAATGAGATCGACAGGAAGTGCAAAGCAGGGATGGCTAGAGGACAAATGTAAGGATGTAGAAGCTTATCTCACTAGGGGTAAGATAGATACTGCCTACAGGAAAATTAAAGAGACCTTTGGAGAGAAGAGAACCACTTGCATGAATATCAAGGGCTCAGATAGAAACCCAGTTCTAAGCAAAGAAGGAAAAGCAGAAAGGTTGAAGGAGTATATAGAGGGACTATACAAGGGCGATGTTCTTGAGGACAATATTATGGAAATGGAAGAGGATGTAGATGAAGATGAAATGGGAGATATGATACTGCGTGAAGAATTTGATAGAGCACTGATAGACCTAAGTTGAAACAAGGTCCCGGGAGTAGACAACATTCCATTAGAACTACTGACAGCCTTGGGAGAGCCACTCCTGACAAAACTCTACCATCTGGTCAGCAAAATGTATGAGATAGGCAAAATACCCTCAGACTTCAAGAAGAATATTATAATTCCAATCCCAAAGAAAGCAGGTGTTGATAGATGTGAAAATTACCGAACTATCAGTTTAATAAGTCATCATCATCATCATCATTTAAGACTGATTAAGCCTTTCAGCGTTCAGTCTGGAGCATAGCCCCCTTATAAAATTCCTCCATGATCCCCTATTCAGTGCTAACATTGGTGCCTCTTCTGATGTTAAACCTATTACTTCAAAATCATTCTTAACCGAATCCAGGTACCTTCTCCTTGGTCTGCCCCGACTCCTCCTACCCTCTACTGCTGAACCCATGAGTCTCTTGAGTAACCTTGCTTCTCCCATGCGTTGAACATGCCCCCACCATATAAGCCTGTTCACCCTGACCGCTACATCTATAGAGTTCATTCCCAGTTTTTCTTTGATTTCCTCATTGTGGACACCCTCCTGCCATTGTTCCCATCTACTAGTACCTGCAATCATCCTAGCTACTTTCATACCCATAACCTCAACCTTGTTGATAAGGTAACCTGAATCCACCCAGCTTTCGCTCCCATACAACAGAGTTGATGGAAAGATTGAACGGTGCACAGATAACTTAGTCTTGGTACTGACTTCCCTCTTGCAGAAGAGAGTAGATCGTAGCTGAGCGCTCACTGCATTAGCTTTGCTACACCTTGCTTCCAGTTCTTTCACTATGTTGCCATTCTGTGAGAATATGCATCCTAAGTACTAGAAACCATCCATCTGTTCTAGCTTTATTCCTCCTATTTGGCACTCAATCCGTTTATATTTCTTTCCTACTGACATTACTTTCGTTTTGGAGATGCTAATCTTCATACCATAGTCCTTACATTTCTGATCTAGCTGTGAAATATTACTTTGCAAACTTTCAATCGAATCTGCCATCACAACTAAGTCATCCGCATATGCAAGACTGCTTATTTTGTGTTCACTTATCTTAATCTCACCCAGCCAGTCTATTGTTTTCAACATATGATCCATAAATAATATGAACAACAGTGGAGACAGGTTGCAGCCTTGTCTTACTCCTGAAACTACTCTGAACCATGAACTCAATTTACCGTCAACTCTAACTGCTGCCTGACTATCCATGTAAAGACCTTTAATTGCTTGCAAAAGTTTGCTTCCTATTCCATAATCTCGTAGAACAGACAATAACTTCCTCCTAGGAACCCGGTCATATGCCTTTTCTAGATCTATAAAGCATAGATACAATTCCCTGTTCCACTCATAACACTTCTCCATTATTTGCCTAAGCTAAAGATCTGGTCCTGACAACCTCTAAGAGGCCTAAACCCACACTGATTTTCATCCAGTTGGTCCTCAACTAATACTCGCACTTTCCTTTCAACAACACCTGAGAAGATTTTACCCACAACGCTGATTAAAGAGATACCTCTGTAGTCGTTACAGTCTTTTCTGTTTCCATGTTTAAAGATTGGTGTGATTACTGCTTTTGTCCAGTCTGATGGAACCTGTCCTGACTCCCAGGCCATTTCAATTATCCTGTGTAGCCATTTATGACCTGACATTTCGCTGTATTTGATGAGTTCCGACTTAATTTCATCCACCCCAGCTGCTTTCTTGCACTGCAATCTATTGACCATTTTCTCCACTTCCTCAAATGTGATCCTACTTCCATCATCATTCCTATCCCATTCTACCTCAAAATTTGAAACATTACTGATCGTATTTTCACCTACATTGAGCAACTCTTCAAAATATTCCCTCCATCTGCCCAAGGCATCCACAGGATTCACCAGCAGTTTTCCTGACCTGTCCAAAATACTTGTCATTTCCTTTTTACCCCCCTTTCGAAGACTGCTAATTACACTCCAGAATGGTTTTCCAGCAGCTTGACCCATAGTCTCCAACCTGTTTCCAAAGTCTTCCCAAGATTTCTTCTTGGATGCTGCAATTATCTGTTTGGCTTTGTTTCTTTCTTCAACATAACTTTCTCTGTCTACCTGAGTTCTAGTATGTAGCCATTTTTGAGACCCCTTCTTTTTCCTTTTACAGGCTGTCTTGACTGTGTCATTCCACCAGGCTGTTTGCTTCATCCTACTTTTACACACTACTGTTCCAAGTCATTCTTTTGCAACTTCTAGTACTGTGTCCCTGTACCTTGTCCATTCCTTTTCCAATGACTGTAATTGACTACATTCAAATAACTGGTACCTTTCTGAGATCGCTGTTATGTACTTGTGCCTGATTACCTTATCCTGAAGTCTCTCCACTCTTATCCTCCTACATATGGACCTGACCTCCTGCACTTTCGGCCTCACAATCCCAATTTCACTGCAGATTAAATAATGATCAGTGTCATCAAAGAATCCCCTGAATACACTTGTGTCCCTCACAGCCTTCCTGAATTCCTGATCTGTTATTATATAGTCAATGACAGATCTGGTTCCCCTGCCTTCCCAAGTATACTGGTGAATGTTCTTATGTTTAAAAAAGGAGTTTGTGATTACTAAGCCCATATTGGCACAGAAATCCGAGATTTGTTTTCCGTTCCTGTTGGCCTCCATATCCTCTCCAAATTTTTCCCATAACCTTTTCAAACCCTTCTGTTCGATTTCCAATCCTGGCAATCATCACCCATGAGCAGAACACTGTCCTTGTCCTTTACTCTAACAACTACATCTCTGAGTGCCTCATAAAAACTATCCATCTTATCTTGATCTGTCCCTTCACAATGCGAATGTACTGACACAATCCTAATTTTCTTGCTAGACACCGTCAAATCTATCCATATCAGTCATTTGTTTACATACCTTATTGCAACTATGCTGGGTTCCACTTCTTTCCTGATGTAAAGCCCTACACCCCATTGTGCTATTCCTGCTTTGACTCCTGACAGGTAGACCTTGTATTCTCCCACTTCCTCTTCTTTCTCACCCCTTACCCAAATGTCACTAACAGCTAAAACGTCCAGCCCCATCTTACTTGCAGCCTCTGCCAGCTCTACCTTCTTCCCAGAGTAGCCCCCATTGATATTAATAGCTCCCCATCTCATTACCATTTGTATGCCAAGTCGTATCTTAGGAGTCCCTGGTTTGTCAGTTAGAGGTGGGACTCTGTCACCTCCAAAGGTCCGAGGCATTTTGCTCTGATTGTTGCCAGCATCATATTTAAAGTACCAGGGAAGCAGCTTGCTAGCCTTACTTGCCCCGAGTCCCATTGGGTTACACCCCTAACGGTTTTGGGACTAAACGGTGGATTTGGTAGTCTTTGCCGTATGAGCACAAAAGTGACCACGACTCAGAATATGTCCAAGATGCCAAAGTAACTGGTATCCCAACTGTCGGGACCACTTACTTGGCCACTCATATGTTGCCCATGGTTCATGAACTAGGACATGACTACAGGAACCCACACCATGAACCATGGAGAAGAAATAAAAACTTTAAGGTTCGCCGATGACATTGTAATTCTGTCAGAGACAGCAAAGTCATGGCTGCAAAATACTAACGTGAATTCTGTACAGACGAATGGAAAAACTGGTAGAAGCCAACCTCGGGGAAGATCAGTTTGGATTCCATAGAAATATGGGAACACGTGAGGCAATACTGACCCTACGACTTATCTTAGAAGCTAGATTAAGAAAAGGCAAACCTATGTTTCTAGCATTTGTAGACTTGAAGAAAGCTTTTGACAATGTTGACTGGAATAATCTCTTTCAAATTCTGAAGGTGGCAGGTGTAAAATACAGGGAGCGAAAGGCTATTTACAATTTGTACAGAAACCAGATGGAAGTTATAAGAGTTGAGGGACATCAAAGGGAAGCAGTGGTTGCGAAGGGAGTTAGACAGGGTTGTAGCCTCTCCCCAATGTTATTCAATCTGTATATTGAGCAAGCAGTAAAGGAAACAAAAGAAAAAGTCGGAGTAGGTATTAAAATCCATGGAGAAGAAATAAAAACTTTAAGGTTTGCCAGTGACATTGTAATTCTGTCAGAGACAGCAAAGGACTTGGAAGAGAAGTTGAACAGAATGGACAGTGTCTTGAAGGGAGGATATAAGATCAACATCAACAAAAGCAAAACGAGGATAATGGAATGTAGTCGAATTAAGTCGGGCGATGCTGAGGGAATTAGATTAGGAAATGAGACACTTAAAGTAGTAAAGGAGTTTTGCTATTTGGGGAGCAAAGTAACTGATGATGGTCGAAGTAGAGAGGATATAAAATGTAGATTGGCAATGGCGAGGAAAGCGTTTTTGAAGAAGAGAAATTTGTTAACATCGAGTATAGATTTAAATGTCTGGAAGCCGTTTCTGAAAGTGTCTGTATGGAGTGTAGCCATGTATGGAAGTGAAACATGGATGATTAATAGTTTGGACAAGAAGAGAATAGAAGCCTTTGAAATGTGGTGCTACAGAACAATGCTGAAGATTAGATGGGTAGATCACGTAACTAATGAGGAAGTATTGAATAGGATTGGGGAGAAGAGGAGTTTGTGGCACAACTTGGCTAGAAGAAGGGATCGGTTGGTAGGACATGTTCTGAGGCATCAAGGGATCACCAATTTAATATTGAAGGGCAGTGTGGAGGGTAAAAATCTTAGAGGGAGACCAAGAGATGAATACACTAAACAGATTCAGAAGGAAGTAGGCTGCAGTACGTATGATGAAGAAGCTTGCACAGGATAGAGTAGCATGGAGAGCTGCATCAAACCAGTCTCAAGACTGAAGACCACAACAACAATAGATCACCCACTACCTCTTTTTATTAATGATTTTACTGTGAATTTTTCTGATTTTTCATCTTTTACCTTATTTTTTCCTTGCTTTTCTTCCATTTTTGTATCTTTTCCATCCTCTTCATATTTATTATTTTTTGTGCCACTCCAACGATTTCTACCTCTCCCAACTGTCCTCTCTTACCATGATGAATCCCATCTCATATTACATCTGTTCTTTTCTAAAACATGCTTTTGCGCTATCAAAACTAAAATCCCATATTCTGTTTCTTGAATCCTTTTCCCTTGGAGTTACTCCAAAAGATCTAACATTGTAAGTCCCTGTTTCTGGATGTATTCCTAATCTACACCAGGCTCTTTTACAGCTTCAATTACAGCAATCTCTTGCTCTTATCTGGCTAATTTGTGACCTATGTGTATCATCAGCCAATTTCTAGTCTACCAGACTTCTCTCCTTCTACAAAATCCGGCAGTTATCTTCCCCTCATGTTTCCTTGAATGGTATCGTCTGCCAAGCCTACTTCAAACTGCAACAACATGCCTCAAAAAGCTACCCCACCTTCTCCTAAACTACCTGAACAGTGGTATTCCCTTTCCTGTCCCTCTACAACTTCCTAAACAGCCACAGCATCAACCACCACTCCTGCCCTACAACCCAAGCCAGTCCAACATCCTTAACATCCCACAGCCTTCACCACTGCCTCCCAGACCAAGAATAACCCATAATCATAAGAACCAGTCACAGCAGTACCGTGTCCTTAACCTCTCATCTAAAGCACTCTACCCTCATGAATTATCTGTATTATCTAAGTGTCTCACTTTCAGCCCTAAATCTGCATTTGATCATGCTGCTTTGGTGAAGGACCTACTTCCCTTCACACTTAATATCCATTGGAAATATAACTTTGCAACCCAATCCCAAAATCTTTCCAACAGTAAACCTGACATTCAACCCTGCCTTGAACAGTTCAGACAACAATGCCAACTTGGTCCACCACCATTGCCTCAAAGTCATCTGTTACAAGCCTCCCAAAAATTCCTCACATCCATTGCTTCACAGCCCTTCCTCAGGTCCCTACAACATGACCCTAACCTTTCCTCTGCAGAACTCGAGCCTCTACATTCCATAAGAGCTGATGACTCCATCATTATCCTCCCATCAGACAAAGGATCTATCTCTATAGTACTTGACCAAAAGGAGTACATTAGGGAAGGTCAACACCAGTTGTCTGACACCTCTATATACAGCGTCTGCCATCAAGACCCCATCCCTGTGATTCAAACTGACCTGCAGTCACTCCTTAAAATGTGAGCCCCTCCCAAGGACTAATGTCAATCCACACAACTTCTCACCCTACCCAAACCATGCACCTCCTTCTGTTACTGTCTTCTTAAGATCCACAAACTCAATCATCCTGGACATCCTAGAGTTTCTGGTTTCAAAGCACCCACCGAACATATATCTGGCTTAGGTGATCAATACCTGCAACACATACTACAAACAGTTCCCTCCTACATCAAAGATACCAACAATTTCCTACATCATCTGAAATCTGTACCCATCCCAACCCCCACACGCCTTGCTTGTCACCATTGATCCATCTCTCTCTATACCAACATCCCCCATGTGCATGGTCTGTCTGCTGCTGAACATTTCCTCAGTCAGTGCCCACCTGATTCCAAACCTATGACATCCTTCCTGCTCACCTTAGTCAACTTCATACTTACCAACAACTACTTAACCTTTGAGGGGCAGACATTCAAACAGACCAGGGGCACAGCCAAGGGAACCACAATGGCTACTTCCTATGCCAATCTTTTCATGGGTCTCATGGAGTGCACTTTCCTGGGACCCATAAGTCTTTAGCCCCTTGTTTGCTTTGATACATTAATGACATCTTTACCACATGGACTCACTCTAAGGCTGACGTACTAAAATTTCTGGAATCTCTGAATACCTTCTCCCAATTAAATTTCGCATGGTTCTATTTCGAATCCCATGCCACTTTCCTTGACCTTGATCTAATTCTCACCAAAAGCCAGTTACACACTTTTGTCCAAATTAAACTTACCAACAAACTACAGTACTTATGTTTTGATAGTTGCCATCCTTTTCATGTCAACATTCCCTCCCATACAGCCTTTGCATCTGAGGCAAATGTATTTGTTCAGATGTAGACCCTTTACAGCAATACACCACCATTCTCACCTTGGCATTCACTGCACATAATTACCCCACCAACCTAGTTAAAAAGCAGATTTCCCGGGCCATTACATCCAATCTTGATACTGCTGATCCCTCCAAAAAACAACTTTGAAGCACACCACTGGGGATTCAGTATTATCCTGGTCTGGAATGTGTTAAGCAGCTGCTTCAACAGGGCCATGACTTTTTAAAATCATGCCCTGAAATGAGATCCATTCTGTCTGAAATTTTGCCCACCACACCTAGAATACTTTTCTGTCACCCTCCCAATCTCCACAATATTCTTGTCAGACCCTATGCTCCTTCTGCATCCATCTCCCTACCCTATGGCTCCAACTCCTGTGACTGTCCCTGTTGCAAGACTTGCCCTATGCACCCTTCTACCAGCCCTGTAACTGGCAAAACACATACTGTCAAAGGGAGAGGCAGCCATGAAACAACACTCGTCATATACCACCTGTTATGTAAGCACTGTTTGGGCTTTTACATCAGCATGACTACCACCTGATTATCAATTAGGATGAATGGGCATACACAGAGGGTGTATATTGGCAACTTATAATATCCTGTTGCAGAGCATGCTCTACAACATGACAATTGTGACTTCGATACCTGTTTCACCACATGTGCCATCTGTATTCTTCCCCCAGACACCAGTTTCACAGGACTTCGAGGTGGGAACTAACACCACAACATGTCCTTGGGTCTCATCACCCACCTGGCCTTAATTTACATTAATTTCTTCCATCTCAGCATTTCTTCACAGTAACTACTCTTTGCTTCACTCCGTATTAGTTTTCTATATCTTTCGTTGTCTATTTTTCACTGTCCCCTTCACACCTCTGCTACATACAATGCACTTAGCTTTTTCCTCTAATTAACTCATGCATGATGTTTAAGCAGTAATATCTGTGTGCATATTATCCTGTCTTCCATCTATAAGCTCTCAGGTTTTCAAATCTCGTCTGATGTAGTCCCCAACAATCACTCTTTCCTTCTCATCCTGTGCGGTACTTCTCCCCCGACCCGCAGTTCTGGGTGACTTTCCCAAGATCTACCCTTTTACTAGGCCTCTCCAGTCCTTTTCCTTCACCCCTCTTCCTTCCCCTTCAACCCTTCTGCCTGAAAAAGGAGCCACTGGCTCCAAAAGCTTGCCAATTCAACTGTTTTTTATGTGTGTATTCTGTCGCCGCTTGGTGGGTAGATTTTTTTTTATCCATCCAGTTAAATTATTTTGTCAATAGTTGATAGTTTTCATTATTATATTAGAATAAATTTAGTAACACATCATGAGGCAAGAAGAAATCATCAATTTGACAAGTGAAGGAAGTGTGGGGATGATCATTGCAGAAGGAGATCAAGGCTTGACTGCACTAATTGGTTTGAAATTGATGTTGGTTACAGTAGCTTTGCAGAAGTGAAGGAGCTTGCACAGGATAGACTAGTATGGAGAACTGCATTATATCAGCCTTTGAACTAACAACCACAACAGACTATGAAAGCAGTTACAGTAACAAAGTAGATGGCTGGGAAACTGATTCATCTGTTGGCTACACAACCTGATGGCCTCATAAATTGGTTTTGTTTTCCAACATTTTACACTGCTTATATAATCCATTACTGTGACAATAGTATTTTCCACTGTTTAGTCTGTTATTGTATTACATTTACTATGTTTGACTGAAAACTAATATTGTAGCTGTTATTTGTCTTTTTTTTTTGTATATTTACAGTATCAACAGTTACTATCACTGTTTCCACCAACAAAACCGCCATTACTGTCATCCACAATATGAAGAACATGGCAACAATTGTTTGTCACAATAATTTTTGTTTCAAGACACAATCACCAATATATCCTTGTACTACTGGTTTTCACAGACTCCAATTGTTATCTTTAAAACTGAAATCAAAAATTAAATCTTATATATCACTTCACATATGATATGTCGAATATATTCAGTATCATAAAAGAACAAGATAATAAAATTCTCATACCAATGTGCACAGGAGGAACATGCACTGTCACCAACTTAAAAGTGTGTTACCAGGTTGTATATAGTAAAGCCAAGAAAAAAAAAAATCATTCACCACTATCATGCGGTAGAGAGTGAAAATAGATAAAAATACAATAAAAATGAATCACAGAAAATTTGGTAAAATATTTTGTTACAATGAGGAAAGTGAACAAAATTTCTGTTTACTTAGATGCTAGGGAGACTGTTGGTAGCAATACCCTTTCAGAAAATAATTTGTTCCTTATTGCAGTGAAAATACTTCTGTGAATAGTGCTTTAATTCTACTTTCTTTCTGCTCTTTGACATGTTTCTTCTAAGGCAGTGTGTAGAATATTATGACCATGATGTAAACTTAGCTCTCACCATAGCAGACGTGTGTGACACACACACACACACACACACACACACACACACACACACACACACACACATACAAGAAAATAGTGCTCACTAGCTTTTGAGCTGTAGCCCATTTCTAATAGAAAGTGCACACAACTTCACAGACTCCCAAATGAACACCACTGCATTTATGGTGACACCGATTACTGAGAACATTGGCCTGCACTGATGGAGGTCAGGGAAGGACTAACAAAGCAAGGAGGGGATCATGCGAGGAACAAATGGGAAAGACCCATGGCTCAAGGGCTGTGCAACATGACAAAAGGAGTTCTAAGGGAGTAGAGTATTAAGACATGTAGAAAGGGTGGAGAGGGAGGGAGGAAAGAGAGGAAGGTGGAGACAGGGAGGGAGAAAAGAAGGGGTGAGGGAGAGGGAAAGAGAGGAAGGTGGAGATGGGGAGGGGGAAGAAAAGGAGAGAGAGTGTAGTGGCAGCTGTCAAGCTGAGAGGACACATAGCAGAGCAGCAGCAGCAGCAGCAGCAGCAGAACTTGTATGATAAACTGTAAATTAATTTAGTCTTTGTTTTTTGTTCATGTGCTTCTGCAAAGAAGTGAAATGTACATGGGTATTTTACTGTGTAGATTAGTGGTTAGAAAATTAATCGTAGTTTTTTGTTTTTGTGTAAATCTTGTGAATATCATTGTGTAGGGCAGCTCCTTAGTGTAAATTTTCCTGCTGCTAAGACGCCATGTCACCCATTCCTTGATTTATTTGAGTAAGTGACCATTGACCACTCAATGTAGTGGCAGCTGCCGAGCCAAAAGGAAATGCGGCAGAGCAGTGGCACCAACACTTGAGTGATAAACTGTAAATTAATTTAGTCTTTGTTTTTTGTTCACGTGCTTCTGCAAAGAAGTGAAATGTACATGTGTATTTTAATGTGTAGACTAGTGGCTAGAAAATTAATTGTAGTTGTTTGTTTTTGCGTAAGTCTTGAGAATATCGTTGTGTAGGATGGCTTCCTAGTGCAAATTTTCTGTGCACAGAAATTTATCTCTGTTTAATAGCTGTGAAGTGGGATTTGTTCCCACTGTTTGGTCCAAAGGGTGGCTGTTTACTTCGGTTCATGTTTGAGGTTGAGTGGTTGACAGAAATCATCGCTGTTATTCCACTGCAAGCTGAGCCTGGCTGTTGCAATGCGTCAGCTATGATGTTCACCAGATGCTGCGTCTGCACATACCACCACTCTGGGCAAAGTCTGCTGCCTGCCTGGTGCAGCATGCTGC
Organism: Schistocerca serialis cubense; assembly: GCF_023864345.2. Classification (NCBI taxonomy): domain Eukaryota; kingdom Metazoa; phylum Arthropoda; class Insecta; order Orthoptera; family Acrididae; genus Schistocerca; species Schistocerca serialis. The sequence continues at coordinate 330,016,345 of NC_064646.1, read as the reverse complement.
AACACTTATGTGCTGAACCTCCAAGGTGTTGTCATGGCTCAAGCTGTTCACGGTCAGTGCCACTTCCCTGCCACTGCTGCCAACCACCTCTGTCACCACTTATATCACCAGTCCACTGAGTACAGTGTGGCAGGCCATGAAGCCTTACCGAGATATCCGTGTTGCAGGCTCCGCTGTTGTTACCCAGCTGCGCCGCCCACCTGCCACCCCACATTTGCCGCTTGTCAGCCCCCCACTTCAGTCTGATTTTGGGTCCTGGCATCAACGCCTGGGGCACGTACTTTCAGCACCTCGCAGCCAGCCGTCCCATGACCTACACCGCTGCTACGCAAGTACCGCGTGCTTATGGCCCTCAGCTGCCGCACTGCCGCTGCCACCATCTCTTCTGTACTGCGAGTGTTGATCTGAGCTGAGGCCTTGCAGTCATTTATCCAAAAAAGAGCTTAGAGATCAGTAAACTTTAAATTTTTGTGAATTCCTAGATAAGCCCCTCGGATGTATGTTAGTTGGATGTTAGTTTAAAAATACATTTCCATTGAACATGTGTACTGCCATAAATGTCATATCCTTGTTTTAAACTCTGTTGTCGTCGTGCTATGTCATGCATAGTTGTTGTGATGAGAAGTTTTTTAAGGTACATTTTTGAGAGCCTTCAGTGAATTTCCAGACATTTGCAGCTTGCACAATGTGTTTGGCAACCACAGAGTCTCCCAGCTGTTCAGGGCATTTTCTTCCATTTCATTTTCGTGTCACGATCAACTTTATTTTCTTTCGTCCTTCGTATAAGCATTAGTCCTCCACCCTATAATGAAAGTAGGATCCTCCTTGCTCCACACACGTGAGCACTTTAAGGGCTCTGTAGTGCCCTGTGCAGTCATACTGCATCTGCAACGTTTCCAAACTCATTGTACACTAAATCTTTTTACCTTGACGGGAGTTTGTTTTTATTGCAATACCAGGCACAGATGCGAAATCAGCATTTAGGACTTGTAATAAAAGCTACAAACCATTGGATTCTGACAATCCTGGTGTTGTCCATTATTTACTACTGGTACTAGGCAACTTTAGGCCCCAAGCGCATACACAGTCATAATTACACGATTAGCACTTGTGTTGACAAAACCGATAGGACGTTGTGTGACATGCTGGATTGCAGAACAAAATAAATGAACTTTTTCTACCTTCTCTTTCATTTATTTCTCATCTCTCTCTGCCTTCACTTTCCTGACCGTTTATTCTTTTTCTGTCCATGCCTTCTGTTTTTCATAAGTGGTAGCTCCTTGATTGGTTAACTCAGTGCACAAAGCTATGATAACAGAATTGATCTCTTCTATGCCTGTATGCTTATAAGAGAGGATATTATGACTTCCAGCTGTTATCCCTCGGAGGGCAGTGAAGTTTTATTGATATGAAGTGATGTATGAGGTTGTTTCATTGAGGTTATTGGTGAGGAGGCAAAAGGTCCTGTGTGTGTTGTTTTAAGTGATGTTAAATGGTCTGTTTTATGTTGCCACCCCAGAGGTCAGAGCAGAACAATTAACCATGATTCACTTTACCATGCAGCAAGTTTCCAGTTGAGACAATGTTGTTTTAGTCATGTAAATTGTGGCCTATGTTCACAGTGAATGCTTACTATAAGCAGAGACTGCATGGTGCAAACACGTGGACTGGCACAGCTGTCGCCTTGCGATAAGCCAGTCACGCCCCCAAACGCTACCACTTCTCTCCCTCTTCTATCTCTAGCCTGTCATAAATTAATTCTACTTTTGATTTGATTTAGAAGTCATTTATTGCAAGTTTTGAGTGACAATATACGGGGTGTATTAAGTGTTTAAAGGTACCTCTCCCAACTACTCTATAAGTATTCGTTATTTGATGATATTAAGCTGTTCGCATTATTCAGCATTGTTGCAGAATTTTTGTGTTGTGCTGTATTTCACTTTTAGATCTCCTTTTATGACAATGATTTCGTTTTGCCTTTTGAAAGAATGCACCAAGTTTACCTTACAAAAGTTTTTCTACAATGCTACTCTTTACAAGCATACGTCATAGAACATTTTGTTTTGTTGTCAAACCTAGAATGTGGAGCCCCTTCTTGCAGTGTCTATTCTATTTGTCTTTTATTGTTCAATAGATTGTGATACTTCGGATTTTCATCTAACGTATGAAACCAATGTTCCACTGCTTTGCAGATGAGCTAAGCCTAGTGTCATTTTAGAAGCATTTATTTCCCTGTTTTCTTTCAAGCTGCCTAAGAGTAAAAAAATGATTGCGAGTTTTTCATTCTCATACCCACTGACCAGACTATAACTTCAAGTGGGGTTGGAAATCAAGTGACCTCCAGCTGATGGAGTGCAAAGCGGAAACGCATTGCAATAATGAAGCGTGCTGTTAAGGGGTCTCTTCTCATGCTCCACCATTTAGTTTGGTGGTGCTTTGCAATTCTGAGCCTCCTCCGAAGTATAGTACCACCATACCACCTTTCATAAATCCTTAACACGCCCACTATGATATGCATTTTCATGGAAATCCTCGCTAAGTGAGAGACCCCCGTTTGTTTATTCAAACAAATACACCCATAATGTTATATGATTGAAGCACCTATTGAAATAAGCACTAGATTGTTGATGATTAGCACCCATGACGTGACGTCTCACCCAAGTGCAGTAATGCGTTATCTTGTTGGACATATAGCTAGCAAGAGACTTCCACCCTAATGAATAAAAGTTTTTATTGTACAATGTCGCAGTAGTTCGTGCCCCCCTTTTTCATAGCCCACACTATTACTTCATAGATTTTGGGAATCGCCCTATGGAGACAGAGCACAGTTCCTCTCTTGCCCGTCATTGCACTGGGTTACTACCATTGCTCTGAGTTGTTCATCCATTTGTTCCAACCTCAACCATTACTTTGTACCTCCCTCTTCCAGGGCCATGTGCCTTTGTTGCAGTTAGTGCCCGCAGAGTGCCCAGCTGATCAGTTTATTCTTTCAGTTTTCGTTTTCATAAATGGATCGCCTACCTACCTCTTTCATCTATTCATCATTGACACATCATGATGAGGCTCGCCTTCATCTTCACCCTGATCAGTAACCAATGCTACTCAGACATATTGCCTCCCCCCAGAACTTGTTCCCATTATACCCAATTTATTATTCCTTAACATGAGCATCCTTCCAGTTTGCCGCGGGTGGGCCACTCGGCATAAATGGCCAATATGTTGGGCTGTGGTTGCGATCACTAACGGCTGTCCATGATTACACCCAGAAAAAAACTCTGTGTTAAATGCAACATAATTTTCTCATTGGTCAAATCCCTTTTCCTCCTAAGCCACAACGTTCATTACTAAAGCTTCTGATTCCACAAATCACTTACAAAACCACTAAATCTTGCCGGTACATGCCACCAGCTGTGCTTCAAAAAACATTTGCTCAAGATCACCTTAGCAAGCACACGCTGCTTCCCCCCCCCCCTCCCCCCCCCCCATCATTCCACATCCCTTGCACATACCTCCCCACTCTTTCCCCTCCCGCAAGACATGTGTTCTGCCATCACCCACTAGAGAGAAGTGCCATTAAAGTTTGTCGACGTCACACTTCCCCGCTGGGACAAGCCACATGCTCTTCTCCTGTCAGTAGAAACTTTGTTTATAAAAATGCATGCTCCTCTGTCGCACCAAACCACATTCTAGCTGTGAATATTTCGTATTTTGTGAACTGATTATAAACTCACTGCGTTCTTTCCCTTCCTTTATATGAAGTTTTATGAATAGGATGAGAATATTGTTAGCTGTTTCATCACCGTGGACACACATTTTAATTATCTTTTGTAGAGTTTTGCCTGTGTGTTCTCCATGCCTATAACTTTGTTTTACAAGCTTAGTTTATGCCACATGACAGTCCCCTGATTTCATCCTTAATTCCAGTGTTTTGCCAGTATAAGAAAAGGCTTTGTACTTTGTATTTTAACATAGGTTAATATAGATAAGGTGTGTATTATGTGTGTTTTAAGGTACCTCATCTCTTGGACTTCGTACATAAATCCTCCATTCTGCTGAACTGTATTAATATTTCATAGCCTGAGCAACTTTGTGCAACTACTACCCTCAGACACAGCCAGATGCACAGTAAGATTTTACTAAGGTTGAAATGTACTTAATCCAATTCTAACCAAGCCAGGTGTTAAAGTTCTGCAGTAAGTCAATTTATTATGTTTTTTATACCTAAATATTTTGATCACCATAGAATTAAGTATTTTGTTATAATAGCAGATTTTTCCCTCAAACTAACAGAAACCATGATAGTTCATTCCTATTCTGTGAAGCTTTATGGCATCATTTTAACTTTTTTTGTCTTAAGACTTCATTATATGGACAGTGATGAGTTCAATTGTTACAGAAGATATTGTATTGTAATTTGAACAATTAACATTTTATTATTTTCTTAACTCATGAATTTTGATAAACTTGGCTACATGTTAGTCCCCTCCCACTTACACTAAATTAAATATTGTAAAACATCACACCCATAGGATTAAGGCCCCTACTAGGGCGAACTGTCTTTCTGGGGAGTGGCTCACACCATTTCGTAAACAATGTTTGCCACTACTCTCTGGAAGGGGGAAGGAATGTATTGGTGGCAGCCAGTCAAGATATATTTTAGGGAATTGGTTTAAAAAATTTATTTCAAAAGCCCAGTCAAATCTTTACAAGTTTACTCCCACAGCAACTTATGCTGTGCCTACGTGACACAAGTTGCCTGTCTTTCAAAACCATGGCAGTTATGTCCAGTTAAAGCTGCTGAGAAGAGATGCCCTGAGACCTCTGCTGAAACTGCTAGTGAATTCACACCATTGGTTTTGGCCAATAGCATGTGCGGGATACTGATCACATGTGAGGACACTGGAGTGTTCTGCGGTGTGGAACACAGTTGCTTCTCTCTCTTGTAATCCAGACCTCGAGCAGAACAGACGTCTTTTTGGAAGGTAGAACCTCTGGTTCTTCTTTTCATGACCGGCCACCAACATAAAGTTAACATGAACCACTTCCCCTTCCATTGCCCATTTCAATTAATTGTTTGACCTCCTAGGCTGGCCTAAACCTGGCAACTTCCAATCCTAGGCATGCCCCTTGTACACCGTACATTGAAATACATCCTCTTTATTGTACCTAATTTCCTGTTTTGTCATTTAATGGCAGCCCTGGATGCCCACTCTCTAATCCTGACTGCTCGACCTCCTGCACCCTGTCGTCACAAGGCCTATGTAACAAACTTCAGTCCCCTTTCTCCCTGCCCACATACACATTAACACTTTATTCTCCTTTGGTATATTTTCAAACTCAGTAGCACCACTTGAGACCTCGTATCTATTTCATACACAGTATGATATGGCTAGGGCCTGTGCTTGTTGTGAGCAGACACAAGGAGAGTTCACTGCTGTCCATAAACAACTGGAAGCTGTGTTGGCTACTATCGACAAGCTACTAGATAATGCTCAAAGTTGTGGTGACATCGGGGTGCCAGTGACGAGATCTGCAACACCTTTGGTGTCACTGGAATCCCCTGGTTGCCCGTATATCACTGCAGCTTCTGATACACAATATCTGACCAGTCCATCCTCACTCCAGAGTGGGTGGCAGACAATGGTGGTTTCACATGTGACTGGGTGGAAGGTGAGAGAGGGAGCAGGCTGCATGGCTGGCTCCCTATGTCATAGCAACAGGTATGAGGAGCTACCCAGTGTTGTTGATAACTCTGAGCCACCACGGGCTGCCTCTCTTGTTGGGCCAGTGGTCAAGTTTCCTGCCCAGTCCAGACAAGTACAGAGGGTGGGTATGCTACTCATTGGGAGCTCCAATGTTGGGGGAAAGGGGGGAGGAGGGGGGTGATGGAGCCCCTCAGGGAAATAGCAGGCAAGGCAAGAAAGAATTCCAGTGTGCATTCAGTATGTTTGCCAGGAGGTCTCATCCGTGATGTGGAGGAGATCCTGCAATCAGCTCTCGACTGCAGTGGGTGCAACCGGCTGCATGTAGTGGCATATGTTGGCATGAATCACGCCTGCTGCTTGGGTTCTGAGGCCATCCTTGGCTCCTTTCAGTGGCTGGTTGATTTGGTAAAGGCAACTAGCAACACACACAGAGTGCAGGCTAAGCTGTTCATTTGTAGCAGTGTACCCAGGGTTTATCGTGGTCTTCTGGTTTGGAGCAGAGTGGAAGGTCTAAACCAGAGGTTCAGATGGCTCTGTGATGGTATCAGATGCGAATTTGTTGACCTCCACAATTTGATGCAGAATTGTAGGGTTCCCCTTAATAGCTCAGGCATGCTCTTACACACACTAAGTGGCTACTAGGGTAGCGGAGTACGTGTGGCATGCACATGGGGCTTTTTTAAGTTAGAGGACCCCTCCCTTGGGAGCAAACATGGGAGGCACAGCAACCTCAGAGAATCTTGGTCCTTGCAGATCAGAGATAGAAAAGATTAATATGATTTTAGTAAACTGCAGGAGCATCCAAGGAAAGGTCCCAGAATTAGTATCGCTTATTGCAGGTTATAATGCACAGATAGTATTGGGGACAGAAAGCTGGTTGAAGCCAGACATCAATGGCAATGAAATCCTAAGTTCAGACCGGAATGTTTATTGTAAGGATAGGTTAGTTGCCAATGGTGGTGGTGCGTTTATTGCAGTAAAATATTCGATAAAATATAGCGAGGTTATCATGGATTCTGAATGTGAATGAAACTGGGTGAAACTGCGTACCAAAGAACGGTCAAAAACGGTTATCGCATGCTTTTATAGACCACCTGGGTCAGGATCTGTAGTTGTAGAGTGCTCAGACAGAGCTTGCAGAATATCATTAGTAATTTTCCTGATGATGCCGTTGTAATATGGGGTAACTTCAACTTGCCAGGTATAGATTGGGAGTGTTATGCCATCAAAACTGGTGCCAGAGACAGGGAATCATGTGGCATTGTTCTGGATGTCTTGTCCGAAAATTACCGTGAGCAGATAGTTAGAGAACCAACTTGTGAGCGTAATATCTTAGACCTCCTGGCAACAAACAGACCTGAAGTTATCGAATCAGTTAACATAGAGGAAGGTATAAGTGATCATAAGGCTGTGACAGCTTCTATGACAACATGTCCTATAAGGAATGTTAAGGAAGGTAAGAAGATATATTTGCTCAGCAAGGGTGACAGGATACGAAATTCAGAATATCTCAGCAGTCAGCATCAAATATTCATTGTTGAGGATGAAGATGTGGAGAACAAATGGAAAAAAATTCAAATGCATCATTCAATATGCCCTAGACAAGTATGTTCTGACTAAGGTTTTAAGGGATGAGAAAGATTCACTGTGGTTTAATAGCTGTATTAGAAAAGTGCTACATAAACAAAGAGCACTTCATCTCAGATTCAAGACAAGTAAAAACCTAGCTGACAAACAAAAGCTGAATGAAGCAAAAATGAGCATAAGGAGAGCAATGAGAGAAGCGTTCAACGATTTTGAAAGTAAGATGTTGTCAATCGACCTGAGAAAAAACCCTAAGTGATTTTGGTCATATGTAAAATCAGTAAGTGTGTCAAAATCATCTATTAATTTGCTCAGTGACCACACCGGCCCCAAAACAGAAGATAACAGAGAGAAGGCCAAAATACTGAATTTGGTCTTCTGAAGTTATTTCACCATGGAAGATCATAACACTGTCCCTCCTTTCAATCATCATGCGAATGTCAAAATATCAGATATCGAGATAACCAATCATGGAACTGAAAAGTAGCTACAATCAGTTAGTAGTGGAAAGGCTTCAGGACCAGATGAGATTCCTATAAGATTCTATAAAGATTATGTGAAAGACTTTGCTCCCCTTCTAGCAGTAATTTATCATAGATCGCTTGAGCAACAAAAGGTACCTAAGGACTGGAAAAAAGTGCAACTCATTCCCATTTTCAAGAAAGGCCATAAGACAGATCCACACAATTATAGACCTATATCATTGACATCAATCTATTGAAGAATTATGAAACATGATTTATGCTCAAGAATTATGATGTTCTTGGAAAATGAATAGCTCCTCTATAAAAATCAATATGGATTCCATAAACAAAGTCCTACAAAACTCAGCTTGCTCTGTTCCTCCATGAGATCCACAGCACAGTGGACAATGGCCCTCAGGCTGATGCCATGTTCCTTGATTTCAGTAAGGCATTTGACCCCATTCCGCATTGCCGTTTAATGAAAAAAAAATTGAGCTTACAGAGTATTGGAGAAGACCTGTGATTGGATTCAAGACTTTCTTGCAGATAGAACTCAACATGTCACTCTTAATGGAACTAAACTGACAGAGGTAAGGGTAATATCCAGAGCACTACAGGGAAGTGTGATAGGACTGTTGCTCTACACAATATATATAAACGAGCTAGTAGAAAGTGTCAGATACTCTTTAAGGCTATTCACAGATGATGCAGTTATTTATACCAAAGCAGCAATGCCAGAAGATAGTAAGAATTTGCAGTTGACCCTGAACATAAATAAATGTAACATATTGTGCATCCATAGGAAAAGAAATCCATTACTGTACAGCTACACATTGATGACAAACAGCTGGAGACAGTGTCTGCCAGAAAATATCTAGTCATAACTATTCAGAGCGATGTTAATTGGAATGACCAAATAAAACAGATAGTGGGAAAAGCAGACACAAGAGTCAGATTCATTGGAAGAACCTTAAGGAAATGTAACTCATCCAAGAAAGAAGTGGCTTATAAGGCACTTCTTGAGTATTGTTCATCTATCTGGGATCCATATCAGGTAGGACTGATAGAGGAGATAGAAAAGATCTGACAAAGAGCGGCGCATTTCATCACGGGATCGTTTAGCTGGCAAGAGAGCATTACAGAGTTGCTAAACAAACTCCACTGGCAGACATTGCAAGAGAGATGTTGTGCATCATAGAGAGATTTACTACTGAAATTTCAGGACAGCACTTTTCAGGAGAAGTCAGACAACATATTACTTCACCCCACATACATCTCACTTATTGATCACGAGAAGAAAATTCGAGAAATTAGAGGCAATACAGAGGCTTACCGACAGCCATTCTTCCCACGCACTATTCGCTAGTGGAACAGGGTTGTAGGGATCAGATAGTGGTACTGGTACCGGAAGTACCCTCCACCTCACACCATTAGGTGGCTTGCAGAGTATAATGTAGATGTAGATTTAGAAAGGTGGAAATTTTTCCTACTGGTCGTCCCATTGTGGCTGGTTACAGTACTCCTGTGGAACAAACCTCTGTCTTTGTTGATCATCACCTCCAAACTAAGACTGCTCACTTCCTTCACCACCTTTCCACAGTTCGTGTCCTGTTACCACCAGACTTCTTGTTGGACCTCGTGGGTGCAATGTCCTTGTACATGAACATCCCCCATACTGGTGGCCCTGCAGCCATGGAACACTACCTTTTTGATTGTTCTTCTGATACCCACCATCTTTCCTAATCCTTCTGGCCAACCACATCCAGACCCACAATTACTTCACATCCACTGCTCCTCCCTCCCCCAAGTGGTCTCTCTCTATCTCTCTCTCTCTCTCTCTCTCTCCCTCTCTCTCTCTCTCTCTCTCTCTCTCTCTCTCTCCCTCTTTCACACACACACACACACACACACACACACACACACACACACACACACACACACACACACACTCCTTCTCCCCCTCTCCATCTCTCTTTTCCCCCTTCCTCTCCCCCCTTCCCCTCTCCCACATTCCATATCTTTTACATGCTTTATTCCTTCAGAACTCCTTGTACAGCCACTGACTCATCTTTCTTTCCCGCTCCTCTTGCACTACCTCAGTACCACTTCCTTGCCTCATTTGTCCTTCTCTATCTCCCCACCACATGCATCAGCCCAGGCAACTGATCTCAGTAACCAATAATCAGTAATCAGTGTTGCTGCAACTGCAGTAGTGTTGGTGTGGGTGTCTGTGTGTTTGTATGTGTGGGTGCTTTATATTAGAAAAAGAGCCAGAGCTCAAAATCTAATGAACACTGTTTTCTGTTATGCGTGTCTGTGCAGCATGATCAGTCTGCTATAGGTGAGCTGTTGCCTTTCCCCTATTTTACATGTTGTACCATCCCAAAATTTTTATTATTGCTGAAATTAGCTCTTACAAAATTAAAGTGCAATGCTGTAATATTGGTTTTTGTGCATACTACAATTATCACATTGTGTTTTCTTCAGTGTCCGTGCCCTACAGTGGTGTATATTGAAAACATTTGTTGTACATTGGCAGTCTTTTTGAAGCTAGTACGCAAGTCTGTTAGTGAGCATAACGTTAACAAAAGTTTGAGATGCAAAATTAACTTCAGGGAATCTGTATGTTTTATCTTAGGACTTTCCCTCATCACTTTTGCAAGTCACTTTCTTGCATGTTGCAGCTTCACACCAGGAAGAGAACTTGCAAGCCTTGTAGCATAACAGATTAAAACAATATCAGTGAGTATAATTTATGGTTAATTATTTAGCTTGTAGACAAATATCAGTCCCTCACTCCAAGAGTGGTGCATCTGGAGGAAGAGATGTCCACTGAGAACATTTTCTGATCTGGTCAGGAGATTCATAACAGTAAAAGTGAGAAGGCTAAAAATGTAATGGATGTCTTTTGTACAGTCAATATAAACAAGATGAAGAAGGTGGGCATTGGCAGAGCTCTGTATATGACAGGAAACATTCCACCCGCAGCTGTCCCACCCCTGATCCATCACATTCAAGAGCACTCATGATTCAACACACCAATTAGAACCCAGCCCCACTGTGACGGCTGTTCCTGAGTACAGGATGAGTTAGTTGCTATTCTTAAGTGGCTGGAAATCACTCTGACTGCTCTCAAGCAACTGAAAGCTGCCTCAGATGAGTGTGTTGGGCAAAATGCCAAGAGTCGTTTAATAGAGATAGTAAATGTGCTTGAAGTATTGAAGTATTATCCTCTCCACCAGATACTGTCTCCTCTGTAAGAAATTCAGGACCTACCACTACTCCTCTGCCTGATAGTAAGTGGCAAGTCAGTAACTGGTCTAGGACAGTGGTCCGCAAACTTATTAGTCAACAGAACCAAATATTGACAATGCAATGCCTGAAATTCCTTTTGAGAGCCAAAGTTTTTAAACTTGAACTGTATAGGTAGATACACTGTAATTAACTTAATTACGATACTCCTAAAATGGCCATTGCTAAAAATATGTTCAATATGATTGAGGTACGTTTGTTGAGTCAGTCCGATCTCTTCCAATTCTTCCATCCAAACTCGTCTCTGTGTACTTGTTTCTTCTACCTCCTCCTTATATCCAAATCACCTTGACATACCATTCTCAATACTCAACACTAGATCTTTTTTTGCTGACTTAATAAACTTTGGTTAAAGTTTTATATGTTAGTTTCACTACAGGTACATTGAATAGACTTAATTATTAAACATAATATAATATTATCTACTGATAAAAATAAACTGTACGATATCCATAAAATTAAATGACTGACAAACACTAATGTAGACAATGGCCTTGCATCTCCTTGGAAGGTTCAGGTAAGTCTAGTCTGTATGCTGCTATTTTTAATTTTAGGCGTGATTCTGAGTTCTCAATATAAGGCAACATCTCAGTTTACTCTAGATAAAGTTCATGCTTGAAAATGATTGTTTGCAAGAATGTGTAAGTAACTCAAATAATGAAAGAACGGGAAACACTAGCTTTTTCAGCTGATTACATGAGTCAGGAATACAGTTCCATGCTTTAAAATGAATGTTTCTTCCTTCTATAATTATTTCAAAGTAAACCACTTGTCCTATGCACAAGTTCACATTTGTTGTTCTTCAACATTTGTATATCAGCACAAAGACATCCAAAACCTCCAGCTTCATAATTCCTTGTTTTTTAAATCCAGCAATTGCATTTCAGTATTGCCACTCTCTATATCAAAGGGAGAAAAATTTAATAGCATTAAGAGTTTTCTTAACATTGGCTAAACTTGCTTTGTTGTTTCTGAATTCCTGAAACCTGTTGAGAAAAACTTGCCTCACATTTAAAAGTGTTCTTTTAAAATAGCAAATGTCAGTACCAGAATTATTTCCTTGGTGATGTTTCTACAGGCTTTGAAAGTGAACCAAATTTTGGTTTAAAAGCTAGAGCAAAAATAGATAATTTATTTTTCAATCAAACTACTTCTTCTAACATCAAAAAAATTGTGTTTCCTTTTCCCTGTAGTTTACTATTAAGAGGGATTAGATGAGGTGTAACATCCACCTTGAAACAAAATTTTTGAATAGTTCTGGACAATGAACACCTTTCTCAAGAAGAAATGCTTTAATTTCTGTTAATCAGGAAGTGAAACACTTCAGAATGTGTCAAGGAAACATACCTTGTTATGCAGCAGATCTGCAAAATGTTTCAGAACATGTCCCTTTTGACAGGCACCATACCTTGTTACGCAGCAGAAGATCTGTGTTCACTCCATTTCAACTAAATTGATGATGATCAGGAGCTTTAGCAGCGCCCACACACACCTGCACATGGTACTTTGTGGAAGAGCCACACTCAAGGGGCCAAAGAGGTGCATGTGGCTCACAAGCCAGTTTGCTGATCTCTGGTCTAGGGTTCCTGTAAAGGGGAGCCGTGGACCATGGAGAATGCAGGGTATTAGATCCAACATCTAAGCAATGATTTCAAGGTGTCGTCTTCCACTGAAACTGAAAGAGTCAGTAAGGCACACTTTGTATGTTCGGAAACATTCTGTATCCCGTGCCAAGGAGAGGAAAACACAAAAGTGTAGGGGTCTATTATTAACTACTGGCAGTTCAAAAATATTGAAAATGATAGTACTCCTCACTGAAATGACAGCAAGGAATGAGAGGGATTATTTTATGCACTCAGTGTGTATGCCTGATAGCCTCAGTCATCGCAGGAAGAGAAATTCCGCCTTATGCAAGACACCCTTTTTCTGTTTTCTTTCACCCAGACATGTTTCAGCACTTTTTGTGCTATGTTGTTTTTTTTTAATTTTCTAGCTTACATGATACATTCAGAAAAATTGTAGAAAGTGCAGTGTCAAGCAACCATAGGTCACAAAATCTGCCTATTCACTTCGCCAACAACATATGAGAAAGGACCGACAGTATCAAAACCATGAGAAGTTGTAGATTGTGTAGCAGAATAGCTACCAAAATAAATGTCCAATAGTATCATGTAAGTTAGAAAATAAAAAAAATAACCCACTGAAGATAGCACAAAAAGCACTGAAACATGTCTGGGCAAAAGAAAACAGAAGAAAGTTGTCTTGCATAAGGCAGAATTTCTCTTTCTATTTCTCAGCAAGCACGAACATAACAAAAAGAACTGCAACATGACAAAATGATTACTCAGCCACCGTGTTGAAGAGCTTGTTGTGGCACTCATTGAGAGAACAAGATGCAACAACTACAGACTGAGGCAGATTTTGGATCAAACTGTGCCTGTTGATTGGGTCAAAGGTAATCTCGGATAACTCCAGCAACTGACAGACACTGTTGAGAATATCAGCCTTACTCAGAGAATTTCACCAAAGCTCAGAACATGTAGCATTGTTTCCATAACTGATCATGGTACTCTTGTTCTGAGTCAACTGGAAGGCTTGAACAAGAGACCTAAAAGGTTCTGTGAAAGCTGAGCATCAATTTCATAGGACTGATAATTGCACAGTCCCCCTAAATGGGACAGGTGTGCACATCATATCAGAGGCTGCTACCCAATTATCTGAATGTGTGTTGGATGCATGCAAGGGTGTTTTAAATTGCGTGATCCAAGTACTAATGTTTTTAATGGATATCACCCAGTATCCAAAGTGATGGACTCTCATTCATATAATGAAAGAAACACAAAATTTCTGTGTTATTCATCTAAATGTTGTTGTTGTGGTCTTCAGTCCTGAGACTGGTTTGATGCAGCTCTCCATGCTACTCTATCCTGTGCAAGCTTCTTCATCTCCCAGTACCTACTGCAGCTTACATCCTTCTGAATCTGCTTAGTGTATTCATATCGATTTTTACCCTCCACGCTGCCCTCCAGTACTAAATTGGTGATCCCTTGATGCCTCAGAACATGTCCTACCAACCGATCCCTTCTTCTAGTCAAGTTGTGCCACAAACTCCTCTTTTCCCCAATTCTATTCAATACCTCATCATTAGTTATGTGATCTACCCATCTAATCTTCAGCATTCTTCTGTAGCACCACATTTCAAAAGCTTCTGTGCTCTTCTTGTCTAAACTATTTATCGTCCATGTTTCACTTCCATACATGGCTACACTCCATACAAATACTTTCAGAAACGACTTCCTGGCACTAAAATCAATACTCGATGTTAACAAATTTCTCTTCTTCAGAAACGCTTTCCTTGGCATTGCCAGTCTACATTTTATATCCTCTCTACTTTGACCATCATCAGTTACTTTGCTCCTCAAATAGCAAAACTCCTTTGCTACTTTAAGTGTCTCATTTCCTAATCTGATTCCCTCAGCATCACCCGACTTAATTCGACTACACTCCATTATCCTCATTTTGCTTTTGTTGATGTTCATCTTATACCCTCCTTTCAAGACACTGTCCATTCCGTTCAACTGCTCTTCCAAGTCCTTTGCTGTCTCTGACAGAATTACAATGTCATCGGTGAACCTCAAAGTTTTTATTTCTTCTCCATGGATTCTAATAACTACTCCGAACTTTTCTTTTATTTCCTTTACTGCATGCTCAATATACAGATTGAATAGCATCAGGGAGAGGCTACAACCCTGTCTCACTCCCTTCCCAACCACTGCTTCCCTTTCATGTCCCTCAACTCTTATAACTGCCATCTGCTTTCTGCACAAATTGTAAATAGCCTTTCGCTCCCTCTATTTCAATCATCCAGACTGTTGCCCCTGCAACAACTGAAAAGGCTGCTGCCCCTCTTCAGGAACCACACGTTTGTCTGGCCTTTCAACAGATACCCCTCCAATTGTGGCTGCACCTACTGTACAGCTATCTGTATTGTTGAGGCACGCAAACCTCCCCACCAATGGCAAGGTCCATGGTTCATGTTAAGTTTTCATAATTTGTAAAGTTATTAAAAAATATTCATTCAGATAACGTAAGCTGCTTAGAACAAATTGGCAGAGTATGAAGTGATCCTAAAGAGCTGTGGAGCTTACATAATGTTAGGTACAGAAAGCTGGTTTAAATCAGAAATTGATAACAGTGAGATTTTTGTGGTAAATCTAAGTGTATATCGAAAAGATAGATTAATGGGAAATAGAGGTTGTGTATTGGTCACAGTAGACAAGAAACTTAAATTCACCAAGATAGAAACTGATTGATCGAGTAAGATTCAGTATCAAGGGTGGACATAAATTTATAATATTTATTATAATATTTATCTTTCTATCAGCTACCAGACTCACTCCAGCTGTTACCAAATACTTTAAAGAGAAACCTCAGTTTGCTAGTACATATATTCTGCAGATATGTTGTCATCACTGGAGGTGACTTTAACCACTCAACAATAAATTGGGATAGCTATTGCCCAGTAAGTGGTGAATGTTGGAGTGTTTATTAAATGGCTGATGACTGCCATATTTAGCTAGTGTGGTGATGTTTTGACTGCTTGGGCAGCATCTGTTCTAGACCTATTACTCCATACAGTTACACCTAACACCACCATCTTAATACTCCCTCATTTGATGGTGTAGCCTTGCAACTCTAGTGATTTACCCCAGAGACTAGCTATGCTGTGCCCTGTTCTTACTCAGCATCGAATTTCTTTCTTCCGTACAGATTTCTATAAGAGAAGTGGCTATAAAACAAAACACTGCTTCCCTGCTTAAATAAAGTGTAGACTGGTTCCAATATAATCTATATATTGTCACAAACTTTTACAAAGTGTGACATGTTCTATGGGAACCAACTAACATTACTGTTTCAAAGACATCTCATTATCATTCTGTCTGTGAGTAACATATAATAACAATCACTTATATACATCATATTCATCTTCCATGGTTCCAGAAATCTTCTATGGTACCAGAGCCCCTTCGTTCCTCCTTGCTCCACAGAGATTTCAAACACTCTCTAGTGGTAGACTCCACATCTGTTGAGTAATACTTTCACACAGTATGTGGCCACGTTTACAAACTAATTGTGATCGTTTACTCTGAGCTCTATATTTGATGTACATGATACATGCCCTTCCATGAATGTCATGGATCACTACAAAGCCCTCCACTAAGAAAGAATATGTTGTGATGATACACTTAACAATCATATCCTCTAATTAGAATTTTAATTAATTCAGTTGTTTTATATTTAATAGCTCCTCTGCTTTGGCTAGCATAGTAACAGAGTGAACCATAATTACATAGCTTTCTTTCAGAGCACTTTCAGCTCTTTAACCATTAATTCCATTAATTTGTAACCTTGCCTTTGGAAGACGCAATTGTTACACAATTTTAAGATCAAAGATCAGATTATTCAGCGATTCAAATACTCATGGTAAACTACAGAGTTAGCTAATTTTTACTTTTTCAATTTAATACCCAGTTTGGAGCAGATGCTCCCTCAAGCAGGGTCCTTATTCCTTTTCTTTGTGAATATTACTTGTCAAAAGACTGCAACACAACATTTGTTTTGATTTATGTCAATATGATGCCAGAAATAAAGAAAAATTTTACATCAGCAGCCACAGAACAGCACTCTATGAAAAGGATCCACAATATGCAGGTTTAAATTAAGCCAATGGACTGCCCAGTAAAGTTATGACCCTACCCACAATGTAGCTTAAATTTCAGCTTAAGAAATTCCTGGTTCAAAATCCATTTTACACATTAGAAGAATACCATACTTACATGCATAATAAGAAGTTCTTCAAAAATATATGTAAATAGTGTTAAGCACCATCTTATTTGTAATTTAATCATTTGGTTAATCAATGACATATGCAGAAGAATGTATTATTGTGCTATGTATCAAGAATTTTAGTCTGTTTTCATACATATGCAATGAATCATTCGATGTTGAATAAGTTATATTATTATTGTTATTATTATTATTATTATTAAACGTTTCTCCATTGTCGAAAGCTATATTTTCAGGGATTCTGTGCTCTTTTCCTCTTATTTTGTAGGCCTGGTCGGTGTGATATACCACTCCTTTATTCTAAAGTGGTCAGTGCCTTCCCTTGCACGGTTCCACCCAAACCTGGCATGAGCTCCCTTCTTTGGGATTGCTTTGCTTACCCATGAAGTGGTTGGGATCCTCCCTTCCTTAGGTTCACTCAAACCTGGTATAAGCTCTGTTTTTTAGGAATAACTCCCCGTAACTCCCAATTTGAAGTACTCACCCTCCTTTCCTACTACTTCATTGAGTACTTCAGTACTTCTCTCGTTTCACCTCATCTTAAGGATGCACCTTCCTGCTTTTCCACCACAAGTTCTCCTGCCTATTTTCCTGCCTCCAAAACTCCTTTTCCTTCTTAGTGTTGGCTTGTTATGTGTAGTATGCTAAACACAAAACCACCTCCCAACACATCAAATTGACGTACATCATCAGCAAAGTTCAGTTCAACAGTCAATACTCTATTGAGATGATATCACTACTCATGATTAACCTCCCTTTAAAAAAGTTCAGACACAAACCCAACCCTTGTTTTTATCATATGATGGTAAGCAGCCTGCCTCCTCAGTCAGTGATCTCACACTAAATGAATACTTGGCAGCTGATTATATACCAGTTTACAGTATTTGTTTACACACTTTCATCATTAAAGATGATCTATGTTGTTACTGATTCTCTTTCCCAAGTTTAATATAAGGATATCTTATGCTACTTTAACATATCAATATTATAAAATCCCTTTTCTTGACTAGTTTCTGGATCGAGCAAGAAAATTGCTTTGGGATGTGGTATATTTAAAACTTTAAGAACCACTATATTGAGAGAAAATCTTGTATGTTTCTTTCTTCAGATTTGATCTACAGAAAACTTCCTTAGCTAGTGTCAAGTCATGGCCATATCAAAGGTAGGTGTTATAGATATGTCCTACATAACCTACCAATTTCTTTCACGATACATTCATAAGGGTGGTATTTCGCAGTAGCAGGTGAATACAGTATTTCTTGACTTCCAAAAAGCATCTAACTCAATAACAGTGCCAAAAATTATTAACATATGAATGACTATATAGGGTAGTCCATTGATAGTGACTGGGCCAAATATCTCATGAAATAAGCATCACACGAAAAAACTACAAAGAACAAAATTCGTCTAGCTTGAGGGGGGAAACCAGATGGCGTTAAGGTTGGCTCACTAGATGGTGCTACCATAGGTCAAACAATATCAACTGCATTTTTTAAAAATAGGAACCCCCATTTTTTATTACATATTTGTGTGGTACATAAAGAAATATGAATGTTTTAGTTGGACCACTTTTTTCGCTTTGTGATAGATGGCTCTGCAATAGTCACAGAACTATAAGTACGTGATGTCACACAACATTCCACCAGTGTGGGTGGTATTTGCTTCATGATACATTACCCATGTTAATTGCGGAAAAGGTCAATATCATGTTGATGTACGGCTGGATGACATCATCCAAGTGTCCGGACCGTTTGCTAGATAGTTATGTTATTTAAGGAAACAGGAAGTGTTCAGCCACATGTGAAATGTCAACCACAACCTGCAACAAATGATGATGCCCAAGTAGGTGTTTTAGCTGCTGTTGCGGCTAATCTGCACATCAGTAGCAGACAACTTGCGCGAGAATCGGGAATCTCAAAAACGTCGGTGTTGAGAATGTACATCAACATTAATTGCACCCGTACCATATTTCTATGCACCAGGAATTGCATGGTGACGACTTTGAATGTCGTGTACAGTTCTGCCACTGGGCACAACAGAAATTCCAGGACAATGACAGATTTTTTGCACGCGTTCTATTTAGCGATGAAGCGTCATTCACCAATAGTGTTAACGTAAACCGGCATAATGTGCGCTACTGGGAAATGGAAAATCCATGATGGCTGCAACAAGTGGAACATCAGCGACCTTGGTAGAAGGAAGGATAATTGGCCCCCATTTTATCGATGGCAATCTAAATGGTGCAATGTATGCTGATTTCCTATGTAATGTTCTACCGATAATACCACAAGATGTTTCACTGCGTGACAGAATGGCGATGTACTTCCAACATGATGGATGTCCGGCACATAGCTCGCATGCAGTTGTAGCGGTATTGAATAGAATATTTCATGACAGCTGGAATGGTCATCGAAGCACCATACCGTGGCCCGCACATTCATCGGATCTGATGTCCCCAGATTTCTTTTTGTGGGGAAAGTTGAAGGATATTTGCTATCGTGATCCACCAACAACACCTGATAACATGTGTCAGTGTATTGTCAATGCATGTGCAAACATTATGGAAGGCGAACTACTCGCTGTTGTGAGGAATGTTGTTATACATATTGATTTATTGCCAAATTCATTGTAGTTGACGGACATCATTTTGAGCATTTATTGCATTAATGTGGTATTTACAGGTAATCACGCTGTAACAGCACGTGTTCTCAGAAATGATAATTTCACAAAGGTACACGTATCACATTGGAACAACCAAAATGAAATGTTCAAACATACCTACGTTCTGTATTTTAATTTAAAAAACCTACCTGTTACCAACTGCTCATCTAAAATTGTGAGCCATATGTTTGTGACTATTACAGCGCCATCTATCACAAAGTGAAAAAAGTGGTCCAACTAAAACATTCATATTTCTTTATTTACTACACGAATATATAATAAAAATGGGAGTTCCTATTTAAAAAATGTAGTTGATATCCGTTTGACCTATGGCAGTGCCATCTAGCGGGCCAACCATAGCACCATCTGGTTTCCCCCTTCAAGCTAGACAAGTTTCGTTCTTTGTAGTTTTTTCGTTTGATGCTTATTTCGTGAGATATTTGGCCCAGTCATGATCAATGGACCACCATGTATAGACTATCAAACAAAATTTGTGAGTGGATTGAGGATTTTTTGGTAGGGAGGATGCAACATGTTATCTTGGATGAAGAATCATCTACAGAAGTCAAAGTAACTTCACTCATGCCCCAGGGAAATGTGTTGAGATACTTGTTGTTATTATTGTATATTAATGACCTGGCAGACAGTAGTAACATCAGACTTTATGCAGATGATACAGTTATCTGTAACGAAGCATCATCTGCACAAAGACCCATCAGATCTTGATATGATTTCAAAGGAAGGCAAAGACTGGCAACTCGTTTTAATTTTCATAAATGTAAAACTGTGCAACTCATAAAAAGCAAAAAAGTAATACCCAATGTCTACGTACATCATCAGTGTGTCAGGGATCAGTCAACTTATACAAATACCTGGATAAAACTCTTTGCATGGATATGAAATGGAATGAGCACATAGTCTCAGTATGGCAGAAAAGGCTTCTTTTCATAGTCAGGACTCTGGGAAAAAGCAATCAGGGCGCTAAGGAGACTGCTTGCAAATCATACTTCCCATCCTGCAATATTGCTCTAGTTTGTGAGACCCATAGCAAACAGGACTAAAATGGGACATTGAATTATAGAGAGAAAGTTGGAATGAATGGTCACTTGTTTGTTTGACTCACAAGAGAGCTTCGCAGAAATATTTAAAAACATTGATTGGCTTACAAGGCACAAATTATCCAACAATAGCCTGCTTAAGTGTTTCAAGAACCAACTTTAGGTGATAAATCTAGGAATAAACTACAATCTTTCAACATATTTCTCCTATAGGGTCTGTGAAGTCAAGATCAGACTAATTGTGGCAAGCTCTGAAGCACTTAAGCAATCACTTCCCTCGCTCCACAGACAACTGGAACGAGAAGAAATCCTGACATGCAGTAGTGTGCTAAAGACACTTTGCCATATGCTTCACAGTGGTTTGCAGAGTAAGTATGTCTAGTAACTGGAATCAAGTGAGACCAGAGTGCTCTGGCCAACGGCATGAAAGGGGAGTCACCAGTACAATACAGACACACACAACAGACCACATGGTGAAATACCATGGCCAGAGAGCAAAACCAAATTGGATACCAAGATGTAGCAACTATCAGCAACCAGAGCAATGATGAATAGTTAATAATGATGAGTGCAGTCAGAACAGGACTGCGGTCTGAGCTCATGGACTGCCAGCTTTATCAGACCACTGTGAGTGCTGATAGGCCAACGTGATGGGCACAGTACATGCATAGTACTGTGGTGGTAACAGCAGTGCTTGCAGACTATAGAGGGCACTGCCTAGCGACTGTCGTCTACATCCATGTCTACTGGTGGGCTGTCAAAATTATCGGACCAGGACGGGATACCAGAGTATGTACAAGTACATGTAGATGAAGTACTCACTAAGTTCCTCTTTGGCTGATGATTTGTTTGTGTCATCATGAGTAAAATGTCCTATGTGCCAGCAGTAGGAAAACAGCCAAATCCTCTTTCATAAGTGGTAGATGTACTGGTGTATAGTGGGAGCTACCCATAGTCTTGATGGCAATGAAACTTACGGACAGTGTTTACGGTGTCAGTCTCTTACACCAGTAACCATAAAACTGTAGAACTACAAGACATAGTTGCAATTTTAGCTTCACGTTTATTGATGCTCCACACGATCAGAAATACTGATATTATACAGATCATGAGTCACAACTACTTCTAAACCATTATTAAGCTATATACATATATGTATATATAATGGATGTGAAAGCAAAAGTTTTCTAAATTTTTGCAAGTTGTATAAATGAGAGACTTGGGTAGTGGTGTGGCATTCACCTAGTGGGATGTGAAAAATCATAAAAAACCACATCCAGACTGGCCGGGTACACCGACTGTCATTGTTAAGCCAGTGGGTGGACTCAGTCCGGGGCCAATTCATCTTCCCATCCTGGATGTGGTGTTTTAACATGCACAAATATCTGGGCAGGTAAAAAAAATTAATACATTTATGACAGTAAAATAAGCAACACAGACACCACATCTCTGTCCTGCTCAGTGACCAATCATGAAGTGTTCATTAAAGTCACTGATAATGCTCAGCTGTCAGCTGTTTACATTGTTTAGCATGACTGTGGTACATTAAATGATCATATTAACAATTACAATTTTAATTTTCAAGTTCCACTATATTATGCTATGTTTGGAGATTTCTATTGTCTTTTTATAGCAGGTACGTGATGGGTACTTCTAGATGCAGAGGTTGAAGTACGAGTGTGTAATAAACAAATTTTAATCATTCAGTAACCTATCCAGAGATTCCTGCTTGCTGAGTAGCTCTTCCATTGTATCCAAATAATGCTCCTTATGAGCCATATGATAAATTTTTATATTTTGTAACTGTTTCAATTTTATGTTTCTCCATCTGCAAGTGCAAACTCAAGTGATGGGTTTGGTAAGACTCTAGGATAGTTATCTTCCATCAAATATCCATGAATGGAATATCTGCAGATGAGGCAATGTCTGTGTGAGGATGACATAACTCCAGATGAACAGAAATATCTCTGTGTCTAGCTACATGGAACTGCATCTCTGCTGCTCTACTGAAATAACATCTTTATGCTGGAGAAATAGGTGATTGTTTCTGGTTCAAGATAACACTCAGCTACATAAGTGTTATGATGCAAGTCAGTTATTGCTGTGTTCCCAGAAGCCAAATGTTATGTCCTTGATGCTAATGATAAATTGATGGAAAGTGGCCAAAGGATCTGTCACTATAGGAATCTGAGTAGGCAAGCAAAACATTAGTTGACACAGGTGCACTTTAAATGCATTTACTGTGCAAAAGAGCTGCTGTACTGTTGACAGTTAATGGTGTTGTGACCAGCTATAAGCAGAAGCCCAACAGAGGTGTTTGTCTTTGTACACTGAATGTTTGCCAGTAGAGCTAGCTATCAAAAATCTTGAACTAGAAGACTAGTATCCAGTGCTCGCTGCTTATAACACTATCCTGGTGGCCTTTGTTGGTCGATAGCCTGGAAGTTCTTCATCGGTGACAATGTTCAAAATGATGCTCACAGTGCCCGCAGGAATCTTTGAGGTGCTGTCTCCAGCATTGTCAACAGGCTGCAACACTGTGATATGGATCATCTTATAGGCAAATGTTTTCAACTACAAAGAATTTAGAACACTGAGTTTTCAACTCAGTCTCCTAACAACAGTCGTATAGAACATGTCTGGATTGTTATTGTGAACTAATCACAACTTACAGTTCTTTTTTCCAGATTATTACCTCAATGGAACTAACTTTCTTTTGCTATGGATCTCATTGAAACCACTGTTCACATCATCACACATCTGTGCATGGTTGCTCAGTGTAGTCCCACAAGATAATGATTTTAATCTTTTACACCTAACATAAGTAGCCCATGTGTCACACATAAAGTAAGCTTTGTTTGGAATCCATAAAGGGGAGTTAAATATGGGTTTGATTTCCCATTGGTGGTTACACCATCATAGTAGCCTAAGCCCTAAGGCACAGTCTAACATTTCACCCACAGTTAAATACATGTTAATCTATGTGTAATAAGAGTATTACAGAGACAGTAATGTCATCAAGCACATGAGATGCATAGACAATATCTGCAGTCTCACTGGCATGCTCCAAATGAGAAAATGGGTTATTCAAGAATGGTCATAGACTCTCAAAGTTGTCAGGTAGCAGGGAGATGCAGATGTAAAGCGTAAGTGTGGTTCATTTGAGCAACTGGAACCCCTCTAGCTCAACTTATTATACACTGAAGTGACAAAAGTCAAGGGTGTCTGGTATACAGATCATGGTGGTATCACATATACATGGTATAAAAGGGCAGTGCATTGGCTAGGGCTGTCATTTGCATTCATATGATTCATGTGAAACAGTTTACAATGTGATTATGGCCACATGATAGGAATTAACAGACACTGAACACGGAATGGTAGTTCAAGCTAGACACATTGGACATTCCATTTCAGAAATCATCAGGGAATTCAATATTCTGAGATCCACAGAGTCAAGGGTGTGCCAGAAATACCAAATTTCAGGCATTACCTCCCATCACGGACAACACAGTGGCCGAAGGCCTTCGCTTAATGACTGAGAGCAGCAGTGTTTACATCGGGATATCAGTGCTAACAGACAAGCAACACTGCATAAAATAAAAGCATAAATAAATGTGGGACATACAATGAACATACCCATTAGGACAGTGTGGTGAAATTTTGTGTCAATGGGCTGTTGCAGCAGACAACCAATGCGAGTGTCTATACTAACAGCACAACAATGCCTGCAGTGCCTCTCCTGGGCTCATGACCATATTGAGTGGGCCTTAGATGACTGGAAAATTGTGGCCTGGCCAGATGAGTCCTAATTTCAGATGGTAAGAGCTGGTGGTAGCTGTGCAAGCTGGTAGTCACTCCATAATGGTGTGAGGTGTGTTTACATGGAATGGACTGGGTCTCTGGTCCAGCTGATTCAATCATTGATTGAAAATGGTTATGCTTGGCTACTTGGAAACCATTTGCAGCCATTCACGGACTTCATGTTCCCAAACAATTATCAAATTTTAATGGATGACACTGCACCATGTCATGGGGCGACAATTGTCTGCAGCTGGCTTGAAGAACTATGTGGACAATTTGAATGAATGATCTGGTCACCCAAATTGTCCAGTATGAATCCTATTGAACATTTATGGGACATAATTGAGAGGTCAGCTTCCAACAACCTGTTGAGTCCATGCCATGTTGATTTGCTGCCTTATGCTGTTGGAAAGGTGGTCCAACATGATATTAGGAGGTATCCCATGGTTTTTGTCACCTCAGGGTACTGTCAGAGAAAATTTAAAACGTGACAAAAATATAAAAAATTAAGAAGCAGCACTTTCACTCTCATCCTTTTATCCTTCATCTGAGTGACTTGTTCCTCCTTCCCAGCATTCTCCAACCAATTCCTCTTTCCTCCCAAAAGAAGGAAGTTCCAAAATCTGGGATTAACATTTTGGAGTGTTCCTGTTGACAGGTATAGGCATCACCTCCTGAAGTTAAGTACCATCTCCTTGTAATTTAACAATAGGCAAAAATCTAACTACAAATGCCATGAGAAAAATATTTTGGTTGGACAGTCTGTCAAATTGTACAATCTGGGCATGCTTGTACTAAATTTTAGTTTTGGAATTGATTTTGGGTCAGTATGCATACAGGGGTCTTCATTTGTGATATTCTCCAGTCACTTCACAAGAGTGTTAAAATGTGTTCACAAGGATGAATAAATCACAGATTGGTGACAGCTTTCTGTTTTCAATAAAAGTAAATCAGTGAACTCTTCATTCATTCATTGTGCTATGTAGATCCTGTCAAGAAGAGGAATCTTTAGAGATAAGGTATGAGTCAAGGTATTAATAAGACATACAACAGATAGTAACTTATTCTGTACATTGTATTAACAATAAACTGTCACTATACTGCTCAATACTATCTATGCTTATGCCAGTTAAATGTAACACAGTAATCACAGCTGTTGTTCATTTTCTGTTGCTAGTGTAATATTTACATGATTGCATATATTTCTATGAGTGAATCATGCTGTACTGAGCTTCATTATTAGTTTATACATGTGTTGTCCAGCTGGACCCCAAGGAACATTACACACAATGTTTTATTTTGTATATGATCATTAATGTCTACTTCTGATGCTACCAGATTATTATTTCTTTCTATGAAATTGCATAATATTAGTCTCTGTAAGGTTAATACAATTTTCTATGAACTAGTTGTAGGCCTGTTCAGTTGCCATCTGAGCTCTGTCTGGTATGGTTGAGTTTAAACCCCTGATTAATATTCTTGTGTCATTAGCAAATATTATAATTTTGCACCAACCTTTAAAGTTGTTGGAAGATAATTTATGTAGTTTGCAAAGAAGAGTAAACCCATTACTGAATCTCACTGAACCCTATGTTTTGTTGCCTATTCTGAAGTTAGTTTCATTTGTGTGACTCTTTGCTTTGTTTTCTCAAGGCAAGAATACACCCATGCTAGACACATGTACTGTAGTTAATGTCCTAACATTTTAAATCAGCAAGTAGAATTTTGTGGTCAACACCAATGGTTCTCAATAGCGGCATTATTCTTCTTAGTACCTGTTTTCAGTTCTCAAGGGGCTGGTGGGGAAAAAAAGGCACAGTAGGGGCCTCAAAAGTGGATGTACTGTATTCTTTTTGTTGTTTGTCCTTTTAGCTTCTAATAGACAAAACTGTTAATTTGCTAAGTTTGGTATGATACCATACCAAATAATACCATTGATTAAAATGATGTTGTGTCTGTTATTATTTAGTGTGTAATTGTAACCAAAATAATCAAAAAAGTAATAAATACAAAAGTTTTTAAAAATTAATACTTCAACTTTCACAAGCTACTATAATGTCAGCAGGTGTTCTCATTTGAAATAAGTATTTGTGCATGAAGTGGGTAAGTTCTGACAAGGGAATTCCACAAACTGACTCAGTTCTGACCACACCTTTAGCAGAAGCAAAGTATCAGTATTGAAGATGCCAAAGCTGCATGAATATTGTGGTACATTGTGCCTATTTTCAGTGGATTACAGTGAAAAAGTGTGGCACCTAGGCAGGTGGCAGATGCCTGAAGATTGACACAAATTATCCTGAAAAAGCCTGCTTACAAAGTTCCAATAGCCATCTTCAAACGATGACTCTATGAACACACTATAATCCCCTACATATCACTCACATAGTGTTCATGAGAACAAGATTTGATTAATTACAGTGTGCACATAGTCATTTAAACAGTCATTCTTCCCATGCTCCATACATGGATGGAATGGGAAGAGGCCATAATAACTGGTATAACGGGAAGCTATAAATTATAGAGTGCAGCAATCAGTTGTCCTTTTTTAGATTTTATTACACAAAACCAGATTTCGGCTAGTAGCTAGCCATTCTCAATGCCCTATTTTCTATTCTCAATGCGTGTAAGTCCCTGTTGTTCGGGCGTCATTCACAGTTCTTTGAATAGTATTCAGACATTACAATCACCTGCTCAATAGCTTGTTTGTCCATCTTTGGAATGAAATTCTGTGTATCAGTGATCTGACAGTTTGTTGGTAGCTTGAGGAGCTACATGTCATTAGATATCTACACACAGGTCTCATAATTCCCATAAATAATGGACCACAGATTTGTGTAAGGTGATGGCACCAGGTAGTGACCCAGATGGGTTCCATAGGATTTACATCAGGCAAACTTGCTCATGGAGACATCAGCATGTGTTCACTATAATGCTCCTCAAATCACTGTGACATGGTTCCAGCTCTGAGACATGGACAATTATACTGCTGTAAGATGACATAGCCACTGGGGATGATATCAAGCATGAAGAGGTGCAGGTGGTACACATGTGTCAGCATGTCTTTGATTATTACCACAGGTCCCATGCAAGCACAGGATAATGTCTCCCATAGTATAATTCTGCTCCCACCAGCGTGCGTCTGTGGTGCACTGTACGTTTTGAGCCACCCTTCGCCTCAGTGATTACATTTGTGGAGATGATCATTGACCTAGTGTAGCAAAAATGTGATACACTCAAAGATCCAACATGTTTCCATTGATCGACAGATGAATACCGATGGTCCTGTGCCCACCGCAATCGTAATTGATTATGTCACTGGGTTAGCATGTGAACATGCAGTGGTTGTCTGCTGTGAGGCTCCATGTTCAACAATGCACAATGACCATTGTGCACTGTAACACTTGGTCGTCATGTGCCCACAATGCCAGCAGGTGGAGTCCTATGTCATGGTGTCATAATGTTTTGGCCTATCAGTGTACAGTGCCAGAGGGAAAAAAGAACACCTGGAAAGATGATGTCAGTTTTCGTACAATGACCAGTGGGACAGTGGATGTAATGATGATGGTTTAAGTGTAATTCAGCAGCAGATGCCAAAGTGAAAAGTGGAATAGCTAACAAAGTGTCACATGTGTCTACCCTTTAAGAAAGAATGCCCATAGCTATAAGATTTGGCATGGTACAAACTTATAGAGTAAATAGGCACCATGCTGTGGAGACACACTCGTACCTCCTATAGCCCACTGAGTGAATAATAATAATATAAATAGCTTTATTTGTCTGTGAACTGTTCTGTACAATAGTATTTGGACATGTCGTGTTTATGTGGAGTTTAAAAACTGCACAATTGTGAGTTTAAAAATTATATAATTATATGAACATATGAGTTAAATTGATGATTATCTTAATGTAAATACCTAATAGAAATGATGTATACACATATTTTTTAATGTGTTACATGGACTACCACTAGTATATATCAATAGAAGGAATGCTTATTTCTCTTAAAAGAACTACATAAGAACAATGGATTCATGTTGATGTATATGATATTTATTAAAATCAATTATCTGTAAAAATTTGACAAATTTGTACAGTAACATACAATCTTTTTTTTATTTGAGAGCAAACAAATTGTGGTCTTTCAAATGTTCCCTCAAAGAGTTACCTCACAAATTGGACATGCCAAGTCAGTTGTGCAGTGAAGATAGCAACAGTGGGCACATGACATTTGTAGATGTGACTCTGTACATTCACATGCACAGAGAGCTGCCAGATTGTTACTTTAGAAGGGCAGCCTGTGCAGCTTCTACAGCCTGCTTAAAGACCCATCTTCCACTGTTGCAACAGCACTGACATGCACAACCTGACTATTGCCATTAAAGGATCATGTGGAGGATGGAATGGCATTACCTTCAGTAATAAAAACAGGTTCTGTCTGTACTCAGGGGATGATCATTCACACATGTCACTACATTTGTCCGAGACACACTGAATCCATTCACAGGCCTTTTGGTCTATGGTTTGATAAATTATATCTCTCATTTCCCTTTGGTATTTGTAGAGGACATGCTGATTAGTGCTCTATATGTATAGAATGTTGTTCATCCAGTTCTTCAGCAATTTTTGCAACAGGAAAGTGATATACTCACCCTGATACTGCCTGTGAAACTCAGAAAGCCATGCAAGATATGCAACAACTTCCGTGGCTAGCACAACAGCTGGAGTTCAGCATGTGTAGGACTCACTAGACAAGTGACTAGTGTAACTCAACCACCCACTACCTTTACAAAGCTACGCAAATAAGTGTGAAATAATGTGTTCCACGATAGTATTCACCAACTGTGTGATCTGATTGACTACATACAAGAGTCAGCAACATATTGTCGCTTATAGAGGCATCACTACATACATTGGTGTTTCAGGATGGAACCATCCCTTTTACCCCAGAAGCATTTGAGGTATTTATCTGTAGGTGTAATTATTTCACCTGGACCATATACAAGATGATGAGAAACAGTGTGAAAAGCTTTAAGATGCATGAGCATGCCTGCTTGTGTAACTTCAATGCTAATTAATCTGGAAATTATGTGACATATCAAATTTTTTCTTGCAAATTATTTGTCAACACAATTTACCCTGCAACACCCCGACAAGCTTTTCAGACTGTTTCTAACCACCCAATATGTTGTCTCTACAATAAATTTGAATATATTGGAAAACTCTCAGAGGATGTTCTGACTTTTAGTCCAGCAGTTTAGTATGATTACCAATATTGCACAGAAAAACTGAAGACTAAGTAGAATAAAACTTGGGACATACATTTAGCAACAGAGAAACTGAGCAGGAAGGTAATTTATGTTTACTGTAAACAAAAAAATTAAAAATAATATGACAAGTATTGGAGGACTCTTAGGCAGAATAGCAAGATTTGTCTTAAAAATAAACAAAGGTGTTCCTTGGAAATCATTCAACACTTTAAATCATTGTGTTCCATTCTTATAGTCCGAAGTTGTAGAAGACCACTAGGAAAAATTACAGAAATTCTTAAGTTACAGCAAATTCCAAATTGAGATGATAATCGAGCATTTTTACGTTAAAAGTAGGCCATAACTAAGAAACAATTTGAAGAGGTACATTTTGAAAACCATCTAAATTATAGAGGCCATACATTAGTAGAATCTACTAAGAGGACCAACATGTTTGTCTTAACATATTCTCCCAAAAGAAAACAAATAAATAAAGATTTGGGAAGGGCCACATGGAATTTAAATTGAAACTGACTACACTTTATCAAACAATAAAGAAATCATTCAGGATATAATAGCCTTGAACCTCTTCAGAATTGTTAATGATTGTAGACAACAAGGTGCAGAGTAAAATGATTGAAAGTAGGTACACTGCTGGGAAAAGAACACTCTCAAGGACTAAGCGTAGTGGTGTCGGGGTATAATATGTACATATAGAGGTGTTTTAGTGTTCGTGATTCAATTCTCATGTTCATCAGCGATCACATGGTGCTCCCGAGGGCCTGTCTGTGTCTCTTTGATTTTTACTCTGCAGGCAGTAACTGGGCTGATTTTAGGTGTGAATGGTGTTTGCAACCTTCATTGTAGGGTAAAACCATGTGCCACTGACAAGTATGTACTCCTGTTGAAAAGGTTTGGTCATTTGAGCAGTGGGCCTGCAAGAAGATGGATGGATGGATTGCTGCACATTTTGGGCACAATATATCAGTGGTGTGTTGCTGCTTTCAACAGTGGTCTGCCGAACATTCCCACACCCATAGACCAGGTTCTGGATGTCCATGTAGAACAAGTGCATCGTGTGACCACCAATAATCACCAGCCGAATATCATCAAGAGGTGAAATTCAGGCATATGTTTTACCTGCTGTCACCAGGGACCACTGAGAACTGTCAGCTTGCAGCAGGATTAAGATCACATGTTCCTCTGGCCAGGCTAACATGATACTGCCAATCACAGCCACTCTGGTGTCATCAAAGAGTCGACTGGAGAGTGGAATGGCAGTCTACTGTCTCCAGTGATGTGAGTAGGTTCTGTGTATAGGCGAGTGATGATTGTATACATGTATGGCATATACCTAGTGAGCTGCCCATTCCAGAGTGCATTTGCCCATGACACACAAGTCCACCCAAGGCTTCAAGGGAGGCAGGGGTCATCAGGTTCATTTTGGCACTTCCACAGGGTAAAGCAATCAGAGCCCACTACATGACACAGGCTATTGCCCCTGTGTTACTGCCATTTCTTCGATAGGAAGTTGACATGTTTTTTCAGCAGGGTAATGCATGCCCACATACAGCTGCTGGGATGCAACACACTGTTTGTGCAATTCAAGATGAATGGGACATGATGAGTCGAGAACTTGCTCATTCTCCAGGGCTTGTGAAGAACTACTGCAGAACTGCAACAAAACGTGCAAGATGTGACAGGATTCCATTTGGAAATTTTGTGATAGTTTTCATGTGAGAAAACATACCCTCAGGGAGGTACACTGTGTATGGGTGCAACTGTTTGGTCACTCTTTGTTATGGCTTAAAGACAAGCACCAGGATGCTAGTCAGGAATGACGAGAAGAGAAGGCTGTGAAAAGAAGTCAGCCAACTGCACACTGGCCGGACCTCCCTCCAGGACTACGATGAGATGGCAGCAGCCCCTGTGTGAAGAGGATATAAGTGCGGCAACTGACTGATGACGATCCTGTTTAATAGGATCTTCAAGATTACCAATTTCTATAGCAGCATCAACACTAGTAACTTCGCTTGTACTCTCTATATAGCACAGACCTGATATTGTCTATACTGAAGAAGATTGATTATTTCGTATGTCGCCCTTTGCTTGTGACACATCTGTGTAATTCTTTAAGTTAAGTATTGTATCATTTCTTATTGTAATAAAACTCATTAATATGACTTGTTTGATTGTTTGTCTAGTGATCTAATTATTAATGGAAAATCTCATATAAAGATGTGAAACAAATACTAACAAAGAGATAGAGGGGCTGGCCAGTACTTACCTCAGCTCAGTACAGCTGATACATAACACAAAACAGAACAGAAAATTTACATTCCTAGCTTTCGGAACTTTGTTCCTTCATCAGGGAGGAGAGAGGGGAAAAAGGGAAGAAGGGAAAGTGGATTCAGTTACTCACAACCCAGGTTATGAAGCAACAGGAAAAGGTAAACAGGGAGGGTAGCAAGGATGGAGGCATGGTTGTCACAGGGAAGCCAAAGATATTCTACTGTTAAGTACTGTGCCAGCTTAAAACCAAAGAGGATGCATACAGAAGTAAAGAGATATATAGTATAAAGATAAACACAACTATGTAGGATGAAAAGATGCGTGAATGGCTAAAGAGGAGAGGGAAAAAGAAGGAGACTGAAGAGTAAATGGGAGTGAGGTTGGTTAACGTAGGTTCAGTCCAGGGGGATGGCGGGATGAAAGGATGTGTTGGACTGCAAGTCCCCATCTCCACAGTTCCGATGGACTGGTGTTAGGTGGGAGAAGCCAAATGGCACGTACGTTGTAGCAGATTCCTCGGTCCCTAGAATGATGCTGGACGGCATGATCTGCTACTGGGTATTGGACATCTCCTAGGCGGACAGTTCGTCTGTGCCCATTCATGCGCTCAGCCAGTTTAGTTGTTGTCATACCAATGTAAAAGGCTGTGCAGTGCAGGCATGTCAGCTGATAAATGACATGTGTTGTTTCACATGTGGCCCTGCCTAGAATTGTGTATGTTTTACCAGTAGCGGGGCTGGAGTAGGTGGTAATGGGGGGATGCATGGGGCAGGTTTTGCAGCGGGGTCAGTTACAGGGGTAGGAACCGCTGGGGAGAGAAGGTGGCCTGGGAATATTGTAGGGTTTGACAAGGATGTTAGGGGGGGCGACGAAAGGCAACTCTGGGTGGTGTGGGGAGAATATTCTCAAGGGATGATCTCATATCAGGGCTTGACTTGAGAAAGTCATATCCCTGGTGGAATAATTTGTTGATGTATTCGAGGCCAGGATAATATTGGGTGACAAGGGGGATGCTTCTGTGTGGTCTGGGGGTAGGAACATTGTTGTTGGACGGGGAGGAATGTCTTGCTCGGGAGATCTGCTTGTGGACAAGGTCTGTAGGATAGTTGTGGGAGAGGAAAGCTCTGGTCAGGTTATTGGTGTAATTGTTGAGGGATTCATCACTGGAGCAGATACGTTGCCACGAATACCTAGGCTGTAGGGAAGGGAACGTTTGATGTGGAATGGATGGCAGCTATCAAAGTGAAGGTACTGTTGTTTGTTTGTGGGTTTAAAGTGGACAGAGGTGTGGAAGTGAGCTTCAACAAGATGAAGGTCAACATCCAGGAAGGTGGCTTGGGTTTTGGAGAAGGACCAGGTGAAATTCAGATTCGTAAAGGAGTTGAGGTTATGGAGGAGATTGTAGTAACACTGTTCACGTTTACGTCGCACTTCACTTAGCGTAGACCGGGACTGTGTCCTAGGCCTGCCCGATGTTAACTGACTGGGCACGGCCCGTGCTGCCGGAGTTGTTGTTGTTGTTGTTGTTGTCATGCCGGCAGAGGTCGCGTCAGAATTCTCGCGTGCCCTCTGGTGGATGGGACTCTACTTGCGGCAACTACCGTCTGTGATGCGCTGTGCCAATGTGCGCCTCCCGCGATCTTTCTGGTGGCTACTACACTCCTTCTCCTTCGGGGGGTGAAGCCACTGTGATCCACTGCGTCGGAAGGTGGAGCGTCGGGCAGGAGCAATGACCTCCACATCCATTGGATGGCCGGAGTCGAGGGGATCTGCCAACCCTTGAGCCGGAACCTTCGAATACGACTGGAAGTGACCCACACGAAGAGGCCCCCGTCGTCCCACAACCAGAGCCCGGGACAGAACGGGTGACAAGCTGTCAAACTCCAGATCCTGTTCCACCCCAGGAGGGGCAAGAGCCAGTGGGGGGGGGGGGCGAAGGGGAAGGGATGACCACAGGTGAACCAACCTCCTGAGAAACCGGGCCTGTTAGGGGGGCCGGCTCTCGCTGGGGCATCTCGAACGATGGCGATGCCGGTGCTGGAGCTACTGGAGGCTGCCAAGGCCGAGAACCATCACAGTGCGGCAGAGGCACAGTGGGGAGAGGAGGCAACGTCCCCTGTGAAACCAACACAGGTGCCGGCAATGGAGAAGCTGGTGTCCGAGAGGGCGGAGGGTGGATGCCCGAACGTCGACGTAGTTGATTTTGGTGACGACGTACCACCCGGTCCCCCGCCTGCAAGGTATAGAGCCGGCGGCCATTTCAGCACAGGACAACCGCTGGTATCCAACGTGGATTGCAACCAAACCCACGGGCCTAGACCGACATACCCAGTGGAAAGCCAGGTACTCCGTTTTGTGAAGACTGGCGAGGACCAGGCCGGAGGAGGTGCAGCAGAGTCCTAGGTTGATGCCAATGGAGGAGCTCTGTGGGGCTGCGTTCTCCCATTGGTGTGGTCCGGTATGCCATCAAGAAAAACGTCAATGCTTCCTCCACAGGAAATTCGTGCACATACTTTTTCATCTGCGTCTTAAATGTGCGCACCATGCACTCGGCTTCCCCATTTGATTGTGGATGGAAGGGGGGAGAGCAAATGTGCCGAATACCGAAGCGCCTACAAAAATCCTGGAAGGTCTGCGAAATAAACTGCGGTCCATTGTCCGAGACCAGGGTGATTGGCAGACCTTCCACAGAAAAGATTTTTGCTAGTGCCTGGATTACAACTTCTGAAGTGGTTGAGGAGCAGCGAACCACATATGGGAATCGGGAATAAGCATCAATGACAATGAGTAAAAACCGTTGAGAAACGGGCCCGCAAAATCGATGTGAACACGTTCCCATGCTTGGGTTGCCGGTGGCCAGGAAGAGAACACTGTCCTGGGAGATGCTTGCTGGCTCGCACACTGGGAACAGGCAGCCACCAAGTGCTCAATTTCTCTGTCAATACCGGGCCAGTACACATGTCTGCGAGCCAAGGTTTTAGTACGGGAAACACCCCAGTGTCCCGTCGTAAACTTGCAGGAACAACCACGCGAGGAACTGTATCATCGGTAGCCAGAAGGAGAACGCCTTCCAAGACCGAGAGGCGGTCTCGTAGAAGAAAATAATTACGAAGAGGGTCCGAGGCCCGGCCCGGAGGGCGGGATGACCACCCCTGCTGAATGAGGCGAACTACTTGCCGGAGAACCGGGTCAGCTGCCGTTTCCCTGGCGACTCGAGAACTAGTGATCGGGAAGCCATCAACCGCATCCAAATGAAAACACATAATCTCCTCTCGATCGAATGTAGGATCCGGGCCCACCGGAAGACGGGAAAGAGCATCGGCGTTGGCATGCTGTCCTGTAGGGCGAAAATGAATGTCATAATGGTACTTAGAGAGGAACAAGGCCCAGCGCTGTAGTCTGTGGGCCGCCCTATCCGGAATATGAGAGGCGGGGCCAAATAACGATATTAACGGCTTATGGTCAGTGATTAACTGAAACTTCGTGCCATACAGGAAAGAGTGAAACTTGGTAACAGCGTAGACAATGGCCAACGCCTCTTTTTCCACCTGGGAGTAATGGGCCTGCGCGGGACTAAGCGTTTTAGACGCAAACGCCAGTGGTTGCTCGGAACCATCTGCATTGCGATGGGCCAGGACCGCCCCCACCCCATACTGCGAAGCGTCTGTAGCCAGGACCAACGGCTTATGGGGATCAAAAGTAGCCAAACAAGGGGCTGACGTGAGGAGGCCCTTCAATGAGGTGAACGCTCACTCGCATGCAGGCGACCAATCAAAAGGAACACCCTTGCGCAGACGGCAGTACAGGGGGTGGGCTATAGTGGAAGCCCTGGGAATGAACCGGTGGTAATAGGCTATCTTGCTTAAAAAAGCTTGTAACTCTTTCAGCGAAGCGGGCCGAGGAAGGTTGACAATACCTTGGACCAAACTTCCTAGTGGCTGGATGCCGTGCCGAGATATTGTGTAGCCCACATACTCAATGGACGGTTGGAAGAAGGTTGACTTATGCAGGTTGCAACGCAAGCCCACAGACCTGAATTTGAGAA
This sequence comes from Schistocerca serialis cubense, assembly GCF_023864345.2. NCBI lineage: Eukaryota > Metazoa > Arthropoda > Insecta > Orthoptera > Acrididae > Schistocerca > Schistocerca serialis. The sequence goes on along the minus strand of NC_064646.1, from coordinate 329,980,327 downwards.
AGAGGGTGCGAAGGTTGTGCAAGTGTTCCTTTGTGCTGCGGCCTGTGACAATTATGTCATCCAGGTAATTAATACAATGAGGGATTGTCGACATGACATGCTCAAGATAACGCTGGAATATCCCCGGGGCACTGGATATTCCAAAGGCCAGCCGTTTGGAGTCCTCATCAAGTGGTATCTGATGATAAGCCTCTGACAGATCGATTTTCGAAAAATATTGGCCTCCCGCCACGGCGGAGAACAATTCATCAGCACGAGGCAAAGGATAGGTGTCCACCACCAATTGTGAATTAATGGTGGCCTTGAAATCGCCACAAAGACGTAATTTTCCCGAGGGCTTCCTTACAATAACGAGGGGCGAAGCCCACTCACTGGAAGAAATGGGAAGAACGACCCCTAGGGCTGTCAGCCGGTCTAGCTCTTCCTTTACCTGAGAGTGGAGAGCCAAGGGGATCTGCCTCGCGCGTAGAAAACGCGGGCGAGCCGACGCCTTCAACGTTAAGTGAGCTTCAAAATCTGAAACACGCCCCAGGCCCTCCTCAAAAATATCTGGAAAGTCGGAGATCAAAGATTCCAATGATTGATAGGGAACGTCTTCGGAGACCAACTGTATGGTGTCAGCGATAGAAAAACCGAAAGCTTGAAAGGCATCCAGGCCAAAAAGGTTAGCTGAGCTCGCATCACTGACAACAATAAAAGTAATAGGCCGAGTGACTGATTTATAAGTCACGTCGGTAGTGAATTGACCCAGTAGGGGAATGAACTGTTTACCATAACCGCGTAGACGCCGGTAAACTGGCGCCAACGGGGGCGATCCAAGGTCGGAATAAGTTTGTGCATTCAACAACGAAACTGCCGCGCCCGTATCGACTTGCAGTTTTAACCGGCGCGACCGAACCGACACCTCGATAAAGAGTTTGCGTGCCGATGCGTCGGGAGCCTGGCCCAATGAAACTTCCTGAATGTCAACGTCCATGTCCTCTGTACCTGCTTCCTTCGATTCTTTTGAGGCTGAGCGGCAAACTTTAGCAATGCGACCTTTTCTATTACATTTGCGACAAACGGCCCAACGCTGGGGGCACTCCGACCGATCATGATGTATATAGCACGACGCACAGGACGGCAACAGGGGCCGGCGGCCGGAATTCTGTTTACGCGCCGTGCGGGAGCGGTCGTAACGGCCGGATTGTACCGCTCGCACGTCGTCCACCCCTGACACAGTGGACGCGGCCGCGCCGCCCTGAACCGCCGCGACGTCGCACCACGCTTCCAGCTGTTGACCTGCTGCGCGAGAGACTTCATACGATTGAGCAATGGACAGGACTTCTTCGAGGGAAGGGTTTTATAACTGCAGGGCCCGTTGCCGGACCGCCCTATCAGGGGCCGAACGAACAATGACGTCGCGTACCATAACGTGGACGTACGACTCTCGCGACTGCTCCGTGACAAAATGACACTTGCGACTAAGACCGTGCAGGGTAGCGGCCCACGCCCGGTAAGACTGATGGGGCTGTTTCTTGCATTGATAGAACTCGACCCTAGCCGCCACAACATGCGTGCGGCGGCGATAATATGAAGACAGCAAGGAACACAATGCGTCAAAAGACAAGGACGAGGGTTCCTGCAACGGCGCTAGCTGCCGCAAAACTTGATACAGCGAGGGAGATATCCAAGACAAGAAGAGAGCACGACATACCTCCGCATCGGCAACATGAAACGCCTGAAAATGACGCCGAAGGCGATGTTCACATGCGTCCCAATCCTCCGCCGTCTCGTCATACGGGGGAAAGGGAGGAGGGAACGGCGCCGGAGCAGACGGCGTGGAGAGCAACGCCGGAAGCACTTGTTTCATGGTGGCCATGAGTTCCGTCTGTTGCGCAACCAAAACTCGCACCAAATCCTCCATGCCGTGGAGAAGCTGCGAAACCGGAACAACGACGCAACACGCGAAAGAACGACCCTACTCGTCGCCAAATGTGTAGTAACACTGTTCACGTTTACGTCGCACTTCACTTAGCGTAGACCGGGACTGTGTCCTAGGCCTGCCCGATGTTAACTGACTGGGCACGGCCCGTGCTGCCAGAGTTGTTGTTGTTGTTGTCATGCCAGCAGAGGTCGCGTCCGAATTCTCGCGTGCCCTCTGGTGGACGGGACTCTACTTGCGGCAACTACCGTTCGTGACGCGCCGTGCCAATGTGCGCCTCCCGCAATCTTTCTGGTGGCTACTACAGAGATTAAGGAGTGTTTCTTCACTGTGAGTCCAGACCACAAATATGTCATCTATAAACCTATACCAGGCCAGGGGAAGCAGCTGTTGGGTCCTCAGGAAAGCCTCCTCCATGCGGCCCATGAAGAGGTTGGCATAGGACGGAGCCATCCTGGTTCCCATGGCTGTTCCTCTGATTTGTTTGTAGATCTGACCTTCAAAAGTGAAGTAATTATGGGTGAGAACTCACTTTTGAAGGCAAGACCTACAAACAAATCAGGGGAACAGCCATGGGAACCAGGATGGCTCCGTCCTATGCCAACCTCTTCATGGGCCGCATGGAGGAGGCTTTCCTGAAGACCCAGCAGCTGCTTCCCCTGGCCTGGTATAGGTTTATAGGTGACATCTTTGTGGCCTGGTCTCACAGTGAAAAAACACTCCTTAATTTCCTCCATAACCTCAACTACTTTTCGAATCTGAATTTCACCTGGTCCTTCTCCAAAACCCAAGCCACCTTCCTGGATGTTGACCTTCATCTTGTTGAAGCTCACTTCCACACCTCTGTCCACTTTAAACCCACAAACAAACAACAGTACCTTCACTTTGATAGCTGCCATCCATTCCACATCAAACGCTCCCTTCCCTACAGCCTAGGTATTCGTGGCAAACGTATCTGCTCCAGTGACGAATCCCTCAACAATTACACCAATAACCTGACCAGTGCTTTCCTCTCCCACAACTATCCTGCAGACCTTGTCCACAAACAGATCTCCCGAGCAATACATTCCTCCCCGTCCAACAACAATGTTCCTACCCCCAGACCACACAGAAGCATCCCCCATGTCACCCAATATTATCCTGGCCTCGAATACATCAATAAATTACTACGCCAGGGATATGACTTTCTCAAGTCAAGCCCTGAAATGAGATCACCCCTTGAGAATATTCTCCCCACACCACCCAGAGTTGCCTTTCGTCGCCCCCCCCTAACATCCTTGTCAAACCCTACAATATTCCCAGGCCACCTTCTCTACCCAGCGGTTCCTACCCCCGTAACCGACCCCGCTGCAAAACCTGCCCCATACATCCCCCCACCACCACCTACTCCAGCCCTGCTACTGGTAAAACATACACAATTCTAGGCAGGGCCACATGTGGAACAACACATGTCATTTATCAGCTGACATGCCTGCACTGCACAGCCTTTGACATTGGTATGACGACAACTAAACTGGCTGAGCGCATGAATGGGCACAGACGAACTGTCCACCTAGGAGATGTCCAATACCCAGTAGCAGATCATGCCGTCCAGCATCATTCTAGGGACCTAGGAACCTGCTACAACGTACGTGCCATTTGGCTTCTCCCACCCAACACCAGTCCATCGGAACTGCGGAGATGGGGACTTGCACTCCAACACATCCTTTCATCCCGCCATCCCCCTGAACTGAACCTACATTAACCAACCTCACTCCCATTTACTCTTCAGTCTCCTTATTTTTCCCTCTCCTCTTTAGCCATTCACGCATCTTTTTGTCCTACATAGTTGTGTTTATCTTTATACTATATACCTCTTTACTTCTGTATGCATCCTCTTTGGTTTTAGGCTGGCACAGTACTTAACAGTAGAATATCTTTGGCTTCCCTGTGACAACCATGCCTCCATCCTTGCTACCCTCCCTGTTTACCTTTCCCTGTTGCTTCATAACCTGGGTTGTGAGTAACTGAATCCACTTTCCCTTCTTCCCTTTTTCCCCTCTCTCCTCCCTGATGAAGGAACAAAGTTCCGAAAGCTAGGAATGTAAATTTTCTGTTCTGTTTTGTGTTATGTATCGGCTGTACTGAGCTAAGTACTGGCCAGCCCCTCTATCTCTTTGTTAGTATTTCTTTGTCTAGTGAATATTGTATCATTTCTTATTGTAATAAAACTCATTAAAATGACTTGTTTGATTGTTTGTCTAGTGAACCAAGTATGCAGGCTTCCTAGACACTACACTCTTTTCTGTGATGTATGTTTCATTTGGCCTGAATTTGTTATCATACGCTTCTGTAATGATGAAATAACTGTTACCTCATTTATTAATAAAATTATCTTGTCCTTGAAGGTGTTGTATTTTGTTTTCTGGCAGTGTATAAAACTAGGAAAAAAACAGTTCATCAGACAGTAGGCAGAGTACGACAACTTTTTTAAGAATTGGGATATACAGGGTGTTACAAAAAGGTACGGCCAAACTTTCAGGAAACATTCCTCACACACAAATAAAGATGTTATGTGGACATGTGTCCGGAAACACTTAATTTCCATGTTAGAGCTCATTTTAGTTTCATGAGTATGTACACCAACGTAATCAAATTGTAAATTTTCACAATCAACATGTGTGGGCTGAAGAGAATCCGCACCCAATGTGCAATCACGTCATCAACACAGATTTTCTGTGAACGTTTGGGCAGGCATTATTGGTGATGTCTTGATTCGGCCCCATGTTCTTCCACCTACGCTCAATGGAGCACGTTATCATGATTTCATACGGGATACTCTTCCTGTGCTGCTAGAACATGTGCCTTTACAAGTACGACACAACATGTGGTTCATGCACGATGGAGCTCCTGCACATTTCAGTCAAAGTGTTCGTACGCTTCTCAACAACAGATTCGGTTACCGATGGATTGGTAGAAGCAGAACAATTCCATGGCCTCCACGCTCCCCTGACTTCAACCCTCTTGACTTTCATTTATGGGATTATTTGAAAGCTCTTGTCTACGCAACCCCAGTACGAAATCTAGAGACTCTTTGTGCTCGTATTGTGGACGACTGTGATACAATACGCCATTCTCCAGGGCTGCATCAGCGCATCAGGGATTCCATGCGATGGAGGGTGGATGCATTTATCCTCACTAATGGAGGATATTTTGAACATTTCCTGTAACAAAGTGTTTGAAGTCACGCTGGTACGTTCTGTTGCTGTGTGTTTCCATTCCATGATTAATGTGATTTGAAGAGAAGTAATAAAATGAGCTCTAACATGAAAAGTAAGCGTTTCCGGACACATGTCCACATAACATATTTTCTTTCTTTGTGTGTGAGGAATGTTTCCTCAAAGTTTGGCCGTACCTTTTTGTAACACCCTGTATACTATATTACATTAAGTATAGCTCACACAAAATAACATACACAGAAATGCATTCTCAGTCTCAGTGCTGGGCATGTTTACCTGTTTGTTCTGAAGAGGCAGCCACCACAGTTCACTGTAACCCATCGAGCTGTGCATTCATCCACTAGAAGTGGCCTCTAAGTTACTTATAAACTGGTTTTCGTATTAGGAGCTCTAGTCAGATGCTATTGACTTGTAGAATTATTGGTCATAGTGGCATAACTTGTTGATGCTATCGAACTGTAGCTTAGAAGTTCTGCTTGAGAGTAGGCTTAAGTAAGCTGTTTAGCTGCACCTTCCCTACTGGGCAGTGGCGGCTCGCAGTGGAACCCCACACCACTACCACTGTTCCCTCCTCTAACGCACTATCTACAACAGTATAGCCAACTTTATTTTGTTCACATTCTACTTAGTTTACCATATCATAAAATTAAGATTATGCATATGTACCCAGAAGGGATCATTATTTAATGAAGTTACTTACACATTCATTGAAACCTTCACAGCCACTCAACATATTGCTTGGAAGCATCAGTTACACAAAACACAAAACAAACAGCTGCAGGTAATGTGTCAAAGTAACTTGTGCAAACATCAAAAGATGTAGCAGTATGATGAATCAAAGAAAACCATTCAGGATTGTGTTCGAGAAAATGTGGGAAACCGAAAATATTAGTCCAGTATGAAGAAAATAAAACACAAATCTCTGTTGTATAACTAGATAGATAAAAAATCTACTTACCAAGCAGTGGCAGGAGGAAACACATATAAAGGACACGGAAAAGCATTTAAGCTTTTGGAGCCAGTGGCTACTGCTGGCAGAAGCACTGAAGGGAAAGGAAGAGCGATGAAGGAAAAAGAAAAGCAAGGTTTAGAAAGTAGAGAGATTTATGGAAAAGTTGTCCAGAACCCTGGGTCAAGGGAGACTTAGCAGACAAGATGAGAAGCAATGACTGATTGTTGGTGCCTGCAATGGACAAGATTTGAAAACGTAAGAGCTTAAAGTTAGGAGACAAAGTAATAAGCAAGACACAGACTACTGAAAAGTATCATTCAAGAGTCAATAATAATAGAAAGCTAGATGCATTATACATGGTAGATTGGTGGGGAGAGGGAAAAGTAGGTAAGAAAATAACATTGTAAAAAATATAGAAAAACACACAAAAAGGCTTGCACTTCCATATCCATTATATGTGTTTTCTCCTGCCACTGCTTGTTGAGTAGATTTTTTTATCCATCCAGTTATATTATATTTTCAAAAATTGATTATTTTCATTAAGAAATTCATATTTGTCACACATCACATTTCAGTAAGTTATGAGATAGCACTTCTGGCCAGTACTTAACTTCCAGGTGGCAAAATGTGTAATATTGCCAGTAGGCAAATATAAAAGTAAAAGAAACATGCTTCTGGAACTAACAGTTCCTTTTTAGAGGAAGAGAGAGGGAGAGAGTGGGGAAGGTTAAAGGGAACGCAGCTCACTCGGAACAAAGGATGAGAGAGACTCATCTGTAGTGAGTTCAACTTCTCTCATTCTGGGGCATTTTTCTGTAGCACTATATTTAAAAAGCTCCTGTTCTCTTCTTGTATGTACTGAATAACATCGACATTTCACTTCCATATTAAGGCTTCACCCCGGAAAAATATTTTCAAAAAATAATTCATCACTTAAACTTATATTTGGTGTTAACATATTTCTCTTTTCCAGAAAAACTTTTTCTATTTCCAACCTGCATTTTATAACCTCTTTATAGTACTTCTCCCATTGTCAGTTTTTTGTTGCCACATAGTAAAGCTCATCTCTATTTTTAGCATGTCATTACCTAATCTGAATATTTCATTTTTTTAACTTTGGTGGATGTTCATATTACAACTTATAGAGCTGCATCAAACCAGTCTCAGGACTGAAGACCACAACAACAACAACATTTCCTCAAGATAGTATCAATTCCCCTCAGATGATATTTCAAGTTCTTGTAATACAACTCAGCAAATCACAACTTAATGGAACAAAAAGATAAGTTTCTGAAAGCACAACACTTACCTCTTTTTTTTTTTTTTAATTTTATTTTATAAAAAAACATTAGAGCTTCTGGTTTTTGCTTTAAGATTTTCAATGCAATAAAACAGAATGTTTATTCATACCTTGACAAATATAATTGTATCTATATTTTTTCACATCTTTTGACTGAAAGAAAACTATTCAGAAAAGGTTCGAATCCTGCCTCGGGCATGGATGTGTGTGATGTCCTTAGGTTAGTTAGGTTTAAGTAGTTCTAAGTTCTAGGGGACTGATGACCTGAGATGTTAAGTCCCATAGTGCTCAGAGCCATTTGAACCATATGATTACGTTTATTTCAGTCTTTTACTTTTATTAAAAAATTGACAGTACCCACAGCTATGGGGGAGAATGAGTTCAAAACTCCTTGTGTTTCTGCCTCCCCACCCCCACCACCCCCAACTTCCAGACACAAACTCGTACCAAAAAAGTGTATTGTTACTATTCTTTACCCCCTTTCCCTTAATAGTCAAAAATGATGGTATTTGTAGCCATTTACTGTGAAATGTTGTTAGGATCTACTATCAGCTATCTGTTTACTCCAATCATCATATGTACCACTCCTGTAATAAGCTGCCGGCTGTAAGGAACTTAGACCAAACATCAATAAAAATGAAAGGAAAGGAATGAAATTTGTGTGGTAGTAACTATTAGATTCCATCTAGTGTGCATGTAAAATTACACGTAAAGAAGGTCAGAATTTAAAATTCAGTAGAATTTAGAGTCATTAGATACAATGGATTTTGAAAGCATCCATGTGAGGTTTTGCTGAAGGAACTACTCTGACATTGGGGAAACAATGGGAAATGTCAATCCTTGGGACGTGAGAAAGATTTCAACCTTATTCTTCCAGAATATGAGTACAATATCATTATCTTGCTAGATATAACAAATCTTTCAGGTGTTATACATAAATGACAGTAGTGGCAGATAAAACTGGAAGTCAAACAATTTATTTGCAAATGATGCTGTTGTTTACAGATAAGTCACAACACTACAAAATTGTTGCAAAATGAAAGATCTGCAGGAGATCAACGCTTGATGCTGGGATTGGCATTCGAACCTCAAAATAAACACATTATATACTGGGAATAAACAGGTCAAGAAACCCATTATTCTTTAAATACATGATCGACAAACAATCACTGGAAACACTTATATCCATTAAATAACTGGTAGTATTAGTGTGGAGCTGTTTTAAGTATAACAAACACAAAAAAACTAATTGTAGCAATGACTAATGCCAGACAGATTCATTTGAAGAGTCCTCAAGTTTATCAGGAGTGTAGTCATAAGAACAAAGGAGATAGCTCACTAAATGCTAGTTCCGCTGATATTTGAGTACTGTTCATTAGTCAGGGATGCATTCCACATGCAACTGGTAAAGGACATTGAGAAGATTTGAAGAAAGGCAACTAGTGTGCTTATTACGGAATTGTTCAGCAAGTATGAAAACCTCACAGAGGTGTTCATCTAACTCCAGTGGCAGAAACTACATGGCAGGTGTTGTACATCATGAAGTGGTTTACTGTCAAAATTCCAATGGTACATGTTCACTGGAGTACCAACCAACATTTTGCTTCTTTCTACATATCTTGTGAAAAGACCATAAGGTAAAATTATAAAGATTTGAGCTCACACACAGGTTTACAAACAGGAAATGGGAAGTGACTGTTGTAAAGGAAATGCCCTCTTCCACACATCATAAGGTGTCTTGTAAAGTGTAGAAATATCTGTAGAAAGGTAAAAGGAAAAGGAAGGTATTTATAGTCTCACAAACATCTAGGTCATTAAAGCTAGAGCACCAACTGAAACACCAGCTCTGCACTCTGGCCAGGACAGGCCACTCAGTGCCAACTGCCGCCATGGCATCCTCTACCAGTGGTATCATTTGGGTGTGGTGTGGAGGAGCATGTGGTTGGTATACTGCTCTACCGGCCACTGTCAGCTTCCCAGACTTTGGAGCCACTACTTCTCATTCATTAGCTCTCCAGCTGGTATCACAAAGCTGTATGGATCTCTTTCCAATCTCTCATCAAGAGAGAGAAACTCAGTTCCAAGGTGGGCACCAACTCAAATTGTAGAATAAAATGTGTTATGGGGAAAAATCCTGGAATTTGCTTTAAGTGACTAGTGTACATAACAGAAAATTAAAACCAGGGTGGCTGACTGAGATTTGAACCTGTGCTTGTCTGAATGCAATCAAGACAGGCGTAGCAGTGCCAAACACACTGAACTCTTATTCAGAAGAAGCAGAGTTCATCTCATCACCTACCCATCTTGGGGCTGAGGCTGAAATGGTCCCTTCAACAACTCCAGGGCTGATTTTCTTCCCCATCTTTGCCCAGCTGGAGACAGAGCTCTATGCTGAATCACTTTTGCATCGATGGAGCATTGCATTCTAGCCTTCCTTTATTTTCCTTTCAAATACAAGCCCAATGCATCAACCACTCTGCCACTTCCACTGATGCAGAAGCAAGGGTTACGAAGCAATTCATTTATCAAGCTGAATAACCAACAGCTGTGATGTTTAGTGGCGGGAAGTCAGTTCTCTCAAGAGCAGCTATTACCCCCCCCCCCCCCCCCCCTCCCCAGATAACTGTAGTGTCTAAGGCAATACTCTCTTTCTGAGCTGCTTCCAAAAAACTTATCTGACTACAAATTGCCTAGAATGAACAGGTACTTCTTCTATGACCAAACTAGGCGCTCAGTGAACATGGATCAGATAAGATCACCAGATAAATTATTAGTCTCCCACTTCAAAGAGCACACTGATCAGCTTGGAGCACTTTAGATGGAATAGAAATGGTACTTGGCGACCATGTGAACCTCCAACGCTGACGTGAGGCGCAGCAGAGAAGTGGTGTATGAGGATGGTTTGATAAGTGTGGTAAAAAAGCTAGAAAAAGTGTTTGTTTAATGAACACCTCACCTTTCTTCTCAACATAGTTTTCTCTGAGGGTGATTCACTTGATCAAGCGATTCTCCAGCTTTTTCATCCCATTGGAAAAATAGATTCTGCCAAATTTTGTAAAATACTCGTTGACTGCAATGTCACTTCCCCGTTTGATAGAAGTTTCTTCCCAGCAAGCCAAAGTTTCAAGTTAGTGAACAGAAAAGAGTCACTTGGGGCTAGTCTGGTGAATAGGTTGGATGAGGAACCAATTCAAAGCCAAATTCACACACTTTCATCATTGTTACCACAGATGTGTTGGACGGTGCATTATTCCAGTGAAAGCGCACTATTTTGCGTGCCAGCCTTGATCTCTTTTGAGCCTGCAAAAGTTTCAAACCATTGAACAGTGAAGCATAATAAGGTCCAGACTGATTCTGCCTTTTACCAAGTAATTTATGAGGATTATTCTTTGGGAATCCCAAAAAACATTGGTCATCACTTGACAAGTTGACAAAATGGTATTTAAGACACAAAGAAATTACAGACACTGGCTGTGAGTGGACACTGACTGAAATCAATGGGGAAAGTTGACAATTTGTGCCAGACTGGATTCAAACCCGGCACTTCTGCTTACTAGGCAGATGCTCTCACCACTACGCCACGCAGACACAGTAATCATTGCAACACCATGAACTACCTTAGCACACCTCCCGTCAAATCCAAGTTCTCAACTTATCCATACGACTATTGTAGTGCCCCTTGTCCCTTACCCTCATTACTCGCAGCATGTTGCCGATTCCCATTAAGCCTTAGAGCCTGGTGCGCATCTGCACTGAAGAGATCATTGATCATCTCGCTGTAATTATATATACACTGTCTGTTCTTTTAGACATGTCCGACACATGTCAGACACACTGGCCACTCAGTTACAAAAGTGACATCAACTCAAATCATAGAAGAAAATGTGTCCGAAAGAACAGATACTGTATATAGGTAAAATGGTGCTTGCCTTCTTCGATGCACTTTCTCCAAGATGGATGCAGATTTCATCAACAGTCACAAATTGGCGCAAAAAGCCTTGTGAATTTCGATGAAACATGTTGTTGTTGTTGTGGTCTTCAGTCCTGAGACTGGTTTGATGCAGCTCTCCATGCTACTCTATCCTGTGCAAGCTTCTTCATCTCCCAGTACCTACTGCAACCTACATCCTTCTGAATCTGCTTAGTGTATTCATCTCTTGGTCTCCCTCTACGATTTTTACCCTCCGCGCTGCCCTCCAATGCTAAATTTGTGATCCCTTGATGCCTCAAAACATGCCCTACCAACTGGTCCCTTCTTTTAGTCAAGTTGTGCCACAAACTCCTCTTCTCCCCAATTCTATTCAATACCTCCTAGTTAGTTAGGTGATCTACCCATCTAATCTTCAGCATTCTTCTGTAGCACCACATTTCGAAAGCTTCTATTCTCTTCTTGTCCAAACTATTTATCGTCCATGTTTCACTTCCATACATGGCTACACTCCATACAAATACTTTCAGAAACGACTTCCTGACACTTAAATCTATACTCGATGTTAACAAATTTCTCTTCCTCAGAAACGCTTTCCTTGCCATTGCCAGTCTACATTTTATATCCACTCTACTTCGACCATCATCAGTTATTTTACTCCCTAAATAGCAAAACTCCTTTACTACTTTAAGTGTCTCATTTCCTATTAAACATGGCCAGACATTATTTTGAAATGTTGAGACAGATGCACCTCTGGTCGACTGTGACTATCAGGACACACACCTTGTTCACAGCTTCTTCGTAGCCAATTTTCCATTTGGGTTGTTATGCACTAGCCCAGTTGAGGTGCCTACAGCCTCAGCAATCTAACGGATTTTTATTCCGCGGTCTTGCATTACCATGTCATGGTAGAACTTTCCCGTAAGAAATAGTGTGAGGTTGATAGCCTAACATCTTCGGGAAACCTGGGATTATTGTATTTACGTGCTAATTCGTATACCCCCTAATGTTATTTGAGGTTAACGGCAACAGTGCACTTAAGAGGAATTGTGCAACTCACTGCAGTATTATTACAGTAATAAAAACAGTTTCCACAGAGACTACGCATCCCTGTGTAGATTTCAGAACTTCTGTAAGGGGCAGTGGGATTAAAACGAGACAGGCGGAAAAAATGTAATAAACTGTTTATTATTTCTAAAGTAATCGCCATAACTGTTAATATACTTATCCCACTGAAAGACAAGATGGTCAGTGCATTGAAGGATAAGCGTTTGCGCTTATCTAGAGAACTATGATTGTACCCAAGTGCGTACCTCTTAATCCGAAGCAAATTGACGGTCACAAATATCTTTCTTCAGGACTCCAAACATACGGTATGTAAATACCTCGAGGAAGATCGGAACTGTATGGGGGATGTGTAAGGACTTTTCAGCTCAACTTCTGCAGCGTAGCCTATTCGAAACAACTTTGGCAACATGTTGGCGGGTCCACAAGTTGACAAGGATGTTTCTGTTACGGTGCACAGGTTTCGCTCTCTCCCGTGCGATTTCATATTTTTGGAGCCCTGAAAAAAATACACCTGTGGCCTCGATTTGCTTCGGACGAACAGGTGCACGTCTGGGTACAATCACGGTACCATACGTAACCGTGAACACTTTTCCATGAAGGCACTGATCGTCTTACCTCACAGATCACGACGATCATTTCTGAAACAACACGCCGTTTACTTGCTTTTAACCGTCTTTCTCGTTTTCATTTGATTGTCTCTTACGTTCTGTGCGAAAGTCTGCTACCAGTAGATACCAGCCAGGAAACTGAAAATCCGCAAATACTCAAAGCCAAAATAAACAACATTTCATTACCCCTCCTTCCACAATTTACCAAGCTTTTTGGACTCAACGATATGAATTCCGCATAACTCGTTAGCACTAAACAGACCTTGACGTCGTCAGTATACAGACAGCTAATCGTATCTGTGTGATGTTACATAAACACATTGAAAGATTAGGTAAAAACAGGAACTGAGAAGATCAGCATCAAAGGCTTAATTCACAGTAGCTGATTTTCTCCTAACATACATAAACTTGCATAAAGAAATTTAGAAGCAATTCCTTTGATTTTCGGTGTCTATAGACTAGTACTAGTCATAATTTGTTGTCGGTATAGCTTATAAAAGTAGCCTGCAGATGCTATGGCCTATTATTGTGTAACTTGGCTCGTTACTCATCCCTGAAAGCTCTAATTTATGACGGGATTTACGGAACAAGATGTTTGAATGAAAGAATATGAGTCTTCAACTAGTTCCATCACAGTCTGGTGTTTTCTCCGTTACGCACTATACACCGCTCGCTTCTTCAGTATTTGACATGTGCGTCAGAAATGCGACAGTGTACGAAGTGAGACATGCCTCGGATGAAAACCGGACGAAGAGAGACAGAAAGGATTCGAAATTTAATGCTACATGAGTGTACTACAAAGTGACTGGAAAGACAGAGTACAAAATGAAGAGCTTCTACAAAGTAGGAGGCAGGTAAGTTAGAATTTAATGTTCCGACGACGTCGGTATCATTTGATACGGAGCACAAGCTCCATATGGACAGTAATGGAGAAGTGTAGTCATACAGGGTGGCGCACGAAATGTGTTACCATTTTGTTTTTGAATATAAACTTTATTGTCAATACAATCTGAAAGGAACATATACTACAATGAAGAGCCGTCCATGGAGATTTGTTCTAACTCAGCATATGTCCACCATTTCGTTTCCTAACTTCCTTCAAACGAACACTGAAGTTAGTGATTGCCCTACGGCATGTGTCTTCCGTAATTTCACTGCAAGCTTGAAGAATAAGCCTTCTGAGCTTCATTAAATCACGTGGACGTTTCGGGAAAAGTTTTTCCTTTAGGTACCCCCAAAGAAAAGAGTCACATGCATTGAGGTCTGGACTATTGGGGGGCAAATTTTGTCCGTCATTGAAGCGACCTGGAAACCTGAGTGAAATGATACGCATGTCGAAATGCTCGTGTAAAAACTCCAACACAGTGTTTGCAGTATGTGCCCTTGTTCCATCTTGCATGAACCACTGCGTGTTGAAAGACTAGGCAGTAGCAAAAAGCTGTGGAATGAAGCTATTGCGAAGCATGCTCAAATAACGCTCGCTGTTCACAGTTTCGTCAAAGAAAAAGGGTCCAATTAGTCCGTGACTGGAAATTGTTGCCCACACTGTAATCCTCGGAGCATAATGTTGTCGTTCATGAAGCACTCGTAGATTTTCAGTGGCCCAAAAGTGCACATTTTGTTTCTTAACCAAACCGTCTAAATGAAAATGCGCCCGTCTGAAAACCAAACGTTGTTGAGAGTTTCTTCCCTATCCTCCGCCCACTGAGCAAACAGCAGTCTCTGCTGCTTGTGTTCTTCAGTGAGCTTCTGTGCACAGGTCATCTTGTATGGGTACATATGGAGGTCTCTTTTAAGAATGCGCTGAACGTAGTTTCAGGATATTCCTAGTTGCACTGCTGGCTGCCTTTCTACACGATTTCCCGGGAAATTTATCGTACAATCTGTGGATGGTCTTCTTGCAAGGGGTCCATTGTGTGTTAAACTGTTGTCAAAAACGCCTCTGAGTCACAACAAGGCTTTTCGTTTCATGAAAAAGTAACACAATTGCCGATCGTTGCTGTGTCGTCAGTCTTCCATTGTCAGCCTTTGCTGCTTACTAGTCTCCTAGCGGCAGTATCGTGAATTACACGTCATTTCGTAACTCATTTGTTTTTCCAAGCTCTGCTGGTCCTGCTGTAGGGATCCCAGAGGGATGTGAAAGAAACAATTGATAACACATTTCGTGCGCCGCCCTGTGTTTAGGGAACCGCCCTTGCTGTCATCGACCAGAAGACTGGTCTTAACACTACCGTGCATTTCTACAATCAGTAATCAGTATGTATTGTCGCGGTATGCTCTGGCATTTTCCCTCTCACTTTCGACAGTTCTGAAGCAGAAAACTTCCGGTCGGAAAAATTTCGTCTGTTTCAAAAAAAAAAAAAAAAAAAAATGGCAATTAGACACCAGTTAAAATTAAGAATTCATTTTTGACGTGCTTAAAGGTACTGTAGAGATCTTTAGCATAGTGGAATGCTGTGGTAGCTGCCTGCTGACAGCTCTGCTTGTCGCGACATCGTCGAAACTATGGACCTAAATGTCAGAAGCGAGCTAACTTAATGCAGCCTGTAATTAAGACTCCAAATATTGTAGCTAGGTATACACAGATTACCACATATGAAATAGGAAGAGATGAATTGAGCAAAAGATATTTAAAAAGAAAGAAGACTGTCAATAGCCCGTTGCACATAGGGACTGCCAGCTGTGGCGGTTAGTGAACCGGCCGGGACAGTAGGCTTACACACGAAGATAGTAACGGCTTCCAGTGAATTTGTTCTAGTGGAGCCAGTAGCTAGTTTGTGCGTAGATGTGTGTGCTACATTGTCCGAGGACGTGTGAGAACATGAAGGACGTTGATGATGTGTACGAGGAAGCTGTTGATAAGGCTGTGAGTGAAACAGTACAGCGTTTAAGTGAAGAGCGTCAAGAAGTATTAACCAAAAGCAGTTCGTGCTGGGTTAAAGACTGAGTGTGTCGTAGAGATCAGCTGGGAGCTTGCCGAGGAGAATCTGACTACCAATAATCAGCAGCATTCACAGCCCTCAATGTTTGCCTTGATGTGTCTGTACGAACTTGCAAATTTTTGTTTGTAGCTGATATTTCTTTTCTAGATTCAGAAAACAACGGATGAATGAGAGGGAATACAAAAAAAAATTTGAAACACAATGGAATTTTCATTTATGTAGTGGTGCCATTGACGGAAAGCACGTGGCCGTAAACCATCCCTTTGGGAGTTACTCTCAGTATTTCAAGTACGGAGGATGTTACAGCGGTATGCTTTTTGGCATTGGTAGATGCTGATTGCAAGTTTCTGTTCACAGATGTGGGAACCAATGGAAGAGCCAACGACGCAAGTGTATTCCCGTCTTCATCCCTTAAGTCAACCTTAGAAAATCGTACACTAAATTTTCCTAATGACCACTTTATTTGGGTGATGACCCATTCCCTTTGTCACCGACGTTAATGAAACCATTTTCAAAACGAAATTTAACATTAGGGGAGTTTGTATTCAACTATCGTTTATCGCGTGCACGCAGAGTGGTAGAAAATGCGTTTTGCATAACGTCAGCAAGATTTAGAATCTTTCGAAAGGAAATCTAAGTTGATTTAGAAGCTATAGATTTGATTGTACAACTGGTTACGAGCAACGTCACCCGTAACGTACTTTGGAAAAGGAAGGCCTTACTATGAAGAAACTAGCACTAGAGTTTTTCATCCCGGCCAGTGGCGTTCCACTGGGGCAGAACAACCGTCATTGAGAGGGGCTTGCTCGACGAACACATTTTCGAACACTGTCTCGGAAACAAGACTAGAACTGACTGAGAACTTCAGTAGCAAAGGACGAGTATCTTGGCAGATGAAGGCTATTAGCATGTAATAACAGGCACGGCAAATGTACGTAGGTCCTACTTAGCTATTGACTATCTCTGTAAAAATAATTGTTCTGAAAATCTTACCAGTGTTATAGTTAAGTGAATCACAAAGTTCGCTTAAGCGTTAATGGTTGACAACATTAACAATACATCTTAAAACACAATGGCTTCGCAGTCGTAGTCGTTTGATGTAGCCTAGTATCCTATTAAAAAACATGCTCTTCAAAATGTTTTCCTTTGACGTAATTATTATTATCCTTTCCTTCTTATGCTTACAAATATGTTTGTTGACTTTGTTTCTGTTTTAGTAGGTAACAGAAATTATATGACCTGATGTCTAGGGAGGTGACAGTTAACTGAATACCTATTTACTGATTTAGCTGGGCTCACGGTTTTGATTTCACACGCACAAAAATTAAAAAGCAAACTTACCAAATTCGATGTTAAACTCCTCTTGATGATTACATCTCTCAAGAAACTGTAGGCTGCAGTGAACCATGGTAGCTCGGTACGTAGATGTCATGTCTTTGATGAAATCACTTGTAAGAGTTCACTTCTGTACGTGGCCTTTATAAGTTTTAATATGGGCTCTTAAAAAGCACACGTTGGGAACTGCGATCCATAGTCCCATTAAGTCATTCTGTAACTTCACCGTAGAAATCTCCCTCTTCGCCTTGTCGGCATAATCACAATGACGTATGTTCCAGAATAGTTCATTGTTTACAAATGTTACTAAAAATGTTCCTATTTTGTCTGCACTCCATTTAACACTGGCAGTTGGTTTTAACTGCGCTTGTTCAGACGTTGAATACACTTCGCGACAATGTGCACAACGGTAGCTCGACTGGCAACAGCGTCTAGCGTCAGTACCTTTAAAGACATGTCCAGTAGTGGTTGCTACTAGATTACGTGACCGTGTTCTGGTCCTTAGGTGTCTACTAAGCTCAAACATGTTTGTGTCTGCTGGCCGTGAGTAAGATACTGGACGATGAAGGGCACTCACCCCTACACACGGGGCCAGTGGAGGGATAATAACCACCGGCCAGTACTGGCTAGTACACTTGGCCGCCACTATTGTCCCTGTCTGCAGACTGCTTTAGACTCGATTAAACAGTGGAATTTGACGCCTGAGCAGTGCTGTAGCATACTCAGTTCTATAGGGATCAAGACCTACTGATCCACTTTAAAGGCCCCTGTAAACGACGAAACAAAATGCCAAACTTCACTAATGTGTCAAATCATTTGCCTATGTGCGGCTTCAGTTGATGTGTGTGTCACACATAGACTGTGTTGGACAGAAATTTTGATTGACGGCCGATCTGACAAGATGTCGAATGATGTTTGTGTTGGAGTTTCGCTGTGCATTTCCAGCGAGAAAGATTTTTCCTCACCACAATTGTGGAAACTACGATCAAGTATGTGGATAAAACAAACGAGCACTGGCAGTTACCAAAAGCGTAGGGGTGTTGCATCTTTCACAGCCACATATCACGCACGAAGATGTTGAGAAGTAAATCGGTATTTAATTGACAACAACAAAAACGTCTGCAATAAATAGAAAACAAAGATCGAAGCTCTCCGGTTCTCGCACGGCCTACGTACATTCTCACGTCCTGGTTTTTCAAAGAGCCGACCGCTGTAGTCGATCGGTTCTAGGCGCTTCATCCGGAACCGCGGGACTGCTACGGTCGCAGGTTCGAATCCTTCCTCGGGCATGGATGTGTGTGATGTCTTTAGGTTAGTTAGGTTTAAGTAGTTCTAAGTTCTAGGGGACTGATGACCTCAGATGTTAAGTACCATAGTGCTTAGAGCCATTTAAACCATTTTATTTCAAAGAACTTTCATTAGGTTATGGTGGTATACTTATCTCTCAATTTCAGCGCTTCCTTGGACCAGCATCTTGTTTTCATTTTTTCTGTTATACACAGTGCTGAAGTCTATGCAAGAATCGCTTTGTCTGCATTGATATACACTTCCTGTAGTGTCAATATATTTCGATTCAGTGTGACACCTGCTTGAAAAGTGAGGTTAAATTTGATAAACTTTGATGCTACGTCTCTGCACTTGTTTGACAGACCCGTGTATGGGAAGCAGTGAATTCACTGTATGAACACAGAGAGTAGCGCGAGAATTCCGTGAAGATGCGATTAGTAATTAATTATTGATTTTCGCTTGCAAGTACTTTCACCGTGGCCACATTTTCTTTTAGATTTTTGTAGCTGAAGAGAGAATTTCCACTTAATTTGTGCCATTGCTGTTGAAGTACGTCCAGCTTTCCGACAGCTGCTTAAAATTCATCCTGAACTTACCATTGAAGCTACGGGACTCTACTCTCAACAAGATCGTTCCAAATAATCGTCCAACTTTTTTATCTTCAGAACGCTCTGTAGGAATTAATTTAAAATACAAATAAAGAATTCTTAACGTAATTGATAAATTACACTGACTGCCAAAGAAAGTTTTGGTGCCAATAAGGAGAGGAGGAAGTGAAATGAAGCTTCTCCAATTAAAAGATTATGTGATATAATTTCAGATTACTGAATCGAGTCAAAGTTACAAAGAACTTGGCAGCATGAATCCACTTACCTGTATGACGTTGCACTCCCTCTAGCCTGGATGCAGCGCTGGTCTGTTGGTCAGGGTCATAAAGCCGTCGAATCCTCTCCCGAGGCAAGCTGGCCCACTACTGTTGTAGTGATCCTTGATATGCTGGATATGACTCTGGGGAACTTGTTGTATCGGTGGCAGATCTGGGGATCCTGCTGGCCGCGGTAGTACCCCAGCATCACCCAGACAGTTCATAATCTCGCATGAGAAGTAACACGTGAAGAATTAGGACGTCCGTGATGTGCCGTTGTCTCGTCAGATTTCCTCAGTGACTCCCATTTATAGCCAGATGTCATACCCCATGGTTCCCCACCATAAACCCAGAAGTAACAAAGCTGTGCAAATATTGGAAGAATGGGACCTTCCCTAGGTCACCGCCATACTTGACGACGATTGCCGTCAGGGGTAGGGGGTTGCCGGGAGTCCATAACTTGTTACCAGATGGCAAGCACAGATGTAAAGGTTCACGATGTGCTTGGTGCACAATACGGCGATCGTCCCTTGTGGTTGGTGAGACGTGGTCAACCGAGACATTCACGACTAGTATGCCTACCGTCACGTTCCTATGCAATCCCATGTCGGGCCACTGTCGTCTCTGAGTGTCTCACAGATTTGCACGACTTGACCAGCGGGCCAAATGGTGACCCACAATGTAGCCTATTTCAAATTCTGTCAGGTGCTGATGACACTGTCATAAACGAGTGAGTGGCATCTCTGTATCCCTCAATGATTACTCACCATCTGAAGCTGTTCACGCCCCTTATATACGAGGGTTGGAACTTAAATAGTGACAACTATTTATTCACAACCGATACAAAAGACTTACATGTTTGCACCCGTTACTGTTCTTCAAAGTAGTCGCCAGCGTTGTGTAGAACCCGTTGCCAGCGAGGTGGAAGGCGTAGTATACCGTTAGCAGAGCATGTGCGAATGGAGCGGTCTACTGCCTGTCGAATCTCTGGAACAGTTCTGAAGCGAATGCCACGAAGTGGTTCTTTCATCTTCTGAATCAAATCAAAGTCACAAGGACTTAAGTCGTATTACTGTTCGTTTTTGAAGCATAACCTGCGACCAGCTTTGCGAACGAAGTGGCTACACTTTCTGCGCAACCCACCCATCATTTTGCACGACAGTGCGCGGGCGCTTACAGCGCAATCTGTGGCTGCTCTGTTCAGTCGATGGGACTGGGAAGTACTGTACCATCCACCATACTCCCCGGATTTAAGTCATTGTGACTTTGATTTGATTCCGAAGATGAATGCACTTCGTGACATTCGCTTCAGAACTGTTCCAGAGATTCGACAGGCAATAGACCGCTCCATTTGCTCCATCAACACAACAGGTTCTGCTAAAGGTAAACTACGCCTTCCACATCGCTAGCAACGAGTTCTACACAACGCTGGTGGCTACTTTGAAAGACAGTAACAGGTGCAAACATGTAAGTTTTTTGTATCGGATGTGAATAAATAGTTGCCACTATTTAAGTTCCAGCCCTCGTATTTTATCAAGCCTGGTGATAACACTAAACATGAACAACACTAACATACCCTCGTCACCGTTCTATATGCCACAGAGAATTACAGCTCTAATCATTTATATACTCGCCAATGGATTGTACTTGTACGAAGTTACATTTACATCTGGGTGCTTCACTTTTTTCCCCAAGCAGTGTATTTACACGATATACAGGGTGAAGAAAACTTCGCGCCCTCGAGATTCGCAGCATGGTTCCTCATATCCTAGCAATACAAAAATATCTGTCACAAAATATCGTCCTGCGCATATTTCTGGCAGTAAATTGTCGTTAAAGATCGACAGTCTTGCAACACTGTAATGAATGTGCGATAACTGTCAGCACACACGGCTAGTGCTGTCCGGGTGGTGCTATGGATAGCCTTTCTGGGTTGGCATGCAGATGATCGAGTGTTTGGTTCTGGGTCGAGGGTATTTGTTTTTCTTTGCCAGTTTCGTTCTGCCATAACATACTTCAATATACAGGGTGATTATAATTAAAGTTAAACTTTCAAACCGCAGTACAAATACCACCACTGGTCAGCATGACGTCAAATTGCAACGGAATATTGTTGGAGAAGGGGGAAAAAGTATTGGAAAAGAAAAATAAATAGTTACAAACTGTAGCAATAAATGGCGCTGTAAGCATCATAATTTAATAGTGGTTGACTACAAATGACGAATGAATCATACAACAATGTCTAAGGTGTACGTTTGACGTTAAACAAAATGTACTACTCAGTGTGCATGGGTGTACAGGTGTGATACTGTTAGTTACGTAAGCCCGTCCACAGCGGCAAGATGGGCATCGGATGGGAAAAAATCGGTTTTTAATTGTCCTGACGCCAAAAACCGCATAAAAAGCATCAATCACATCGGTTTTCAATTGTCCTGAGGCCAAAAACCGCATAAAAATCATCACTGAAAAAACAAATCGGATTGTTAATTTCCGTGTGACTGGCGCAAAACATTTTCAATATGCTGTCCACCGTTTTCTGCAACAAGCTGAAATCGAGAAACAGCATGTTCCACAACTCATAGCTTAGTGAAGGTACAGTTTACAGGGCCGGAAGCACCTGTCTCTTCGAAAAACATGGCTCCACCACATAGTGACATTTTCAGGATGAAGTGGTACTGGTTGATTTTCGTGTGGGTTTTCCGTTGCCCATATTCGACAATTCTGAGTATTGACAAATCCTGCTAGATGGAAGTAGGCTTTGTCCGTCCACAAAATCTCCCACGGCCAGTCATCGTCCAGTTCCATGCGGGCACGAAATTCCAAAGCAGGATCCCTCTTGCTGGCAGGTCAACAGAAAAAAACTCGTGCACATGGGTAATTTTGAATGGATAGCAAAGGAGGATGTTTCGTAGGATTTTACCCACCGTGCAGACGGGTATGTCCAATGTTCGGGCAATTCTCCGTGCACTACACGTTTGCACACCACCACTCGTCTCCTCCTGCATTGCTGTGGCCATTGTTTCCACTGACGTCGAATCAATTCGTTTCCTCCCTCTATCAGGTTGTACACCAAAAGAACCCGTCTTTTCGAATTTCCGTATCATTTTCTCCAGACCCACGGACCAACGCCTTTTTTTTCAAACCCTTCAGTGTCCGGAACTTCTGTGGAGCGACGTGTGCACAGTAATCATTCTTGTAATGCAGTTTTACAAGCACGGCGCGATCCTGCATCGAGACAGTTACGGCGAACGTCGCAGACGCGAAAGGAGGAAAAGCCGTGTGCCCGGCGTGTTTATACCAACTTCAGGGGGTCGTGCGCATGACAGGTGTTTTCATTTACGTATTGTGATACAAACAGCGCCATCTATTGATCAATTTTCAGTCTATTTTTTTTTTCTTCTGTCATACGCTTTCCCCCTTCTCCGATAATATTCCGTTGCAATTTGACGTCATTCTCACCAGTAGTGTTACTTATACAGCGTTTTGAAAGTTTAATTGTAATCACCCTGTATATCTTTTCTTAAGCCATACGTATCTGACACTTACACAGTACATTCCTAACGAAATGTAGTGCTCCTGAACATGGCAAGAATAATAGTTGGTTCTAATCGATTGGAGCACATTTTAACAGACTGCATTTTATACCGTGATGCACGGGCAGACGCACAAGTTTATGGGGATCTGCCTTCTGTTTTAGCTAACGATGAGACGTGTGTGTCTAGGGTTTTTAAGTTTTGTGATGTGTCTGGACTCTGGCCTAAACTTTTAGGCTCGAGGTTTTAGTGTATTGCAGAGTGGCTGACTCCTCCCTTTTTTCCTTGCGGTCAGCCAGCCACTTCCATCTGCTACATTGTTTTAGCTCCCTCTACCTTTTTCTTCCTGTGTTGTCCATGTTTTACTGCTGACGCCCTGCTTCATCCCACCCTTCGGTGTGGGTGAGCACATATTTTTCAATGATTGTTCCCCGTGTTTTATGTTCTGTTTTATGTAAATGTTCTGAGTCTTTTTCTTGACACCCGTCTCACTATGATACTGAACGGGCGCTGAAGACCTTGCTGTCGTGCGCCCACAAAACCCTTCTTCTACTTCTCTACTCTGGAGCACTGGGGGACGGTACATAGAAAATCGGTTTGAAATCTAGTAGATGTAGTGGCGGGAAACAATTCGCGTCAACGCCGTGCAAAAGGCTCCTTTAAAAGCTAACCAATGAAAACGATTGTATCTCCATTTCTGTGTTCGTAGTACATAAGTGAAAAAGTTTTGTAGAAGACCGACTGTAATCGCTGTATGACGATTAAGATGCAAGATACTGTACCACGCAGCCTACATTTAGCAAGTAAACACAAATTCCCCTCAACCCAGAACCGAAATCTCGCCCTCTCGCATGCAGACCCAAAACACTATCCCCTGCACCAACTGCACACCACTAAACCTACATGCTGACAGAGGTAGTAGCGGCACATTTGATTACAGTGTTGCCAGATTACCAATATTTCACGTCCATTTACTGCAGGAAACATGAGCAGGACGAAATTTTATGAGAGACATTTTGGTATTGTTAGTATGTGAGGAATCGCTTTGCGAAGTCTGAGAGCGCGAATTTCACTTTATCTCGTATGCTTTTTATACGAAAATATCCTAAAATAAATATGTAGCTGTAACAATTTGCTGTAACTCGTAATGCTTTATAACTGGATACCGCATCCAAAACGGTTGATGTTCGATTTACGTACTGCAACTGCGCGTCAAGTTGCAACGTGGGCCTACCAGGATAAAGGACAAGGATCCCGATGGGAATAACGATGGAACTATCCCTCATACATACATTATTTCATTTTATACAATTTATATTTGTTACAAGTTTAAATTCAAGTAAGAATTATGTGGAACTTACAATATACCTTTAGTAGAGGTACAAGAGCCAGTCATGATCTACCTTAAAAACAGCTATTTTAATGAACTACTCGTTTATTAAAGACTGCCTTCAAAATTTTTCGTAGTATCTTGTAACACACAGTGCTATATTTTGGTTTCAATGCGAATCTTGTAGGAAAATAAAAAGTTAAAAAACCGTTAATGAAAAAGAAACTAGTAGTATGCGTTAGTAGATGAATAGCTTGTGTTCAGATACTGTGACATCAGAACGGTTCTATCCACGACGCTTTCCTAACCCTTCTGATCAGCAATAAATCAGATAAGAAATATTATTTCACACTCATGTCAGAGCGCTGTTGCCATGCAACTGAAAAATTGAAATCCGAAAACAAATAACGAAATTACTAAACTCTTTGCGTCCGTCAGTGAGGACGATACTGTAGCTAACAGTTGTAACTAATTTGTTTAAAAGTGCTTTAAACATCGATGAAAATACGATCATCGTCCACCAGCATTTGCAATCTGACGCTGTCTGCACTTTGTTTCATTGATTTAAACTATTTCTGATGGAACTGCATACGAACTCTGCAAATGATTCGAACGGTATGGCATCCATATTTCAATTATTGAGCAATAATTAATGCTTACAAATTATTGTAGAAAAGTGCCGCTCGATTCATTTTTAACACTGTAGGTTGTAGATGCAGCGTTATTTCATTCATAAATCACTCAGCGCTTGTAAAATAAGATTTATACTACAAATTTCGCTCGTTATAACTATATTAAATTTGTCGCGCTGTTAAACTAGAATAGACATATGGATACTGGCCGGAAGGAAAACAAGTCGGCGTTTCATACGCTATCACTTTTGCGCGGACGAACTGTAACTTAGTTGCTTTTGCCTGTCTTTTTCTTTGCCTATAAATAAATGCTTTAAAACGTTTTCTTGTATTTAGTTCCATAACATCTACCCTAACCGCTGGAAAAATATGATAGGGTAAATTTTGTTTTTATTATAGCCCTCGTATGAAAATAACCCAAAATAAATACATAACTGGAATAATTTGCTATAAATCACTGACCATCATGTTTTACAACTGGATACCGCATCCAAAATGCCTGCTGTTTGAGCAGCTTTAATCATTGCTTGATTCTTTCAAATGCGAAGTATTTTTGGAGTGTGTGTGTGTCCCATAGGTAGTTTTATTTCGTTTCCTGGCGCATACGAAATTATATTTAGTTCTACCCGAAACAAAAATGCCTTAGTTTCGTTTTCTATTCCAATTTGCATCAGACTTTAAGACTATCAGATGAGACATTACTCCCTAAGTGTTTCAAGCGAGTAAATGGAAGAGTCTTTCGATTATTCACTAGCCAGTCTGTTTTAGTGCATTTGTCGGGCAAATGAAGTGTTAGTGATGACGAACTGTGTAAACTGCTCACTTCACAGTGCAATATGGAAAGGATATGTGTCTGTATTATTGGCTGAAACCTGTAAATACATATATTACAAGTCAGGGGAGTGAACAGAAACGATACCACTAAATATAGTTCTTGCTAGTGGATTCTCCTTGTGTTTTGCTCACGTAAGGAGAAGTGATTTTAAATTCTTGTACTTCCTATAGAATTCTACGTAGCGTTAGTGACACTTAACGTTTTGTGCACGTCGTCACATATAGCCTAGTTTTGAACAAGTAAATGTCAGGACTTTTGATCTAATTTAGTAGTTACTGATTTCTTTTTTTCCCGCTACAGCTCACCAGCCTGTGTTGTTTACGTTTTTGTCATAGCATAAAGTACATGAAATCATCCATACTAGCGATATTTGTTCGTGTTAGTCTTGAAATCTGTTATCACACCTTCTGGCCGAAATCAAGTTTAGGTTCCGCCAGTGGAGTGCCATACTCCAGTACTTCTGCGCGGACGGACTGTAATTTTGTTGTACTTTGCCTGTCTTTTTCTTTGCTATACATAAATGCGTTACAACATTTTCTTGTATTTTACGTAACAGTGGGACGTATACAGCTTTCGATGTCGGCAGAGTTTTGTGAGAAGACTTTCAGATAAATTTCTGTTGAATAATTATGATTTCAGTCTCCACTTGGAAACAATACAACCAAGCTGCAGTCATTAATACATAATCAATTTTCTTCGCCAAGGCTTACCAGTGTACTGAAATATGCCTGATACAAATCAAGATGTTAAGAGATTCACCTGTGAAAACTTGAAATCCTCCGGAATTTTATTTTATATTGGTTTCTCCGTCATGTATATTACTTGAAGAAATTTCTTTCATTTTATGTGCATGGTATAAAAATACATTATTTTTAAGCATCTATTTACGTATTTTCGTTATTGTACTTATTTTCTATCACATAATGAGTTACATATTATTTTTAATTAACAAAATTCATGCATGTGAAATGGTAAACTAAAAAAAAACAAAAGTGTGGATGTAAAACGTAAAATAACAATTCAAAACATAAACCAAACGTAAGTAAAATAAATAATTAGAATAGTAATGAATGTTTAGATATTTTAATTAGAGATGTTGAAAATACTCCGACAGCGCATTGGGGAAAGCTTATTTCCCCGTAATGGTATTTCAGAAACCGCTTTATTACACTGGGATATATGTAGCTTGAAAGCTTTTTTATGTTGTAACAAAAGTTTTCATTTGTCAGAATTAATAACGGTTGTGGAGTACTTTGCAAAATTATTACAAAAGTTGATTACAGAGTTTTCAAGAAGTTGATTACATATCAATCTTCATATGAAAAACATTTTTCATATGTAATCGATTCGAAGACATTCCCTGCAAACCTAAAATGCCAATTACCTTTCTATGTGGGTTACGTATTGCACTACTTTGACCCCTGTATACACCCGCCAAGTTTCATTCAGATCGTTTATTGACACTTGGAATCTTCCTTTGTAAGTGTTATTTGGGTATCAGGTCTGGTATTTCATAACAACAATTTCACATAGTTGTTCAGAATTAAAGGAAAGCCTCATCTTCAAATTTACTCATTTGTTAACATGGGTATAAGCTTCCGTGCACGAATAAGCGCAAAGACCTAGCAAGTAGAGTAACAAAATAAGAAGAGAAACGTAACATAATAACATGAAAATTTAATTAAATGGCTAAAGTGAGCCAGATACATTGAAGATCGGCACACATTGGCATTTCCCATTTACAGTCGCTCCCATCAGCCATCGCTCCGAGTGTCAACTTTGTTTGCGCGGATATTACTTCCTGTAGAGGCTTTAGCGGCTTTCAAATTACAACTTAAAGTGCTAGTGCAGAACATTCCATTTGTTCATCGAAGTAGTTTTCGTCACCCATAGCACAGGGCAAGCTCTGCACCAAACCATTTAATGAATTCCTATCAGAAAACAACAAATCGGATATGTGTTCACGAGAAGATGGTGGAAGTATCAGCGCGCTAAAGCACAGTGTCACATTCAGAAGCGTATAATAGATTTCCCAGGACCAGTTTAACCCCGTGAGTCCCAACAACATAAAAAATTAATTTTAAGATTTTTCGCTAATTTGACCTTCATCATAATAGTTAGCTATGAATACAAGAAGAAATATGCAAAAGTAAACAACCAACTGTTTGAAACTTTTGCTTTCAGGTTAGAAAGCAATTTCGCGTTTGTCCTAGACTCAGTCCCAAACCTCGAAAACCCGTGAATTCATAATGGCTGCAAAAAGTATAGTCCTAAATAAAAAACAAAATGGGTCCAAATTCACTAAATTTAAATCAAAAGTACATACTCTGCAGTGGTTTCGTTTCGATACCAGTCATAACAGTAGCAGCGTTAGTGTTGTCTCTACATCTACGTTACATTACCTTTACGTATACCTACTTTTACTGCCAGTGATCTACTCATATTATCACTATAAAAAAATGCTACATTTCACAATCTCCTACAATCAAGTAGCGCTATCTCCGCGCCGTCTGTTACTTTGAACGCTAAGTGACTGATTTAATGCACTGCATTCGTAGAAGTATCTCATTGCACCACTAGACGTCTCTGTTTTGCAACAGCATCGGTGCTTTCATGCAAAGGCACTGGTTCTTCAAAAAATATTATGAAATTGGTGGTTTCAGGCAAAAACCTCTGGTATTCAAACGGTTAAGGTCCAAACGACACAAGCCGCAGCTTGAGACTCCAAGCTGAGAGCGGCACCACAACTATACGATTTCTATACAAGAGTATCACAATTAGTAGCGGCACCTTGTGGTGCCATGGTCAGAGGCAAGCCCAAGTGCAAGATTTTTATACAGTGCACACCACAATTAGTAACGAAAACTAGCACAGCTGAAAGTGTACGAGGGAAAAGGGAAGGGCGCCAAATGTTGCTTGTGTGAGAAAATGTTCCCGAACCGGCCCTACATTTCCTGTGAGCGGCTGAAAAGTCACATGGCTTCCTATTTCTTTCTCTTTAGAATCGCAAGTACTGTTTGAAACATACGTATACTCTCCACTCCATGACTTTATTGAATAATTCAGCAGTAGGCTTGTAACAGCAGTAAACCTTTCCCGTCTTCCCGTTCTTGGCACTTCTTCGGATCTCCGAAACTCTGTGTAGATTCCAGCAGGCTTATTAAACACCCCTCCCCCCCTCCTCGCCGCCCTGAATTGCTTCTCCGTTTGTCACGTTATGGAACAAGTTATTATAGCAAATAGTTTCATTAAAGTGTTCCTTTGATTGCTCCCTAATTCCTGTGTTATTAATCAACGATGGCTTCAGAGCCCGACGATCAGATGATAATGTCTAGCACTTGCTAAAATTTGACTTTTCGCTCGTTATATGTAGTTGGCTGCTCTACAGTACAAGAAGAATCGTAATTACACAAATTTAACCGGAGGAATTTCATAGTGAAAACAATATGAAATGATAGCGTTCCGTTAAGTATAACAGTAGCATAACCGACAACAACGCTTTATGAGAGTTGAGTTGCAGAAGCAGTCGACCGTATGCAATGTTGACGCACTAAGATTTTGATCGTGACTCAGGAACGAAGAAGCTACTTTTTTGGACATCCAGTGGATGTCATCCACGGTCCATTCAGAATGATTTACATTGAAGTACCAAACGTTTCGTAACACTGTAGGAAACTTAGAAGCAAATTCGTATCAAAACGGGACGATCTAAGAAAGGGGAATGATAACACTTCACCTTATATAAACTACATAAAGTAGTGGAAACGCATTGAAAGCTACGTTAGACATTCTACAATTCAGGTTGATTTTTGGCTGCAGAAAGAATAATACAATAAAAATAACAACAATAAGAAGGACAAAATCTAAATTATTATCGATGCTGATGGTTTGTGCTGCATTTTCTGGTTATCAAATTCTGTACATTGCAAAAAATGTTATGATAGGAGTGCACGAGACTTCAAAAATGCAGTGGAAGAGGCATCTCCAGAGAAGTGAAGATGGGAGAAACAGGTCCCTAATGAGTAGCACTTGATGTTAAATTTATTAGTTTTTGTAGGGAAAATTTATATGAAGATTAGAGCTGTAGTTAGGTTCAGAGCATTGTTCACGAATGACAATATCTTTTTAAGGCACAATGTTAACGCGCTATCTCGGATCACAGCAAGTAATTTTTATCTTTCAATATTTCGATTGTCTTGGTTCCTTACCAGTCATGCAATCACTCCGTTTTTTCTCGAATACTTCATAGAATGACATGGAGCAGTGGTAAGGCTGGATGTAGGGTTTCTGTGGTTTCCGTTAGTAGTTTAAGGTAACTTCCGTGATAATTTCCTTAAAAGAAAACGGCCGATTTCCTTACCAAGTCCAAGCTTGTGCTCAGTCTTCAATGACCTTGTCGTCGACGGTACATTAAACCTTAATCTTCCGTCCTTCCTACTGTTCGTCATACAGTAACTCAGGAAGGAAGCGTCGTCGCTCAACATATCTTTCATCGCTTTTGGAGGTCCTACAAACATTCAAAAGTAAACAATATTTACATATAGAATTATGCAACTGTTTCTTGACAGTCTCTGATTCGTTTTCTGTTCTTAGCGAGATACCTAATTTGAAGTGTCTGTAATTTTCGTACCACGAACCTACTGAAATGATGAGTGTATTAAGCAGTGACTGGAAATCCTGCGACTGAGGAGAACGTGGTGTCGTCCGAATTTTGGCAGAAAATGACATTACCCGTAGATCTGTTGTGGTCCATCTTGTAAATATATTCAGTGATGCGATACGCCTTTTGGTGTACGTGTGATCGTGTTTCGGGTTCCGTCTTCAACACGTGTTGTTCCATTCTTGAAACATGAAGCACACCTTTTGTACTCTAAGTGCATTCTCGTAATTACGGTGGATTTCGAAACGACTACCTTTTTCCACCTGCACTTATTGCACTTCAGTCTCCAGTGCGTACAATCACTTTAAAGTAGTCGCAGTTTGTTATATTCACCACGTGAATAGCTCCGAGATACTAAGTTTACCGGACAAAAAAATTAGTGACCCCTAGAGAAATCATTACAGGCAGCATTTAATACCCTGTAATTCCGCCCCTGGGCTTGATAACCGCCTGGATTCGGTTAGGTAGTGTCCACAAGTATGTGTAAATAAATCGCATACAATTTGAGCATCGAGCGAGGTGGCGCATTGCTGAGCACACTAGACTCGCATTCAAAAGGACGACGGTTCAAACCCGCGTCCGGCTATCCTCATTTAGGTGTTCCGTCATTTCCCTAAATCGCTTCAGGCAAATGCCGGGATGGCCTACATTCCACATATGATTTTGTTTTTGCAAAGTTCAACACAAGAAACACTTGTTGATCCTACGTTTATACCATACCGAATGGAAACTCAACACAAAACGCCCGAACACTCAGTCGCACAGTACAGAAGACACGCGCACGGTGTTTCTGTGTGACTACCGGGCCCAGACAGTGATGGTTCCATTGAAAGGGCACGGCCGACTTCCTTTCTCATCCTTCTCTAATCCGATGGGACCGATGACCTTGCTGTTTGGTCCCCTCTTCTCAAATCAATCAACCAATCAATTTGAGCCACTCGCTGAGGATATGATAGCGAAAATCTACCAAATGGCGGGGATGCTGATGTCGCCGTTTTACCCACTCTTCCAACATGTCCCACAGATCTACTATGGGGACTGAGTCAGGTGATTTTGCAGGCATAGCGTGGAGGAGTGTTCAGAAAACCAGTCAAAAATTCTTCCAGCCCGATGAACTTTGCTGTTGTCGTCTTTATGTGCTTGTGGCAGGAATAGTTTCTTGCGATGAGACTGACTCCAAATGCTCATTGAACACAGTTCTCACGGCAATTTTCTCTCGCTAACAGGTTGGAAAAGACCTTCATTCACTGCCTGCAGAAATTCCTGTCGAGTTAGGAAGCGATTTTGATTCACAAACCATGAAACGCGTCTCCGGTCCGCCTGAGTCAGGTTCTTCTTCCAATCATAGTTCTGTCGCCGCATTTCGTGGCCCACTGGTTGTAGACACGTTGAACAGTCCGCCGCGAAACACAACAAATCCAGCAATTTCACACACCAAGTGGCGACGGGCGCGGCCAAATAAGATTGCCCCGTTTTGTCACTTTGTCGCGTTCTCGCATTTACCCATGTTTACGTACAGTGTTCGCTTGAAACACAAATGTCTCACTGATCGCTACGGCCTCATGCTCACATAGAGGAAGTGTGCACGCCGTTGAGCATGTGACTCAGTCGCTGAGCCATTTGTAAAGGCTTAACCATTCATCTGTACTTGCGCACGAGGATGATAATTCTTCATACGGCGAGCTTAATTTCATTACACAAGCTTCTGCATCTTATGATAAACAGTTCAGAAATAGCTCACTGTTGTGAAGTACTTGCTTAACGACCATGTGCAAGCATTATTTATCTGCAGAATAAGCACCTTACGTCGTGTCTTTTGAAAAGTACGTTACTTTCACTTACATTTTTTCCGTGCAAGAAAAATTACAGATAGTAATCATACATGAAAAGCTTACCTAATTCTTCTTTCCCCTAGCGTTTATCTCGTCTAGTGTATGACTGATTTTCCAGGTTTTGCAGATTTTGTTGTATTATTTATCTCAGTGGCTAGATGCTCCTTCTGAGGCCACAGTTGTCAAGGTAACATAATGTGGGAAACTCAAGCGCGCCATGTATCTGTGAATCGTGCCAACTTTATTCTTTGTTTTATTGTAATTTAACGGTTTGTGTATTGTATTTGCTGAGGCGAAATTGGGGGATCAGCTCAGCATTTGCCTAAACTAATGTGGAAAATTGCCTAAAAGCCACAGTCAGACTGGCCAGTACCAGCCCACGGCAGCGGCTCACATTCCTGTCTCTCAAGCTAGCGTGCAGCTCGTTACAGTACGCTGTATGATCATTTCACATTGTTCCCCAATATTTGTAGCATTATTTATCTTGTTTCAGCGTTTTTTAACCAAACAGAATGGATCCAAGTTATTAGCCTTGAAACATACTGCTGACCGTTAAAACAGCAACCGCAGTAAGGATAACAAATGAAGTTTTACTCGTGCACACATACACACACACACACACACACACACACACACACACACACACACACACACACATTCACACAACCACGCCCTGATGAGCCAAATCGTTATAAGTGTTGCCCAAGGCCTTGCAGGCACGAGATGCGACAGGGAAAGTACGTAATGGCTCCAAGCACTATAGGACTGCCCGAGGCAGGATTCGAACCTGCGACCGTAGCATCAGCGCGGTTCCGGACTGAAGCTTCTAGAACCGCTCGGTCATAGCGGCCGGCTACGCTAACATAAACGTCTTACAAGGAACCACTTGAGAACGAGGTAGCAAAGTCAGTCTTTAGTAAGGCCTACTGGAAAGCATTATCTTAACAATTATGACAGGAAAAATATTAAATGCTAATGACTCACCATGTGCATCAGATGGGCGAGAGAAAATGAGTGTCTGGGAGGCGCAGAGATCAACTTTCTTTGGGATGTACGTATTACAGTCCACAAACAGGACATCATCGACTCTTAAGATATGTTCAAAACAAACCATTAACTTGCACCATGAACACCGAATGAAAAATGGTGCACCACAGTGATCACAAAGGTGCGCACCGTCAAGATCGAAGGCGATCTCTTTGGCATCCAGTCTTAAAGAATGCATATAGAATCATATTGATATAACGGGGGGGGGGGGGGGGGGGGATGAGAAATGATGAAATGTGTTGGCATCCAACCGAATGCGAAACACTCTGTCGTGAAGCTTGTCGTGAAACTGGCTACCCTTTACGGCTAGTTGCAGATAGTGCGATAATACGTTTTTAGGCACAGAAGAAACAAACGTCCAGATAATTTGCTCTGAAGTAGCATGATTTTTATACGCAGACTAGGAATCATGCAAAAGCAAGTTGTTTTGATCAGCTGATGGCCATACTCAGTGCTCATACCATAGCTGTAGTAGTCTTACGCCCAGTTTTCGACTCTTGCTCGCTGTGACGTAAATATTCTCTCCTTCCTTTACAAGATGACGCACACGAGAAAGAATCGTAGGTGGCAGAGCGCCTCCAACTTCTCGTAGTAAAATAAATAACTTTCTAGCCTATTAACAATCAAGATAATGGAAATGCCGTGTGGCTAGGGCCTCCCGTCGGGTAGACCGTTCGCCTGCTGCAAGTCTTTCGAGTTGACGCCATTTCGGCGACTTGCGTGTCGATGAGTATGAAATGATGATGATAGGGACAACACAAGACCCAGTCCCTGAGTGGAGAAAATCTCCGAGCCAGCCGGGAATCGAACTCGGGCCGTTAGGTGTGACATTCCGTCGCGTTGACCACTCAGCTACCAGGGGCGGACACCATCAAGATTAACAGTCGGCATAATTGAATACGAAAGCGTTAAGGCCTTTATGTTAGTTGATCTTGATACAACCCTCTTGGTACCTATAATTTCCAGCGTTCCTTTCATATGATTTTCTTCTTCAAATCCTGATTGACCTGAGTTGAAAACAAATCTGAGCAGAAAACAAATTTCTTGCTGAACGATTGGATATGTTTGTTTATCTTCTCTACAAATTATCGGACTGATTCCGCAGTTTGCTGTGAATAGACAAGTTGATGCCTTGTTTGAAATTTCGTTATCTTACGTCTTCCAGCTCTGTAGCACTGTTTGAAGTTGTGCAACCATCCACTGCTTCCCTTGAAATCACTGTAATCTATGTCGCGCGGAATCTAATGTGCGTAACGTAGTAGGTCAGTATCGTGCACGTCTTGTAAATTGTATCGAGTATCCATGAAACGTGCAAACAACAAAACAGCAGTTTTTGTAATAAGTGCACCTTGTTGTCCCTTGATATCCGTAGTTTTTCTTATGCACTACACTGCCATATTGCGGCGGATTTATCCGAAATCTGTTCATAAATTTTTTTTTTTTAACCATGCTGCGGATGATCACCCATGTACGTAATTATGTTTAGTGCCTGCTTCTTGGTCAACGATTGTCCTTAATAACGTTTCACTGGAGACAGGATTTGTGGCTCCTTGTCCAACAGGAATGATGAACTACATGTTTCAATATCATTTTCACTTGTTAAGCACGTTTCGTCATCACTGTGCCACTCATGTACATTGTTCGCACAGTCGAGCATATATGATACCACATATTCCGCTGACTCATCTTGCAGAAATGTTAATTTCATCTGCCACTTCTTTCTCACTCTGCGAAATTCTTTGGGTTTCTTACTGACCAACTTCGGCAATTGCTATTGTAGGTACAATGCGATGTTCGTTTTGTTTATTGTTTCCACTGCTCTGCTTTGTATCAACACCATTAGCACTGTAACACTGTCGTGAGTTACTCGTCGACTAAGCAGTTCAACTGCGCTCTGTTGCAGCATGCTGCGCTCACCATCTGATACCTCCAACCCGCCTCCCGTTGCTTTTAAGCAGCCAATACTGTGGTCGAATGGTAGACAAAATGTGGGGCGTCGAATGCCGTAAACATCACTGGCCTTTTGCGACCTCGAACTCAAGGGGTTCCTTGTTAGACAAAGAGCACACTGCCCGGTGCTTGGGAACGAGCGCCTCGGAAACGGCAAAGCTGATAGATAGTTCGCGTACTAATGTCGTGAGAATCCACGGAAAGTGGTTGAAGGACAGTGAAATTACGGGTAGCCTACAAGTTGTCGGACGCCCGCGACTCATCACATTACGTGGAGGCCGGAGGGTTAATAATAATAATCTCACGTGGCTCAGTTGACTCATGGAAGCTTTCAGTTGGATGCTACTTCAGCGACTTGCTTGTTCCTAACTTATCCGAGTAATCCTGCCGGGGAAAGTGGACCTACAGTTTAATGTGGAATCCAAACCACATGTCATTCCTGGTGAATATCTACTCATCTCTGAGACAGTGCAATCTAAATGATTTATACGTATTACGATACTATTAGGAAGGCAACATTTAGACATATCGAAATACTATCTGTATTCACCTTTAGGTAGGTTTTGACTTCGGCTGGTAGCAACAAAAAATGGTTCAAATGGCTCTGAGCACTATGGGACTTAACATCTGTGGTCATCAGTCCCCTAGAACTTATAACTACTTAAACCTAACTAACCTAAGGACATCACACACATCCATGCCCGAGGCAGGATTCGAACCTGCGACCGTAGCAGTCGCGTGGTTCCGGTCTGGTAGCAACAGAAAAAAAGACTTTGAAGTGAAGGTATAATGCTACTTGGAGCTTTTAGAAACCGCGATATACACTATGTGATCAAAAGTACCCGGTCACCTGGCTGAAAATGACTAACAAGCTCGTCGCGCCCTCCATCGGTAATGCTGGAATTCAGTATGGTGTTGGCCCACCCTTAGCCCTGATGACTGCTTCCACTCTCTCAGGCATACGTTCAGTCAGGTGCTGGAAGGTTTCTTGGGGAATGGTAGCCCATTCTTCGCGGAGTGCTGCACTGAGGAGAGGTATCGATGTCGGTCGGTGAGGCCTGGCACGAAGTCGGCGTTCCAAAACATCCCAAAGGTGTTCTATAGGATTCAGGTCAGGACTCTGTATAGGCCAGACCATTACAAGGATGTTATTGTCGTGTAACCACTCCGCCACAGGCCGAGCATTATGAACAGGTGCTCGATCGTATTGAAAGAAGCAATCGCCACCCCGAATTACTCTTCAACAGTGGGAAGCAAGAAGGTGCTTAAAACATCAATGTAGGCCTGTGCTGTGATAGTGCCACGCAAAACAACAACGGGTGCAAGCCCCTCCATGAAAAACACGACCACACCGTAACACCACAGCCTGCCTCCGAATTTTACTGTTGGCACTACACACGCTGGCAGATGATGTTCACCGGGAATTCGCCATATCCACAGCCTGCCATCAGATCGCCACATTGGATACTGTGATTCGTCACTCCACATAACGTTTTTCCACTGTTCAGTTGTCCAATGTTTACGCTCTTTACAGCAAGCGAGGCGGCGTTTGGCGTTTACCGGCGTGATGTGTGGCTTATGAGCAGCCGCTCGACCATGAAATCCAAGTTTTCTCACCTCCCGCATAACTGTCATAATGCTTGCAGTGGATCCTGCTGCAGTTAGGAATTCCTGTGTGATGGTCTGGATAATGTCTGCCTATTATACGTTACGACCCTCTTCAATTGTCGGTGGTCTGTCACCCAACAGACGAGGTCGGCTACTACGTTTTTGTGCTGTATGTGCCCCTTCACGTTTCCACTTCACTATAACAATGGAAACAGTGGACCTAGGGATGTGTAGGAGTTTGGAAATCTCGTGTACATGCGTATGACACAAGTGACACCTAATCACCTGACCAGGTTCGAAGGCCGTGAGTTCCGCGAAGGGCCCTATTCTGCTCTCTCACGATGACTACTGAGGTGGCTGATATGGAGTACTTGGCAGCAGGTAGCAGCACAATGCACCTAATATGAAAAAGATATGTTTTTCGGAGTGTCCGGATACTTTTGATCACATAGTGTAATTCTGAGAATTCGAGACAAATACCTCTCGTTGGACTTGCTGCTAGCCAATACCTATTAAACCTTCTAACTTTCCAGAAATTGATACTGGATTTATTTGTTTATCAACGACCCTTCCATTCCTAGATATACAGGGTATATAAAAAGATGTGTCAGATCTTTAAGGATTTATTCTTGTCATCCACACATTACAAGCAGTACACAAAAACATGGATCCAAAAATCCGCCTTTTGCTAAGTACAAAAAGATTTATTATTCGTGACACAAAAGTGATCCATTTACCATACACATTTATATTTAGACATTATTACTTTCATTCATTCCCGGGACCTGGGTTCCGTACTTAGTATTACGTTGTGGAAAATTCCCGGCGTGTTCTGAATGTGATTGAATCTATTTTCGATACGCTCCCTCAGAACATCATCGCTGAATGCACTAAGGATTCTATATGTATCCAAGGGGAAAGATCCATTGGATTTAAATCTGGCGTATGGGCTGGTCACTTGTAGATTCCCCCTCGACCAGTCCACCTGTTCGAAACTCATGCTTTTTTTTGCGACAGGTAACAGTCGAAATATATTACATAAAGCGCATGACTCAGTGCTGTTTTTAATTTCGTTTTTATTCCGACCCGTTTCGGTCTTAAACCATCATCCAGGAAAGAACAAAAATAAAAAGTCTCATGTCATACATTATACAACACAAGATATTGCTATCATAGCTAACGAGCACAACATAATATCGAAGCATCCAGCAAGAAGATATGGTCCATTCAGTGGCAAAAGACAAATTGAACGTTGTAAAACGTAATCAATAGAATAACACAGGAACTTTCTTCAATTTTTTCAGGCGCTTTCCGACAGAACAGAGGAAGTGAACGATGAATAAGTTCATCAATTTAGACTTGAAAGTGCGAGAATTACTGCTAAGATTTTCTAATTTTTGTGGCAGCTTATTGAGAATGGATGCAGCGGGCTACTGTTTGCCTTTCTACACAGTAGTCAAGGAGGTGCGATCCAAATGCGTATTGGATTTCTGCCTAGTGTTAACTGACGAGTATACAGAGGGGTCCAAAAATATGTATCCACAGTTTAAAAGTCCATAACTTGCACACTAATTGACGGAGTTGTCTCATTTTTGGTGAAAGTGTAGCTTAAAGTCCAACTTACAAATATCATTGTAGGTGAAACTTCCTGGCAGATTAAAACTGTGTGCCCGACCGAGACTCGAACTCGGGACCTTTGCCTTTCGCGGGCAAGTGCCCTACCAACTGAGCTACCGAAGCACGACTCACGCCCGGTAATCACAGCTTTACTTCTCGAGTCTCGGTCGGGCACACAGTTTTAATCTGCCAGGAAGTTTCATAGCAGCGCACACTCCGCTGCAGAGTGAAAATCTCATTCTGGAAACATCCCCAAGGCTGTGGCTAAGCCATGTCTCCGCAATATCCTTTCTTTCAGGAGTGCTAGTTCTGCAAGGTTCGCAGGAGAGCTTCTGTAAAGTTTGGAAGGTAGGAGACGAGGTACTGGCAGAAGTAAAGCTGTGAGTACCGGGCGTGAGTCGTGCTTCGGTAGCTCAGTTGGTAGAGCACTTGCCCGCGAAAGGCAATGGTCCCGAGTTCGAGTCTCGGTCGGGCACACAGTTTTAATCTGCCAGGAAGTTTCATATCAGCGCACACTCCGCTGCAGAGTGAAAATCTCATTCTGGAATCATTGTAGGTGTTCGAAATGGTTACCATAAACATCCACACACAAACGATGCCGCCTAACTGCAGCACGCACTGCTGACTGCAACGTGTTCAGTTGGATATTTGCACATGAATGTACGATGGATTCTCGAAGTTCATCCAGTGTGTGTGGTTTTTGTCGATAAACGACGTCCTTTATTGTTCCCCACAGGTAAATGTCCAGAGGATCTTCCTGGTAGATTTTCGTCGAGATACGCCATAACACGATTTTGGTAGTTCTTTTTTTTTTTTTTTTTTTTTTTTTTTTTTTTTTTTTTTTTTTTTTTTTTTTAGGGCCTCCCTTCTCCCCTCACAGCCCTTCCAAACGCTCACCTTGCTTTGCTTTCTTCGGCTAGCCTCTTTGCTTTTGTCGTTTCTATTATTATTATCATTGTTATTATGAGTCCATCCTTCTACCAACTTTTTTTTTTACTTTTTTTTATTGTATGTACTTTTTTATGTTTTTGATGCCAATTACCATTTTTCTTACTTTTTGCGAGTGCTCGGCCACTTTTTCTTGTTTTGTATTTTTTTTTGTTTTATTTTATTTTTTTATTGTTTTATTTTATTTTTCTTTTAATTTTTTTTTAATTTTTTTTTTTTTTTATTGCGGCTTCTTAATTTTTTTTCTGTAAGCTGGATGTCTAAATTACCTTAGCTAACAGAAATGAGAAATAAATGTTTCTTCTTAATATTAATTAAAGGTAATGAATCTTCCTCTTGCTAATGGAAAGATAAGTATA
Source organism: Schistocerca serialis cubense (assembly GCF_023864345.2). NCBI lineage: Eukaryota > Metazoa > Arthropoda > Insecta > Orthoptera > Acrididae > Schistocerca > Schistocerca serialis. The sequence continues at coordinate 329,940,549 of NC_064646.1, read as the reverse complement.
TTAAAATAAACTGATACGTGAAGTCTCTCATCTTCATAAGGAAAACATAAAATCTTGCAACCCCTTGAAGAACGTTTTTTTAGAACTTAAAACTTCTCCGCGTATGGCATAAGATAATAAAAAAAAAAAAAAATACAATACATAGAACTTGATGTCTAATTTCTTCATGAGGATATAGTCCTGTGCGTCTTGCCACGGACTTGATTTCTTTTCTGCTGTGTCTCGTGAAAGGATCGAAGACATTCCGGTTCCAGGTATCTGTAATCGTGCAAGGCTGACATCTCTGAATTCCGTACCAATCTTAATCTGTCTATTGTTCTCTGATTAATTTTATTCCATGATTCTATTTAGGAAGCATGCGTAATTTTTGTTGCAGTCTTTTGTCCGCATGAGATGATGGTGCTGAGTCGTTAGATACACCCAATAATCTTCTTTGCTTTTATGTTCTGCCTTCAAGATATAGTGCACAGTGTGCCCTTTTAGCCAGTTAACGGCATTTCTTTTCGTATCAGGGTATGGCACTGCGTCTGGAGTCAGAAAATCTGCGGCGGTGAAAACGGTTGGAGATGTTCTGTTAACGGTCGCTAATTTCTGCTTAACTATATGCCATATGTCTCTTACTCTTTCACACACGAATCGGTGTTCTTGAGTGTCAAGAAGGTTACATGACGCGCACAAGGGCGAATTTGTGAGATGTATAGCGTGCAATTTGGAATTAGTTGAAATTTTCCTGTTGACTGCATTATACCAAGTTGCTTTCACCGTAGAGGGTAAGTTCCGATCGTCGATATTTTTCCAAATTGCAGACCAGTCGTTGTTGGAGTATTTTCTTTCAATAATATTTCCGTCCTTAGCTTCCATCAAATATCTATAGATGTCCTTTACTCTCTTCAACTGCTGTTCTGAGAGCCTCGAGGAGATATAACTGTACTCAACGAGAAAAGTTTTCAGGTGACAAAGACCAGCTGGTATATGCTTCACATCTATAGGCGGCTGCATGCTTGTTGGAGCAATTTCATTCAGCAAGTGGGCCGTTAAGCTGTCGGGCATCTGTTTCCATTGCTTGCACATTCGACACACATACAACGCTCGTGACCTGTAACTGACATCAACAAGGTTTAAACCTCCTTTCCTTGTTGGGAGTGTTAGTGTATTGAACTTCACTTTGAAAATGTTGCCTTGGCATACAAAGCTTCCTATCGCGGATAAAATTCTTCTGGCTGTTTCTAATGGCATCGGAAAAGCTTGGACAACATAGTTAAGTTTGGATGTTATATACACATTTACTAGTTTGATTTTCTGTATCTCGTCCAGTTGCCTCATACTGTTTCCTTGTACAGATGCTCGTATGCTTGCAAGTAGGTTTTTATAATTGGCGGCAATAGTGTGTTGGATGTTGCTCCTAAATTCAATACCCAAACATTTCATTGTGGATACTTCCGTCAATTGTCCCCGATTTTGCATGGATATTCCTCTGCCTAGGTTCATGATGCCTGACTTCCTTTTATTTAGTTTGGCGCCAGAAGCAAGTTCATATGTGTGTACAATCTGAAGAGCTTTCGCCACTTCAGCTTCATTTATAACCAGGACGCCCACATCATCTGCGTAGGCGTTGCACACTATTTTCTTGCCGTTTATACACAATCCTTGCAGGTGATGCGTGAGTGTCGCGAGGAGAGGTTCCATTGCTATTGCGAAAAGGGCCATTGACATTGGGCAACCTTGACGTACGGATCCAGTCAATTCAATCTCTCTACTTAGTTGTCCGTTTATCATTATTCGTGCTACACTGTTCTTCAGAATTTGTTGAATAATCCTCACGAATCGTGGTGGGAATCCCATTACTTCCATGATACCAAGAAGATACTTATGATCGACCCTGTCAAACGCCTTCTCGAAGTCTAATGATACTAAAGCACATTTTATTCGGCATACATTTGCGGTTGATATTATATCCCTATATTCGCATATATTCTGAAAAATGTTTCTGTCTTTGCCTACACATGTTTGGTACATGCCAGTTACAGAGTTAATAACCATTTTTATTCTTCTTGCTAATACGCGGGCCATAATTTTGTAATCACTGTTGAGTAATGTTACTGGGCGAAGGTTTTCCATCGCTTTGCTAAGTGAGTTTTTAGGAATTAGAACTATGATCCCTTCAGGAAATTCTTTGGGAGCGGCAACAGTGCCACTCATGATTTCGTTGTACATACATAGCAACTTGCTTTTCATTTGTGGCCAGAACACTTGGTAGAATTCCACGGGGATACCGTCAGGTCCTGGAGACTTATTTTTAGGACTCTGTGCTATTGCGTCTTTCAATTCGTCCTCTTCTATTTCGGCCATGAGATTTTCTACTTGCTCTGTACTAATTCGTCCTGATACGTTTCTAACAAGATCACGCCGCGCCTCGTCGACGGTAGGTTTGGTGGACATCATATCTGAGATATATTTATGAACAGCGTTTTGAATTTCATGCTGTTTTGTGTGCCTGGTCCCATCAGGTAACTTAACTTCTGTCAGTATTTTTCTGTTTCCTCTCTTATTCTCACGCATTACATGGTACATAGCCGTTTCTTCCCCTTCTACAATGTTGTGTAGTCTCGCTCTGACTTTAAAACCTTCTGACTGTCGCCGCTTCAGCGCCAAAAGTTTTGCTTTGACTTTCTGAATCCGGCTAAAGTTCTCCATTAATCGTGTGTCCAAGGTGTACAGGTCTCTAAGGCAGCTAAAATAAAATTCAGTCGTCTTTTTAATCCTGAAACTTTTCTGTCGCGAGTAATCCATCAGCATTCTTCTTATTTTAGGCTTCGCACATTGTAACCACCAAGCTATGGCAGAACTGTATCGCGGGAATCGTTTCTCGCATTCTTGCCACACATTAGTAAATGCTACGCGACATTCCTCATCTTGGAGATGTGTAATGTTGAGTTTCCATATGCCCCTCGCTCGGTAAGTCTCTTGTTTTTCCAAATTTATTGTGGTGATGTACGCGGCATGGTCAGAAAACATAGTGGGCCAGACCTCAGACTGGAGTACATGGTTCTTAAGGTTGGACGACACGTAAATTCTGTCTAGCCTGCTTGCTGAGTGACTGTTAAAATATGTGAAACCGGCCTGTGCGCCATGGGTATGTTCCCAGGTATCGGTTAACTGCATTTGGTGGACTATTCTTTCCAGTTCTACGGACTTGTTGAAATTCGGTGTCTGGTCTTTCGGGCTAAGTACAGAATTAAAATCGCCGGCTAGGATTATATAATCTTGACATGTACCGAAGAGATGAACGATTTCCCTTCTAAAAAAATCGGCTCTACCACGCCTGTTATTGTTGCCTGACGGTGCATAAACGTTGATGATGCGGGCATTGTTAACAGTCACTGCAACCCCTCTGCTGTTTTCAAGTTTTGCTATTTGTGTGACACGGATGCCTTCTTTCGTGAGAATTGCGGTTCCCAGTTCTGCACCGTAACCGGGGTTTATTGTGGCGTTGTATCCACGTATCTTCTCTAATTTAATATCTGTTACTTCCTGTAACAGTAGTATATCAACGTCAGCTGCGTATAGAAAGTCTTGCAGATGTTGTAAATGCAGGGAGGAGCGTATCTTATTAATGTTCAACGTAGCGATTTTGTAGGCTTGCGCTGCGTTCATATAGTCCTATTCATTACCGAAGTCAGTATTCGTCATACGAAGTGCTGTCGGAGGAAAATCCTTTTTCACATGTATGTTCCGGCAATGATGTATTCATCGCCTTCAGTTGATCTCTTGGGGCAGAAGTCTGTTCCGTTCCTCCAGTTTCGTTCAAATCTTCATCTTGATGCATTTCATCCGATTCTTCAGCCCAGGTTTTGTGTTGATTAGCTTTCGATGTCTCTTTTTCTGCATTTCTAGTATCAGGGAAAACCTTGTCTGCATCGAAATTTACTATCAGCTTCAACCTCTCGTTTGACGACTGCTCCGTTGACATGGGGCATGGTGTATTTGATTTGGCTTGCAAGGGGTCAGGTGCCTGCATACTCAGAACCGGATTACGATGTTGTTCTTCATGCAGTTTGTTGCTAATCTGCTTTGCTTTTTCTCGCAAAGGGGGTGCCAGTTGTTCAGCTCCCTTATGAGCTAGTCTCCTCTTTTTATGTTTCCTTGGAGGACTGACTCTTGGGGAGGTTTCGACTGCAACGTGTTCAGTTGGATATTTGCACATGAATGTACGATGGATTCTCGAAGTTCATCCAATGTGTGTGGTTTTTGTCGATAAACGACGTCCTTTATTGTTCCCCACAGGTAAATGTCCAGAGGATCTTCCTGGTAGATTTTCGTCGAGATACGCCATAACACGATTTTGGTAGTGGGCTGGGGCGCCATCTTGTTGAAAGTAAACTCTTCCGTCTCCATACAAGTCTCGGATGTCAGGTAAAATCGATGTCTGTAGCTTCTGAAGGTACACCTCACCGGTAACTCTGCCGTCAAAAGAAGAATGGCCCAATCAAGCCCCGGTAAGACAACCCACACCACACATTTACTCCTGGCAAATTCACGGCTTTGTCTACACGGACGTTCGGATTTTCGGCGGCCAAGTGGATGCAACTGTGTCGATTTACTGTACCACTGAGTTTGAACTGTGCCTCATCAGACCACACAATCATCTCTGCAAACTCTTCATCGTTGCGCACCGTGTTAGTAAACCACTCGCAGTACTCCATTCTACGATCTGGGTCGTCCTCGTTCACTGCGTGTAGCAATCGTGGGATGTAGCAATTCCACTTCAAAATTCGCCGAACACTTGAGCGACTCATTCCAGTTTCACGGGCACACTGTCTCACAGACTTCTGTGGTGAGCGAGTGAATTGTTGTAACACACGACGGGAGTTAACTGGACTTGTTACTGTTACAGGTCGTCCAGATCGTTGTTTGTGTACGTCTTTAACACAGCCTTCGGCTTCAGATTTGTCTCGAATGCGACGAATCGTTAAACGTGTCGGTGGCTCTGTTTGATACTCGTTTCGCCATTGTCGTTGAACCTCATTAACGTTTTCGTACTTAAAAAACCACTTCAAAACTGACTTCCTTTATTGAACGTAAGCTTCGCGCCAGCCATGTTCACTCGAGTAACTAGGTGCAACTAAGAACAAAACACTGACTATCTGACGACTGTCATCTGACAAAACAAAACAAAGCATTACAACGCTTGTGCGGCGATTGCCGGAACTACAAATTATTACACTACCAAAGATGAGACAACTCCGTCAAATAGTTTGCCGGTTATGGACTTTTAAACAGTGGATACATTTTTTGGACCCCTCTGTATAACATGGCAAGTGCCATCACCCGATTTCCCAGAAACTTCGCGCACTGCAAGAGGCGTCAAAATAGGCGAACACATGTCTCGGCTTACCCGTAGATACTCGACTGTTTCTGAAGAAACGATGGTTAAAATTTTCGAGATGTTTTCCAGCCACAATACGTGCCTTATACGGCACGATATCGTCAGACGAAGTCTTGGTGCAGTGGTGAGCGTCGCGGATTGCTAATTTTTGCGCCCCGTATTGAAACCCGATAATTAGTTTTTATTTTTCATTTACACAGCCATGTCTCTAGAAGATTACTACGCGAACGTGTCTTGTGTATATTGTTATAACGTTGTCCTTATTCATCTACTGATAGTATTTTCAGACGAATGGATTTAAAAAAAAAGAACTGAAAAAATTATTTGAAATCGTTTCCGGTGAAATTTTTGTTGTGTATATTGATACGTAATCAGCTGCAAGGGGGAGTTTTCATAAAAATGATCCTTTTGGCGTGATTTGCCGCGAAATTATTGCCAATGGGCGATATCTGCACCAGTGTTAACGACGTTTCTTTCCCGAGTGAGATTCACACGAAGAAATGTCACTGTGACAAACCTGTCTCCGCGCAATGCTCTTGGTGTCCGTAATATCTGTGTTCTGAATGTTTCTATGATCGGCATGAGCCAAGAGAATGTACCAAATCTTCCTGAAAAATAAGCATATGAATAATGTGTAGAATTAATATAAGAACTGATATGAGAACGAAATATCAGAATTTGAGAATTTAAAAGGGTTGTAACCCCTCAAAATACTATACACACATATGTTTTATGATAAATGTGTGACACTTCTTGTGAAATCCCGTTGTAATTTTACAATTAATATAACGCCCTTGCATCCCCTAATTTGATAAGAAACATACGTGTAGTAACCTTCTACGAACATGGGCACATAAATGGAAGCAATAAAAATAAAATAAACAGAAACAATAATTTGGTTTCGAACACAGGGCGCAATATTTTGATCTGTTTTTGTAAACAAACCCAAAATCTGTTGTACTTCTGAGGTATCGTAAAATCCTTACACCTTAACTACATCGCGATCTGTTGGTACCTCGAGATTTCTTGATAGCCTACTAACAGCATACACAATATCAGCACGTATCCCACCCATCAGACACATTGGAGCACCAACAGCCTGTCTGTATGGAAACCCAGAGTTGTGAGGATTTCTTCTGTGTCATTGTCTTTAATAACCGGACCAGTTTCTCATGTTGTAAAGTTCTAATACCTTCTGTCTGTAATTTCATTGACATAAACAAACAGATCCATCTACTTGTCGGTCAGTTTCCGGACCTAACAAAAATGAGCAGGCGTTGAAACAATTTTGAATTCTTCTCTTAATTCACTGATAAATTCTTGAAGTTTCTGTTCATCCTGAGCTGAAATTAAACCACCTTCAACATACAGCACAAAGAAAATGTTCTTAGAGCCTTCCTGTTTCATAGAAAGACAGGGATCAGCTTCACGCCTCAGGAAGCTGTTATTTGAGACGATTACTGAACTTCTCATCCCATTAACGAGGAGCCTGCTTCAGTTTGTACAGACTTTTGATCAAGCAACATACATAAACCCATGATCACATCCTTAAGGTTGCTGCACGTAAATAGTTTCTTTTAAATCACCATAAAGAAAAGCTGCTAGAACAGTACAAGTTTCACGCCCTAACTCGCTGCAACAGTGAGTAGTGCTCAAATGGTACAGGGTTTGGGCATAGTCAACTCCTCTCCACTGTGAGTAACTCTTAATCATCAGTCTTACCTTAAATTCATCAATGGATCCGTCAGCATCTGTTTTAACTCTGTACACCCATTTGTTGGGAATATCCCTCTTACCTGATGGTTGTTCAACCAAGTCCCATATTTTATTTTACTGAAGAGCTTTTATTTCACAATCCGTGACTTCCTTTCAAAATCCTTCTGAACAGACTTCATGGCTACACTGTATGTTCCTGATACCTTGAAAAATGTTGAGAGATGCATCACATAATCTCTAAACTGAGAGTTGATCGTTCACATAGAAGTAGTAATGCTTCTTCACTTATATCCTCATCTTCCTCCTGCGGGTCTTCATCTACATTCAAGGACCTTTTATCCTCCTCACTCTCAAAATCAATAACAGGCTGCTCATCAGTCTGAGGTGCTGTATCCTGATGACCAGAAACAGTCACTGGAGAAATTGAACCTTTCTCCCACTTCAGTGGCCTCTCTTCAAAGATGACATTTGTGATCTAATGAGTTTACAATTCTCCTCACAATAAATTTTGTAACCTTCACTGTGATCACATCCAATAAGGATTCTTTCACTACTTTCTTATTCATGTTCCTTCTCTGTTGTTTCGAAATATGGCCGTAGTACGTGGAGCCTATCATCCGAAAATGTTTCTGTCTTGGCTTTTTACTATACATCGGTTGATTTGGAAATGTTCCTGGAATGTTAGAAGACCCTGTTCAATTCATGGTGTAGGTTGCAGTTTTCTTCATCTCGCTCAAAAGCTTTTGTGGAATATTTCCGTGTGCGTGAATTATGTCTTGGCAGTTTCTGCGACTGTACAGTTCTCTCTTTCACTGCGTCCATTCGCCTCTAGAATATACAGCACTGTGAGACGGCGAGTTGTACATTTTTTCTGAAGAATTTCTTTCACTGCTTTGTTGTCAAATACTTTTCCATTGTCACTCGGAAGTTCCTTGATGGTATGTCCCGCAGTTTTTGCTTCAGCTGTGAACTCAGTTAACTTTTCTGCAACTCCAGATTTTTCTTTGATGACATATGCTGCCCTAAACTTTTGTAATCATCTTTGAAATGTACATAAATGATATCTCGACAATAAATTGTGAAATGAACCACACAGATCTGTGTGAAGTAGTTCACCCAGTACCACTGTCCTCTTCCTAGTTCCAAACGATAAACGATGAGCTTTATCATAAATACGTCTTTCACACAACTCACCGTCCATTTCCACATTGATATTCAGCTCACTGCTAAGTACGGACTACACATGGTGCTTGTTCAGGTGTCCAAATCTTTCACGATAAAGCTGCAAAAGATTGTCTGGTTAGTGGTACTGACTTCACCGAAGGAGCTAGGTTTCACATTTCCCATAGCCAGTTTAAAAAGTCCCCCAAGGCGATCATGCACACCTACCAATCTAGTGACTTCATCAACATTGAAATTACAAATTTCTGCAGTTGGTATGAATTTACTTTCTGGATGTTTTTCCTGTGCAGAAAGAACTGGGAATAGATTCTTGTGAACCTGAGATATATATCATACTTACGACTGAGTAATTCTGTACCATTTTCCTCCAACTGCTGCATCGATGTCAAAGTCTGTTGGACCTTTTCCATTGCTTCAACTATGTCGGTATTAACTGTAGTTTCTGAGACTTTTGTTGAAAAATTGGAAATTTGTGCTAAGTTCTATGGGACCAAACTGCTGAGGTCCTCGGTCCCTAGGCTTACACACTACTTAATATAACTTAAACTAACTTATGCTAAGTACAACACACACACCCATGCCCGAGGGAGGACTCGAACCTCTGCCGGGATCACCCCCACAGTCCATGACTGCAGCGCCTCAGACCTAATATTTTACAAATCAAAAGAAATCAGGGATTTCTGGATCATTTACTAAATCCTAATCCATTCCCCGTTTCATATCACTCCACAGATTTTTCAGTTTTGAAATGTTTGTTGCAAAATCGTCTTTTTGTATCTAAAGAACTGCAAGCAAAGGTTGTAAACTTTATCTTCAGTGACATCATTAAATACTTTGTGCAATTATATTCGTATTTACACGCATTATTTTCTACAAAGTTTCCCCCAACATATTTGAATTAAAGCTTAGCTGTCTGCTTTATTGAAAGCTTCTAATGCACTTTTGTTTGCCACCTTTTGTTCAGCGGTCGCACTTTCTAGAAGTACTTCAGGTTTCACTAACCTGCTTTCCATATCATCAAGTGCACCAGTAATTCCTCGTAAACGAATTCTTATTTTTATTTCGAAATATTCCAGTTCTTTTTTTCTTCCGGAAGTCTGATGTTGATAATTTTCGTGGAATCCATCGTTGGTTGTTGGAATCAATATCATCACAAATAAAAAACAATCAGCTTCGTGGAGATAACTTCAGAAAAACTTGTAGCAGAATCATATTTTGAGTTTCCTGAAAGTGTACTTTTAACACGCTCCTGGGCCTACATCCTGGTAGTATTCATCAAATACGTACATTTACACACTTGTAAACACATGCTTTATTGAAAAGACACAACGCACACGACAAAGGCAAAGAATGCACTTGTACTACCAGCCGCTGATTGTAAAGATACAGAGTACAGTTAGAAAATAGTTATAGTTGTAAAATATATCAACGGTTAGAAACAAACGTCATGAAAAAAGAAGGTAAATTATGAGAGGCCAATGTCAGAATTTCCAGACTCCTGAACAGGTGTCGACAAGAGGACACGAACTTAACATCACATATTGCTCGTATTGCATGTTTCTGAGCCAAAAATTCTCTTTGCAAGTGAAAAGAGATACCCAAGAACATAATGCCTTATATCAAAAGCGAAATAAAATAAGAAAAGTAGGCTAATTTTCGTGTTGCACCCTAACTAATTTCAGATATTGTTCTAATTGTAAATACAGCAGTGTCCAGGTTTTGAACAAGAGCCTGAATATGTGTTTTCCATGACTGTTCACTGTCTATCAGAACACGTAGAAATTGGAATAGTTCAGATTCACTAATCATATGCCCATTCCATTGAATCAAAAGGCCAGTTTTAGTTGAACTGTGTGTTAGAAACTGTAAAAACTGAGTCTTAGAGTGATTTAGCATCGATTTGTTTTCTACAAGCCATGAACTTATACCTTGAACTGCAGTATTTGATACGTTTCCTATTTTCACTCAACATCCTTCACTACCAAACTAGTGTGCCAAAGAACAAAAACAGTCTAGGATCACCTGCCATATTAGAATAATGCATTTATAACAGCAGTCGCAGCACTGACCGCTTGGGGCACCCCCCCCCCCCCCCCCCTCCCTCTCATCTACACGTGCCGCAATCAAACGCCACTCAACATCCATTCTCATTACTGTGGAGAATGCCCTTTCGCAGTCTGTTCACAAGATTTGAGAGTGACCAGTCGTGAGCTATTCCTCTAAGGTGCGTTTACACTACGATTTGTATCGGCACATGTATGAGATACATGTATATGCGACTTTGCGACATGTATCGCGACTTGTATGAGTTGACAAGTATCAACGTCATACATGTATGAGCGTGCGTTTACACTGGTTGATTTGTATCACTGTGTGATGGCTTCCCACGACGATTTGGAAGATTTCACATTTTTATGTGCTGGTACACTTGTTCTTTTGGAAGATGATAGGAAGAAAAGGCGGAGGAAGCGTAGATGGTGGCAGAGAGAGTTTCTTCGCAAACGCGGTACTCACGGAGCTTACGCAACGCTCGTTCAGGAATTAACGCTAGAGGATGGCGCATATTTTAGAAATTATGTTAGGATGAGTATGGAGGATTTCCGCGGTTTGTTATCTCTTGTGGCTCCTCTTGTGTCCAAAACCAACGCAAACTTTGGGGAAGCGATTCCACCAGAGGATCAGTTGGCAGTAGCACTCCGTTTTTTGGCCACTGGGGATTCCTTTTCGACGTTAATGTATCTGCATAGAATATCAAAAAGTGCCATATGCAATATTATTCTTCGTGTTTGTGAGGCCATTGTGCAAGTTTTATCCGAAGAAGTAAAGCTAAAAGTCTTATATATATCAGAGTATGTAATACATTATATAATTTTTTCATGCATCTGGCACATGTATCAATTTTTTGCTATTATTCCGGCGGCCTCGCGTGATAATGTTGACAACGGTTGCTAATGCCGACAATCGTGTGTGAGACGTTGGCATTAGCAATTGCGTGACAATGCGAATGTTTTGTCATGAAATCTTCGTTTTACGAGGGCAATTACTTTTAAAGAGCAAGATGACAGGAAATGATAGTACTGCGCATGCGCGAGTTCTTCAAATGTCGCTCATACATGTCGCGTATATGGCCAAAAAGCGATATACAAAATGTATACGGGACATGTATGAGCTCGAGGGTCCGCATTCAAGTTCCGTGAATTTTTGTATGGGGTGATGTATCGCGACATGTCAAATTGACATGTCGCTCATACATGTCGCGATACATGTATCCCAGTGTAAACGTACCTTTTATTTCATCATAGTCCAACTTCTGCAGCAATATCTTAGGATCCACATAGTCAAACGTCTTAGTTAAATTAAAGAATATGTCTAGTAATAGATTTTTCGTTTCATCCATCCAGTGCCTCACCGAGAAAACGGAATATAACGTTTTGGGTTGTTAACCCTCTTTAGACACCAAACCTCACATTTGACGGCATCTTATGTGAACCGAAATTGTCAATTATCGTGATTTGAACAGCCTTTTTATAACTTTTGCAAACACCGGTGGCATAGAAATAAGTCTAAGATCGTCTGTTTACCCCATTCTCCTTTTTAAAGCAGTTTTACTACTGAGTACTTTACTCGTTCTAGAAACTGACCATTCCTCGAGGAAAAATTACAAATATGACTAAGTACTGGGCTGATATACGCAGCATAGTGCTTTAGTATCCTGTTGGATACCCCATTCTCTGCATGAGAGTCTTTAGTCTTCGGCGATTTAATTATTGACTTAATTTCGCCCTTACCAGTATCACGGAGGTGTATTTAAGATAGAAGTCTTGGAGACCCATTTTCGATGAGAGTCACATGATTCCTTGTGGAAGCCAAGGTAACAGATTATTTAGAATATCAGCTTTCATGGCTGGAAATGCCACAATTAATCAAATCTGGGCTATTACGCCGTGGTTGAATGGATTTCACTTTAAAATCCAAAGTGAATTCCATTCGACCACAGCATAATAGCCTGGAATATTTTATTAATTGACATTGTTTAGAGATCGTTGGATCGGTTGCTCGTGAGATGCAAAACGGTCTCCACGCTTACAAGACTTCTGGACTTTTAACTATGGGGAAAATTAAAACGACAGGAGATTCCGATGATTTCCTTAGATATGAAATAGCCTGTGCTACATGAATGCGGATGATATTCAACCTACAGAACTGTCAGTCCAGAATCGCTCTATAACATGCTCATGCTCAGTACTTTGGACACTTGTGCGAGGAGCGTTCAGTTAGTAATGTAACACATTTTTTTCTGAAAGCAGATTGGTTTTGTTCAGGATTCCAGTACCCGCTATTATAGCCCCCCCGATTAGCCGTGCAGTCCAACGCTCTGCTTTCCGTGCGGGAAGGAGTGCCGGTCCCCGGCACGAATCCGTCCGGTTGATTAGTGTCGAGGTCCGGTGTGGATGGTTTTTAAGGCGTTTTCCCATCTGCCTCGGCGAATGCGTTATGGTTCCCCTTATTCTGCCTCAGTTACGCTATGTCGGCGATTGCTGGGCAAACACTGTCTCCTCATACGCGTACACCATAATTACTCTACCACACAGCCGCGCGGGATTAGCCGAGCGGTCTAAGGCGCTGCACTCATGGACTGCGTGGCTGGTCCCGGCGGAGGTTCGAGTCCACCCTCGGGCATGGGTGTGTGTGTTGGTCCTTAGGATAATTTAGGTTAAGTAGTATGTAAGCTTAGGGACCGATGACCTTAGCAGTTAAGTCCCACACATTTGAACATTTTTTTTCTACCACACAAACATTGGGGTTACACTCATCTGGTGTGAGACGTTTCCGGGGGTCCACCGGGGGCCGAACCGCATAATAACCCTCAGTTCGGTGTGGGGCGATGGTAGCATGAGTGGACTGCAGTAGCCTGTTGTGGGGTTGTGTACCACTGAGGCTACGGCGAGGACGAAGCCTCTCTGTCACTTCTATTTCTCCAGATCAATACAATACAATACCCTATATTATTATTCCCTAGTCTTTTGGCCATAAAACCCTAGTTTTCAACATAATCTCCGTTCAGTGCGACGGTCTTACGTCACCTTACTGGGAGGATCTGTATGCCCGCATGGTACCATGATCGACAACTTGCTGCATCAATAACCTCTCCTTATCCACAAACTGCTTCCCGCGGAATGCATCCTTCATTGGGCTAAACAGATGGAAGTAGGAAGGTGCGAGATTAAGGCTGTAAGGTGGATGAGGAAGAACAGTTCAATGAAGTTTTGTGAGCTCTTCTCGGGTTTGCAGACTTGTGTGAGGGCTTGCGTTGTCATGGAGAAGGAGGTATTGTGGCGACGAACACGCTGAAGTCGTATCTTAAATTTGCTGACGCTAACTAAATACACGTCACAGTTGATCGTTGCACCATGAGGGAGGACATCAAGCAGAACCCCAGAAGATCGTCGCCGTGACTTTACCGGTTGCGGGTGAGGATTTGAACGTTTTCTACGGACGAGACGTGATGTAGAGTCACCCCATGGATTGCCGTTTGGTTTTAGATTCGAAGTGATGAACCCATGTTTCATAGTCTGTGACGACATTCGACAAAAAATTGTCTCCTAACGGGCAAGCAGTTCCTCATAGACGATCCTTCAAAGCTCTTAATGGTCATTTCTTAGATGGCGAGGGACCAAGTGGGCATACACCTTTGAGGACCTGAACTGGTGGTGGACAAGTGTGTTATCGCTACCAACAGCATGCATTCGTCGTATTTATCACCTGAGTTAGTAATGGGTCACTAATAGTTGCTGTTCATTTCTGACATCGCTTTTTATGTTGTTTGGTGTCCGCTAATATTCGAGATACATTCGGGTTCTCACTGTTGCCTTCATCGACATCGTAGTCGCAAGATTAGTTTTACACGTGTAAGTTGTGACGAATGTCATTGGTAGTCATGGAACATTTTTCGATAATCGAACCTACATGTCGTTCCCGTAGGGACGGCGAATGACAGGAGTATAGGCTATAAAGCGCTTGTAGAGAGGCCTTTAAACATTCATCCTTCCAGTGCTTCATATGAAACTGGAACGGGAAGAAAGAGTCAAATGGTTCAAATGCCTCTGAGCACTATGGGACTTAACATCTATGGACATCAGTCCCCTAGAACTTAGAACTACTTAAACCTAACTAACCTAAGGACAGCACACAACACCCAGCCATCACGAGGCAGAGAAAATCCCTGACCCCGCCGGGAATCGAACCCGGGAACCCGGGCGTGGGAAGCGAGAACGCTACCGCACGACCACGAGATGCGGGCAAGAAAGAGTCATTTGTGGTAGAATGCTAAGTACTCTTCGTCATGCGCATGACAATGTGTTGCAGAATATGTTTGAAGATGCGATTTTCTTTGACCGGATGTTAACTAAGTTTTACCTACTTTGATCATTTTATAAACAGAAATGTTAATTTATCTTTGCATTATAAAATTTTGTTTTGGGGGGGCGAGGGGGGTAATAGGTGGCTAATATTGGAGCTCGTTCAGGGGTAATGATCTCACAAATGGAAACCACTGTTCGGGAGGTATGGAAGGATTTTTAAAAATGCTGAGTCCTACGTACGAATGCCCCCAAAGAGCGTGCCGATACCAACATCTGAAGCGAAGAAACTGACGCGATCTTTATTTGTTTCGTATTCACGGTGCTAGACAGGTGAAATACCCTCAGACTTCAAGAAGAATATAACAATTCCAATCCCAAAGAAACCAGGTGTTGACAGATGTGAAAATTACCGAAATATCAGTTTAATAAGTCACAGCTGCAAAATACTAACACGAATTCTTTATAGACGAGTGGAAAAACTGGTAGAAGCCGACCTCGGCGAAGATCAGTTTGATTCCGCAGAAATGTTGGAACACGTGAGGCAATACTAACCCTGCGACTTATCTTAAAAAATAGATTAAGGAAAGACAAACCTACGTTTCTAGCATTTGTAGACTTAGAGAAAGCTTTTGACAATGTTGACTGGAATACTCTCTTTCAAATTCTAAAAGTGGTGGGGGTAAAATACAGGGAGCGAAAGGCTATTTACAATTTGTACTGAAACCAGATGGCAGTTATAAGAGTCGAGCGACATGAAAGGGAAGCAGTGGTTGGGAAGGGAGTGAGACAGGGTTGTAGCCTCTCCCCGATGTTATTCAATCTGTATATTGAGCAAGCAATAAAGGAAACAAAAGAAAAATTCGGAGTAGGTATTAAAGTCCATGGAGAAGAAATAAAAACGTTGAGGTTCGCCGATGACATTGTAATTCTGTCAGAGGCAGCAAAGGACTTGGAAGAGCAGTTGAACGGAATGGACAGTGTCTTGAAAGGAGGATATAAGATGGACATCAACAAAAGCAAAACGAGGATAATGGAATGTAGCCGAATTAAGTCGGGTGATGCTGAGGGAATTAGATTAGGAAATGAGACGCTTTAAGTAGTAAAGGAGTTTTGCTATTTGGGGAGCAAAATAACTGATGATGGTCGAAGTAAAGAGGATATAAAATGTAGACTGGCAATGGCAAGGAAAGTGTTTCTGAAGAAGAGAAATTTGTTAACATCGAGAATAGATTTAAGTGTCAAAAAGTCGTTTCTGAAAGTATTTGTATGGAATGTGGCCATGTATGGAAGTGAAACATGGACGATAAATAGTTTGGACAAGAAGAGAATAGAAGCTTTCGAAATGTGGTGCTACAGAAGAATGCTGAAGATTAGATGGGTAGATCACATAACTAATGAGGAGGTATTGAATAGAATTGGGGAGAAGAGGAGTTTGTGGCACAACTTGACTAGAAGAAGGGATCGGTTGGTAGGACATGTTTTGAGGCATCAAGGGATCACCAATTTAGTACTGGAGGGCAGCGTGGAGGGCAAATATCGTAGAGGGAGACCAAGAGATGAATACACTAAGCAGATTCAGAAGGATGTAGGCTGCAGTAGGTACTGGGAGAAGAAGAGGCTTGCACAGGATAGAGTAGCATGGAGAGCTGCATCAAACCAGTCTCAGGACTGAAGACCACAACAACAACAACAATATTGGAGCTCGTTCAGGGGTAATGATTTCACAAGTGTTGGAAATCGCTGTTCGGGAGGTATGGAATGATTTGTAAACATGCCGAGTTCTACGTATGAATGCCCCAAAAGAGCGAGGCGATACCAACTTCTGAAGCGAAGAAACTGACACGATCTTTGTTTCGTATTCACGGCACCCCGCAGTTTTCAGAAAGCTGATGAACGGCATTAAGACTGCTTCTTTATTTTTTTATTTTTGCCATTGATTCTGTTATGCACTAGGTGGAAATTAAAACGGAATAGTGAGGTCTGACGACATGTTTGATTCGCCGTCGAGAAAAAGATATGCTAGGAACTGCATTATGCAATGTACAGCTGTAACGGTATATTTTATTAGAGACGATCAATTCGGTCTAGGATCAAACCATCATCAGTCCAAAAACCATCCCAGCTACGCATTTGCGTAATTGGAATAACAGTGATCCGACGTACATTTTTCCATCATGATATTTGCTGGAAACACCTAACACTATGTCCAGGAACATAACATTATGTAGTTACAGGAAATATCAATGACGGAACAATGTAAATCTGATTACTGTTATTTCAATTACGCAAATGTATAGATGAGATGGCTTTTGGAAGAGTGTTTCTGCCGTGTTAATTCACAATCAGGAACACACAGAAAATCGTAACATTCTCGGAACGTTTGCATTGGCAGTAGCGCTCAAACGACGATGCGCCCTCAATGAAAGGGGAAGTAGACACATGTCGACGCGCTGGGCGGGGTTTTCGAGAATTGTGTTGGTCACAGTGACACAACCCGCGATCAGCTGGCTTTTGGCGGTGGGGGTAGCGCAAGCAATTATTGTCGGACGATTTAGTGGCACGGCACCTTCTGGTGGGTGAAGGTTACATCGGCATGCCGCGAGGAAGGGGAAGAGGCAAGAAGGCACCCAGCGACAAGCGTGAGTGTCTGTTTGCTAGTATTTGACATACAAAATGTGCCCAAAAAATCTTCGGTGTTGCCCCGTCAAATTGCTGTACTTTTCTGTATGAAAATTACTTAATTGCTAAAATATCTGATGGAAGGGTGAAACAAATTGTAACGTGGTATATGCATTTTTAGTTAATGTATTTAGCACAGTATCACAGTGATTGGATTTCTTTCTTTAAGAGCTCAATGTAAAAGTGGCTTGGATTTTTCCTGTTGTCAATTTACGCTAGCACCATTCTATCCAAATTTAGGACGTTATGCATTGAATTTTGGTATGTGGTTTCTGAACTGTCGTGCAAATCGGTGGCTCCTATTTCTGGCCAGAAGTCGTTATGAATGAATCGTATGAAATATTTAGCTCGTATGGTTCTGGATGTGGCTGTATTTCAATGTTAAATTACGAACGTCCCCTCCACGAATAGATTTGGCTCACTAACTCTTCGCGTAACGCATCTTTCACAAGTTTCGTTGGGGTGAATACCTGCTTTATTGGGAGGGGGTCGTAAAGTATGATTTAAATGCATTGATATCAGGTTTGATTACGGATGTTGCAAGATTGCGAGAATTTTAAATGTGTCCGTTAGTTACATTTTAATGGTGAAGGCTGTGTGGGCTAAGTAAAACGTCTCATGTGAAATATGTAAAAGGTAAAATGTTATTTAGACTGATTGATCTTTGTTTCTGAGAGTATTGCGTTCCTTCCTTTTCCCGACAACCTTTCAACAATATGGCGGTACTTTCGCTTTCATGTAGTGTATTGTTGCGTATTACAGTTGACTCCTGATGTCAACAGTAGCACCTGGTGTACCGTGTATCTTTTTTCGCTTATTTATGAACTGAGATATTATGGTCAGAAATCAGTTTTACACCGAAATTTGAGAAAAAAGCGGTTGCGTCTGAAACTGCAGTACGCAAAGGTGCATAAATTAATGCCTCATATCAGCAACCTAGAGTAAATAATATCTTCTGTGGAATAGGGACAGGAATAATCCAGATAATTGTCTTGGGCACAGAATGTGTCCAACCATAATGTGGTTAAAAGAGCTTTGGAACCGGAACATCACATCGTACTTTCCGGCGGTCATGTTGAATTTATGGTTCCCGTGCATCTCTTAAGATCACGTGTAATTTCAATGCAGCATCTACCCAACATATTTGCGCAGTCCAGCAGCAGAACCGAGAACCGTAGAAAACTATCGAACGTTTTTATCGTTGTGTTTTTAGTATTAGATTCTGATGCAATAAGTTCACAGTTGTTTCCCATAATTATATCTAAATCCAAAACTCCAAAATTTCGCTTGTTTTGACATTCGATTTTCTCACAAATTCCATCTTTTGAAGTAACGGCGACGAAATAAGCAATCTTTTGTGTAAGAACCAATTAAAGATGAGCACTAACGGCAGCCAGATAACGGTATCATGCACGTACCACATGTCTGCCCCTTTACATCGAATAACATTTTAGAACTAAAGTTCTTAGCATGCTTTTTTGCGTGTTGTAGGGTAGTAATGCAACAGAACTATTTCTGTTGCAATATGAGACATACGTGGTATTAGAGATACTCGTGTCTGCATCTTCTTAATGTCCCAGTGACTGTCGTGCCGAAAGTTTTAAAATGAAACACAGGTGTTCTTACATCAGATTGTGATCTTTCTGACGTCTTATGATTATGAACCTTACTCGTTGTGAGAAATTATTCAGCATTTAGTATCAAACCTCATTGCATCTCGATCGGGAAAAATCAGTATGGCTATTCTACAGAACTCAAATATGGTGTGTGGTAGAGAGTCGTTAGCACCAACATTTTTCTATGTATTTGCTTTGAAAACGTATCGTTAACAAAGAGACACGACGTTTATACACACGGTACGGGCCGTACGTAATCTTCTGTGACTTTGTGATCATTGCGAAAAAAATGTAACGAACATAGTAGAATTATTTTCTGATGCATCTGAATCCCTTTTTTAAATTTACAGCACCGTTAGGCGGAAATTAAGTCACTTTTTCTCCAATGATCCCATTTACTTTTTCTGGGCATCTTCGTACATTAGACGTGGATAAACCACCCAGTAACAAAGTTTCCAGCTCATCTCTGAATTCCTTCAAAACGTTTTTCCAGACCAACTTTATGCACGTCCAGTGCTCGAGAATCAGAACATAACGCTGTCCTTGTGTGCATGCCATAAGCCAGTTTAACACTGAGGTTTCTGGTATGTTCCATAAATTGAAAGATACTCCATAGGCAAAAGTAATCTCTAATTCGCAAGTGATTATCGTCTTTCATTTTAGGATATGTTATTACACATACGTTCTTCTGAAAGATAAGCTTAATTTTTTCGTTTATGTCTATTTTTTTGCCTTGCGTGCCTTCTAGCCGCTGGTATGTGAACTATTTCTAGGATAATGAGAAATGGGCTGTTGTGTTAAAAAATGAATAAGTTTCAAGTCTGATAATTTTAATGTAGTTTTCTGACCGAATTTTTAAATGTAACCACATTAGTAGGTAGAGCTGCATAAAACCTTCGCAACACTTGATATCCGCATACATTAACGCAAATATCTGATTAAGCTAAATTAGTCCTGATTGTATATAGGTTGACTAATCGTATTCTGACTCGAGGAACTGAGGTACAATGTATTGAACTATTACCAAGCTTTTTGTTGTAATCAGTGAAACGTCATTAATAATATATAAATGAGAACATGAAGTTTCGGTTTGCTTCAAATCCAAAGCAATTCATGTATACTGAAATGAGATTTTGCTGCATGTTCTCTCTTTCGAATTTTCCACTTTTTTCTGTCGTGCAGTTGTGTTGCCATATCGACTCAAATGGAGAATTTATTTCCAACGTTGTAGCACCCTCCCCCCAAAAATAAACTTTGTTCTTTGCAACCCGAACTTGTAAGCTGTCCTACAACTCAGACAGAACTATGAATCCAGTGAAGCTTCAAGGAGGCCAGAACATGTAATGGATAGTGACAAGCACACAGTCATTTGTCGTGAAATTCAGATTTTCACTGTTCGCAACTGTGTTGCTTGAAACCGAAAACGCCAGAGGGGTTTGGGTTCTAAATGCTTTCAGTGCCGTTGTGGGTTCATTTCACTGCATTTTTTTCACTTCTTACCATTTTGTCACTAACTACTAAAACTGTGTATATAGGAAGTAATTACAGTTTCTGAGTTTTTCCTGACTAACAGGAAATGATATGCACAAACCTCTCGGTAAAGAACATTTTTGTAAGCTGGAAGCATTAGCATGTTTGGTAATTAATGTCTCAATCACAGTTTTTAAGTTCTGAGATTTTCTATGCAAGAAATTGTGCTTTATGTATGTAGAGAGAGTGGCTATTACAGACTTCAAGGTATCGAAGAGGAACATTTTGAGAAGGAACCTATGTCTGGAAATGTATCGTTTGAATATAAAATGAATTTGAAGATCAGAACATTTTCAAATCACGGAGAAGAGAGCACCGTCGTCAGTCCCAGACGTAATTATGATACGACGTACTATTTGTGGCCACCTATAACAACGGCTGCCAGAAACTGGTATGTAGACTTGGCCACTGTTTCTATGTTTCGATACAGTGTATCGATACGTGGAACTGTTTCAGTGTTTCGGAACGGCTGTGGGTCACTGTTTCGAAACAGTGGTGTTTCATTCCGCCGATGTCTCGGATAACCGGACCAGATTCGATCTCGAGCCAGGCACAGAAACTGTATCGTTGTTTCAAAATAAGGCTGTTTCAGTCCACCTGTGCTTGGAACGGACTAATTGTATCGAAACAGTGATGTTTCATTCCGCTCTGTGTCGGATGAGATTCGGGCCGGCGCAGGTACTGGAACACAACATACCACTTCATGAAACACTTTCAAGAGTGTCGAAATCTTTTTGACAGGCAATAGCATGAAGCTTAAGATATCTGAAAATAAAGCTTCGTTTCTAGCTGACTGTTCTATTCCGAAATGGCGTAACATCTGCTTTATAAACACTAACCAAACAATAAAACAACACATACTATTCACATTCAAAATAATAAATATGTGAAAATCATTCAGTTAAATTACACTTTTTTTATAACATACGCTTCTCTGTTCATGTACAGTAATCATATTAAGAAACACAAGTAAACCTACAACATTTTGAATAACGAAGGCGTAGAGTGGCAGTTATTAGACACATACATAAATTTGATGTAGGTATAATTGCAAGCAATCTGTTTGATATATCACTTATAGTGTAATGGTGAACGGGAAGGGCTGGGGAGCATGGTGAATTTATAGTAACGGTTCGAAACACCTTGAAAGACAACATTTTTTTCTGTTATATTTTGTTATTTATTCGAATTATCTGTGAGTCTCTAGTCAATGTGCCTATTATCCACAATGATCCCCTTTGTGTGCATGGAAATTAGCAGGATGGGTATATTACCCGTACTAACGGAATGTGGGAATCCCAGTAGCACGTCCGTAGTTTCTGCAGTTTGCTCCCACCTCCAGTTTCGTTCGTGGTGGTTCTTCTGTCTTCAGCTATAGCTGTCCTCAGCCAATTGAAAAGTATGAAAGTCACACGACACGAAAGCAGTGCATTTGCTGCAGGAAATACGAAATGCCTATACGCCTAAGTGATAGCTTCATACTTTCTGCAATATGATTAGCGCTCTCGCTCCTCATTTGTGTTTATATGATAAAATGTGTAGGCTTATTAGATTACTAAACACAAACTGTTTCACTGTTTCGAAACAGCATGTCGAAACAGTTAGGTGTTTCAGTTTGCCCATCTCTACTGGTATGTTTGCGCCTATAGTCCAGACGGCGTAAGAAGTACACTGATAGCTAGTAACGTTGGTGCCAGCTTTCAGCTGCGAACTGCAAGCGGCTATAGGCGAGACAACAGCCTTCTATAGAGATGCGGCAACACTGAGGCGTTGTAGTGGAGGCGTTTACAGAATTGCGTATGTGATTGGTTGAACTAGGCGCGCAAAGTTGCCGCGCCCAGCCCATTGCAACTGTCAGGGATTTTCTAACGGCGCCCAAACTGTGGTGAGGCCAATATTACACTATTATATTTCTTTCTCAAAGGTGATATGGCAAATATTTTTGTCAAAGAAATTTGATAGTGTAATATTGAACTTTGTCACAATTCACCTTTCTTCAAAGAATTATAATCAAATCTAGGGCATCACTGTAGATTTGATTATAAAAGTCGCATGTCTTCTGTGTACTGCAATGTGAAATGTAACCGCTTTGAGCGCTGGCATCGCTACATCTATTTTACGTCTGTAGTGTGTTTGTAAACATGACTACAAAGTTTAGTCGGTGTGTTCCTTTGACTTTTTTAATAACGTTGCTTCAACTGGTTGAGGGCTGAGCGAGGGGCATAACGCACGCTAATAATCGTGTGCTGGTTGGCAGTTGCAACATTCTACAGGCGACTTTAAATCCACACCCATCTCCACGTCTGGAACCATCCAGTCAGTTTTCCAGCTAGTAGGTATAGAGGAGAAGGAAACACTATAAAATAAAATAAAAAATTCTTAGCTCTCCGTTTTACTTTGCCGATTTTTGAACACTGGTTAAAAAGTGCTTCACCTGTTTCGTGATTTTCATAAATGTTTGCAGTTGATGGAACACTAATTCTATTAATTAAATTATTCAAAAATAAAAATATTTGTTATTGCCAAGTTGTGTGTATTAAACATTTATTTACTTTCAGATATTCCTCCTTCAGTGCTTTATAAATCGCCTCACACGTTTCTTGAATTATTTTGGTTAATGTGCTCTATGGTATTGGAGTGCTGTATTGTAAGCTACAATAGTTCCCTCCTGTAGCAAGAACTCGCAGTTTTATTGCGTGCCTGACTTGTGAACATACAGCATTTGTGAACTGAGTGTCCTGTTTTGTAATATGAGGAGCCACTTTACTAAGCAAATATTGAAATGCACTCACGTCCTCGCGTAAGTAATTCATACAAGACTCGACGTCCTCCACTTGCAGCTCTCGTAAAATATTGCTGAATGATTTTATTATCTCGACGTAAGACCCACGTATTGTTTCCTTTTTTTTCTGCCCCTTTTCTTCCAAATGCTCACACAATGCAGTTATGGTACAAGCAGTAGTATCGCATAGTTACAAGTGGTTGTTGTCCGATATCTTGAACATTGATGAAAATTATGATGATAGTGTAACAGCCCTTTTTAACGCCACGTCAAAGATCTTTGTCAAAGAAAGTTGACGAATACTTGCTCATATTTCTTTGTCAAAGAAATATGATGGTGTAATACCAGCCTTGACTGTGGTGAAGCACGGACGCAACGCCCTCTCCATTTCCTCAATTAGAAGAAAACCTGACAACGGGTGCTCAAAACATTACCCATGCTACGGGCACCTGTAGAGCGCACAGGTTCAAATGGCTCTGAGTACTGTGGGACTTAACATCTGATGTCATCAGTCCTCTAGAACTTAGAACTACTTAAACCTAACGAATCTAAGGACAGCACACTTATCCTTGCCGAGGCAGGATTCGAACCTGCGATCGTAGCGGTCGCGCGCTTCCAGACTGAAGCACCTAGAACCGCTCGGCCTCTGCGGCCGGCAGAGCGCACAGGTCAGAGTTGATTGTCTCCGCTGTGTGTGTGTGTGTGTGTGTGTGTGTGTATGTGTGTGTGTACCGTGAAGCGGGAGATTCGGCAATGAACTCATTTTACATCCGAAAGGTACACTCCTTGTCAAAACTCTGTCTACTAAATGCCCTCTATAAACGCGGAGTAGCTGGGCCACGCTCCCCACGTAACGTTTGCCGCGCGGTCTAGGGCGTCTTGTCACGGTTCGCGCGGTTCCTCCCGTCGGAGGTTCGAGTCCTCCCTGGGGCGTGGGTGTGTGTGTCGTCCTCAGCAGAAGTTAGTGTAAGATTGATTATGTAGTGCGTAAGCCTAGGGACCGATGGCCTCTGTAGTTTGGTCCCATAAGACCTTACCACAAATTTCCAAGCTTTTCACGCAATGTTTGTCAGTTTGCGGACGAGGTAGATCCCGGTGCATACCCTCCGTCTAGTGCCTATACATTGTTGTTTGTAAGTAAAGACACTATCCAATTTTAACCCTAAGTGTTTAGATGAACACAGTGATTTAAACTGCGTCCTTCTAGGTCATGTTCAGCTTTCTTCTTGGTTCTTTTTGGGCAGCTGGAATGCCTGAACATCTGCATATACATCATACTACGCAAGCCCCTAATGGTGTGTGGGGGAGAGTACTTCTGGTGTCGGTAAGTCTCTGGATTGCTCTAATTTCTCGAATTTTCGCGTCGTGGTCATTGCGCATGTGGCAGCAAGTAATGTGTTGTCCGCCTTCCTGGAAAGTACTCACTCGGAATTCCAATAGTACAGCTCTCCGTGATGCACAATGCCTCTCTTGTAACGCACAATGCCTCTCTTGTAACGATTGTCAATGGAGTTTCTCGAAAATCTCGGTAACGCTCTCGCGCCGACGGAATGATCCCGTGATGAAATGCGCCGCTCTTCGTTGGATCTTACCTCTCTGTTCTGTCAGTTCTACCTGATATGGGTCCCAGATTGATGAACAATATTCAAGAATCGGTACTACGAGTGCCTTGTAAGTTACTTCTTTAGTGGATGAATTATATTTCTTTAAGATTCTTCCTATGAATCTCAGTGTGACATCTCCTTTCCATAAGATTTGTTTTATGTGGTCATTCCACTTAAGGTCACTCTCGATAGTTACCCCTACAGACTCGTTTCTAGCAATTTGTCGTCAATAGCGTCGTTGTCCAGTTGTGGCTTTCTTTTCCTGTGTATGCGCAATATGTTATATTTATTCAGAATCAACTACCAGAGCCTGCACCATACATCAATCCTCTGCAGATCATTCTGTAAATCGATACTGTCTTCTGACGTTGCTAATTTGTTATAGACAACCGCATCAACTGCGAACAGCCTTAAAAGCGCCCAACGCTTTCTACCATATCATGCAAATCGATTCTGTCTTCTGATGTTGCTACTTTGTTATAGACAATCGCATCATCTCCGAGCAGTCTTAAAAGCGTCCAGCGCCTTCTGCCATATCATTTATATATATTGTAAACAATAACGGTGCTATCTCTCTTTCTTTAGGTACTTCAGAAATTACCTTTACATCCGTCGATTTTGTTCCGTTACAAGCGACGTGTTGATATCTATCTGCAAGGAAGTCTTGAATCTAGTCGAAGATCTGGTCTTATACTCGGTAAGCTCGTCTTCTTCTTTATTTTCACTAAACGGCAGTGCGGGTCGGTGTTAAATGCCTTCCTGATGTTGGGGACACGACATCAATCTGAGAGCCGTTGTCCACAGCGCTTTGAGTCTCATGGAGGAACAGTGTGTGCAAAGTTTCGCATGATCTCTGCGGGATTCGTGTTGATTTTTGTAGAGGAGATTGTCCTTCTACAAAAACGTCGTGATTATTCAACATAAAACATTTACCATAATTCTACAGCAGATGGACGTCGACCTGTCTTGACAACAGAAATGGTGCGGCTTTTTTTTCCAGTCGCGAGTCACTTTCGTTGCTCCAGCAATCTACGATAAACGCTCTTAGAAGGGGAGCAAGTTCTTTTGCATAATCTTTCAAGAATCTTACAGGTATCTCGTCTGGTCCTGATGCCTTTACACTACTAAGCAGCCATAGTTGCTTTTCTATTACCCGATCGGTTATCTCAGTATCTGCCATTTTGACGTACGTGCTGCGATGGTTGAAAGGAGGGCCTGCGTTTGATCTTCCGCTGTGAAACAATTTCGGAAGACCGAATTCAGTATTTGTGCGATCTTTTAGTTATCATCCGTTTCGGTGCCAGTATAGTCTCTGAGTGAATGAATGAATAGATGGTTTAGGACCGCTTACCATTTTTATGTAAAGCTAAGACATCGTAGGGGTTTTACTCTGATCGGTTGACAAAATTTTAGTTGGAAGGTCATTGAACGCTTCTCTCATTGCTCTCCGCTCATGCACACACTTGAGTTTTATCCGGATTAGGTTTCAAGTCATTGTCGTCATAGCAGATACCAACTTCTACGAGAGCAGATGTTATCTTGGAGTCTACTTCTTAAAATATCGCTCCTTGAGCGGCGATAGCTGTGTTATCCGCATGGACGAAGGACTAGATTGCAGTGATATGTGGCTGGTGATTGTTGTAGCTGTACATGTCATATAAAATGGGAGCGAATGTCCTTTTTGGGGAATGCCATTTTTCTGTATTCGTTTGGCACTTTAGTCATGTAGAGTGAGAAAAAAAATCTTCTGTTCTGCAGCAGACACGGAATAAACTGTCGGTTATATACAAGTTCTTTGTTGGTTAATGATTCACGGTATTTAAATAAATAAATAGCATTGTAAAAGTGGCTGGTTGCAATTGTCTTCTCAGTAAGAGTCAACCTATAGCTGTGAGATCGATAAAAGCAAACCTTTGTAATCTGCTTTCCTTGACACCTTTCCTCGATGTGTTGGGTTAAATTATGTGACTAGTAGATGACTTTCCTGACCTGAAACCTGAATGTTATTTAACAATCTTTCTGTCGATAGAGTAAGAACTTCGATTCGAAATCATTCTATTCTGAATTTCAACATCGAAATGATAAATATTTCTGAACTCGATCTCTGCAATCCCTGTACATATCTATAGCGAATGGGGTGCGTGGGAAGAGATATTCAAAATTGAAAAATTGGGTCCAGTGCACCACTGCTTGCGGAAATGAGTGATCTTCAAAAGTAAAAAAAAAAAAAGAAAGATACCTCGCATCTTCACTCTAATAACTCACAGCGTGAAAGGATATGCATTTCAGTGTGGTGAACCAGTGGTTGAAAGATATTGAGTAACTTACACTCATATGGCCAAAACAGATATCGCTGCCATCACAGATGCACACTGTCATTGTAAAATTTATGTCTACATCTATATCTGGACTTTACAAGCCACTTCAAGTGCATGGCAGTGTCCGTCCTACTGTACCAAATTAGAAAGGTATCTTCCATTTCATATAGTCGTTACCCTCCACGATATTTCGATAACTTCCCTGCTTGTCTTCACGCGGTGCAGAGTACAGATTCATTTGCTCCCCGTTTGGACTTCCAATGAGATCGTAATTTGGACTGATTCAGGGGTCACCACTCTCGCCAAAGTCTATTAACAGTAGGCCAGTCTCAGAATTCATTTTTTCTATCATAAACAGACATCCGTTGATGGCAACATTGAAGATATTGAGAAAGCATCAAAGGAGTGCCCATTGTTACGTTTTTACTACATCCTTCGTAGTGTTAACAAACTGGAATATTAACCTCCACAGTTGGAGTTCGTTAAAACATTGTAATATTTTTGTCCAGCATGGCCCATAGGTTTGAAGTACCCCCCGATTATGCTTCCTTGCGTTGGCCGGCGTATTTGCAATCACGTGGTGAGCACTGATGACGCATTTCCAGTTTCTTTCATGTGCTGCATCTGTCTAGACTTTGTTCAGAAAAGCAACACCTGTTTTTTACTGAAGGTGGCTGCGAATTATAGTGGATACAGCGTTGACTTGTTGACTAAAGCCGTATTGCAGGTCAGAAGGGCAACTTTTCCAACTAATGTTCATAATTATGCGGAGCGTTGTTTACTGTGCGCCGGCCGTTGTGGCCGTGCGGTTCTAGGCGCTTCAGTCTGGAACCGCGTGACCGCTACGGTCGCAGGTTTGAAACCTGCCTCCGGCATGGATGTGTGTGATGTTCTTAGGTTAGTTAGGTTTAATTAGTTCTAAGTTCTAGGCGACTGATGACCTTAGAAGTTAAGTCGCATAGTGCTCAGAGCCATTTGAACCATTTCGTTTACTGTGCTGCCACATTTTGTAAGAAAAAGGAGACATATGGTATTAATCTAAATGTAGACAATGGTTAACGGATGATTTGAAGAGTACAGCCTTTGCATTAATTATATGACTTCTCACAGCCTAACTGTATTTGCGGATGATTCACAATTGTTTGAACATCGTTGCATTGTTGATGATAACGTATTTGCTTTTAGCCAGCGACAGGAGGACGCACGGCGGTGAACTGCGTGCAACAAAGAAATCTATTTTATTGTTGAGATTTAATGTCTTGTCGATAGATAGTTTACTTCAGACGAAGAGATACTTCTGTTTTCCCGCGGAATTGTGCTACCTCAATTTCATATAGACGTTATAGAAGAAAGCTACATATAGATGTTTATTTTATGCTGGTTTCTTTACTCCAAGCATTTCTGTCGTACTACTGAGCTTCGATAAACGAGCGGAAGCATTTAAAGTGAAACAGTGAGTCTTATCGGTAATTCGAGTATGTATCGAAATTTTTATTGCGTTTCAATTAAATAAAACTGCATATCAGTAATAAGAACTTCATCTCGACAGCGCGGAAGGGATAATTCCGACCTTTCGATTGCAGAGATCGAGAAGGCAGTTTCTTGAGAAGACGCACGTGGCATCTGTCAGAGCATTGGCTCTCGATCCATTGTAATATTTTTATTATATTTATTTAACCTCTAATTGCCCAGCTGTTGTCCCAGACCTACGCAAATTGCATGCTTTGGGCAGCCGAGTGGCAGAAAAAAGAGGAAAAAGAAATCTATGCTTACGGCAACAGGACATCAACCAAAAGGTGAATGACCTGTAAACAATAGCTTTTTCTTCGTGGCTAATGTATTAAGCGCCACGTGCCTCGAACTATTTTTGAAGCGCGAAGGGGGGGGGGGGGGGGAATGAGGCCGCTGTCACATTAACGGCACACTTTGTCACGTGTGGCTGTTAATTACGAAGGTTGCTTGCTGCACAATTCGCTGACGCGGCGCAGTTGGCAAATGACACGTGTCCAAGTAAGCACACGACACAGACACTCGCACAAAAAAGTAAAAATGAAGGCAACTGGAGAACACCCACAGCCGCAACCAGTTGCGCACCCAAGCAAAACAAAAACAAAACAGAAGTAGGTTCATAACAGCGCTATCCGAGAACTCCAGTGACACAGAGTACTTCATAACAGACGCGTAAAAAGACCTGCACTATGAAGAAACATTATGACAAAAACAAACATTATGAGAACAAGTAGTGGAGAAAGTTGGAGATGAATTACAGAATATGAATATTAAAAAGATGGCCAGGTACGAATAGGACTCGTACACGTTTTGTTATGTATACGGATTCAATCCATTCAGGGATTCGAGAATCTCAACGATTTTTGCCTCCTATGGACATTGACACCGGCAAGATGCAGGTCCCAGGGATCCAAAGACTTTCGAGAATATTTTAGGTTCAAGTCTGAAGTCAATTAACAGATGACAAAAATATTTTTCCGTGAGATATAATAACAAATTAACAGATTTATGATTCTTTTTCCTTGACTTTTACTGTTAAACCTTTTACCTTGCCAAAATTTCATGATTCTACCTTAGGGGGAAGTACCTGTAAGTTTTTAATGAATGAGTTTGGGAGTACCAAAATACACCGAAGAGCCAAAGAAGCAGGTGCACCTGCCTAATATCGTGTAGGGCCTCCGCGAGCACGCAGAAGTGCCGCAACACGACGTAGCATGGACTCGACTAATGTCTGAAGTAGCGCCGGAGGGAATTGACACCATAACCCTACATGGCTGTCCATAAATCCGTAACAGTACGAGGGGGTGGAGATCTCAACAGCACGTTGCAAGGCATTCCAGATATGCTCAATAATTTTCATGTCTGTGATGACTGGTGACCAGCGGAAGTGTTCGACATCAGAAAAGTGTTCCTGGCGCCACTCTGTAGCAATTGTGGACATGTGGGGTGTCGCATTGTCCTGCAGGAATTGCCCCAGGACGTTGAAGTGCGCAATGGATGTGAATGGATGCAGGTGATCAGTCAGGATGCTTACGTACTTGTCTCCTGTCAGGGAGGTATCTAAAGGTATAAGGGGTCCTTCATCACTCCAACTGCACACGCCCCATACCATTACAGAGCCTTCACCAACTTGAACAGTCCTCCGCTGACATGCAGGGTCCATGGGTTCATAAGGTTGTCTCCATACCCGTACGCGTCCGACCACTCGATAGAATTTGAAACGAGACTCGTCCAACCAGGCAAGATGTTTCCAGTTATCAATGTCGGTGTTGATGGGACCAGGCGAGGCGTAAAACTTTCTGTCGTGAAGTCGTCAAGGGTACACGAGTGGGACTACGGCTCAGAAAGCTCATATCGATTATGTTTCGTTGAATGGTTCGCACGCTGACACTTGTTAATAGCCCAACATTGAAATCTGCAGCAGTTTACGGAAGGGTTGCACTTCTGTCACATTGAAAGATTCTCTTCAGTCGTTGTTGATCCCGTTCTTGCAGGATCTTTTTCCGGCTGCAGCTATGTCGGAGATTTGACGTTTTCCCGGATTCCTGATATTCACGGTACACTCATGAAATGGTCGTACGAGAAAATCCCCACTTCATCGCCACCTCGGAGATGCTGCGTCACGTCTCTTATGCGCCAACTATCACACCACGTTCAAACTCACGTAAATCTTGATAACCTGCAAATGTAGCAGCAGTAACCGGTCTAATAACAGCGCCAGACACCTCGTTGTCTTAAATAGGCGTTGCCGACCATAGCGCCATATTCTACCTGTTTACATATACCTGTACTTGTATACGCGTGCCTATACCAGTTTCTTTGGCGCTCCAGTGAATGTGACATAAATGACCGTATCTTTTTATTGCATTGACTTAAAACCTTCGCTTTTTTCATATCGCCAAGGGACCGCAGGTGCTAACACGTGACAAAAATTTCAACTACATACGTCTACCCGTTCCAGAAAAAAAAGGACTTTGAAAAGTCGAACAGACAGGCGGACAACAAAATGACCCTTTAAGGGTTCCGTTTTTACTGACTGAGGCACGTCGAGTTTTTTTATTTAAACCAACAAGTATTTGTTTCATCTGGTGTAAAAAAAAAAAGACTGTCATTTCATTTACTGTAATAACATCCCTGCTACTTGTTCAAACAAATTAAGATTGGTGCAGGGGATGATGCCTTCGACAGCCGCATGTTTAGACAGATACACACCGTGTCATGCTGACACAATAGTCCCATATGTAGCAATCACATATACAACCAACCGCTTGACGAAAGATCCGCACCGAAAGACTGGAATGTTGCACAGGTCACACCAACACTCAAGGAAGCAAATTACAGATCCATATCACTAACGTAGATCTGCATTAAGATTTTGAAACATATATCTCGCGTGAAGACAGGGTGTTGTGTGATGTCCTTAGGTTAGTTAGGTTTAAGTAGTTCTAAGTTCTAGGGGACTGATGTCCATAAATGTTAAGTCCCACAGTGTTCAGAGCCATTTCAACCATTTTTTTTAACATATATCTCGTTCAAGCGTTATGAGTTACCCGGAAGGTAACAAACAGTCTGTTGACACACAGTCAGTACAGATTCAGAAAATATCGTTCTTGTGCAACATAACCAGCTCTTTATTCGCACAAAGTGCTATCGACAGGGGATCTCAAAGTGAATCCACATTTCTAGACTTCCAGAAGGATTTTGACACTGTTCTTCAGAAGGGGAAGCCGCGCGGTCTAGGGCGTTTTGTCACGGTCCGTGCCGCTCCGCTCGTCTGAGGTTCGAGTCCTCCCTCGGGCATGGATGTGTGTGATGTTCTTAGCGGAAGTTAGTTTAAATTAGATTAAGTAGTGAGTAGGCTTAGGGGACCGATGACCTCAGCAGTTTGGTCCCGTAAGACCTTACCACAAATTTCCGAATTTCAGAAGGGGCTTATGTTCAAATTGCGTGTTTAAGCAGCATCACGTTAGTTGTGCGACTGGATCCGAGATTTGCTGTCAGGAAGGTCACAGTACTTAGTAATCATCTGAAAATCATCAAGCAAAACGCAAGTGAGATCCAGCGTTCCCCCAAGAAACCTCTACTGTTTATAAAAAAGTTTTGCACCATCTCGGTTCCGAGAGTTCCGGAACCTGTACAGAAAAATGGAATATAGATCAACATAAACATCATTTCGCCCTTTTTATTGCTCCTGAAAACCACACATTGCACGTTGTTCCACCATACAGCGAGACATTCAGAGGTGATGGTCCAGATTACTGCACACACTCTAATACCCAATAACACGTCCTCTTGCATTGATGCGTGTCTTTATCCGTCGTGGCATACTATCTACAAGTTCATCAAGGCACCGCTGGTCCAGATTGTCCCACTCCTCAACGGCGATTCGGTTTACATCCCTCAGAGTGGTTGGTGCGTCACGTCGTCCATAAACAGCCCTTTTCAGTCTATCCCAGGCATGTCCGATAGGGTTCATGTCTGGAGAACATGCTGGCCACTTTAGTCGAGCGATGTCATTATCCTGAAGGAAGTCATACACAAGATGTGCACGATGGGGGCGCGAATGCCTCGCCAATATGGGTGAACTATCGGTAGGAGGATGGCATTGACGTATCGTACAGCCGTTACGGCGCCTTCTATGACCACCAGCGGCGTACGTCGGAACCACATAATGCCACACCAAAACAGCAGGGAATATCCAGCTTGCTGCACTCGCTGGACAGTGTGTATAAGGCGTTCAGCCTCACCGGGCTGCCTCCAAACACGTCTCCGACGATTGTCTGGTTGAAGGCATATGCGACACTCATCGGTGAAGAGAACGTGATGCCAATTCTGAGCGGTCCATTCGGCAAGCTTTTGGGCCCATATGTTCCGCGCTGCATGGTGTCGTGGTTGCCAAGATGTCACCTCGCCATGGAAGTCGGGAGTGAAGTTGCACATCATACAGCCTATTGCGCACTGTTTAGTCGTAACACGACGTCCTGTGCCTGCACGAAAAGCATTATTAAACATGGTGTTGTTGTTGTCAGGGTTCCTCCGAGCCATAATCCGTAGGTAGCGGTCATACACTGCAGTTGTAGCCCTTGGGCGGTCCGAGCGAGGCATGTCATCGACCGTTCCTGTCTCTCTGTATCTCCTCCACGTGCAAACAACATAGCTTTGGTTCACTCCGAGACGCCTGGACACTTCCCTTGTTAAGGGCTCTTCCTGACACAAAGTAACAATGCGGGCTCGATCGAACCGCGGTATTGAGCGTCTAGGCATGGTTGAACTACAGACAACACGTGCCGTGTACCTCCTTCCTGGTGGAATGTCTGGAACTGATAGGCTGTCGGACCCCCTCCGTCTAATAGGCGCTGCTCATGCATGGTTGATTACATCTTTGGGCGGGTTTAGTAACATCTCTGAACAAAGGGACTGTGTCCTTAATACAATATCCACAGTCAACGTCTATCTTCAGGAGCCCTGGGAACCGGTATGATGCAAAACTTTTTTCGGTATGTGTACATAAACGATTTAGGAGATAAGCAGAGCAGCCCTCTTAGACGTATTGCAGATGGTGCTGTCATTTACATCTAGTAAACTCATCAGAAGATCAGAACAAATTTGAAAACTGCTTAAACACTATATCTGAAAATCTCAATCTCAGTTGGTCCATTACGACCAGGGGAATCCGAGCGAGGTGGCGCAGTGGTAAGACACTGGACTCGCATTCGGGAGGACGACGGTTCAATCCCGCGTCCGGCCATCCTGATTTAGGTTTTCCGTGATTTCCCTAATTCGCTCCAGGCAAATGCCGGGATGGTTCCTTTCAAAGGGCACGGCCGACTTCCTTCCCCATCCTTCCCTAATCTGATGAGACCGATGACCTCGCTGTCTGGTCTCCTTCCCCCAACAAACCAACCAACCAACCAGGGGAAATCGGGTGGGACGTACTTTTCAACGTCAATAAACTTTACGAACAGCCATATACTTTAAAATACTTTATTTTATTCTGAAAGCAACCAGTTTCGACAGTTCATTTTGCCATCTTAAGGTCCCATATGCTTTTTTCAAATCAACGAACTTATCGTATAGCGCCATAAAACTGGATCTCGTGAATTCCAATCGTTGTGCGGATGCTTCATACGAATACGTGACAGCAAAAAATAAAAAAAAGATATCTGTATGGTGCAAAAAGTGGCAATTGCCCCTCGAGAGGGAAAGACGTTAGATCATACATGTGAGTACAAAAGAAATCCGTTGAATTTCGATTACACTACAAATCACACTAATTGAAAGGCTGTCAGTTCGGTTAAACACCCAGAAATTATAGCTACAAAAACTTTTGTGTGAATGATCACATGGACAATATTGTGGAGAAGAAAAACCAAAGAACAAGTTTAATTGGCAGAACACTTAAAAGATGCAACAGGTCCACTAAACGGATTGCATACACTACTCTTGTTCATCCTGTGCTAGAGTATTGCTGTGCTGTATGGGATCGTTACCAGATATGATTGACGGAGAACATCGATAAAGTTCACACAAGGATAGCTTGTTTTGTATTATCGCGAAATAGGGGAGAGAACATTATGGGTACGACAAGCGAGTGCGGATCGTAATAATTAAAACAAAGGCGAGTCCTTTTACGAAATTTCACCATCTTTCACCTGAGAATGTGGAAATATTTTACTGTCGTCAAACTACATGGAGAGAATGACCGTCTTAAGAGATGTCAGAGCTCGTACGGTGAGATTTAAGTGTTCATTTTTCAAAAAATGTCCAAATGTGTGTGAATTCCTAAGGGACCAAACTGACACACTACTTAAACTAAAAGTAACGTACACTAAGGACAACACACATACCCATTCCCGAGGGAGGACTCAAACCGCCGGCGGGAGGGGCCGTGCAATTCGTGACATGGCGCCTCTAACCGCGCGGTTTTCATTTTTCCGGCACGGAACGATAGAGAAATAGCCTGAAGGTGGTTCGAAGAATCCTTTGCCAGCACTTACGTTCAAATTGCAGAGTAGCCATGCAGATAGACGTAGATGTAGATTTGCAAGGCACAAATGCAACTCTCTCTCTCTCTCTCTCTCTCTCTCTCTCTCCTCTCCTCTCCCCCACCCCCACCCGTCCACGTCCAGCCGAGAGGAACAACTGCCAGTCAGACGCACGCACGGTGGTTGTAGTATCAGTGAGCGTGATGTCCGTGTGTATGTTGGGGAAGGCGAGCGATCTATCAGAGTTTTGAAAGAGAGCAGATTGTGATGGCTCTGAGGCTCAGCATGAGCATTTCGGAAGCTGCACGACTTGTTGGGTTTCCGAGGAGTGCTGTGGTGTGTATTCAACACGTGGCGAAACCAAGTTGAAACCACGATCAGACGTCGTGGGGTTGGGCGGCCAGCCCTCATTACTGATGTCGGACGACGTGGGCTGGACAGACTGATAAAACAGGACAGGCGGCAAACTGTGGAGGAAATGACATCAGCTCTATTGCTGGGTAGAGTACAAATGTGTCTGAACACACAGTGCTCCGAACACTGCTAACGAAGGGCCTTCGCAACAGACGACACATGTACAGTATGTGCCAATGTTAACACCACGACATCGGCAACTACGACTGAAATGGACACGTGATCATCTGCATTGAACGTTGGCGTAGTGGCAGAGCGTTGCATGGTCTGATGAACCCCGATACCTTCTTCATCATTCCAATGGGAGGGCGCGAATCCGTCGTCTTCCAGGGGAACAGATCCTTGACACCTGTACTGTGGGACGAAGACAAGCTGACGGCGGCTCCATTATGCTATGGTGACCATTCACGTGCCCATCCATGGGTCCAGTAGAGCTCGTGCAAAGCACCATGACGGCCAAGGAGTATGTTCACTGGTTGCAGACCATGTACACCCCTTGGTAACGATCATGTTTCATGGAGTGATCCAAGGGACATAGTGGCGAGTTCCTACAGATCTGGACCCGAATGAACACATCTGAGATGTGATTGAACGTGACATCATAGCTCATCGTCGTCCTGCTCAGAATTTACGGGAATTAGGTGACTCGTGTGTGCAGATGTGCTTACCAACTCCCTCCAGCGTCTAACCAAGGCATC
Organism: Schistocerca serialis cubense; assembly: GCF_023864345.2. Lineage (NCBI taxonomy): Eukaryota > Metazoa > Arthropoda > Insecta > Orthoptera > Acrididae > Schistocerca > Schistocerca serialis. The sequence goes on along the minus strand of NC_064646.1, from coordinate 329,904,268 downwards.
GTTGCTTCCATGCCACAAGGCGGACGTACCGTATGTTAGGTAAGTTGTCATAATGTTCTGGCTGATTTGTGAATGTTATGTGCGTCCCAAAAATACTCGCCTTCTTCCAATGTGGCCCATGTACACAACCAAAGATGATCAGCGACAGAGTTATCAATAGTGAATATTAATAACTAGGAGGTCAGGTAGCATTAACTTTGTCCCTCTGTTCATTGATTTGACAGAGAGCAGAATTCCACGCAGAATTGAAGCAAAAACTCTTTCCGCTTGCTGATTTGATTCCAACTGCTTCTTTAGTAATACTATCCAAATAGCTGGAAGTACTTGCCAGAATCTCTGTCTTGCTATATTCCATAGGATAACCTATGTCAAGTCAGTGTTCTGCAAAAGCAGATTTGCTTGGCTGTTGTAAGCGTGTGTGACGCTCATGCTGTTACACCGGTCCTCAACGATTCTGACCGTCCGACCAATATACGACATCCTACAAGTGCATGTGATAGAGACCCGCCTTTCGCAAACCAACACCATCCTCTACTGATACTAAAAGGGCCCTAACCTTTGTTGGTGATCTAAACACACTTCACATAATATTTCCGCAGAATACGACCAAAACGGTCGTAGACTTTCTTGCCATCTCGTTATTATCATTTCTAACTAGTGGCACGTGGTAGTCGATAGCGCAACGTGCGACTTATCTGTGTTTCACTGTAATCATCCTTATGACAGATAATTTCCACAGTGGTCACACCATTTCCCGTCAAAATCACCGAAGTTAGACGCTCTCGGGCTTGGCTAGCACTTGGACCATCTGGGTCTGCCGAGCGCTGTTGGCAAGCGGGGTGCACTCAGCCATTGTGAGACCAATTGAGGAGCTACTTCATTGAGACGTAGCAACTACGGTCACGAAAACTGACGAAGGCCGGGAGAGCGGTGTGCTGACCACATGGCACCCCGACATCTGCATCCAGTGACGCTTATGGGCTGTGGATGACACTGCGGTCAATCCAGACCGTTGGACCTTCAAGGCCTATTCGAATGAAATTTGTTTCTAACTCAGCTGACAAACTTTCAGATCTAAAATGACGTGGGCCCTGCGAAAAAAGGTACTAAGTACCCCTTAATTCTGAGCCACATGATGACAGATCATACGCGAGTTGCGCTCTCGACCAGCCGTGAACAGGGTGAGCGTTGACAATAACGAAGTGGCCCCAAGGTCTCGGCTTATTTGCCTTATGCGCGACGCATTTTCAACAGGATTGGTCATAGGATCAGGAGAGGATGATCTTGGTTTGCGTAAGGCGAGTGTCTATCGTATTCCTTGCAGTTGTGGCATGTCGTACATTGGTCAGGCCATCAAGACGGTGGAGGACCGGTGTATTGAGCTAAGCATAACACCTGCTTACTACATCCGAGCAAATTGCTAATGCAGAAACTGCCTTGACATAGGTCAGCCTTTGGAATATGACAACACGGAGATTCTGGCATGCACTTCCAGTTATTCGGATAGTGTTATTAAGGAAGCAATTGAGAATAAATCAGCAATCGAGAATAAATCAGCAATCGAAGTGGAGGTTTTTACTTAAATGCTGAGTAGTACTCTGTTTACTCTCTTGTCAAACATAAGAGGGACAGAGTGAATGTCACCTCACCCGTTGGGTATTAATATTCGCCGGCTGGAGTGGCCGTGCGGTTATAGGCGCTACAGTCTGGAACCGCGTGACCGCTACGGTCGCAGGTTCGAATCCTGCCTCGGGCATGGATGTATGTGATGGCCTTAGGTTAGTTAGGTTTAAGTAGTTCTAAGTTCTAGGGGACTGATGACCACAGTAGTTAAGTCCCATAGTACTCAGAGCCATTTGAACTATTTTATTAATATTCATCTCTGGTTACGTGGTGGCGCTAGTGTTACTGCGTTTGTCTGTGTGTTTGTATATGTTTGATATTTCGGTATATGCTCTGAATACCGAAATTTTAAATGTCCTTGCTCTCTCGTTGCGTTTGTTTGCGTTTGTGTCTTGAAAATGACAGGGTGTGCACTTGTCGGAATATTGGCCGTTGTCGAAGACGTCACTTGCTACATTCCCGAAAGATATTTGAACACTTCATAGACCGGGAGAAACCCATATCTGTATGGTATTTATTGATCAGGCTGCAAGGGATCATGCGAGCCAAAGCTTCTTGGTGATGGAACGAGTCAGTGAATACCTTACAGTGCGCTGGATAGTATATTTTACAAGCGAAAATAAGTAAAACATTAATAAAACATGAAAAATTGTGACAGAGGCTGCGAATAAGCAGCTTAAATTGGAAAGATTACATAGATAATATTGTGGGGAAGGCGAAACAAAGACTGCGCTTTGTTGGCACAACACTTAGAAGATGCGACGAACTCACTAAAGAGACAGCCTACATTACACTTGTCCGTCCTCTGCTGGAATATTGCTGCGCGGTGTGGGATTCTCACCAGGTAGGATTGACGGAGGACATGAAAAAGTGCAAAGAAGGGCAGCTCGTTTCGTGTTATCGCGCAATAGGGATGAGAGTGTCATTGGTATGATATGCGAGTTGTGATGGCAGTCCCTGAAACAAAGGCGGTCTTCTTTGCAGCGAGGTCTATTTACGAAATTTCAATCACCAACTTTCTCTTCCGAATGCGAAAATATTTTGTTGACACCCACCTACGTAGGGAGAAATGATCATCATAATAAAATAAGAGAAATCAGAGCTCGAACGGAAAGATTTAGGTGTTCCTTTTTCCCACGCGCCATTCGAGAGTGGAATGGTAGAGAAGTAGTATGAAAATGGTTCGATGAACCCTCTGTCAGGCACTTAAGTGTGAATTGCAGAGTAACCATGTAGATGTAGATGTAGATGAAGACATGTTCGTAACCTGACGAGGGTCGCGACATACTTCAGCAGCTCACTCTCAGATCAGAGGCGACGCGGAATTTTATGTGAGCCGTCTTATGGTACGCGAGCGGCTGCATGCAGGAGTGAAACGGCGACGAGGTCATGAGATTTCTCAGGTCTCTGTGGTAGGAACAGTACAAAAAGACTTGGATGTTAGGCTAAAGAGGTACATATGTTGCTTATAAGGGAGACGAGCGTAGGTTGACTTACTGGTCTGCTTTTTATTTCTTACTCGCGTGTTAGCAAGAAACATCCAGAAGAGCACCGACGGTGGATTATAAAAACAGAGATAAGGTTTACTAGATTCTCCAATCATTTACCAAAACAAGTGGCCACTCTGGCCTGCAGAGATATTATCTGACTTCTTTCCAAGGCTTCCTCTATCTCGTTTAATTTGTTTTCGGTTAAAACACGAGTTTTTCCCGCCCTTCGTTTGTGTTAAACAGATCCAGTCTCTTGAAATTTCTTCAATAATCTGCGTGTAGTCTAATCTTTGGGAACATGCACACCCGGAATTTTTCGTGTGAATTCAAGTCTGCATTCCACATATGATTTTGTTTTTGCAAAGTTCAACACAAGAAACACTCGTTAATCCTACGTTTATACCATACCGAATGGAAACTCGACAGGAAACTCAAAACAAAACGCCCGAACACTCAGCCGCACAGTACAGAAGACACGCGCACGGTGTTTCTGTGTGAAGACCGGGCCCAGACCGTGATGGTTCCTTTGAAAGGGCACGGCCGACTTCCTTCCCCATTTCTTACCAATTCCGATGGGACCCCTCTACCAAATCAGCCTGTCAGCCAGCCAAACGGGCCCAGTGACATACGGGGAGGCAAAGCCCCGGACGAGGCGCAGTTGCAATAATGACGTACAGTAACAATATTCGAAGTAATTAAACTTGACCAACCTTCGTCAGACACCCTGTAGATGATGAATCGCGCGAGTGGTTTTTAAGCAATATACGTGGTAGACTGAAGGCAAAAATGCCAAAACCTAGTATCCTACCAATGGATTGAAGACTGCCATCTGCTTTATTTACAACTGAGCCTGTGTGATCTTTCCATTTGAAATCTCCTCACATTTTGTATGAGATGACTGATTCCACTTGTGACTCATTCCAATTGCAGGCATTTTGTGAAGTGCAGAGCTTTACATTTGTTAACTTTTAAAGCAACTTGCTAATCTTTGAACCACTTTGAAATCTTATCAAGTTCTACAATCTAATATCTGTGCAGATTTTTTAAGATTACAGGTAAGTACTATATCTGCCAAAACTCGGAGGTTACCATTAACATTTTCTGGGGGCATACGATGATTTCAGCGAAAATTTGTCTTACTCTTTCACATTTGAAAATGAATCGCATTTTGTTTTTTATATAGCCTACAATAGAGGGACTTTTTTAAATACTTTCACAAAAGATGTGTGATACGAATTTTTTTGTTCCTTCCTTATTGACTAATGCAGCTTAATGGCGGAGTGGACTGTCCGATCCCAAATTGAAAAAATGCGAAATGTGCATCAAAGGCACCACGCCGTGGCTCGTTTGTCGGCAGGGCTCTCAACCTAGTCTGCGGATCAAGTATCAATGAATGTATAGATTCTAGTAATAATAATTTCGTGTGGCTCATTGTCCTGGTATATGTCTTTCTACTGGATGTCACCTCGGCGACTTGCGTCTCACTACCCAGTTATTCTGATAGTTTAAACACCCTAACAAAGGTGTTAGGTGAATGTTTCAGTTTTGTAAAAATACTCATTTCTTTTGGGATTCTGATTAGTGTGAAGGTAATTTTTTTGAAGTCAATGTGACGTGATTTTTATGGATTGAGAGCTATTGGCAAAGGGCACACTGCAGCAGAAACGATGTGTGATGTGGTGAGTATGCCACGCCCACCTTATAAATTCGACAGGCATACAGGATTTATTGGAGCTGCTGTGGAATCTGCTGCATGTAAGTCAATGAAAGGTGCCACAAAGGAAGCTGTTGAAATAAATGATGGTGTGGCTGACGTACTAGCAGCTTTTGATGACACTCGGCAGAAGTGCAGCTACAGTTCTAAGAATTCTTTTGCTACAGTGACAAGTGTGGATTCTGAAATGGTAATAGACTTCCAGATTGAAAGAAAACATTGTTATAAATGTAAATCAGAGAATGAAGAAGAACTTGTCTGTGAGAGAAACTTGAAGAAACAAGTGGTGGTATAGAGGCCTCTGCAGCTACTGGAATTTTTAGTTAATCTATGAGTGAAAGTGTTGTCTGTTACACAAAGTTATTAGGAGATGGGGACTCAAAAGTACATAACAATGTACTGACCGCTCAGCCATATGGCATAGAGTATCACAAAAGTGGAATGTGTTGGTCATGTCGAGAAGAGGATGGGCACCAGATTGAGGAAGTTGAATCAAAGTTTGAGGGACAAGAAACTTTCTGCTGACAAAACCATAAGAAGCCGGCCGAATGGGCCGAGCGGTTCTAGGCGCTTCAGTCTGGAAGCGCGCGACCGCTACGGTCGCAGGTTCGAATCCTGCCTCGGGCATGGGCGTGTGTGTGGCCTTATGTTAGTTAGGTTTAAGTAGTTCTAAGTTCTAGGGGACTGATGACCTCAGATGTTAAGTCTCATAGTGCTCAGGGCCATTTGAACCATTTGAAAACCGTAAGACCCAGGCTAACAGACAAAATTATTGATGACCAGCAGTATTATGGGATGGCCGTAAGAAATAATACTGGTGACATGTTGAAAATGAAGCAAGCAATATGGGCTACCTTCTTCGACAGACTGTCAGCAGATGAAAAACCTGTACACCAACTTTACCCTCTCGGACCAGATACATGACGCAGTTATCGCAATGCCCACTACTCCAACAATTAGTACAGTCATAAACTTTCCATTCCAGCAACAGTCATGAGTGTAATAAAATCTATTTACGGAGACAAGGCAAATGCTGAGTTGCTGGAGAAGTGTCTGCATGGTTAGACTCAAAATCCAAATGAGTCTTTCAATAATCTCATATGAACTGATAGGCAAAAAATGTTTTTTTGGTTTGAAGACAGTAAAATGGGTGGGTCAGTGATGCTCTTATGTTTTAATGATGGCAACATTGGTACGGTGAAAGTGCTACAGCATAAGGGAATTAATCCTGGAGCGAACTGCATAAGAGAATTTGAACGGAAGGACAAGTTGGGAATCCGTAAACCGGGGTTAGCAGCACAATTGGCCACTAAGGAATACCGAAAGAAGAAAAGAAGAAACCTTGGAAAAAGATCAAGAGGATGGTACACAATATGGTGCAGGGTGCTTCCGAGCGAGTAAATAAAAAAATAAAGCATATATTAAGTAAGTTTTAGTCATTTGAAATCCTAGAAGCCCCCCTTGAAAATTTAGATTTTCTGTTGCATTTTTCTCTAAAACTCAGAAATCACATGGAGTAGAGTATTCAGAGTTTCAGGGAGTAGCAACATACGTATCCAGAGACTACTGAACTAAAAGAATAAACATAATGTAAAGTGCAATTAAAATTATTTAGGGGAAAGTACAAAAAATTATATAAAATTTTAACAGTGTAGTTAAAAAATTGTATTTCCAAAAGCAGTGATTGATATGCTATGTTTGTAGCCCAGTACACTCAGAATATAACATGTAAGGTCCTATAAAGGCTTGATGCCAGTTTCTTCAGTGGTTGAGAGCTGATTGTTTTATCTCTGTTAAAAAACAGAGAGAAAATTCCGTTGTCTGACTGGGATTCAATCTCGCGGCCTTTTGATTGTCAAATGGTTCAAATGCCTCTGAGCACTATGGGACTTAACAGCTGAGGTCATCAGTCCCCTAGAACTTAGAATCACTTAAACCTAACTAACCTAAGGACGTCACACAAATCCATGCCCGAGGCAGGATTCGAACCTGCGACCGTAGCAGTCGTGCGGCTCCGGACTGAGCGCCTAGAACCGCTAGACCACCGCGGCCGGCTGTCAAGAGGTGAATGCTAGGTTAGAAAACAGTGAAATAAATTTGGCCACCTGGATTCTATCCCGTAAACTTTTAATTTTGAGGCACGTGGTAGACCACCAGACTCTTCTCGGATTCTTCTCAAGCTTCACTGCTGTCCGAGGTAAAATATTGCAGATTATTGCTGAGTCTGTGTAAGTTGTAACATTCAAAAGATTCCATACTCTCCCTTCGTCAGTTAGCATGCAGTCTTTATTTAGTGCACAACACGAGGACTGTTTAGCAGAAGTTTATCTGGTAGCAGCATCGATAGCAGCAGGTCTTTCTGCCCTCGTATTCATTTCTGTGTAGGAGCTGCAACCGACATCTTTAATAATTTGAAGTGTGTACTCGAGTCGTAGCGAGCACTAGTCTCAGCCATTTTTAAACCAACAGTATTCTGGCGATATGTTGATGATACTTTATAATTTGGCCTCATGGTTTGGATCGTCTGCGGGTGTTCCTACAATATCTGAACTCCATACACGAAAACATAAAAATGACTATGGAGTTGGAGAAGGAGGGTTGCCTGCTGTTTTCAGACGTATTGGTGCGACGTAAAAGCGATGGCACACTTAGTCATTCGGTGTATAGAAAGCCCACTCACACAGACCTTCACTTGTAAGCAGCTAGTTGCTGCCATCCAGCACAAACGATGGGTGTTTTGAAGACATTGATTCACCGAGCCCATGTTATCTCTGACACCGATAGCTTCCAAACGGAACTGGAGCACCTGCAGACTGTGTTTCTGAAGAATGAGTACTCGTCCCAGCAAGTGTAGAGAGCGCTGCAGACCTGTAAACAACGGAACAAAGAAGAGGAAGAGGCCTTTAAAACGATTGCCTATTTACCGTATATGGGTAATATTTCAGCGCAAATAGGCAGAATACTAAGAAAATATAAAGTGAAAGTAATCTTTCGCCCTCCTGCAAAAATTTCGTCGTTGTTGGGATCTGTCAAAGACGACCTAGGGCTCCACAAGGCAGGTGTTTACAGGATTCCGTGTGAATGCGGCAAATCTTATACAGGGCAAACGACGCGTACTGTACAGGATCGCATTGTAGAACATCAGCGGCATACTCGCCTTCTTCAGCCTTGTAAGTCTGCCATTGCCGAACACTGTATTTCCACTGGTCATGCCATGAATTACAATGAGACAAAAATTGTGGCCCAGATGGCCAACTTTTGGAGTTCTATTGTTAATGAATCCGTGGAAATACGGCTGTCTGACAATGAGTCTCTTATTAATCGTGACGGCGGTTACTAATTGAATTCGGCATGGAATCCAATCGTCGAAAAACGTCGTGTCCTCCGTGGCCAGCGTAGGTCTATGGTGGAACCGCGGGAAGACATTCGATTTGATATCGATGCGGCGGTTTTCACCACAGAGGGCGTACGGCGCCGCAGAATCGAACGCGCTCAAGTAGCGCACGCGCAATGCCAAGTGCATCCACCACACACTTACCGGAGGGGCCTTAAATACCAGAGCTCAGGGAGTTTTCGCTCACCAGTGGTTCCTTCGTCTCAACCCCTCCAAAACCCAGACAATCATCATAGGCCGCACCACCCGCTCCGCCGCGCGGGATTAGCCGAGCGGTCTGGGGCGCTGCAGTCTTGGACTGTGCGGCTGGTCCCGTCGGAGATTCGAGTCCTCCCTCGGGCATGGGTGTGTGTGTTTGTCCTTAGGATAATTTAGGTTAAGTAATGTGTACGCTTAGGGACTGATGACCTTAGCCGTTAAGTCCCATAAGATTTCACACACATTTTGAACCACCCACTCCTTCCGTCTCCATGATTTCTATCTCACCCTTTACGGTCGACCCATTCAGCTCACCCTCACCCTGAGATACCTTGGCCTCACCTCCTGACCATCAAGCAGAAAGCCCATTCCCACCCCCGCCTCCTGTAACTCCTATCTGGCCGGACATGGGGATTGCATCCTTCCACCATCCTCCACACCTACAAATCCCTCATCCATCCTATCCTCTGTTATGCCAGCGTTGCCTGGATCTCCGCACCCACTCGCTTTTACAAGGCCTTCCAAATCCTCAAACGGAATGCGCTCCGCCTTGCCTTCTGTATCCGCCTTTCTTCCCCCACACAGCTCTTGTATGAACTCATCCCCTTCCCCCACCTCCTTTTCCTCCAACATCTCCGCATCCTTTACACTGTCCACAGGCTTGATCCCCCCACCCCCTGGTTTCCTCTTCCTCTCCACACCCCCGCCCCCACCCGTTGCCGCGCCTCTATCGCTGTATCCCACCCTCTCTCCACCTTCCACCTTCTTACCCTCCATCTCCTTCATCAGGGTAATTTCCAGCGCCTCCCCCTCCCGGATGATGAACTTCGCCGTGACATATACCCTTCCTTCCAACTATAACCTGGCCTTTCTACCCCTCTCCCCAGGGCCCCCTTTTTCCTCACCCCTCCTCCTCCCAGAGCGAATTTTCCTCCTTCCCTCCCTGAATCCCTGCACCCCCTCCTCAGCTGTTTTCCTCTGCCATCCCTTCCCTTCCCAGCCCTCCTTCGGCACGCACCCCTCCCCCCCAACCTCATCCCCCTCTCTCTCCCCTCCTCCTCGCCTCCTTCCCCTTCTTCCCATTTCCATTGTAGCCCCCCCCCCTTCCGTGGAGATCCTCCCAGATTTTTATTCTGTATCAGTGTGCTACGTTAGTGTTGTGTTTCAGTGCCGTTAGTGTTGTGTTTCGGTGCCGTTCTACAGTGTCATCTAGTGATGTGAGTTTTAATTGTGTGCTCGACCTGTTTGTTGTCCATGACAGTTCCTTGCTACGCCGCCCGTCATGTGGCTGTTTTACTTGTTCTATGGACTTTTATGCTCTGGCGGTACTTTGCCTGGTGCCTTTTAATGTAGTGTGTGGTTTTTTTTTTTTGTGTAACATACTTTTTTAGATTTGTCTCCGATTTACAGTCCCCGCTTTTGTATGTCTTATTTACTTCTGTTCCGCCTTTTTTGTTTCTTTATTCCGCTATGTTGTCTCCTTTGTATTAATTTTAAATGTCTTCCTGTCTATTGATGTCTCTTGGCTGAAGAGCAGCGCTTATGCTGCTGCCAGCCCGCCTCTGATGGGGAATGGAAATGACAATAAAGGAAAAAAAAAAGAGTTTCCGCCGGTATCACCTGAAGATGGCAAGAAGACTCTGCGCCGAAATATTGTGGCAGGAAGTTGCAAACATCCGGCAGTTCGCCCAAATAGTTTGCTTTTAAGCACCTGCAGTCGCCGGTGGCCATTTGTATGTTGGCGTCTTCCCACTTGTGACGCCTGTTCTGGGGCGAGAATCATTGGCAAAGCCTTCTTAACGTGGCCTGCTAAGAGCCTGGCGAAGATCTTGCAGTCGGCGTTCAACATTGTAAGTGACCTATAGTCAATTGAGCGATTGTCCTACTACTGTCTTGTGTACTGGTATGAGAAGTACTTTTGTGAAGGAAGGTGGTAAGGCGCAGCCTGGCGACATGAGATCTCAGAACATTGTAACCCATCATGACGGCACGGAAAGGCCAGTAAAACTCGACTGATAATCCAGTGGGCCCAAGAGACTTGTTGATGGCCGCATCTTTATCAAAGGTGTCGTCCACCTCCTCAGACGATTCGTCGCCGTTGTCCTGTCAGTAGTGCGTGTCACCTGTTGGAATGCTTCCGCAGAGGCCTTGTCGTCTACAGCTCTTCCCTGATAAATATGATTAAAATGAACCTTCATGGCTTTCGCTATGGTCGTTTGGGTCGTACAGGAGCGATTTCTTGCATCGTGAGGCGTGTGATTAACTGTCAGCGGTCTCGGTGCATGTCCGCCACAATGTAGCGTGAGCGGAGTACGGTACCTTCTAAGCAGCGCTTCGTCAACGACAGTGTGTGAGCTTTGAGTCGGTGTTGTTCTTGTTGTCCGTCCGGTGATGGGGATAGAACATCGAGGTGCCGAAGCGCCGCATAGTCTCCCGGTGCCATGCAGCCGTGTCCTTGATGAACTGCATCTTGAGGACTGTTGGTTTGGCGCAGATGTGCCACTACGCCAAAGTCGATTGTTATCGTGAGTGACGTCGTTCACCGCTGGCTCACGTTCCGGTTCCTGGAGGTTCGCTACATTCGTCTTCCGGAAGCTGTTGCTATGCCAGGCTTGTTGAGTGTGGAGATGCGTCGTGCAGATATATCCACTATGATCAGAGAAAGCTAGAGGCCATCGTTCAGCAGCCACCACTCCCTGTCTGTCCGACTGCTTACCTGAGTGGTAAAGTGTTTGTCCACTATGCAGTGGGCGCAGGTTCGTTTCCCCACTGGGTTGGAGATTTTCTCCGCTTGAGGACTGGGTGTTGTGTGGTGTCACCTGAGATAAGACTTGCAACCGGCGGCCGAACTTCCTCGGATAGGCCCCCCGGCCAACAATACCACACGATCATTTCATTTTTTTACTCCTGTGTAAGACCTTGTGACGCAGATACGCGATCCAGTCGGCTCGCCGAATGACTGGTGAGATGCGTGTGTCGAGAACTGTCGCCGTGTATCTTCTCCCACGTTTAGTGCAAATGAAGATCGTGAATCACCATACCGAGTTCCAGACAAGGCGTGTAGCGAGGGATTTGGTTCTCGGAATGAAATACGCAATTAAAATCGCCAGCGAAGACACTGTGTTCGTACCGTCGTAGTAAAAGGGAGGCAATGTCAGCGGAGTAGAACCTGGTCCAGTCACGACGTTTGGTGGTGCCCGACGGTGCATAAACGTTAGTGAATCGGGTCAAGTGCCTGATCGCTAATACTTGTGCAAAGGGGAGGTATATGATGTCGGTGGCTTTGATACCGCCCTGTGCGTGGGACCACCAGGCGTCAAGTGCGTTGATTAGCCATAAACGTTCTAGAGTACGCTTGTTCACACTTCTTGCAGGAAGGTCGACTCCTGTGGCTCATATTGTTTCTCTTAAGGTGTTGGATCTTTGCTGGACAGCTAATCATGTTAGTATTCATTCTGGCTTGGCGATATGGTGATTGGGTAGGGTTACCCGTGTGATGGTGGAGAGAAGCGGACGTCGCGAGTGACGTTACACCCCGCCGACCGCGGCCCTCCCGGTATTGTTCAGACATCAGCGGGCCCCGAATCGGGGTCCTGCTGAGTCTCGACGTCCTCGGCCCAGGATGTGGGAATGTGGGCGCAGAAGTCTGCTCATGTTCCAGTAGATCGTGGTGGTTGATAGGGAGGGACCGAACGGCTTCGCAACCTGCAATGGAACCTTCCTGATGATCACTATTCGCTGTGGGACTGGCAGACTGGCCACGCCCGCCCCGATGTCTGTTCTGCAGGGAAGGAGTCAGTCTCCGGGTCGGCGTCCTTGAGGATTATTTCTTCTTCCGTCTGCGAGTGGGGGCTGTCGTGTTCCGATGCGGTAGTTTTCTCCGCTTCGGAGAACGTTGTTTTCGTGTGTGGCCTACCGTGTCTGACGATGGCACTGACTCACTCCTCGCCGCCACAAATACTTCCGTCGGTGCGATAAGTGCATCGACTGCCATCCTGCTGTCAGCGGTGACACTGCAGTGTTCGTTAGTATCGATGGCACTGGACGAAGTTCTGCCACTGGCCAGTCTGCGTAATCGACCCGATGTCGGTCTGGGAATGGTGGTTCAGATACTGCAAACTCGGTCTGTTGCGTTTTGTCAGACGGAGATGTCGTGAGCGCAGCCGCGTAAGTTACTGGGAGGATTACCGGCTCCCGTGGAGGTGCCACATCCTGCGGTGGTAGTTATGTGATCTGACGTTGGAGGCACTCGGAACGGAAGTGGCCTTCCTTGCCGCATACGGAACACGTTTTAGGCTGGCCGTCATAAATAACTGTGGCCCGATAGCCTCCTGTTTGGAGCTATAATGTTACGTGCCTCCGGAGTTCGATGCCTACCTGGGGTACGCCATTGAGGACCGAATACTTCTTAGCGTACGCCATTGAGGACAGAATACTTCTTAAGTTGGGTCCGCTTTTCTGCCATGTGTTCGTGTACTGTACCATAGGGACGGAGCGCCGCCACGCCGTCTGCCGCCGAGAGTTCAAAGGATAGTTCAAAAATGGTTCAAATGGCTCTAAGCACTATGGGACTTAACATCTGAGGCCATCCATCCCCTAGATTTAGAACTACTTAAACATAACTAATCTAAGGACAGCACACACATCCATGTCCGAGGCAGGATTCGGACCTGCGACTGTAGCAGCAGCGCGGTTCCGAAATGAAGCGCCTAGAACCGCTCGGTCACAACGGCCGGCAATGGATAGTTCATATATGCGTATAGTCCGCAGCCCCAGTCCCAAATGAGTAACCTCGACGTTTCCAACATTTCCGTCTGAGTGGCAGAAGCGTAATCCATGTTTTAAGTGTCGAAGAACCCTGTCGCACGTTACCTCGTTCGCAAGTTTCATGGACGGTGTTACTTACGATCGAAAAGTGGATGCCGACGATGTCAGCAGCCTCTTCCTTTTAAAAGCACTCGACATCGAGTGCTTTTAGCCTAGCAAGGTCGTTTCTAAAAACGAATGTCACTGTTGATTTTTCGGTATTGATTCGCCATGAAATTGTCACGGTACGGCGTAACGTTAGCGTCGGCCGAAGGAAGTGAAGAAGGCGAGCGAGCCCGCACTGCAGGCGGAAACAACACAGCACGCCCGCACTGCTTGGCCGCTGAAGCCGTACTATGCACTCAGCCATTAAACAGATGCGAAACAAAAAAATGGCTCTGAGCACTATGGGACTTAACATCAGAGGTCATCAGTTCCCTAGAACTTAGAACTACTTAAACCTAACTAACCTAAGGACATCACACACATCCATGCCCGAGGCAGGATTCGAACCTGCGACCCTAGCGGTCGCGCGGTTCCAAACTGAAGCACCGAGAACGGCTAGGCCACACCGGCCGGCAGATGTGAAACGCTCGTCGTGATAATTCTACCGACGTGGAGTTATATTTCAATCGTTTAATGATTTTCAAAAGAAATGACACGATGAGTTAAATTGCAGCGAATCTCGACATGTACTGTATCCTAACCGTTACATTGCCTCTATTGGACGATATAAACACCAGGCTCAAGCTCCAGGGACCGCCGGCACTTCTGAACTTGGGCATGCGCAATGATTCGTTGTTGGACTCATAAATTATCCGAGCCCGGCAATCTTTTTGCCTCTCATTGTACGTCCGAGTACCATCCAGAGTGACTCCCAGATATTTTGGATGGGCCGTATTTACTAACTATAGCTCTTGCCATGTGATGTTAAATTTGCTTAAAATGTAACACATATAGCTTGGTTAAGTTAGTTTAAAATGTAACACACACAACTGGGCTGTAGAAATTCTTTTATTACGAGCATTGGCCCATAATACAAAGGAATGTATGTTAGTATCTAAATACGTCAGAATATGCACCAAAACAGCTTCAAATACGAAGCTTTGTACTCCATAATAATTTTTCACTCATGGCAACGCACTTGTATCAAAAATATTTTGAAACATGCAATAATGTACAACAGTTTTAACAGATTACCCATTGTGTAATATATATTCACCTGTATTTTAAATCTCAACTCTGATGTCTAATGTAAAATCGCATTGTAGAACTGATTATGTACATTTCAGCAACAAGTGACCAAATATCGATTAAAATAAATTTGAGATGGACCTAACAGTGAGTCGAGAGGATGTACCAGCTACCAGCCAATCGAAGTTCTTTCTCCAGTGTCACGTGCTCACTGTGTTGCCTGTTTTGAAGGTACATGCAGAGCCTTGTCAAGCGTGACTGCATGATCAATTGCAACACTGGTCCCCATCAATAGAGTATGTCACAATTAATAAAATATTCCGGGTTACTATGCCGTGGTAGGATGTATTCGACATTAGGATCTTTCGTTCGTACCTGCGGAGGACATTTTCAAGGGGGATCGTAGCCTCCGTTTAGGCGTGCTCCCGCTTTATGGCGTGACGTCAGATGCTGTGAATATACGGTGCAATTGGCCGTTATCGGTCGCCGTCGTCCGCAGTTGCCATCACCCCATGGTCGAAGGCTCACACACATCGTCTTCAGCAGCTGGATCCAGATGTCATTCAGTTTCACGAAATTCAATTGCGCGTGAACCAGGGCTTTTTCCAGCGGTTTGTGAGCATCCTTGGGTTGTGGGGAGGTGTACGTGTGAAAAAAAAGAACTATCAAAAAACAACTAGAAGAGCACGAGGTTAACTGTTGAAAGGAAGAGGTTGTCAGATCAGCTTTTACGGAACATTCTTTGCAGCCAGGAGAGCACCAAATTCATTTTCATAGAACACAACTATCGACAGCCAAAAGCGGATACCATGATACCATGAAAGTGTGCAGAGCCTCTCCGGGTCTCGTGACCATGTCGGTTGGGCCCCAGACGACTGGCAAACCGTGGCCTGGTGAGATGTATCCCGATTTCAGTCGACTACAAAGCCATGGATCCAGGCTGTCAACAAGCACTGTGCAAGCTGGTGATGTGTTCATAATGGTACGTGCTGTGTTTACAGGAAATGTACTGGATCTTGTGGTCGAACTGAACCGATCATTGATTGAAAATATCTATGTTCGCCTACTTGGAGACGAATTGCGGCCATTCGTGGATCATTGTGCACCATGTCATCGAGAGACAGTTGTTCGCGGTTGGTTTGATGAGCATTCCGGACAATTCGAGCGAATGGTTTGGCCACCGAGATCACCCGACATGAATGCCTTCGGCCATTTGTGGGATATAATCGAGAGGTCAGTTCATGCACAAAATCCTGCACTGGTAACACGTTCACAGTTTTGGTTATAGAGGCAGCATGGCTCAATATTTCTGCAGGGGGATTCCAACGACTTGTTCAGTCCATGCTACGTCGACTTGCTGCACTAACCTGGCAAAAGAAAGTGCGACACTATGTTAGGATGTATTCCACGACGTTTGTGACCGCACCGTAATATCCCCCGCAAGATCACTGGTCGCACCTGGAACTCTCGACTACAAGCACTGAGAACGACGCCATTAGCAACATGTTATATATTACAGTGCTGTAGAGTATGTGTGCCCAGTCTGGTTAAATCTACCCAAGCAAACAAGGTTCATAAGGCACATAACGAAACGTGTAGGCTTATTACAGGATGCTTGGAATCTACGCCACTTGAGAAAAAAAAATGTAACCAGATATTCATCGTGAAGTAGGTGCCAATGTGGAAGAAACAAATCAGGCTTATCACAAAAGCATCCATTATATTATTGTGGCAGCACCAGTGTTTATGTCCGGAAGAAGTTTCATCATCACCATTCCAGTGTTGCCAAAAAAAGGAGTTACAGTAAGGAGACAACTGTGAATGTCGTGACTTGAGAATAACTCGACCTGGCCACTCCCTTCGGAAACCCTCCCACCTGAGCATGAACAGAACAGGATCATGTAGAGATCACTCACCCGTCTCCGTTCTGAAGTTGGACGAATCAGGAGGAACCTCCGGAAGTGGTACCCGCCTGTGGATAGCATCAACTGTGGCTGCGGAGAACACGCCATGGAATACGCACTGGTCTGTCAGCTACGCCCTGCATCATGCAACTCCGAGCGCTGCTGATGTTGCAAGAGTTTGGGCAACAGTAGCGTAGCTTAACAAATCCGTTTCTTTCGTTTGTAATGGTAATTACGCCTTGTAGTGTACTTGCTTCTGACTCGAATATATAACATCGAGAACTCCCCATAATCATCATCATCTTCTTCTTCTTATACAGTTTACATAAACCTCTTTACGCTTTCTTTTCCTCGCACCTCGTTCCCCCCCCCCCCCCCCCCTTCCCCACCTATCCCGTGTTCTCCTTCCTTCTCCACACAGTTTCTTCACTCCAGCAATCCATCCTTCTCTCTGTCTTGATTTAGTTGTCTTGCTACCTATTGACATCCCGTGAGCCTGTCTTCGTATCCTGCAAGTTCCACTCGTTTCTGTGGTCTCCTGCATCGGCTTCTCTGTCACAATTATTTCACCGTATTATTCCCTATTCTTCCCTTTCTTGTTAGCTCTATCCTGTTTCTTGGGAAATACATCTCGCGATCCCTTTGTTCATTACCCACATTTCTAGACCACACATGAGAACTGGAGCATGGTGGTACATCCTTGCTCCAGACCAGACTTCTTACGTTCTGCAGGAATCCATGTGCTTGCTCTTCCCTTTCACTTATCTTTTTATCATTACTCCCACTCTCTTCTATTACACTCCTAATCAGTACTGAGCACGCCGATATGGAGTACCTGGCATTAGGTGGCAGCACAATGCACATAATATGAAAAAGTATGTTTTTGGAGGCGTCCGGATACTTTTGATCACGTAGTGTGTATAAATATGTCGGAGGAAGTACACTAGACTCTTGCTAAACCCGCCATTCCTTGCACATACGGGTGCCGGATTAGCGGAAGTGCCGGATTGTTGACTGTGTCTAAAATTTAGTATAAACACATAGGGATTGTACTTTATCAAATCAGAAGATCAATTCATTATTACAGAAAACGTAGGCCTTGAGTGTGTACATGCATATTAGTATCAGGCGACATTCACTATGAAACATGTCCGAAAGTTTTAGTTGCCACCATGATGATACGCGACCGTAGTATGCTTTTCACACAACGGCTTTACAATCATTTTATAGGTCTTGCCATTGTTGCATAATATACTCCAGGAAGACGTTTCCAGCTTCAGCACCAGCAGTTTGAGATATCCTCATGTTCTCTCCTCGTATGTCCTCTTCTTTATCAGTTTTATCGTAACTTTCCTATGAGCGTATGATTACCTCTTTTCTGCTCAAGTTTGGTTATAAATTACGGTACATTGATAATTTTTACTTATGTACCGTCTGACAGCAACTGAATAAAACACAATTTTAGTGCCACACGCGTTTCGCCTTTATTTTCTGCAAGGCATCATCAGTGGCAGGTTGCGTGGACAATTTCTTTCATATTACGCTCCTGTTGCATTGAACAAGCGTTCAGTTCATAGTGCTGTGGAATGTGGGGAAAAAACCGCAAATTGGCATTCATAAGAAGAAGAACAACACCAAAAATGCAACAGGAGCATAATATTTAAGAAATTGTCCACGCAACCTGCCACTGATGATGCCTTGCAGAAAATAAAGGCGAAACGCGTATGACACTAAAATTGTGTTTTATTCAGTTGCTGTCAGACGGTCCATAAGTAAAAATTATCAATATACCGTAATATTACACGCAACGGGGGAAGACAGGACTACAAAGTTGGTTATAAATAATTGTTCGTCCAACACTGTTGCTAGCAACAATAGTTTTCTGTGAAGAACTTCAGTTTGTGTCTACTTTTCGGGTTTCTGCTTGAGGTCTAGCATAACGCATTTTCCTTTATAAGGCATGATAATGATCCATAATGAAAGCCACAATTTCAAAGTGTATTATTGTAGGCGTCATTTCAGGTTGAACGACGAGAAGCTGGAAGTGTACCGAATTACTGAGAGGCAGGAATACTGAGGGCCGTATTAGCGAGAGTTTAGTATAATCAGTACATTAACTCAAGTGAAGAGGAACTGAAATTAGCCTGAAACTTATCACCTGCCTCTGGGTGTAATATCATCAAAATGTTTGAAATCGGTTTAAAAATCTCTTACATGCACACTCACGCAAGTACGCACGCACCCGCGTGCACACACACACGCACACACACACGACTAAAAAGCAGAAAATAACTAAATAAAAATCAGTTTTTAATGTGCCACTTTTTTTAAGTTAAAAGGTATGGAATAATTTCTCCTAGCCCCATACTGATTCTTAATCCTGTAGAGATAGTCCTGAAAATCTGTGATTGTGAATTTTTAATAGCTACTTATATTATTTAAAGCGGAAAACGTGGGGCGCAAGCAATTCATCACCGATATGAATGAGTAATACGCCTTCTTACTATTGTCTGTTGCATACGCACCACGTTTTCCGTTTTATATCTTACAAGTATTTTTACAGCTATAAAAAATTGACAACGACAAAATTTCAGGACTATCCGTGTGGGGCTAGGTCGATTTAAAAACATGCTATCGTAAAATTTATTTTTATTTAAATAATTATTTATGTTCCAACCAATCAGTCTTCTCTCCTCCCACTTCTACGCAACTCATACTTAACTGAGCATTTCTATTTTTCCTCTCAAGTCAGCCTTCCAATTTCCTTTTCCAAACGGCTTTCCAAATCTTGCTTCTTTTCACATTATCATAATTCTTCGTTGCATCCAGGAACACTATCACTAAGTCGTTACCGTATATGTAGTGTTCCTCTTGGAGCTGGATTACACAAAAATTTGGCACAGTGTATACCTTCCTCATCCCTACAAGCATTGTTCCTGTCTCTGTCCGCTTCCTTCTATCTGTCGTACTCTCTTTACCAGAATTTTCTCAAATGAGACAAGAAAGTATCTACTATAATTTTGACATAATTTCCTGCAACCCTTCTTGAAAAGTGGCGCTATGATGCTATTCGTTTCTCTTTCATGTGACACAGTCTCAGATTTTAGCACGTCATATGTGGCACAGTATGAGGTGGTCTCTGTTTATCTGCCACGCGAAGAGTAAAAATGCTGACGCATGTTTCAGTGGTAGCGGTGGATTCGGTTCGTGTGTGCGAACTGTCGCCGTCCACCGTGGAATTCACGACACGCCAGAAGATCCCGCGCCCTCCCAACGCCTTCATGATCTTCGCCAACGAATGGCGCAAGAAACTGGCTGTCAACTACCCGCGCGAGAGCAACAAGGACATCAGCGTCCGGTGAGTGCCTTACCAACTTGACGATTTTTTTTTCAGCGGAAACAGAGGGACTTCGAGCCTACTGTTGCATCTACAGGGTGGCGCACGGAATGTGTTACCAATTGTTTCTTTCACAATTTACGACGCACATAAGATATCCTGCTGGGATCTCTACAGCAGTACCAGCAGAGCTTGGAAAAACAAATGAGTTACGAAATGACGTGTAAGTCACGATACTGCCGCTAGGAGCCTAGTAAGCAGCAATGGCTGGCAATGGAAGACTGACGACACAGCAACGATCGGCAATTGTGTTACTTTTTCATGAAACGAAAAGCCTTGTTGTGACTCAGAGGCGTTTTCGACAACAGTTTAACACACGATGGGTCCCTTGCAAGAAGACCATCCACAGGTTGTACGATAAATTTGTACAGGAAGGAACAGTATTGGAAGCGAAGCGACCTCGGCCTAAGCCTGTTTGTTCACCGGAGAATATTGAAGGGGTGTGAGTTGCTGTACAGAGAAGTTCCGGGAAATCTTGTAGAAAGGCAGCAGTGCAACTGGGAATATCCAGACGCTCCGTTCAACGCATTCTTAAAAGTGACCTCCATATGTACCCATACAAGATGACCTGTGCACAGAAGCTTACAGAAGAACACAAGCGGCAGAGACTACTGTTTGCTCAGTGGGCGGAGGATAGGGAAGAAACTCTCAACAACGTTTGATTTTCAGACGAGGCGCATTTTCATTTAGACGGTGTGGTTAACAAACAAAATTTACGCATTTGGGCCACTGAAAACCCACAAGTGCTTCATGAACAACATTATGCTCCGAGAATTACAGCGTGGGCAGTAATTTCCAGTCACGGACTTATTGGACCCTTTTCTTTGAAGAAACTGTGAACAGCGAGCATTATTTGAGCATGCTTCGCAATAGCTTCATTCCACATCTTCTTGCTACTGCCTTGCCCTTCAACACGCAGTGGTTCATGCAAGATGGAGCAAGGCCACATACTGCAAACACTGTGTTGGAGTTTTTACACGAGCATTTCGACATGCGGATCATTTCACTCAGGTTTCCAGGTAGCTTCAGTGACGGACAAATTTGGCCCCCCAATAGTCCAGACCTCAATCCATGTGACTTTTTTCTTTGGGGGTACCTAAAGGAAAAAATTTTCCCGAAACGTCCACTTGATTTAATGGAGCTCAGAAGACTTATTCTTGAAGCTTACAGTGAAATTACGGAAGACATGTGCCGTAGGGTAATCACTAACTTCAGTGTTCGTTTCAAGGAAGTTAGGAAACGAAATGGTGGACATTCTGAGCATGTGCTGAGTTAGTACAAATCTCCATGGACGGCTCTAATAAAGATTATATTTGAAAACAAAATGGTAACACATTTCGTGCGCCACCCTGTAAATAGGGCGCCAATGGTCTTACCTAGCTCAATACACCAGTTGTCGTCTCGTCACCGATGTCGGGCGTGGCGAGTACTTGGGTGGATAACAGCCCGAGTAAACCACGTGCCGCTGGGGGTGGTGCTGTTAAGTTTCTGAACGCCAATCTTTGTGTCAATGTCCTGAAGTAGATTCCAAACCCACCCACAGTGTCTCATGAAGTGAGGGCATTTTGACATTTTCGAGTGTGATCCGTCTGTCGAATGTGGACGTTAAGCTCGGCTGCGTCCCTGGAGCTATTCTGGAAGAGTAAACTGTATGTGGACACAGTGTTTCATCCTCTCCCTTCTCATAATCATCCAACGCAAACGTAACACCACACTTTCACGCACCCATTACAGTCACCTACATTTACCAGATACACTAAACACACAATTCTTGCTCTTCGCGAAGAAAAGGTGCCATCGCGAAGGACAGAAAAACATAATTAAGCGGCTGGACCTGCCCTTAGGAGTTTTAGCAGCAGCTGTGAAAGTTACAGTTTCCCTTATCCTATTGTAGTTGAACATCTAATGAAATTTATTAGCAGCTGGTGGGGTATACTTTTTGTAACGGCCGGAAACATCGTTTACAATAATTTCATCAGCTCATCAAGAGCGTGAAATTAGTTGACAGCTATCTGAAAAGACACGCTTCTCTTGGTCTTTATTTTAATGTTTTTTCTGTGAACATTCCAGCTCAGTTGAAAACGTTTGAGAAAATAGTAAAAATAAATATTAAAAACGCCTTCTCCCTTCAGTAGTTTCTCTCTGTCTGTTTGTTATGTACCTCACTCGACCCACTACTCTGATTTCATCGTTTTCTTTCAATTTATTTATTCTCTTTCGTTGTGGAGCTAAATTTGCTTCTCGCTCCTCGTCTGTTTCATTTCTTTGCGTTTCTTTCTATTTCATTATTTTGAATCACCATTGCTAATATTTCCTCCTCTTTTACGTTCGGCATCGTATTAAATGTTAATATTATACACTAAATTTCCGCTTAATACGCAGTCCCTAACCTTCAGCACTTCACTATGTGAGGTAACGGGCGAGTTGTGGCGCCCTGAAAATATTCTAAGTTCGCATGGCCGCTCGGCCAACCGGATCCGGCAGCAAAGACGTGGTGGCGAACGTTAGCCGGACGAGAGGGGTAGCCCCAGCGCATGGTCCAGCAGAGTGACTGGTGACGCTGTGTCAATGAAATAAACTTGTACGCCAAGATGGCGGACTTTGTGAAACCATCATGGCAGACATTTCAAAGTTCGTATAGAAATTAATAGTAGTCAGATGAATCATGATACCTCTAAAAGAAACATGTAAATTACTATTATTTGCATGACGATTCTGATGGTGTAAACAGATTTTCAATATCTTTATTAGTTTAAAGTTTAGTATGTGACGGTAAATTATACAAGTAACATCCAGCAACGAATTTCCAAAATCTGAACGGTTCATCCGATTTCGTCGATCTACTTGTCTATAGAAAGTTATTAGTGTAAACCTAAACAGGTGTAAATTACAGGCATGTAACTTGAATAGTACACGAGTTCTTAGAGGTCAAAGTGGCCGATTACTATCGATTGCGTCGGGCCATAAGAACTCCACAGTTACACGAAAAAACGGTATCAGCATGCTTATAAATACATTTATTCATTTATGTCTTTGTTTACATCCGATATATGCTATTCATGAAGAAATTGGGTGAATATTTACTGTGTTTTAGAAAACACAGAGACATTAGGCTGTTGGCCTACCTTTTGTTCTATTCCTTTGATATATCTTTATTTAATTTGTTTATGTATCTAATAATGTGTTTTAGAGCGTGTTTATGGGCCACCCGCAGGAATATTATTTAATTTCAAGTTATTTAAATGTAAATCCAGTATTTCGTACGTGTTTTAATATGTTTGTGAGTGTACGTGAGCATCGTTTCCGGAGAGGACTCTGGCAGTGCGGGAGTTCTGGACAGTACGGGACAGCACACAGAAAGTGCTGGGCGCGACGGACGCACAGTCGCGGGGACTTGGAGAGTGGAGTGGTCTGCGCATGGTCGCGGCAGACAGAAATACTTCGGAGTGTCGACTTGTGCACTTGTGAGATTTCCGTGGCCTCTACTGCGAAGACGTAGTGTGCGCTTAGAAGTGAATATTTCGCGAGCTATGTTGTTCACAGTTAATTACGTGCAGTAGGAATCTATTGTTTCCCTGTTATTCAACTTATATTTTATTTAATTGCTGGACCATCTACACTAATAAGTGTTTTGCAGAAATATACCGCACTCTCAAAAGTACTTCTACTATCGTACTCATCATTTAAAGTCGTTAAGATAGTACCTGCAGATTTTATTTAATTGCAATTTTTCATTTATAAATTTATGTTTCTTTCATAACTCGCAATTGCTGAGTGATAGAAACCTTCGACCATTCGATTCATGTGTGCATTCCTATTGTATACTGTAGACTCAGCAGTATTTGGCTGAAATGCAGCAACTACGTATCCCAGTTCCTAGGCAACGATACAGCCAAAACTTTCAAAATTTTAACGTTGAGTCGGAGGGTGCGTAGTTATTTGAAAGCCCGCCACCTTCACTAAAATTTGTTTCACTTTTCCTTGATACACTGTAACTGATTTCCATAAGTACTGTACACTGATGCATGTGTCTCGTCACCTCCTATATACAGGTTGTCCCAAGAGAAATGGTGAATATTCAGGGATACGACAGGAACGATCATTCGAAGCAAAACAGACTAGTAAACATGGATTCTTCAAAGGCATACCTAAGAGCAGTGCGCACGTATTCATCTTCGATATTGTTAAAAAAACCTCTTCTGCTGCAAGCTCTTTGCATCCCATATTTTGGGAGGAGGCAATATGAACCAAAACAAGAAAAGATATCTAATGAACACGGTTTATAAATGTATACCTTAAGAACTTCAGCGGAAGAGCTGTATTTCGCAGTAGCAAAGATGAACAAGTGCTCATAGCTCTTGAGATGTGCACTTTAGACCACATGTTTCCTATACATTTTTATATTTTTTTAGTTGATACAGCCACCTTTCAAAATATAAAAAATAAAGAGCTTGTGGTAGAGGAGATCTGTCTCACACAATCGAGGATGAAGAAGTGCTCATATCCCCAAAGGTAAGCAGTTTGAATCGCCTGTTTACTAGACTTTTTGCTTCGAATGATCGTTCCTGTCATATTCCTGAATGTTGACCGTACCTCCTGGCACGCTCTATACACAACTGGAACTATCCCCAAAACACGATAATGGGACATTTGAGAACGCTGTCGAACATTCTCCAACATTCAGACTAGTCTCAACCCCTTCACCACTCGATTCCCAGGTGCTTTACTGTCTTGCCATAAGGAGTCTGTTGGTGCAATGTCATCTTTTGACATCCACAGCCCCGAACCTAATCTCTGCAGTTCCAAATCTAAACCTTCTTCGTGGATGGGTTATGGAGTGTTACCATAGCATATTGTTGCCTTTTAACATGTTTATTGATTTGGTTTCTTGTTAGTCCATGGTCGTAGTGTCTTACAACATGCGTTATTAATTTAAAGCAAGATTACAGATCAGAAATTGTGTTACGGTTTGAGTTTCGTAAGATGAGATAGATTATAATTTTTGTTGTTTCATGATGAATCTGACGCTGCAGTATGATAAGCTTTTTTGTCACGATTTCTACCATTGCACTTCCCCCATAAAATTGATTATTGTGTCTTGTACATATCCTTCACACCACAGTAAAAAAAAATTTAATGAGATGTCATAGCAGGATAGTGCTAGATTCTATTAGGGAAGAGTTATAAATCGGTTTGTGCTTTAAGTTTGCTTGAAGTACGTCAGGTCAGAATTTTATTTATTTTTGCAACAAGCAATGTGTCAGCTAACTATTATTCAGATTCAGGTGTTGGGCTTGAATGGATAGTGCAATTAACAATCTTTATGAAGTTAGTTACAATAACAACACATAATTATAGTGAGCTAACTAATCTGGAACTGTACAGATGGGCAACGAGTGGCTTTAATGCCTACAAATGGAGTCATGAAGCCTCATATTTATTACACGCTTTATAGATCCACTCAACTGCGTGTCTAAAACGGTACCAACCTTACAAATCTCTTATGACACAGCTGTTGTGGAAACCTGTTTTGAGATGACAGTCAAATACAGTTATCTTGAGACATTTGGTCACATTGGGAGCAGCATAACTTGATTATCTTGTTTTTTCCCCATGTTTGTGCATTTCATCCGTCTCCACAGAGTCATTGTGTGGACCCATGTTAGTTATGGAGAACGTTGTAAGTATTTTATTGGTACTGATTAACTGAGACGATTTAATTCCATTAAAGTTTATTGAATATAGGTTGTAATACTGATATTTGTAAATTGTGAAATAAATGTTTGTGAGTCTTTATTGTGATAAACATGGAACCCTGCTAAAACAAGTACAAGAAGTAAAAAACATGTAACAAGCTGTTTTATGTCATTATTTCGCTTTGAAGTTAGGTAATATACATATAAGAATATCATTTTAAGGACCTAAGAGCCGAAGAATGCGATACGATATTGGTGAAAAATAGAAGAAAGATAATACCCTAAAGCGTAACAAATTGTGGACAGTATCCAGAATGTAACTTTCTGGTAGGCGAGTAATACTTTGACTCTGACGTAAAAAGTAATATAACGTTACTAACTTCGGCCGTAACTTAATATAGTTGGGGAACGGAACAATAGCGATGGATGCCACGCGTAAGTCGAAAACACAATTTCGCGTGAGCTCCTTTCTGAGTTGAAAGTACCTCCGAACTTGAAGGAAAGAGAGGGGTGGGGTTCAACATCCCGTCGGCTTTGAGGTCGTTAGAGATTTAGCACAAACCAGTGTTGTATTAGAGATTTGGCACAAACTAGTGTTGTAGGGAATCGAATGTGACCTTTTTGCAGGAATTATCCCGACATTCGCTCGCAGTAATTTAGGAAACCTGTTGGAAACAGAAACTAATTCACCTTGACAGATGGTTAACTGAACTCTGTTGATTGCGTATGTCTATGTGGATCAATCATTACTGCTTTCAGAAAAGCTTGTGTTCCGTAAGTATTATGGAAACCAGTAACAAAAAAATATCATCAACCATATTCAAAATAAAAAAAATATCATCAACCATATTCAAAATAACCTCCAGTCACCGTAACACACTTGTAGTAACGTATGTAAAGACTCTAGCAACAATCATCGAAGTCTTTTTATTGAAATTGTTTCAAGTGTACAGGTTCCACACTTTAAGATTTCTGAAAAACTTTGATGGATGTAGGTAGCTGTGTACTGCGTTGATGATAGTTGCCTGCACTATGGTGGATCGAACTGTTAGCACAAGGTCTCATCTGCAATGATGATAATTTGCAGAAGACAGGCGTCAGACAGAATTATCAGTGAAATCCTCTGCAGTCATTCACTTTGAATGCCTGTTTATCTAACAGTTTGTAAATGATACAAACTTTGTTAATACACAGTTCCTCTTCCTAAAGTGTGAGAAACAAACGCAAATTTTTTTGGAAGTTTTTGACAAGATCTTATGGGACCAAACTGCTGAGGTCATCGGTCCCTAAGCTTACACACTACTTAATCTAACTTAAACTAACTTACGCTAAGGACAACACACACAGCTATGCCCGAGGGAGGACTCGAACCTCCGACGGGAGGAGCCGCGCGAACCGTGACCGAACGCCCCAGTCCACGCGGCTACTCCACGCTGCAAGAACAAAAGGAAAGTATCCTCAAACAGAAGTTTGGTTCCAACAGGATGGGGATTTACTAGGGATAGTTCTGTTGGAGCTCGTATGCAGTTTGTTCCTCCGATCATGATCTTGTTACCACGCTACAGCTTGACGTTTTTCATATGACTAAATCATTGCCAGACGTGAAATAAGCGATAACTGAAAATTTCCGAGCGATGTTGAGTACAAACTTGAGATGTTGACAGAGAGTGCGTGTGCAGCGCTGTAGTCTTGTAACCGAGAGGTCACTGGTTCGCTTCTTGTTAGACGCACTCTATTTTTCTTTGAATTGCGCATTTATTATCGTTTCGAAATATTAATTAACATATATTAATCCAAATTTGTAATAAAAATTGCATCATTCTGTTTTAATTCCTAATCGCATGAAAATCTAAGTATTCATAACATATTGCAATTTGGTACAAAAATTCGAAATGTCATGTTGCTGTCTGATACAATCATAAACAGGATGTTCAAAGCCTTTTGGGTCAAACTGAAACAGGTGATAGTGGGTCCGAAAACGATTATATTAAGGTAGGGAACCAATGGGCCAACGTCCTTGCCGCAGTGGTAGCATCGGTTGGGCTAGTATTTGAATGGGTGACAACCGGTTGCCGAGGGCCGTTGGTGAGCGGGGTGCACTCAGCCCTTGTGAGACAAACTGAGGAGCTACTTGGTTGAGAAGTGGCGGCTCCGGTCTCGTAAACGGACATTCGGCCGGGAGAGCGGTGTGCTGACCACATGCACTTCCATCTCCCCATCTGAGGATGAGACGACGGCCGGTCGATACCGTTGGACCTTCACAGACTGTTCGGGCGGGACCTAATGGTGGGATATTTATTATGTTGTGGACATACAACACAGCATACACCACGTAACAACAACGTAGCTCAGACTAATTGTTCAAACTGACGACCGCCAGTCTCAATTCATGCGTGGCAACGGCGCATGACTCTCTCAATGATCCCTGAACCAGAAGACAGGCAGCTTGGACCGTAACAAGTCGGTCTTCATCCGTATCTTTTTGACTTCATACACCGGCGTCTTGTAGCCTCGGGGGGAAAAGTTCAGAGGTGTGAGATCGGACGACCGCCGTGGCCACGGGACAGGACCTCCCACTTCCAATCCAACGATGAGAGTACGTGTTATTCCGGTGCTAGCGAACATTAGCATCGAAGTGGCCTGGTGTACCGTCGTGTTGAAACCACATCGATTCGCGGAAAAAAGATATTATGATATTGACAGAGTGCACGTGTATAGCGTTGTAGTTTTGTTACCCCAAGGTCACTGGTTCGATTCTCGTTGGACAAACTCTATTTTTGTTTGCATTTTGCATTTATTATCATGTTGAAATATTAATTAACAAATATTAATCCAAATTTATAATAAAAATTACGTCATTCCGTTTTAATTGCTAATCGCATGAAAATCTAAGTATTCATAATACTGTCTCAAAGAACAGTGGCAGCACATCTCGCAGGAACACCTTGGAACGTGGACCAGTAGAGGCAGCATATAAGGTTTCATACCACACTTTCTTGGTAATTTATGGTAATCCAGAGGGACTTAAAGTATAAAATTAATACAATTTTTTTCTCAACTTTGCCATTTTCCAACTGTGTCATTTTTCCGTAAACGAACGTTATGGATCAATTGTGATGCCGCTCAAAATGAGAACGATGAGGGGAAATCCTGATATAAATACGCTGACAGTTGAAGTTAAAAGTTACTAATTATGAGTCACAAATAAACGAACCTCACATCATAGTCACCACTGCCGAAATTTTTATGGAAAATGGCGTAAAACCATTTTTGTACTGTATTTTTAACTGTTAGCACAGTGTCAATATTGATCTTGGAGGAAATCCATCACACGAGTAGCAGCAACGATAAAAGATAGATTCTAATACGACCATTACAGATTAGCACAGTAGAGTAGCAGCAACGATAAAAGGTAGATTCTAATACGACCACTACAGTTCAGCACAGTAGTGTTTCATCGAAACAATTCAAGTCGAATGTGTGAGCCGTTTCTTTCCTCGTACTTACTAGAACTTTAGCATCTGTTAATATCAGAATTTTAACAGACAGAGGAGCATCCTCATTACTTTGGTAATGCAACGAGAGTGGATGCACCATGACGTCAATCAGGTCTCCACCGTCTATGAAACGTAAATTATTGGTTGCCACAATACTTAAGGAAGAGAAACTTTACTCAAAACAATAATGACTGACACACACACACACACAAGTTCAGTTAACCATCTGTCGAGACGAATTAGAGTTTGTTTCCCACGGATTTCCTGAATTACTTTGAGCGAATGTCTGGATAATTCTTGCAGAAGGGTCACACTCGATTCCCTACAACACTAGTTTGAGCTAAATCGCTAACGACCTTAAAGATAATACATTGACAAGAGAGTCGTGCCTGGTGGCTACCGATGTGGTCGGTGCGGGGATTGCCCTCATCCCAGACATGGATGTAGCGGTTGTTTAAAACATCATCACGGGTGAATGAAGCCTCATCCGTGAACAACACAAACTACAAAGTTCGGAACTACAAGACTGTGGTGGACAAACCATTTACGGAAGTGAACGTGGGGCTCAAAATCCATTGCTCTCAGTGCTTGCACACGATCTTTATGATGGGGGTGTAATACATGTTCCACCAGTACTCTCCTCGCTGCATTCTGCGAAGTGTGCATTTGACGGGCAAGTTGACGGGTGCTTATTGCTAGGTGATGGGCAGTGCAACCTAAGTCTGGTGTTTGGATGTGTCATGGCGGGAATCTTGGCCGGTTCTCTGTGGTGCGAACGACCCTGCCACTCGTAAGTTGGAATCCACGGAGATAAAATTCTTCCGATTAGGGTAACCCCCGTTGGAGCACTACATCCTGCCGCACCGTACGTTAAATGCATGTGTGCCAACTTTCGTGATGAGTAACTTTCCATTTTTGACTGCGCGTGGTGCACTGTACACAGTAACACGCCTCACCACTAACACATCACAAGCTGTCTGATGCAATGGACAACTGACATCAGGTGATAGTGGTGTGCGTTTGGTACAGGCTAACGCGCCGGTGCGGTCGTCACACGACACGTGCTATGAGCTAAATTATGTACATCAAGTCTGTTTGGTGGCCAGGGGTGACGCTGTTTTTCACCCGCTGCCTGTTTCAGTTTACAATAGACACCCAGGATTTTTGCGAGAGTGAAGCAGAACTGTATACGCCATCCCAATACATGCATTGATACTGGTGGTCGTCGCTTTGAACAGTTACTGTGTACTTTGTCTTTATGTGGTGTACGCTGTGTATGTGCATAACACAGTAAATACGCATTTCCGACCATTAGTTTCCTATTTTGATGTAATGTGTTGTGGACCCACTATCCCCTGTTTCAATTTTACCCAAAAGCTGTATACGTAAGGGACTTCAAAAAGTAATAAATGATCGTATGGCGTCAGTGGCCGGAAATTTGGCCGCCAAGTGCAAGACTTATATTGGGCGACTTGCGCGTCGACAATGTGGATGAAATGATGAAGAGGATAGCACAACACTCAGTCGCTGAGGGGAGAAAATCTCCCACCCTAGCCGGGAATCGAACCCGGGGCTCCGTGGGTAGCATTCCAACGCGCTGACCTTTTTATTTTTTAAATCTCATTTTTGTTCGCTTTCGTTCGTTGCATCTGCTCGGGGCGGGCGTCGTTAGACACCCGTTTTAAGTTTGTTGTTGATAGATTAACTCAGTTTTTTATTATTACAGAGGGCAGCTAACCCTCTGACCGAACACGCTGAGCTACCGTGCCGGCAGCCGTTCAGCTATTGGGGCGGATTCTGCTGCCGTACAGGTAACACATAACAGGATGTGAGTGTAGTGACGTAGTAGCCGGAAACGTACTCAAACGGGGCAACAGTACGATTCTTGTGGGCAAAACGTCTAAATTGCCCACAGATTTAGTGTGATTGGTATGTGGACCAATGCAATATCGCGTCCAACCGCAGTGAAATTGTGTCAAAAATTTTACCGAGGCTGCACAGACGTGGATGTTGCTGATCAGGAAGGAAAGACATCGACATCGACCACAGACGAGAGGCTCCAGGCAATTTTTACGGCAAGTTCAAATAACTGCTGGGGGAAAGAGACTTTCCAACGACGAGGCTGTGCGCCCAGCGGTTTCCGAAGGGCACCGCTGCCAAGCACCGGTTTTCTGTTGTCAAAGAATAAAAGAATTGGTGGAACATTCAGATTTTTGTTTACAGAGACTTGGCGACTTTGTTGCAAAATAGTGTCATGCATATGTGTCAGTTTCATGTGTAGTGAAGTATTCGATAACATGTATTTGATCTGCCATACTAATTATTAATTATTTTTTGAGGTCCCCTCGAATGAATAAACTGTTTTAGATGTTATGCTTACGTATTCATTCGTAAAGAGTAGAAAGAAAAAGGATTTTATTTTCTATTTGTTGTTTCATATTGTTATATTAAATTTTAGTTCATTATGAATACTCACATTTTCTTGCAATTGGTAATTAAAAATGAAGATGAAAGATGTTGCTTTCATTATAAAATTATGAGTAAGTAGTCATCAGTCCGAAGATTGGTTTGAATACCACAGTGCTACACTAGGTACTGTCCTGTTGGAGGTGGTATGCCGTTGCCTTCCTCCGAACTTTGAGCTGACGTAACCCAGGCAGACAAGAGGGGACTTACAGTTTAACTTGGATTCCGAACCACGGTGCTGTTCGGCAGTTTTCAGATCAACAAAAATTGCCCTGAGGGGAAAGAAGTGGCAAGTGATAGATAAAAACGCTAGGACTGACTGGGGATCGAACAAGACCTTTGCATTTGTAGTCAGGCTTTACCATTGAGCAATAGAACTTAAAAAATAGAATTTCTCCGATAACAAGACTCGAATGATATGCACGCGTCCAGAGGCATCTCTTGTAAAAAACTCGAATTATTTATTCGTAACAGCTCTCGAATCTTAAAGTCCTCGAAGTCAATATACAGCAAATAGAACTCTCTGACCGTATTTGAGTGAAAAATGGCCCACATCCCTATTTCAAGAAATAGTTGTATTTATGAAACAATTTTTTAACTGCTTCAGTCATTCTTTACTAATATTTATTAGTACGATCCGTTTCAGTAGCATGCTGCCATCATCAGGTGCATTACATTGATCTGAAGTATCTAGAGTATTATCTTTTGGATGTGCCAGTGAGATTAGGTCACTTACCTTAATCATTTTTGCTGGAAATTTGTCTGACACACAAAGCGTAGTAATAAACATATCATTTTCCCTAAACACTTTCACATTCAGATGCTTACATCATTTATTTCTTAAATTCAGAACATGGTCACAAAGCTTAAATAATTCCATCGACATGAATGAAGTATAGTTATAGTTATTTTAAAATAATACATGCCACTGTGGTTTAGTATTGTTGTTGTTGTTGTTGTGGTCTTCAGTCGAGACTGGTTTGATACAGCTCTCCATGTTACTCTATCCTGTGCAAGCCTCTTCATCTCCAAGTAACTACTGCAATTTGCATCCTTCTGAATCTCCTTACTGTATTCAGCTCTTGGTCTCCTTCTACGATTTTTTTCCTTCCACGTTTCCCTGCAATACTAAGTTGGTAATCCCTTAATGCCTCAAAACTTGCCCTACCCACCGATCCCTTTTTCTAATCAAGTTGTGCCACAAATTCCTCTTCTCCCCAATTCTGTTCAGTACTTTCTCATTAGTTACGTGATCTACCCATCTAATCTACAGCAGTCTTCTGTAGCACCACATTTCGAAAACTCCTATTCTCATCTTGTCTAAACGGTTTATCGTCCATGTTTCACTTCCATACAGGGTTACACATGATACAAATACTTTCAAAAGTGACTTATACCTATACTCGATGTCAACAAATTTCTCTTCTTCAGAAACGCTTTCTTTGCCATAGCTAGTCTACATTTTATGTCCCGAGTCTTCATTTTATGCCCTCTCTACTTCAACAATCACCAGTTGTTTTGCTTACCATATAGCAAAACTCATTAGGGTCATTCCACGTGAAGTGTCCTAGGGCTCCGAGCTCAGCCATCTTCAATTTTGATGAATTTTGTACAGTTTGTACCTGAGGGCCGTACGTGAACTTATGCAGAGCTTCAGGGCTCACCTGTAACTTGGTTGAGGTGCTGGAGCCACTTTTGTGAAGAGCACTTTTACCGAGACTGAAAAGTCGCGAAGAAATCATCAAGTTTGGCATTCCACTGTTCCTAATGTAAAAGAGCTAGACTCTTGCTTCTGGGTATAGTCGTACAACTTTTTGTGCCCTACACAAAAATGATGGAAGTAGAGTTCGGAAAACAATGCATTTGGCATAATCTCAGTTCAAAGTGGGCGACAGATCATGTCGCGAGAAATTTTTCCCATACTTTAACAAGGCATATGTAGTGGAGAAAGTGCGCTATGGACCTGGTTTTTTGCCAAACTGCTGTCTGTCTGGGTGTTTAGTAATCACAAATTAGGCCTGTCTTGTGTGTTGAATAACCGTGCTACCATCCTGTAAATTGGCTAAAAAACATGAATGTATCAAAATATACCCGAGTTCAAAGTCATGTGTCTCAAAATGGACACCTGTCACATTACATTCATTAACACTATTCAATAGAGCACGTTTCATTCTTTTAGAAAAACTTTGTTTTCGTTTTGGCGTCTCTTTGGGTAAGGTGCAAAAATTGCGCCTTAAATTTGAAATTTTCTTGATTATGTCTGCAGTGTTTAAATATTTATTCCGCTGTTTATTTGGTGATTTGAAACCTATCTGTGACAGGTTAATTGCTAAATTTAACTATTTAACTGTACTAGAGACTGCTACATATTTTTTGTGAAGCTGAATGTTTATTAAATTTATTTGCTACATAATTTTTGTGAAGCTGAATACTTATTAAATTTATTTCTTTTCTTTATT